>NC_051863.1:165098774-165698774 GCF_015732765.1 Culex quinquefasciatus | reverse complement strand
GCATCGGCCTTATATTTTTTTACTATAACCATCAAATTCAAGTTCTGTGATCACATTTTAGTCAAATTTGAATATTTGATTGTTACTTTTAAAATTACAAAATGCATTTTTTCAATATTTCATCCTGGCTAAATTCTGCCTTCTTATTTTCATGATAATATTGAGATCAATAAAAATTCCAGCAATCTTTTGACAAACACTTTATTCAAAAAACAAATTTTTTTTCGTGATTCGATTATCCGACCTCTCGATGCCCGTGAACTTTGGTCGAGACTCCCGGGATATTTCATACTTAAAAATATCGAAGTAAAATTATATAAACTATTCAGTAAAAAACATTTGGAAAATTCAAAATTGTTTTAAACATTTAATGTTCAATGTTCGATGTTCAAGTTCGAATAAACCAATGATTTTCGTATCATCTTATTTAGAAACTTTAAATTTTAACTTGTTAAGAATTCCAATAATTATTATTGAGAGAAGCCAAAGAAATGTTAATCCCAGAATTTACCCTAAAGCATACAGAGCAGTTACATCCCAGAAATGAAAAACGAATGATTTTTTTGATATTATTTGCATTTATTATTTTAACGAGGGAAAAGCCTTTTCAAGATAAATTTAATTTCCATATCCTCTTTCGAGCATAACAATCCTCATAATCTAGTTGTTTTTAATTGTAAGTAAGTTAATTTTGCTGTATCATTTAAGTTTCCGTTTTTGATGTCAATAAATAAATAAAAACTCTTGCATCCTTTGTATAGATAGTTATAGTTATGGTCCATAAATTGTGAACATATTTCTTTAATGATTATTTACAGTTGACCTAAAAAAAACAGCAACATTAAATTGTTGTTTTGAGTCGTTATTTATCATATTGCAAATATTCCGATACTGGGAAATGATATATGAGCTGTTTTTACTTCCAAAAATATCTAATTAAAAGTTCATGCAAAAAAATTAAACAAATTCGAGCCAAACATTTCATTAGGGCACAAAACCAAAAAGTAAACATTCGGGATTATTCCACTATTCCACTCCATAGTACACTCCCTACATGCCCTCCAAGAATCAGATTGATAGCAAACAATTTCCTATTGAAAAAATCAAAAACAAAAGGGCACATAACAATGTTCACTCCCAACCAGAAAAAAAAGTTCAATTGTGCCCTTTTCTTTTTCGTTAGTTTTTCGTGGTTAAGGAACTTTCTATGTTATAAAGTGAACTTTTCATACATTCTTAACACTAATTCACTTCAAAACAAAGTTTGGTTAACGTTTCACCAAGGGTTTCTGCAGAAAAAACTTCGTCGAAATACAATATTGAATACGGCCCGCGGCTGCTGTTCAGTACACTTTTGAAGAATTTTAATGTTTCACATACCTTATCTGCTCCATTCGATCATAAAACTTCACCAATTATCAAAATTTCCACTGAATTCCTCATTATTTCTAACTAAACAAAAGGGCCCATAAACATCATTCAAAACAACAATCCGGTGACAGCGCTTTAGTGCCCTTTTAGTTCTCTTCGAAATTGCATTTAGAAAGGGCCCATTATGAACAGCAGTTGGAAAGCTAAAAGGGCCTAATAACGAGATTTTTAAAATTATGAGTTTTATTGCGAAAATCAACATAAATTAAGAAGCAGTAAAGCAGAGTTGAGGATAATGGTGTGTTTTATCGAATCATCAGTAAAAATACCATCAGTCATGCTTATTTTTTAAATAGGAATTGAAACAAGTTGTCCATTTTTTGCAAGCGATTTTCTCGAATCGCGGTTTTTGCTTTTGTGCCCTAATGAAATGTTTGGCTCGAAATGACTATTCGTAAACACTTTAAACTCCAAATTTGTGTCCAAAAAAGCTCAAGAAATGATCTTGGATTTGTTACTATTTTTAAACTGAAGGCAAAAATCAGAAAAAGACCGCAGTTTCAACCAGCTACGGTACAGTGCCACAGGTCGATTTTGAAACCGTTAACAAAAGCAGTTGTTTTATGAATGGTGTCCAGCGGCTACATACCTTTATTTACGCTGGTTGAGCTCTCTCTCTCTCGCTCTCACACTCTCTTCCTTTATTTACATCACAAATTTCACTCACGACCACACTTCGACATTTCAGATAAGACTAATTTTGAGCACTTTTTAACTAATTATTGATTCTTCTGAATACTGTTCACTGCGCGATTACGTTATTACCTTCCTCCCGTCAACACTAAACTCGTCCACACTTTTTGATTGCGCTTTGCTCAAAGATTTTTTGCAGGTTTTTAATTTTTACGACACCTTCATTCAACATTCAGCTGTGATGCAACATCATATTTGTTTTGTTTACTTCTGTCACTCACACACGCGCAGGTTTTCTCTCTCCGTACGTCACTTTTCGTTGCACACTCACACTTCTTTATTCTCACGCACACAACTACCACGACGACACCTCGCGGCAAATGTTGTAAGCTTTCTTCTCTGTCCAAAACGACCGTTACAGCTCCTGCATGGCCAGGATGATGTTCTGCAGCGCGGTCCGCGCATCCGAAGGTTCTAGCCGGTCCAGAACCGCCATGGCCGCGTGGCTGTGCTTCTTCATGAGGTTTTTCGTTCGTTCCAGACCCGGACCGGTGCCGATTGCCTTGTGCAAACTGCTGTAGTCAATTTCTTCGATCGAATTTCGACCTTTTTCGATCTCTGCGTAAATGCTCGGATCGTACTCCAGGTGGAAGAGGACAGGTGCGGAAACGAGACTGAATTGAGATCCTGTTGGGTAAAGACGGGAAAATTAATTAACCGTGAGGATTAAATTTCGCATATGCTTACCTTGAGGTAGATTGCTCAACAGGAATGGCTGTAGATCGATGCAGGCTTGCCACGCCAACGATAAATGCCGTCCAAACAAGTATCCCTGCTTCTGCATCTCTTCGGACCTGCCGGCCAACATCAGTGCCCCTTGGCAACTCTTGCCAAGCAAACTTCCACCCCCTAACACGTGTCGCAAAGACCACTCCTTTTCGGGATGTCCCAAAGCCCGTTCAACATCCATGGACTGAGTGTTGTCCTCAAGGTCACCAAAATCAAGCTCATCCAACCTACAGTCTGGCGACGAAGTACTGACCGCCGTAGAAGGCTTCGAAGGCAGGGGATTGTTCTGCTCGTCTCGATCTCCAATAAAGTTCGACTCGGCAAGATCGCGATAGGCGGATGAAATGAGCAAGTTCAAATCTTGGTTCCTAAAATATGCAAAACACAGTCATTCGTATGCTAATTAAAGCGGGAATCCCACACCTACCTCAAGTTAGCCACCTGTTGACTGGCGTTGGCTAGCAGATAGTCTCCACCCAGCAAGGCCATTTTGTTACCGAAGATCATCTCGCTGTCCCCGCTAAGGTCATTGCCGGCGTTGTCCATCGACTGCAGATTAATTATGCCCTGGTGGATCAGATGGGAAGTGCGAATCATTTCGGTTACTTCTGCCAGGGCTCGTTGAGAGTGAAGCACTCCCGCACTTTTGTCCTGATCCATTTCTGGAATCGATGCCGCATGGCCGGCGGCTTTTGAGACCAGCAGCACGATCAGACCCCAAGCTTGTTGGTTTTTATCGTTGTAGACTAGCGTTCTGAAAAAAAATAGACATTTTGTTTAGAATTTGACAGAAATTTCGAAAAAATACAGTGTAGATTAGGATATAAGATTATGGTCCTTGAGAATGCTACAGAACATCGTCTCTCAAAACTACGACAGCGTCAGAGCATGTCGCCACCAACTAAGATTATTGAATTTTATACAAAAAGCGTATCAAAACTAGTACACTTTTGAGATGGAATTGATTTTGCCGATATTTTAGCCTATTTTCTTTTGTAGGTCTAGAGCATACTATCATATCAGAAATTTAAAAATTAGAAACATTATTGTAGAGTTTTTTTTAAGATAAAAAAACATTTTTTATTACACGTGGCAGTTCGAGTGCGGCCTCGAAAAACCCGCGAAGTTCGTATACCGGCCGTGTGCAAAAAGGTAAACAAACCAACGCCGTGTCGACCGCCATCGCTCAGAGGAGCGTGAACGCAGAAGGGATCGACAAAAAGTTACTACATCCCGGATATGTCCCAAGATCACCAGTGCGAACCCGTTCCGGTACTTCCGGTGCCACGACCAGTGGCACATCAACATCCGCCAACATCCCCATCAGGAACGAGTTCCAGATGCTGAGCGACGACGAAGAAAATAACAACAACACCGACGGTAGCACCACTACCGACGACGACGACGACGATGATGGTCGTGCACGGAAAAAAGTGCCGACGTCAAAAAAGAACAACTCTCCAGCGGAACGTAGACCACCTCCAATTTTTGTTTTGGACACGTTAGCGGACGATGTTGACGAGTTGCTGGAAGGCCTCGGATATTATCTGAAAATCGGTAAGTCGGAAGTGCAAGTGATCACACTGACCAAAAAGTATTTCGACCTGGTGTTTGAAGAATTGAAGCGTAGCAACTTCAACTTCTACACGTTCAACCCCGAGAAGCCCCCTGTTAAGGTCGTCTTGCAGGGTTATCAAGACCGTCCGATCTCCGACCTGAAGGGTCACCTTTCGGACGCCGGAATAAAACCGCGGGAGATTAAAGTGCTCTGCAAGACAACGGTAACAGGTACACACACACTGTACCTGTTGTACTTCGACCGCGGCACCGTCAAGATCCAAGACCTGCGGCGGACTAAAACGTTGGACGGTTTTTGGGTAAACTGGCGGTTTTACACCAAGAACCCGACGGACGTAGCGCAATGCCACCGTTGCCAGAAATTCGGCCACGGCTCGCGGAACTGCAACCTCCGGCCCCGCTGCGTGAAGTGCGGTGAGTCACACCTCTCGGAGGCGTGCGCACTGCCACGAAAGGCGAACTTGGGGGACAAGGCAGAACAAACCAAGCCGCACGTAAAGTGCGCGAACTGTGACGGCAACCATACCGGCAATTACCGCGGATGCGTCGCGCGCAAGGCCTACCTCGAGGAGCAGGAAAAGAGGAAGAAGAAAGCGTCCCACCCTCCTCAGCGAAGTACGAGCGCAGCCGTTCCTGCAGCTGGACAGCGTACGGTTCCAGCGGAAAACTCAGCGTTCCCTCCTGGTTGGGGGCGTTCGTTCGCCAGCGTGGTCGCTGCCGGTAGCGGCAGTACGGCCCAGCAAGAAGTCACCGGGGAAGATCTCTTCACCCTGCCGGAGTTCTTTGCTCTCGCGAGGGAGATGATGACGCGGTTTCGGAGCTGCCGGAACAAGGCGGAACAATTCCTGGCCCTTGGGGAACTGATGATCAAACACATCTACAAAGGATAAATTACCTGTGATCTAGATATAAGCTTTCTCTTCCTCTATCCCCTTTCCTTTGCAATTTCTGTAAGTTTTTTTTATAGTTTTTTCTTACTCTTGCTAGTGCCTTAGTTAAAGAAATAATTGTTCCTAGATGGATTATGATGCAACACACAGCTGTAAGGAACTCCAAAACTCTGTTATGCACTTCAAATAACTCATTGTATCTTGATTATTCACCAATAAAACCGAATTGAATTGAATTGAATTGAATAACACATAAATTGCCATGATTTATAACAATTTACCTAAACCTTGGTTATGAATAAATTGCAAGTGATTAAAAATGATCTAAAAATAAATTACATTTCTTAAGTTTTAATTTTAACTCTAAGAATAATTTTATTTTTTCAAGTAACAATCCATTTAGGTTATCTACACAGAAAATCGTGCAAAGTCAGAATACTCATGAAATCCTGACAATAACTAGTTTTGTCATCAAGGTACTTTCCCTCGGTAACACCTACGACTCAACGGTCGTGCAATATTTGTTCGCTTTTAATTGCGCTGAGCAAGGCCAAAAAACGCTTCAATTCATAAACTCGAAATAAACCTGCTGCCAAGAGTGACGAACCTGCTGCAGCTGACCCACGCTTCTGCCCAGCTGAGTTGCCGCATTACTCGAATCGATTCATAACCGTCAAGAAGCAAACAAAAAAAAAATGCTGATGTCGATTTCACATTTGCCAGCAACAATTCCAGGCACGGCTATTTAAATTTCATTTCGAGTGGTCATTATCCAGCTGAAATATTTTTTTGGAGGTTTGCTTTCATTCAGCCTACATTTTTGAGGTGCGTTTTACGCGTGAATCTGAGGCGTATAAATGTTATCGGGTTTTGGTTGGCTTTGAAAAGAGCGCGGTTTTCTCTATCATTCAGGTTTATTTTATGCTTCTATGAAGTTGTTATGCACTATGAACACGTGACACCTATGTTAATAGCAAGTTTTATTTCATTAAACTTGCATTAATTTATTTTTCTATATTAAAAATAAACGTATAATTGATATAACGCAGTCAGGAAATCATTTCAGATAATAATCCATAATTTCATTACAAAAAAAAATCTAAATAGTTTTGATAGTATTGCAAACAGCGAAAACTGAATATATGGTTTTGTTTTCAATACCTTTTTACGGTTTTTTATGAACCAAATTTTACATGAGCAATTTTAACTAAACAAAACAATAAGCAAGTTATCGAACAAATAAATCATTCTGTAATCAATTGAAGTCAACTTTTTCGCCAACCATAAAACACCCGAACACTTTGCCAATTGGTGTCGAGACATCAATTTCAATCAGCTTAACTCAATACCAGTCAGTGAAATGTAATAACGATGAACTCACTGCTAGCAATTGTACCCGACCTGGCGTGTGAGCTTCGCGGACCTCCAAAGCGTTGGGCGAAAAGAAATTACAGTTTGGACGAAATTGAAACTTACTTTGCCGTTTTCAGCAGTGGATGATTGCTGCCAACCAGTTTACGCAAGTGCAACGCCACATTCGCAATCTCGTCACTGAGCAGCCAGCGCAGGCTCAGGAACGACGTCGGATAACCGACGATCTTCTCCGCCTCACTGACGGCCCGGTTCCAGTCGTGCTTCTGGACTGCCTTGGCCGTGGCCAGTTTTTCACCCGCGGCCAAACTGGAACTTATGTGGCGCACCGTTTGGATGCGAAACCGTTGCTCTTCAATCGTTCCAGATGTTCCGGCCGCCACCCTCAGGGCATGTCCTCCTAGGGCCATCTGCCGCTGAACGCAGAACTTGGCCAACCTACTCAAAGCCATCGCTCGCGGGAAAGATCACCACTCGCACCGTTGACCTCGATACTTTCTCCTCACGGTCTCACACTTGAACACGGCGTTGACCCCGGCGAACGCACTCACTCTTTATACAAGATTGAACACGTGGCTCAAGAAGCGCGCGCGCAAACTGCTTGCAGACTTGAACTTGGACTAATCAACGCACGACGAACCTCCGCTACGAACCGTCCAGAGGGGAGGCCAAATCAAGACTGGGGGATTCAAACCAGCGCCAGGCCAGAGGCTTGGCCACTCGTCGTTAGAAGCAACTCCACACGCGTGCGGTTTTAGGCAGAGTTGGCAGACTGGCTGGGTTTGGACACGATGAAGACACTGCGAGTCGGGTGGTGGAGTCGAGCAGTCTTAGTCATTTGCATTTTTAATTGGTCTTCAAGCTGCTCTAAATACAGGTTTGAGAAACGATTTGTTTGATATCTAACTAATTTATTACACTAAATTCTTTTAAGAAAACTTCGGGATATTCAAAAAACAATTAGTTTCTATATGAAAACATTTCTAAATCCGCCCTAAGGTGGTTGAAGCCTTCTTCACATTGATGATTAAATTTTTCACCACCAACAGTGGGCCGGACAATAGATCTGGACATCATTTTCATTTAAATATTTGAGATCTAGCTTTGAAAAGTGTAAAATTAACACTTAAGTGCTCATAACTTTTGATAGGGTTGTCTCGTTGGAAAGGTCTATTGAAAACCTATCTAACGACAGGTCGCATGATAGATCCGGACAACGTTTTTGTCAAATTATCTGAGATCCGGCCTCTAAAAAGTTCATAAATAACATTTAAGTGCTTATAACTTTTGATAGGGTCCTCAGATTTTCAATCTCTTGAGCTCGTTGAAAAGGTCTTGAAAATACCTTTTTAAAAATGTATAATATGACGAGGTTTCTAACAAAAACCATCCTTTTTGCAATCTTCCGGACTTTTGTTAAAATCGTAAACTTTATTATTTCCAATAGTGACTTATGGGCCCCCAAAATGGAATCGGTTCAGCCAGTGCCGAGATAATCCAGTGCAAACTTTTTTTGATCAACATCCCACCAAACACACAGACATTTGATCAGAATTTGATTCTGAGTCGATAGGTATACGTGAAGGTGGTTCTAGGAGGTTAAATTAAGAATTTTGTTTTTCGATTGGTTAACTTTTTAAAAAAGGTAACATAGAAAACCCGCGGTGACATTAATGCAAACATGAGCACAATTTTTTTGTTTCTTTTTTTAAGTTTAGATTATACGGAGTTCGATTACCGAAGCTGAATAGGATGATCAAACCACCAAAAAAATATGATTATGTTATTTTTTATGTTCTCATTTCTTAGGTCAAATAACAGTTCAGCGACCTCAAAATGAGTCAAATTTGAGTGGAGTCAGGATTATTGCCTACCAAAATTCAAATATTTTTTTACGGCTGTGCCAAGCATTAAAAAAATTATGATGTGTAAAAAATCTTTTTTTTTATTTCATTTGAGTGTATTTTTTCATAAATATTTCTATATATAGGTAATCGCGCAGTTTTTTTTCTTCAGATATTATTTATTTTTCAATGAAATATAACACGGTCTTTCTCTTTAAAGAATATTCTTGTTGAAATGGTGTAAGATTGTAGAAGGTGGTTCAATTCAATAAAGAAAAAGTATTATTATTATTATAACAGTGAAAACTTGCTATTTTTATCCGTTTTATTAAATGTATTTTTATGTTGAATGATTATTCAATAAAATAAATTACTCGAAATAACATTCATAAAAAACAGATGCGCAACGATCTTGCCCAAGGCTGCGAAACGCATTGATAATTTTTTGTCGCACGACTGTTCGTCGCCGTCGTGCTAACTTGTCGTACGTGCATTTTGGGCCAAATTTAGTTAAGAACGCCATTTTGTGCAGCTCACAATGCCTCGCCTTTTGACCTTCACAGATCCACAAAATTCGATTTCAATCCTGAGATATTCAATGAAAACCCAAAAAACTCCGTGCATTTTTGTCACTTTACACAGAAAACAAAATCATGGTAATATTACATCTCGGAAGTGGTACATCTTTTACGTCAGAAAAAATGTGTAATTTTGCCTCTAAAAATGTGTAACTTTAAATCTTTCCTGATGTAATGTGGCTTTTCAGTCTAAATTGAGGTAAAATTACATCATAAAAGAGGTAATATTTAAGCTTCCAAAATTACACCTTTCCAATTTACATATTTTTTTCTGTGTACATATGAAAGTAGATTCAATCTTGTCGTGCTATCTTGTCACACCCTGAAAAATTGATGTACTTCGAAAAAATCGTGTAATATTCTGTCTTTTTGATGCACATAACTGGAGCGTCCAATAAGACATAAAATTACATCGGATTTGGAAATCACATGACCCAAACTGTCAACCGACTTGGTCGTGTAAAATTACATCAAACGCAATTCATAGGAAACCATTCCTATTGAAATTGCAAATTATTGGATTTTTGGATTAAATTAATTGGACATAGGAAAAAACACCATATTTATATTGATTAATCTTAGTTTTATTAGCACTTTATGATTAAATTCGAATAAATACTGTTGCAAGAGTGTTTTGCCCAAGAACGGAAGGCTAACTTAGAACCATTTGCACTCGATTAGCACTTGCAATAGCTTGAATCAACTATGATCTGCCCCACCGAGGTGCAGATTAACGGATGTCCACCACTTTTCCTCCATCATCCACCACCGGAATGCCCAGTGAAGCCAGGCCACTAAACAGATAACAGTCATCGCGTTCTGCACGTACCCTGACTGAAAAGTCCGTCGGACGTCCGTCGTTTGTCGTCCGTGCAATCGTACGACGTCGCACGACAATGTCGCGCGACTATCGCACGAATGTCATACGTTTTTGCACCAAAATGTCGTATTTGTCGTGCGATCGATAATCGAAATTGTACGACATTGTCGTACGACATTCGACCGACGTCGCACGGTTTTGTTATTTAGAATGTCGTGCTATTGTCGTGTGCTTGTCATTTCAGATTTTTGGGTTATGTTGCAGTTGAAAAAACTGTTGTTTTGTTTTTATTGATTTTTTTATTCCAGCTGTCAAAATTTCACAAAAATATTTATTGTACACTTAATTTCACTTGCGGATCGCCGATTCTTCTCCAACTTGGCTTCCTTCTGGATTTGCCTTGACCGCAGCTTCAGGCCTGGGTGTTGGTGTTCTTCTGAGGCGGCCGTGGCAGCATCTTGGTCGTGTTGGACTTTTGTTCCTCGACGAGCTGATCAAAACCCGGATGCGATGCCTTGGCGACGATCTTGGATCTCCGACGGATTGATGTTTACCGGAGTACGAAGAAACGTGGGTTTTGTGGAGTATGAGTACGAAAAAACGGGGCTGCTTCCGTGGATTCTACGGAAGCCACGAGTGACCACACGGGAACGCATTCCGGTTTCCGGCAGAATCAGATTGGAATATGTTTGTTGCCTGAAAAAAATATATCATCAATCAACATTTGGCAAGAATTTATAAATTAAATTCAGATTTCAATAATAATAATAATTATAAAATTTCAATTCAATAAAATTTCAAATATGTTGTGAACTTTCAAAATTTAAACATTTAAAAAAGAATTATAAATAATAGATGTCTAGATAGATGATAGATTTAAATTTAAAATTATTGCAATTAGTTTTAAAATCCGAGAATATTATTATTTGAAAATTGTACCTGATTTAAGAATGCTAAAAAAATCTCAAATTCTAAAATTTTAAAATTGTAAAATTCTAAAATTCTAAAATTCTAAAATTCTAAAATTCTAAAATTCTAAAATTCTAAAATTCTAAAATTCTAAAATTCTAAAATTCTAAAATTCTAAAATTCTAAAATTCTAAAATTCTAAAATTCTAAAATTCTAAAATTCTAAAATTCTAAAATTCTAAAATTCTAAAATTCTGAAATTCTAAAATTCTAAAATTCTAAAATTCTATTATTCTAAAATTCTAAAATTCTAAAATTCTAAAATTCTAAAATTCTAAAATTCTAAAATTCTAAAATTCTAAAATTCTAAAATTCTAAAATTCTAAAATTCTAAAATTCTAAAATTCTAAAATTTTAAAATTCTATTATTCTTAAAAAAATAAAGTTCCGAAATTCGAAATTTTTAAAAATGAAAATTTTCTGAATTATGAAATATTTGAATTTTAGGGTGCCACAATACCAAAATCATTTATTTCAATTGGGTACTAAAGCCCTATGCCAATTTTTATGTACAACTGTAAAAACACGATTAAAAACCATTTCTGATCACTTTTTTTCATTTTAATGCAAAAAAAATATTGACAAGACAACATTTTTTCGATGGATCAACTATGGTCACCTTGGAACGAGCTGTCAAGTAAGAGCTTTTCTGTCAAGAAGGACCGCGAGGTTAATTTTTCAAAATTGATTTAAAAATCCATTTTAAACTCTTTGTGGTCGTACAAAGGGTCATTGTTCTCAGAAAAATAAGCTTTATCGCTGTGAACAATAATATCAGCAATCGAAGCTTCATTATAGGACCCAATTCGTGATATTTTTTAAAATTTTGACCTTGTAAAATCCTTGAAATTTTTTAAAAGTTAATAGATTTTTTATACTATTTAAAAATTTAATTTTTGATAAAGTTTTTTAAATTTGTATTTTTTTGAAAATTAAAAAAAATAAGATCTAAAAAATCAGTTTTTTTATTTTTCAAATTTTAAGAAGCTTATTAAGTTTTCAAATGCGTAGAATTAAAAAATAATAATCTTTGAAATTTTATAATTTTATAATTTTATGATTTTATGATTTTATAATTTTATAATTTTATAATTTTATAATTTTATAATTTTATAATTTTATAATTTTATAATTTTATAATTTTATAATTTTATAATTTTATAATTTTATAATTTTATAATTTTATAATTTTATAATTTTATAATTTTATAATTTTATAATTTTATAATTTTATAATTTTATAATTTTATAATTTTATAATTTTATAATTTTATAATTTTATAATTTTATAATTTTATAATTTTATAATTTTATAATTTTATAATTTTATAATTTTATAATTTTATAATTTTATAATTTTATAATTTTATAATTTTATAATTTTATAATTTTATAATTTTATAATTTTATAATTTTATAATTTTATAATTTTATAATTTTATAATTTTATAATTTTATAATTTTATAATTTTATAATTTTATAATTTTATAATTTTATAATTTTATAATTTTATAATTTTATAATTTTATAATTTTATAATTTTATAATTTTATAATTTTATAATTTTATAATTTTATAATTTTATAATTTTATAATTTTATAATTTTATAATTTTATAATTTTATAATTTTATAATTTTATAATTTTATAATTTTATAATTTTATAATTTTATAATTTTATAATTTTATAATTTTATAATTTTATAATTTTATAATTTTATAATTTTATAATTTTATAATTTTATAATTTTATAATTTTATAATTTTATAATTTTATAATTTTATAATTTTATAATTTTATAATTTTATAATTTTATAATTTTATAATTTTATAATTTTATAATTTTATAATTTTATAATTTTATAATTTTATAATTTTATAATTTTATAATTTTATAATTTTATAATTTTATAATTTTATAATTTTATAATTTTATAATTTTATAATTTTATAATTTTATAATTTTATAATTTTATAATTTTATAATTTTATAATTTTATAATTTTATAATTTTATAATTTTATAATTTTATAATTTTATAATTTTATAATTTTATAATTTTATAATTTTATAATTTTATAATTTTATAATTTTATAATTTTATAATTTTATAATTTTATAATTTTATAATTTTATAATTTTATAATTTTATAATTTTATAATTTTATAATTTTATAATTTTATAATTTTATAATTTTATAATTTTATAATTTTATAATTTTATAATTTTATAATTTTATAATTTTATAATTTTATAATTTTATAATTTTATAATTTTATAATTTTATAATTTTATAATTTTATAATTTTATAATTTTATAATTTTATAATTTTATAATTTTATAATTTTATAATTTTATAATTTTATAATTTTATAATTTTATAATTTTATAATTTTATAATTTTATAATTTTATAATTTTATAATTTTATAATTTTATAATTTTATAATTTTATAATTTTATAATTTTATAATTTTATAATTTTATAATTTTATAATTTTATAATTTTATAATTTTATAATTTTATAATTTTATAATTTTATAATTTTATAATTTTATAATTTTATAATTTTATAATTTTATAATTTTATAATTTTATAATTTTATAATTTTATAATTTTATAATTTTATAATTTTATAATTTTATAATTTTATAATTTTATAATTTTATAATTTTATAATTTTATAATTTTATAATTTTATAATTTTATAATTTTATAATTTTATAATTTTATAATTTTATAATTTTATAATTTTATAATTTTATAATTTTATAATTTTATAATTTTATAATTTTATAATTTTATAATTTTATAATTTTATAATTTTATAATTTTATAATTTTATAATTTTATAATTTTATAATTTTATAATTTTATAATTTTATAATTTTATAATTTTATAATTTTATAATTTTATAATTTTATAATTTTATAATTTTATAATTTTATAATTTTATAATTTTATAATTTTATAATTTTATAATTTTATAATTTTATAATTTTATAATTTTATAATTTTATAATTTTATAATTTTATAATTTTATAATTTTATAATTTTATAATTTTATAATTTTATAATTTTATAATTTTATAATTTTATAATTTTATAATTTTATAATTTTATAATTTTATAATTTTATAATTTTATAATTTTATAATTTTATAATTTTATAATTTTATAATTTTATAATTTTATAATTTTATAATTTTATAATTTTATAATTTTATAATTTTATAATTTTATAATTTTATATTTTTATAATTTTATAATTTCATAATTTTATAATTTTACAATTTATTTACTTTATATTTCAGAAATTTAAAATGTGTGAACCATGTAAAATGTGTGAAACATGTAAGAAATTTTATTTTGTTTTCAAATATTAGAAATTTTAAAATCATATTTTTCCAAATCTTAGAGTTTAAGAAATAAAAAATTTATAAATTTTGAAAATTTGAAATTTAATTTTTTAATTATAATTTTTTTGAAATTATAAAATTGTGAGCTTATGAATCCATAAATATTTTTTTTAAATTTCTGATTGTTTGATTTTTTATTACTTCAAAAACATGACTCACCAGTTCCATTGATAATAACTTCTGTCGGATCAGAAACGCTGCCGGGAGTATATTATTCCGTTCTCCTCCTCCTTTTCATTCACCCAGAACAGTGAACAACTCCCTAGGAATTGGAAGTTCCGTTTCTCTCTTTATGTTCCCTTGGGCGGAACTTGGTATTTCATCATTCTTCTCCTTTGGAAATGCACCGCAACCTCCCGTGGAAAGTAAAACATCCGTTTCCTTGACCGCAGACCGGTTCCTCCCGTCTTCCGGCATGGCCGCCGGGTTATCTCTATTTCCCATCCTCCTTCGCCTCTACCACCACGATGACCGAAATCAGGAAACCTGGAACACAGGACACTAAGATTTGGTCACTCACCCACTCCGGCTGAATCTTTCCGGCAGAAAAAATAACACAACTCACCTACCAACCGGCTAAAATCCTTGCGAAGCTCAACAGCAACGAAAACTGGTTCAATCCGGTTGCAATCAAGTTAAAACAAGACCAACTGAAAAGAACTGTCAAACTGCTTGCGTCGACGAAAATCGTGACGTCAAATTGAAGGAAAATCGATAGGAAAAACAATGTCGGGCTTGTCGAGTGTTTGTCGCACGTTTGTCGTCCTTTCGACCAATCGATATTGAAACGGTAAAATCAAAACCGTGCGACAACTCGTACGACGTGCGACATTTTTCAAACAGGGTAGCTAAGCTAGCCGCAAACCCTCCAGTGTCGTCGTTCTCACGTCGTCGCAAACGTTCCCCCGCTGGCTGCAGCCGAGGCCCCAACCGACGAAAAACCTGCTTCAATCGATCGTTTCAAAATATGATGTAAGTCGTCCATTTATTTGAGGCCTTCCTTTTCCCGTGTCACGGAACTCCTTATCTTGCCACCAGGCTCGACGACCACATCCGGCTTCGTCAGACCGACATCGCCTTGCAAACGAACCAGCTACACCGGAACAACACCGTTGGTACCCAAAGTGATCTTCATCGCGAAATGCCACCGACTGCACAAACTGACTGCCTCCCCGGGGCACAAACAACCGTGATCAGCACCTGGAACCGGCAGTCGTCCGTCGCTAGCAGGACCACGGATCGGATTTAGGGAGTTTGCCCGGAAGAGGAATGGAGATGTTTCTGGCTGGAAAGATTTGTTCGGAATTTAATTTAATTGGGCTCAAATTTTAAGAAATATTCTGTACACTTACCTTGCAATCGATTTTATAAAGAATTACTCTCGGGACAACTTATCCGCGTCAATTTTTCAATCGGAATCCATCATGGCTGACGTTTGCTGCACTGTGAAGTGAAAGGCACCAAAACAGCGTACAATCGGGTTAAATTTGAAGTAAAATTAAATCATTGCACAGAATATTACACGACAAACGACGCTCCAATCATGTGCATCATATGTGATGTAATATCCAGTTATAATTGATTTATTGTTACATTTTATAAGATTCAAATTTCTGCTTTAGTTAGAAAATGTGAATTTAGTCATTCTGCGTCAAATCAAACATAATATTACGTTTGATTTTAGGTTACATGACAAGTTTTTACGCCAAGTTTTGAATTACGTTTGATGTAATATCCATTATTTTTTAGTGTGTAAGTACGACAACTGGCCAAAGGAATTTCAGGTCAGAACGCGTTTGACGCATGTACAAGTTAGACTGTCGTAAACACTTGTAATTATAACTCGGGACTCCAGCAACCAACTTCAACCAAACTTCGGGACAATGCACATATTGTACGATCAGTACCTAGCTGGACTCGGTCACTGGAAACGACCGGCGACTCAGTGACCGACGAAATAGGCGGCGGGCCAGATGCGGGCATAAAAATCTCAAAATCTCTTCCCCCCTCACTTCGTCTCACCATCCAGCTGCAGCTTTGTTGACAAACAAACAGAGCACGCGGTCGCATGATGGCGGCATCGAGCCAGAATTAGGGGTGATCATGTGATTAAAAATGAAAAAATTTTCAAGAAAAATAATATTTTTCCGACGGATTAAAAAAATTGGGAGCATGTTCAAACAATTATTCCTGATGTCGGAGAAATGATAAAAAAGCAAAATTTTAATCCGTAATTTTTCTACAAATTGATTTTTTTTCACTCCAACTGGGAACCCCTAGGTCTATCCACGACCGTTTCCAATGACCGTGAGAAGATGCCAGAAAATCCAGCTACGAGCTAAATCCACAATAATGGTGGGCCAAACAAAACGTGTTTGTTATTGTTTACATTGCGTGCTTTCTTTTTTGTTTATTCAAGGTCAAACAATAAAACGCGTTTTCTTGGAACGCCAAAATGGCGGGTGCGACAAGATAGCACGACGATGTCGTGTTGCTCAGCTTTTCGCCATGTTCGATTTTTTTCGCATGTCAAGCTCTACTAGTTTTGTCAAATTATCAGTTTGTTTTGACAAATAAAGTTTTTGGAGCTTTCCATGTGATCTGATGCAATTAATCAAACCAAAGTTTTCAATTAATTCAGGAAATTTGGCGTACAACCCTGGTGCAAACTTTGCAGCATTTAAACACCCAAAACAGCTCAAATAACAACGAAACGAAAAGCCACGCGGAACTCTTCTCCAAGAATTCCAAGCGATTTCCGTTATAAGCTGGAAATTTCCTCCCCTTCTCGCGTACGCACTGCGTATTCGGCAAGTCTACAAAGCACAAGCTTTCCAACTCTACACCTGCGCTGGTGACCAGAGCGAGGAGAGGGGAACATTCAAATATCTCGCTGTAACCCATGTTGTCGGACATTGTTGCCCCATGATCATGATCTCGGCCAAATGATCATGATCTCGGCCAAAGGTACCGGTGGGAGAGCCTTGTGAATCAAGGTTGTGTTTTCGATTTCACATTCGTGGAGGCGTAAAATGCTTGGTTTTTAAAATGGGACTGATTCTTTTTTTAAATAACTTAAAATTTAAATTTTCAAAGTTTAAAGTCTCAAAAAACTTGCTGGTCTTCAAGCTGCAGTAGTCCGGTTTAAGACTAAGACGACTCGTAGTCTGGCCAGCAAAACCTTCTCGTGACATCAATAAAAACGACATTTTTAATGTACTTTTACACGTTCGTTGGACTCTCAAATTCGCCGACCAAAAGGGTCACACGCCGAGCTTTCTCGCAGCTGAGCGCGGCGGTAAAGTGGGACTTGAAGTCTGCCTCAGACCTACCGTAATGTGTGTAAGCATCTGGATAACGTTTTCAAGAGGTCGTATATTTTTTCTGAGCTTTTTTGAGGCTCGATGAATTGGTTGTGTTTGTTTAAACATTCGTCAAGAAATCTCCCAAGTGGATGTTGGAGCTCCTGCAGACAACGCAAGACTTCCCACACGCACGTAACCGGAGACTCCAGTTGCTCAGTTGGTCTCTGTGAAATAAGTCGAATGGATTTTTTCTTTTTTTTTTTCAAATCAATCAAATCTAGCAAATAATAATAAAAATTACAAGCCAAAAAAATTCAAGAAAGAAAATTAGATTCAAATTTGGTAAAAATGTCATGGTTTGCAGAGACCTAGTCTAGGAGTCGGTCCGCCTGCACGATCAGTCGTTTTACAACCGGTTCCGAAACTACCCCTTCTTGCGCGTGGACTGATGCGCATTCCATCACGCGTCGAAATTGTAGCTTACGGGGCCGGCCCAGTCGAACCAGGTGGGCCCGCTGATTCATTCATCATAAATGTTGGGCACTTCTGGTGTGGTTATGTCATGGGAATGCTAACTTGCTGGCGGTTAAGTTTTTTTTTTTTCAAACAGATTTTTTTTAAAAATAACGCAATGAAATAAACACCGTAATTTATGGATGACCCCTGCAAAGTCCCACTTCCAACCTCAGCGAATTCAGGTGCTAGAAATGTGCCAGTCAAAATCATAATAAATTCACACACAAATTAATCACTTTGACGAACACTCAGCGGGTTCGCGAGATGACTTTATTGCGCGGCTGAGATTGACTAATGGTTCGCCATTATAATCGTCTAATCTTCTTTGGTTTATTTCTTTGGTCGAAAGCATGTTTCCACCCTCTTAAAACAATAATCGTGCACCATGGTCAGCACGTGCCATTCATTTAGTTCAAACCTGGGATGTTACTATTGGTGAAGGTTCGCACCTTTCAGGTGATAACTGGATTTAATTTCCCGATTGGGTCAAATTTACTCTGTAATCAAACGCCATATTTGACTCGAATAAAATCACTAAATATTGGGCTCACGTGTGAGTATGTAGAGTCATGTGAAAAAAAAAATTTGAGGTCTCTAAAAACACCTCTTTGTGAGTTTTTATTGGATAGACTGGAGACAAACAGCATTGTATTGAAGTTCGTATCGAAAAGAGTGGTTCACTGCCCCTGATCGCATAAATGTCCCAAATGCATTTTCATCGTTTTTGAGTTATTGATGCAGTTTGGTTCAAAATCGTGTGCTCTTTCAAAAGAGCCTATAACATCCAGTACTTTGTTCTAAAAATCAGGAGAAAATCCAGGTTTTTCGCGAAAACTTAACACGTAGCCTTATGTATGGGACAAACTTCAAATGCGTTTTTCTCAGCTTGCTGTTTTTGCATATGGGACATTTATGCGAACATGGGCAGTTCATTAGGGTGTAATAACCATGGGAATGATGGAACGAGAGGAATCACAAATCCGCATACATAATTTCAAGATTGTTCTAATCTAATCTAATCTAATCTAATCTAATCAAACACAAGCGCAGCCAGTCCAAAGAAAGCATCCTGGAAAAACATGTGATTAGATTATTCTTGTCAATATTAATGATTGTAGTACATTCGAGCATCCCCGAAACGTATTACACTCATAAAAGCGTACAGGCCTACTGCGTTGCATTAACCGCAGAGAGGATTCTGTGAACGGAACACATTTCACAGAACCTACAGGGGAGGAAGGATGCGTGGACATTAGCGTGGTTCACGGTTATATGAAAAAGACAAAAGTGTTCAATTTCGTTTGCATCAACCCGAATTTCAAAGTACTATGACCCCAGAAGCTAGCCTGAAAATTTGAGCTTATTTGGTTATGGTTTAGTTGCTCCAGTTTTGATCTGAAGTTAGTATGGAACATTAATCAATTTACTATGGAGATTTGTAACTTTTTACATCTTCTTATAGAAAATTCTCCAAAACCCTTTCAAATTTTCCTATTCTTAAGTTTCTTATAGGTTTTGATCCGGGGAACAACTTAGTAGAGCATCGCAAAGTGCTAGGAATTGATCCCGAAAAGATTCAGGATGTTTTTTAGAGTTTACTTTTTTCGGCAAAAATTCAAACTGGCTCAAGAAATTAATCTGTATCTTTTCGGAATCAATTCTTAGCGCTTTGCGATGTTCTACTAAGTTGTTCCCCGGATCAAAACCTATAAGAAATCTTTTAGATAGATAATATTTTATCGGGTAAAGGAAAACTTTCTAGAAGAAGAGTTAAAAAGTGAAAAATAAATCAATTAAATTTATTGAAATTCCATTCTAACTTCCGATCAAAACTGGAGCAACTAAACCTTAACCAAATAAGCTCAAATTTTCAGGCTAGCTTCTGGGGTCAAAGAACTTTAAAATTCCGGTTGATGCAAACGAAATTGAACACTTTTGTCTTTTTCATATATCCGTGAACCAAACGCTCCGGATAGTAAATAATTTCAAAATTGTATAGGTGTAAACCGAAAATGCGTTCAAAAATTAAAGTGGAAAAATCAGGCATTTAACTGCTTATTTAATTGTCGGTGTAAAGGACGCCGCACTGTTTAATCATTTTATGGCGTACATTCAACTTTGCAGCCCAAAACAGTGTTATTGAATTGGAAAAATAATATTCTTTTTCCAATTTTCTTTTCTTGG
The DNA here is from genome assembly GCF_015732765.1 of Culex quinquefasciatus. Classification (NCBI taxonomy): domain Eukaryota; kingdom Metazoa; phylum Arthropoda; class Insecta; order Diptera; family Culicidae; genus Culex; species Culex quinquefasciatus. Next base: position 165,678,440 of record NC_051863.1, on the reverse strand, counting down.
TTTGTGTGCACCTACGTCGAAGACCAAGATTGTTTACTTTTTGCTCGTTGGTCTGACTGTCTTGGTCTGACAGATTTGGTCTGACAGCTTAATCGTGGATTTAAATTTTGGCGGCTTTTAGCGTGACGTACTTTATGGATGATTTCTTGTGGTTCTTATTTGACTTTTCACCTACTGTGTCCAGGGAGCGTTCTGTTATTACGTAACGTAACGCGTAACAAAATTCCCATTTTTTTTTAATTTTTGTGGAGTATAGCATGGATTTGCAACAGAAAAAAACTTTATACATTGTTAGAAAGTGTAGTGTTTCTAGTACTAAATTATTGTAGTTGTTTGAAAGTTTGCATTGCATAACTCAAAAGTGATGAGAATGCGTATGCAATCAGTAAAACAGTTTGTATGATGATTTTTTTTGTTAACCATTTATTAAATCGATTTCAATTTTGTGTATAAATACAGAAAGGAAAATTAAAAAAAAAACATATAAACACTCTTGTTCCGTTCATCATTACAACATAAATGGTAGATGTTCCGAACAATTTACAACTGCTGCATCGCCACAATGATGTTCTGCAGCGCCGCTTGAGCGTCGGTCGGTGCAAATCGGTCCAGAACCTTCATCGCGGCCATGCTGTGCTTGCTCTGCAGACTTCGTGTCCGCTCGAGACCAGGTCCCCGGCTAATGTGATGGTGCAACGCCCGGTAGTCCACGTCCTCGACCGAATTGCGTCCCTTTTCGATGATCGGGTAAATGCTGGGGTCGTACTCCAGGTGGAATAGGACAGGTGCTGACACAAGACTGAAGGTGGCTCCCAGAGGAAGTTCACTCAGCAGGAACGGTTGCACCTCGATCGAGGCCTGCCAGGCCAGGGACATGTGCTTCCCGAAAAGATAACCTTGCTTTTGCAGATCTTCAGGGTGACCCGCCAGCATCAACGCCCCATGGCAACTTTTTCCTAGCAGGCTACCACCGCCAAGAACGTGTCTGAGGGTCCACTCCTTCTCCGGATGGCCCATAACTCCCTCGATGATCATGGGCTCCTTGTTGTTCTGTACATCTCCAAAATCCAGCTCATCTAACGAGCAATCCGGAGTGATCGTGCCTGCAGGCGTCTCTGGCTTACTCGGAATAGGGCTATTCTGATCATCACTCTCGCCGATAAAGGCAGACTCCGCTAGGTCCCTGTAAGCCGACGTCATAAGCATGTTGAGGTCCTGGTTCCTACAAATAATGACAGATATTAAAAATCTAGACCACAATCCCACAAACTACCAGCCTACCTCAACGATGCGATTTGCTTACTGGCATGTGCCAGTAGATAGTCTCCTCCCAGCAGGGCAATCTTGTTTCCAAAGATCATATCGCTATCCCCGCTGAGGTCATTTCCGGCGTTGTCCATCGACTGCAGATTTATTATGCCCTGATGGATCAGGTGCGAACTACGAATCATTTCCGTAACTTCTGCCAGGGCTCGCTGGGAGTGCAACACGCCCACGTTTCGATCGTGGTCCGTTTCCGGAACGGAGGCCGTGTGGCCAGCAGCTTTGGAGATTAGCAAGATGATCAGACCCCACGCTTGCTGGCTTTTGTCGTTGAAGATGAGGGATCTGGAAAAAAAAATATATAAATTTATGATACTTTAAAATTACTTGTCTTGTCTTAAAAAATCAAAGGATTGAAACCCGTAACTAGTCACCCTAACCTCTGAGGCCTTAAACTGTGTCATTCTCCGATGCGGAAATTCGCATCGTGCATAACCAAATCAATAAAGACTTGGTTCAGCAGTGATTACTACGCCACCAGCACTTGAAATGCCACTCTCGTAGAGATACTCCACGAGTTCGTCGCTTCATTGCCGGCGGAGACTTCAACGCTTCGGTGTCGACAAAAGCCGCGATTAAATCGAAATCCAATCAATGAACGGCACTTTTTAATCTTTTGAAGAGTTCATGCCTGTGTCGTCGTCGTGCTGTTGGGTGCTTACAATTTTTGCGTTGGCCCCAAGGTTTATGCAATAGTCTCTTCTTTCTTTCTCACCGAAACGAGCATTATTTTTGAGGGATCTTGATGATGGCAAGTGTGCTTACAGCTGGCAAGGCACAGCTTGACGGAGTGAGCTGTGCTTCCCACAGTGTGGATGCTTGCTGACGATGACCGCATCCACTGTCGGATAAAGTGGCCAGTTCCGTACATGTACTCATGTAAGCAAATTTGTTTTGTTTGGTAACGTATATTTACTGACAGAAACCTGTTTGCTCGAAACAATACAGCGCGAAAGAAAGTTTTTGTTTGTTTTAATTTATTTTTAAAAGGAACCAAATCTTTCAAAAAAGTTTCAGTGAGGTCGTATAAATTCAAGTAAAAAGCATTTGAAAAATGAATTGTTAAAAATAATTTATATTATAAATCCACATCAATAAATCTCAACTGCAATATTGTAAAGCATCCAAAACATGTGGTGAAACCGAACTAAAAAAAGCAACGCAGAAAACCTTCAGCCTTAAATTGATCATATAAAGCTGCTGTTTTATTTCGTTCTGGCACCAATTCGATGAATGTGGCCTTCTCGTGTCATTCACTTTAATTTAAACCTTTGTTTTAAATTGCGTTGCTAATTAAGTCAAAACTCAATTTAAATTGTTTAACAAAAATGACTTATTTCAAAGATTACATTTTTGAGGAAGGCTTTAGGAAACGAAGAATTTTATTTGCTGCTGTATTAGTTTTATAAAAACAACATTTTAATTCGAAGCCTAGTTTGTAACATAAGTTTGCATTTTTTACCACGTTCTCGGCATTTGCAGAGTGTGTTCCAGCTCGTTCACCAAAGCACGGTCGTCACCTGCAAAAAACGCTTGTCCAGCAGGATATTCATCTGATCCCAAGCTAGCGTCGACCCGTATCAGAAGTGCAAAATAGTAGTTTATGCAACAAGTTGCAAAAAGAGGATTTTTTCAGCACGAGTCGTACATTTATCTAACGAGGTTCACCGAGTTGGATAAATACGAAGAGTGCTGAAAAAAACAAGTTTTGCAACGAGTTCCATACAACATTTTTTGCAATTCCAAAAAACACACACTGAGTGAAATTTTATGTCAAATATTCATGTATTTTGTCAATAAATCGTTTAAATCAAAATTTTTTTTGAAAAGTGTTACTTTTCGAAACAAGTGCTGAAAAGTTCAACTTTTCAGCACCCATTTGAGTGCTGAAAAGTAGAACTTTTCAGCATTTATTTTGAAAAGTGTTGCTATTCGATTCTGTTATTTTTGGTACAGAAAAGTAGGCTATTTCGTCGTTCAAGAATGACAGGAAAAGTAAGTAGTTTCACGACGGAATTGCAAAAAGTTTTTTTTTGCAATTCCGTCGTGAAACTACTTACTTTTCCTGTCATTCTTGAACGACGAAATAGCCTACTTTTCTGTACCAAAAATAACAGAATCGAATAGCAACACTTTTCAAAATAAATGCTGAAAAGTTCTACTTTTCTGCACTCAAATGGGTGCTGAAAAGTTGAACTTTTCAGCACTTGTTTCGAAAAGTAACACTTTTCAAAAAAAAATTTGATTTAAACGATTTATTGACAAAATACATGAATATTTGACATAAAATTTCACTCAATGGGTGTTTTTCGGATTTGCAAAAAATGTGTATGGAACTCGTTGCAAAACTTGATTTTTTCAGCACTCTTCGTATTTATCCAACTCGGTGAACCTCGTTGGATAAATGTACGACTCGTGCTGAAAAAATCCTCTTTTTGCAACTTGCTGCATACACTACTATTTTTTTACGAAACTGTCAACACGAAAAATGGGATTGCTGTGATGGAACAAACATAAAGGTAAGAACAAGATTGTCCGTCAGACCTGGACGCAAACGCAAAATTTTGCGCCTGTCATCATAGCCTGCCAGTCATCGACCATTGAACAAAGCAACCCCTGTAGATTGTTCGACTGACAGTTCGACGTCGTCGTGCTATCTTGTCACACCCGCCATTTTGACGTTCCGAGAAAAACGAGTTTTAATGTTTGACCTTGATTGTTCAAAAACGAGAGCACGCAATGTAAACAATAACAAACACGTTTTGTTTGGCTCACCATTCTGTGCATTGTCCCAAAGTTTGGTTGATGTTGGTTGCTGGAGTCCCGAGTTATAATTACAAATGTTTACGGTAGTCTAGCTTGTACGTGCGACAAACGCATCCTGACTTTCCTGGCCTGAAATCACTTTGGCCTTTTGACGCACTTACATCAATTTTCATGGAGTGACAAGACAGCACGACAAGATTGAAACTACTTTCATATGTAAATATCTCAGGATTGAAATCGAATTTTGGGGATCTGTGAAGGTCAAAAGGTGAGGCATTGTGAGCTGCACAAAATGGCGTTCTTAACTCAATTTGGCCCAAAATGCACGTACGACAAGTTAGCACGATGGCGACTGTTGATGGAAAAATCGAACTGGCACAGCGTTCTGCGTTCACCACTGCGTCGAACGGACAATCTTGTTCTTAGCTTAACGCCTCAACCTCGTAACGCCTCATCAATGGTGTTACGGTTGTACCTTCGAATGGTACCATGAATTTATTGGAAATTTGTTCCAAGTCCGCGCTCTATTTTCTATACTCTTTGGTGGGATGTTGATTCAAAAATTGTCACTCGATTATCTCCGGACTGGCTGAACCGATTTGGACCGTTTGGGCCTGATTCGACCCGTCTTGGGGTCCCATAAGTCGCTTTTGAAAATTATTAAGTTTAGTTAAGTATTACAAAGGTTAAGCTAAAAAACTATTTTAGCAGAAGTTAGGAAGATTGTTAAAAACAGTGTTATTTGCAAGAAAACAAAACAACATACAATTTTAGAAAGGTATTTGAAAGACCTTTCTAATGAGTCCAAACCGTTGAAGATCTGACAACCCTTTAAAAAGTTATAAGCACTTAAGTGCTATTTATACACTTTTTTGGGGCCGAATCTCAGATAGTTTGATGAAAACGTTGTCCGGATCTACCATGCGACCTATCGTTGGATGGGTATCTCAAAGATCTTTCCAACGAGTCCAAAAGAATGAAGATCTGACAACCCTATCAAATGTTATGATCACTTAAGTGTTAGTTATATATTTTTTGGAGTCGAATCTCAAATATTTTGATGAAAATTATGACCGAACCAATCCTGCAACCCATTATTGGATGCATAATCAAAAGAAATTTCCAATGGGCACAATAGAATGAATATCTGACAATCCTATCAAAACTTTATAGGTGTGAGGAAGGCATCAACCACCCTAAGGTGAATTAAGTAACGTTTTTAATTGAAGTTCATCTTTTCAAGGAATGGAATAATAAAGGCTGCCATAGAAAAAATATGTCTTTTTCAGAATAACTTTTCAGTGATAAAGTTTTGCTTGAAAATAGGTATTAAAAATAAAAGCAAATTCATTATTGTGGAAATAAAGATTGTCGCATATATTCTTCAAAAATTAAAAAAAAAGTCTGATTTGTTTATCAGAGAGTAATAATGTATTTTTTTATAAATTTCAAAATTTTGATTAAATTTGAAGAACATTGGATTTAGTTTGTGTTGAAATTTTATCCACTGTTTAAACTTTGAATAAATTTGATTTTTCTTTTTTTTTTGTAAAATAATGGGGTTAGAATTCACAGCCAAACATTATTTTCGTTAAAACCAACTTTAACCTAACTGATTTTCTATAAAACTTACAATTGCAGAAAAGTTGCGAATTTTGAAATTTTCTCAATTGGCCTATTTAACAATGTTTAAATTGCTTGGTTTTCATGGTTTTAAGAGTTCTAGACTGTAAGAACCTTTGTCACGGTTTGGCCTATACTTTTACATGCAATGTTACACTCGTCCAATCTAGAGATCCTAAATTGGGAGACTGGTCGAAGTGAATTTGATGTACCCAAACAGACACGAGTTTGACGTATCCAAACGAGCATTTGCCTTTACGCCCAGCAAAACTTATCAGTGTTGCCAAGCTCAAAACATGCGTTGCCAGATCAATTTAGCAAACTTAGACCCTCCCTGTTAAGGGTCTCTAGTCCAATCTACTTTCATCCTTAAAGTGCGTCGTATTTTCAAGATTTAGGCTTCATACATATATTGTATGGGTTCCGAATCTCTAAAAAAAAATTGCCATATTTGATCATAGTTCTAACTCTACATTGCCTCAAGAAATTGTGCACCATGTTTTTTTTTCCTTTCCAACAGTCCTTGAACAGCAACATTAATGTATTCAATTTCAGTTCAAGTCCAACCTGCACAGCCACTAAGAGGCATTAATTAGGTGTACCCACATGGCTGTAGAACCAGTTAAGCAGCAATTCTATACTATAGTTCTAATCCTGAACTAAGCACTGCACGCCACGTATCCATTCTCTTCATGAAGGTCAATCTTTAATGCGACACATCGCTAACCGAGTCAAGTTACTTCACCAAGTGGAGTTTCTCATGGTAAATGATGATTTCCATGCTAAGGCTTGCCAGAAAAATTGCAATGTTTTCTTAAATTTGCACATTACTTTCACTTGTAGTAATCACCAACACTTATAAATCGTCCAAATAACTTGATTTAAAGCCCACTTACTTTGCCGACTTGAGCAACGGATGGTTACTTCCGGTCAGCTTCCGCAGGTGCAGCGCCACATTGGCAATCTCGTCGCTGAGCAGGAACCGTAGATTCAGAAACGACGTCGGATATCCAACGATCTGTTCCGCCTCGCTGACCGCCCGGTTAAAGTCATGCTTCTGGACAGCCTTGGCAACGGCCAACTTTTCACCGGCCCTGGAACTGGAGCTAATCCAACGGAACTGCCGTGGTCCCTGCCGTTGTCTGCGATGGCTGGCCCCCACCGTCGGCGCACGTAGAACTTTAAGCTGAGACCAGTAGCGTTGCTGCACTGCGACCATCCTGCTGAGCGACATGATGCTGACTGTAACCGTCGGAGGTACTTTCAATTTTGGCCACCACGCGACAACGTGCTTCAACCGACTGCGCGCCACGTTCGGCGAGTAAATCAAGCGCGCGCATGACCCGTGTCCCTCTGCCGTGAAGAGCTCACGAACCTGCGGCGTTGACGCTATGGACGGGCAGGGTACTAAACTCATTGAGCTGGCCACCAATGAGGTGTATTCATAAAAAAGAGGCAAAAGATCACACCGGGTAGGGTACGTAACGGCTGTCCCTCTCAGTACTGGGAGGCTTAGGGTGCCCTGTAAAATTAAGTCGTACAAAAAAAGGATTGGAATGAATAAATCACCAGGAATACATTTCATCAATGACTACTTTTTGATAATTCATTAATTTTTGAGAAAACGATTTAAAAATACAGTTTACAACCACTGACATCCTAGTGCGGAGCTTGAACGTGCGAGCAAACACGGCACTATGGGGTTTCAGGCGGCCATAAATCGAAAAACCGACATACTCTAATTATTTTTTGGTATTTTTTTTTCGAAAATAAACATTCTAACTAAGAAAAATCCGGAGTTTGAAAGTTGTAGGTTCAAAATTCACTGAATTGCAGACCTTCAAAGGCAAAAATGGTAAGAAAAAACATGTTTTTTGACAAAAAAATGATTATTTTTCATAGTTGTACTGTGTAGCTGTTATTGTATTTTTTCCTGCATCATTATATATATTCAGAAAGGTAATTGATTCAACTTTTCAATAACATTTTACAAAACACACTTTTACAGGCTAAAAAAAATAATAAAAATCAAAAAAGTTGGATTTTTATTCAAAATTTAGTTTTTTTCAACTTTGTTAATGGAGTACTTTTTTTGTGTGCATTTGTGCGATCTGAAAATTTTGCAGCTTAAAATTTGAACCATGTCCTAACTTGTCTCCAAATTTTAAAGTGCACTTATGTGCACTTTTTGAGTTATGCCATTTTGAACATTTTGATTCTTGCAAGAAAAGTAATGATTTCGCGTATACGCTTGGTTAAAATCGCATTATTTACCTGCGGAGGCAGAAATGACGTACCTGCTATGTATGTTTTGAAATTGATTTGATATTCATGACTTTGTTGGTACTTAGGTACGTTTAATAAAATTAGAAATTTCTATTCAAAGTATTTTACAGTAACGATTCGTCGAATATTCATATCAGTTCGTTGTTGTGTTCTTTTGAAAGTATGGATCATAATACCGTAGTGTCCCTGTACGATATAACGAAGCACTATTCTGAAAACGTGAGAACTGCTTTCGAGTAAGCTTTGTAAGAATTACAACATTGCAGAAGTTCATATTTTAAGTAATCTAACGACAATCGCTTACGTAGTGATTTTGATTCAGAAGAATTTATCGTGGAAAACGTGAATTTTGCAAGTGGATCAACCAAAAACGTGGACGAGAATCCATACAATGTTCCATAAAATAAACCGTCTAAAATTCTAAAATACCGCAAAAATCAAATTTTAATTGGAGAGGAAGGGGGGGGAGGGTCTTCAAAGAGAGGTGGATTTTAACTCAAGAAAAAGGGGAGGGAGATTGAACGTAAATCAGAAACTTTAACATAGCATAAACCGCCATTCCGTGCATTAAATAGACAGAGCAAGAATATTTAAATTCACCACTTTAATGCATGTGGCCTCAAATATATGAAAAAATCGAAAATTAAACTTTTTTTTTTTTGGAAAAATATCAAAATTTATTTGTTTTCATTATACTAAGTACAAGCAACACAAAAAAGTCACAAAAAAGCAAAAAAATATTTTTGGCCGCTCGCTTATATGGAAATACCCCATAGTGCACGGTCCGCACGATGTTGCAGGAAAGAGCTGCCAAGATAACTTTGGCAATAATTTTTCAGAGCTCTGGGGTTCGTTGCCTGAATGCCTCATTTAACTTCGATTATTGTTTAAGGCTAATTGTATGCATGGCACAACGTTGCATTGCCATCGCACGTGAGCATTGTTGTGTCCACTACCCAAAAGTATGCGGACATTGTTTCAGGTAACTGCTTTTATAATAAAATTTTAAAAAATATTCAAGATATAAACAGTTTTACTTACTCATCAGCCTCGCCATCACCTCAGCTCACACATTTCACACAAAAACCATGCATGCAGGTTCGTCTCTTCATAATGTTGAAGTCAGTACAAGAGAAAATCCTGCCCAACCTGACATTCCGTGACCCCACCCGTCTAGGCCTGTGGCATAATTTATCGCTTGACATTATTTATGCATCATCGTCAGTCATCTCTTGGGTTGATTTTCGTGAGATGTTTTTTGGTACACCACCAGAGTCGGCATTTTGTGTAAAAATTTGTTCCAAATCTAGTATAAGTCATGGATCACAGAACATGTAATTTGGCATCTAATGAAGCATCATTAAGCTACTGACCGAGTTAATTAACCTTCAAACGCTTGAAGGAGTATGTTTTGTTTGCTGTGCTGATCATCAATTAAAGGTTTGTGAGGATTTGTGATGATTTTTAATGAAACTAGCACATGTAAAGTTTAAAAATGTTCGTTTGATTCCTGATTATATTAGACGCATAAAAAAAACTTGACTAAAACAAATGTTTGATTTCCCCATTCCCAAAATATCTTATGAAGGAGAAATCCCATAATATTTGTGAACAAACATGACACGCGACACGCTTGTGTATTCTTCTCTCATCGTCATTTTGAATGTTGTTTTCCGGCACGGACAGTGTAATGCTGTTCATATCGTGCAAATAATCGTAAGAGGTCACCCCCAAGCAAATACTAAGACTGCCTTTTCGTAAAACTCAGGAGGTAAAACTTTGTTGTACATAACCAAAATCAAGAAAAATGCACTTTTTACTTAAGGGGTTACATACATGTAGAAAATTTGCAAATTTCATATTAAAGCAAAATTGGTATTTGCACTAAGAAGATTATTTCCAACCACTCCTGAAAGTTTCATATAGATATTTCATGGTTTAAGTAAGTAACAGACGAGTTTGAAATTTTGCCATGCGCAAAGCGAACTGTCAAACTTTATGCGCGTTTTTCTCTAAACACAGAGTTGATTTACGGGTGCCACGATATCTCGAGATGGGATGGACCGAACTAGCTAAAATTTGGGATGAAGACTCTCAAGACATATCCCGTGTGCATGACGAAGCCCGATTTTCAAATTTTGCTTTAAAGAAAAATACAAAAAATCAAAAACTTTTTAAAAAGGAAAAACTTAAAAATATTCATACCTGTTTTTAAAATAAACTTATAGAAAATCGGCCTTCGTCATGCACACGAAACCGTTTTAACGAGTCTTCACCAAAATTTTGAGTCGATTTGGTAGAAGCAGTGTTGAGATATCGTGGCACCCGTTTTTGAAACTGCTTACTTCAAATAGCTATATCTCAGTAAAGGTAAATGTCTTCAAATATGTTTAGTTAAAAGATGAAAATGTATGTTTTAATACCATGAAAATATATTTACAAAAAAGTTTTAATTTGTGCTCGTACCAATCTCTGACATTTTTGACGATTTACATGTATGTAACCCCTTAAGGAGAAACTGGACGCGGAATTCAGAACCATCAGTCATTGTCCCAAGATTGAAATACACAATCTACAACCTCAAATCAATATGAGAGATTATTTGCTAAAAGCTTATTTACCGTCTATCGAACAGAGAAAATATGTCGTTTTTCTTAAAGCTGCTTTCAAAAACGGTGTAATCAAATCATTAAATCATTTCTTATTTTTTTTTTTATTTTCTTATGACATCAAATTCGAGCTCTGCGACCCTTTTTTCATCAAATTTAATTTGAGTTGTCAATTGCCTATTGAATTACCAAATGCAGTTTTTTTCAAAATTTTATTGGCCACTATCATGAATTTTTAAATTCTAAATCACATAAGCGGGGTCATACTTAACCCTCTACAACCCAACCCCGCCTTTAGACGGGCTTCGATTTAAAAAATCGCCAAAAATCCATTTTTCAACCAATTTTTGATCTTTAAAAAGCATTAGAAAGACGAACATGAAATTTTAGAAAATTTATGGGTTGGATGTTTTACCTGTTTTATGTGCAAATGTTTTTAAAAATGTTGTTTTTTTAGGGGTCAACTTTGGCTATGTTTTTTCACTAACATTTCTTATATTTTAAGTAAAAAGAAGTATGAAGTAATTTTTCTAGTGTCCTAGACTACGCCTCTACGAATTTTGCAACAATTTTTAATATTAATGGTGCCATTTTGAAATGTGAAAAACAATGAGAAGTCATGAAAAATTAGATAGGCAAAGTGTAATGTTAGGAAGTGGTAGAATAGGCCAAATACTACCAAAAACAAACATAAAATAAACAACATAAATGCAAATTAAATTACCAAAAAAGAAACAAGAAAAAAATGAAATATAAGAAGTAATGTTTTTTTTATAACAAAAGTTGCTCGAAATGAACACGGAGAAAAAAATCGAAAAAAAATTTGGGCTGGTTAAGTTTGACAACCAATAATTAGCCAAAGATAGTAACAAAGGCTGAAAAATCAAAACTAAACAGTTTGTGAAATTAGCTTAAAGATACATATGAATACATACTACTTTTTCAAAATATAATTCAATGGACAATCGCCATACAACCGTTGCATCGTATCAAAAAGTGGTCAAAGACAAACTTATGGGAAATTGGACGAGCTTTCCGGTAAAAATAATTAAGTCTGTCATATAGAAATTGCCAAAAAACACTAAAACCCCTATTTTTTCAACATTTTTATTTTTAAAACTGCTGTATCTTCAAAAGGATTGGACATAGGACAATGGTCAATATGAGACTTTTATGTAAAATTGTCTGGGGAATCGATTCCCAAAAATTTTGATTTTTGATTTTTTTTAGGAGGGACATACCATTCTGCGTTTTTCGTGAGACTTTTTGTCACATTTTAAGCTATTTTCACAAAAAATTTGAACGAAAAAAATCGTGTCATCACCTTAAAATTTAACTTTTAAACTTAAAAAATTAAAAATCTCATAGAATTGACGTGCTCTTTTCTTTCAGTGTATTTTTTCAAAAAGCTCGTCTAATTTCCTACAAGTTTGTCTTTGACCACTTTTTGATACGATGCAACGGCTCCGAGATACAGCTATATTTAAATTACAAAATACAAAAAAATTGAAAACTCTTACGCCCTTCTCAAATGTCATTATCGAGTGCAACTGGCTCTATATACACAAAAATGGCTTTTATAAGACTAGGATAACATGTCTAAAAAGTTTCGTTGAAATCGGGAACAAAAGTACCAGAAAAATTCCTGATTTGAGCTGGAATTGCTCTTAATATATTTTTTTCAAACTTTGTTAGGGTGCGTTCTATGATTACGTAACACAAAAAAAAAGATTTTTGGAACCCATCCCATTTCTTACAAATTTTAAAAATATTGCATGTAGCGTAACAAACCCTTCGACCCCGGTCTAAATATCCGGGTTACGAAGCGAAAGGGAGGAGGGGGGGTGGTCTAAAAATCCGATTGTTTGCGTTACGTAATGAAAGAACGCTCCCATTTAGTCCCAATCGGAGTTGAAAGTAAAATATATTTGGTTAACAATCCACATTTTTAAGCGAAGAGTGCGTTACAAATGGTGCACGCCCGAAATGTAAAAATCACGCCAAAATGACAACATTACAAAAAAGTTTAGCTGGCATGCCATGACACAATTTTTTTTAATTGTTGGTACCACTGCGTGATTTTGACATTTCGGGCGTGCATTTGTAACGCCATCTTCGCTTAAAAATGTGGATTGTTAACCAAATAAATTTTTCTTTCAACCACGATTGGGACTAAATGGGAGCGCTCTTTCATTACGTAACGCAAACAATCGGATTTTTAGACCACCCCCCCTCCTCCCTTTCGCTTCGTAACAAAATTCCCAAACATTTTTGAAAAAAGGGAAGGTTCCGTTGTTTTTTTTACCATGGTAGTAACATCTAGTAACATTATAAGCATTGACAAAACTTTTTCAAAAATCATTTTTTCAGAAAACTTATTTAAAAACCTCGAAAGAATAACGTTTGCTTCGATTTGTCAATAAATTTACATTTTTGCTCATAACTTGAAAAATACAAAGAATTCAAACATCGTTTTCGGTATGGTGATGTTATTTGATGTCCTTTATAAAACCCTTGCCTTACAGTTGGTTTAAATCCATTCCAAAGCCCAAAACCAAGGGTGGCCCATTCTGCCGCCCCCCCCCCCTGCCACTGCCTCCAAATGGCCTGTTTCATAATTTGGGATGTTATTGTGCCTCCCACAATTGTGGAACACCTGAATTTAACTGATATTTTCACAAAAAAAAAAGTTATCAAACCACACAGAAAAAAAAAAATGTCAATTTGGAAGCTGTAATTTTGGAAGGTTGAATATTACCTCTTTTATGATGTAATTTTACCTCAATTTAGACTGAAAAAGTGACATTACACCAGAAAATTGGTAAAATTACACATTTCCAGAGCTAAAATTACACATTTTTTCTGACATAAAAGATGTACCCCTTCCCAATTGTAATATTACCATGATTTTTTTTTCTGTGCATGTATAAAACATCACTAAGCTTGAGTTTCATTGGTTTTAGTATGTGAAGTCATTTTTTGGTAATAAATATGTACTCCTGGAGAGATCCAAAGTTTGTTTACATTCGTAAGAAAAAAGTGTTCCGAATTTGTGGATTTCAAGGGTCAAAGTAATTCTTCAAAAACTTCATATAAAAGTTAAAATTTGCATTCGATACAGCATTCGAAAGATCGCAAGAAAAGCTTTCAAATGAAGGTAAAAGCGAATCATTAGGTTCAATAATCGATTTGCTATGATTTTTTGAACATTGGCCGATCTGGAAACCGTTCTGAATATGTGGGATGACTGTAGTACACTATTTTTCCCTTGTGACGTAGTTCTGGTCTTCAACTATCCACATCCAGTTTCCGCCACTATAGCATACTGTCCACAGCTCTAAAGCCCCCTCCCCGATCGCCGGCTTTGATTCTGACTACTAATAAAAAGAAAAACCATAAAGATAAGAAAAGGTCAATGCGGATGGAGAGCAAATCCAGCTCAGAATCCCCTCACAAAGACTGATAATAAGCGTAAAAAAAACAATGAAATAATTTGAAATAACAAGAATAAAAATAAAAAGTTAAAATGCCAATGCGGATTAATCGATGATCCATCCGCATTGATCATCCATGTCCTCACAAGGACATAAAAGAGACGGATTGTAGGAAGAAGCTAAAGAAAAAGTAGTCAACGCATATGGTGAGCAAGTTGAGTTGCCACTGACCCGGACTTTTACTTTTGTCGATGACCGCACTTTTTTTTTCTCTAGAATTGGTAGTTGGATTTCTGCTTCGAAGAAAATAAAACAACTCGCTTGTGTGGACGTTCACATTCCTTTATTTATATTTCCATGGTACTTTAGAAAGTGGCACTAGCTTACATTTGATTCATATATATATTTTTCAGAACATTGCACCATTTTTTGTTTTTATTTTTTTATCTGTTCTCTTCTAGGCGAGAGATGCTTGTGTGTGTTTGTGTATGTAAGTGTAGGAAGGAAGGAGACAGGGTGTATGGGTGTGTGTATATATATACTTAATGCAGTTCGTCGTAGTTTGTTGTGGATGTGTTTGTGTGTGAATGTTTGTGAGTTTTGTTATATCTGTTTAAGTTCTATCGCTATCACTGAAACGCAGCTGTCTGATTTTGGTCTCCCAATCTCTCTCTTTCATTCTTTCTCCCTCTCTCTGGTTAGCGTTTTAACTACTAAAAGTAGGGGATTTTGAAAAGGTTTAGGGCACATAATAAAAACAGAATCCTAAGCACGGCGAGCGAGATATGTTCAAACATTCGTATCTTAACATTGTCAATTGGGCTCTTCCATCATCTTCTTGCAATCGTAAGCTTTTCCTGTTGGGAAGCCTGGGAAGGAACATGTGAAATAACATAAAGAGAAGAGCAGAACCGCCAACTGCGGGACTGAAATTGAGCAACAATTTAGTGGTGGATTCAAGGGGGCAAACAAAACAAAACCAATTTTGGCAACGTACGTATCATCAGCTTAGGTAAAGAATAAGAAAAGCGCAAACCCTGAATTAAGCGTACAAAAAACAAAAATCAAACTTAAGCTAAGCTTATAAAGTAAAGACGCGAAAGATTTGAACTGATAATATGGTTAAATTGTAGCCTTAACTTATAAGTAGAACGTCAACGTAATCGAATCAAACATATTTTTTGCTTACTACAAACTAAACTGTGTGTGTATGTGTGCACTGGCAAACAAGAAGAAAGGCGTTTCCATAGCTCAACATTCATTCTGCCAGCTTCTCTTACCTTAGTGGAAAATTAGTGCTACTAAACTCGTATCTTAACGTGTGTGTGAGTGTTTTTGTTTTTTTGCTTTTTTATCTTTCTTTTTTTTCGTTTTGGCGGAAGCTTTGTGTTTTTTTTTTCAACGTTTTATCCACACTCGCGCGCTCACTCTCGTTCTCTCTTTCTCGCGACATTTCATTGGTTTTTCGTGGATTTTTTTTTCTTCTCCTAAAACAACACAAAAATGATTGCTTTCATTTTTTGTAAATGTCCAACATTTTCATTCGCTATGTTCATCACTCTCAACTGTTCCTGCGTTTTTGGCTTATTTATGCATAAAAATACATTGAGTTCTTGTTGTTTTTTTAGTTGGTTTTATTCTTTTTTTTATCTAAATTGAATTACTTCGTGTATAAAACAAAAATAATTAAAAAGTTTACAATAGTAGTAACTAAATTGCTATTACTTCAGACGAGGAAAGTTTTCTGTCCTTCTCCCCCCAAAAAGCACTGCAAGTTTCAAGTCACATCGCTTCAAGACCTCTCCGATCGATGATCTGGCTTGACCACTATGGAAACAGTCCACCCTTCCCGGGAAGGGTACAAAACCTCAAAGTCGTCAAACCACGCGCCGCCTAACAAGCACCAGAGTCCGCTCCCCCCTGGCGGAACCTTCCTCGAATACAAAAACACGGGACGACGAAACTAGATAGATCAAGATCCTGTGAGGATGCTGCGTAACGATTCTCTCTTTTTTTTAGAACAAAAAGTCTTTCGGCATTTTTGGTGGTGTAAAAAATTGGCTGCGATAAAAAAATATGCTACGCTTTCCGCTCAAAATGTTCAGCCTAAGCACTTCTTTTTCACTACAAATAATCTCGCTTTAGAAGCATCTCAAATTTGTTTCACTGAATTTCTCTTAAACTGTTTTACAATTGTTCAATCTGCCTAGCACTAGCCCGATATTATTTGGGTAATTTTTTCATTTTCTTACAACACTTTTGTTACTCGCATTAATTAAACTTAGTACTTTCTTTTCTGTTATTATTTACCTGCTGCAAACTCCGTCTAAACTGATCCATTCTCTAATGGCACAGTTGGTGGTGGTGGTTGGGGTGATTGTTGAGGTTGCTGCTGCTGCTGCTGCTGGTGCTGCACTTGGGCCGGGAGCTTCGATGGATCAATTGACGTCGAGGTTGGGATTTGCTCTGTGCTGTTGTCACTACTACTGCTGCTACTGCTGTTGATTACGGCTTCCGGTGCCGCAAGCACGAGGTTGTTTAAAGTCTTGGTTGCTGTTGCTGTTGTTGTGGATAGGTCAGTGTCAGCTGCTGCTGCTGCAACTGCTGCGTCCGATACAGTTGTTTGCTGTTCGGCAGCGGCGGAATTGTCGTTTTGCTGCGGCTGTTCTGGCTGCTGAGGATCGATGTTTATGTTGCTGTGAAGGTGGAGAGGAGTTTTATCTTTAATAAATTGGAATCGACATGCGCCCCATTTTATATACTTTTTTTTTTAAATGTGATGCAATAATTTATTCTACAAAAAGAAATTTTGAGTTATGTTCTAAAATGCGTTTTTCTAACCACCCTAACACGCTTAGGACAACTCTAACGATCGAGAAAACTTAGATGTGTGTTCGAAGCTTCAACTTTTTAATATTTATACATGTGATATGACTGCCGTTCTACGCATAACTGTCCCATGTTCAAAAAAGTGCAACTGAGAAAAATGCGATTGAAATTTTTCGACCGATTTCTGTGTTTCTACGCATAATTGTCCCGTAGGTTCCTATTCGCCCTGTGTGTCCCTAATCACCCAAGTTAGCAGTTTATCACCCTTATTTGTGATCCTCTTGCTATACAACAGGTAAACAAGGCATAATGCTTAGTAAAACTAATGATTCCGTGTAAGAAAATACTTGGTGGGACAATTATGCGTAGAAGTTCAACGATGGGACAAACAGACTTGGTGTTGTTTTTGATGAGTTTCCGAACAAATTACCAGATTTTATGTGTTTTTCTTAAAGTACACATCAGACTAAACTTAAAAATGGCATAAAGTCAAAATCGTCAAAAACTGACATGGGACAATTATGCGTAGAACGGCAGTGTGATACTTAAAAAAAATGGACCTGCAATTTTAAATTTAGTTTTATTTTATTTTATAAAAAAAATTAAATAGGATAAATACTTTAAATTAAATGTATAGCCGTCATCAGAAAAAAGAAAAATTCAAATTTTTGAATCACAGATGCAGTTTAGACTCGATTATCCGAAGGCCTTGGGAAAATTTCAAAAATAAATTGAAAAAAAATATGAAAAAATGCATTTTGAAGTTCAATAGGCAATAAACTTCTTGAATTTTACTTTAATCGATTATCCGAAGTCGATCGAAACTTAGGAAAATACTTCGTTTTATCTGTGATTTGTTGATAATTTTGAAATTTTAGTTTTTTTTTTGATATCATAAAAAATCAAATAAAAAAAATTAAATAAACATGTTTGAATTTTCAAAAATTATAGAAACTTAAAAAAATGGAAAAAAAATAGAAATAGATTTTAATTTTTTTTCAATTTCATTTTTTTAAGCTTTTAGAAAGTTATAAAATTTTTAATTAGTTTTTAAAATATTTTTAAATAAAAAAAAGTATTTGCCTAAAATTGAACAAAATTTACATCGGCTTTACAAGCTAGTAATCTGTATTTTCTATTTTGTTTCATTTAAAATTTTCATTATTTTTAACTCCTTGATTT
Source organism: Culex quinquefasciatus (assembly GCF_015732765.1). Taxonomy (NCBI): domain Eukaryota; kingdom Metazoa; phylum Arthropoda; class Insecta; order Diptera; family Culicidae; genus Culex; species Culex quinquefasciatus. The sequence goes on along the minus strand of NC_051863.1, from coordinate 165,660,388 downwards.
TAAATTTTCATTTTTTTTTAATGCTATTAAAAAATCAAATAAAAAATTGTAAACTTTCAAAACATAGAACACATTGGCTTTCCAGAAATTATCAAAACTTTAAAAAATGCAAAAAAAAACAAATTTTGGAAATTATAAAAAAAATTAAAAATTTTATAAATTTTATAAATTTTATAAATTTTATAAATTTTATAAATTTTATAAATTTTATAAATTTTATAAAATTTATAAATTTTATAAATTTTATAAATTTTATAAATTTTATAAATTTTATAAATTTTATAAATTTTATAAATTTTATAAATTTTATAAATTTTATAAATTTTATAAATTTTATAAATTTTATAAATTTTATAAATTTTATAAATTTTATAAATTTTATAAATTTTATAAATTTTATAAATTTTATAAATTTTATAAATTTTATAAATTTTATAAATTTTATAAATTTTATGAATTTTATAAATTTTATAAATTTTATAAATTTTATAAATTTTATAAATTTTATAAATTTTATAAATTTTATAAATTTTATAAATTTTATAAATTTTATAAATTTTATAAATTTTATAAATTTTATAAATTTTATAAATTTTATAAATTTTATAAATTTTATAAATTTTATAAATTTTATGAATTTTATAAATTTTCTAAATTTTATAAATTTCAGAAATTTTATAAATTTTATAAATTTTATAAATTTTATAAATTTTATAAATTTTATAAATTTTATAAATTTTATAAATTTTATAAATTTTATAAATTTTATAAATTTTATAAATTTTATAAATTTTATAAATTTTATAAATTTTATAAATTTTATAAATTTTATAAATTTTATAAATTTTATAAATTTTATAAATTTTATAAATTTTATAAATTTTATAAATTTTATAAATTTTATAAATTTTATAAATTTTATAAATTAAAGATTTTTTAAATTTTTTTAAATTTTATAAGATTTTATAACATTTTATAAATTTTATCAATTTTATAAATTTAAGAGAGTTTAAATTTAATAAAACTTAAAAAAATAAAAGCTTTTATTGATCCTTGCACTGTAACTTGGATTTGGCCCGCACTTTTCTCTCGCACTTTTGACAACAAAATTTCCAAAAGCTAGGCAACCAGCAGTTGTTTATTTACATTTCCAGTCGCAGTTTCCACCAAACTGGACATTCGCACTTTAAAATTGCGATTGACAGGTGAGCAACATCGGCTCGCTTTGATCATTTATTTAGAAAATTAAAATTTCCCAAGCCAGTTTGACAAGTCGCGATAGTGCGATCGATAGCAATAATTTAGTGCGAAGTCCAAGGTAGTGAGAATTGCGCAATACATATTCAAAAAAAATACAGATTTTTAATCTGATCCAATGTTATCTAATTTAATACATTTATTTACAAATTTTATTTGTTTTGTCAAATTTTGCATACACACCAAATTTTACAAATTTTACAAATTTTACAAATTTTGCAAATTTTACAAATTTTGCAAATTTTACAAATTTTACAAATTTTACAAATTTTTAAAAAATTACAAATTTTACAAATTTTGCAAATTTTACAAATTTTGCAAATTTTACATATTTAGCAAATTTTACATATTTAGCAAATTTTACATATTTAGCAAATTTTACATATTTTGCAAATTTTACATATTTTGCAAATTTTACATATTTTGCAAATTTTACAAATTTTACAAATTTTACAAATTTTACAAATTTTACAAATTTTACAAATTTTACATATTTTACAAATTTTACATATTTTACAAATTTTACAAATTTTACAAATTTTACAAATTTTACAAATTTTACAAATTTTACAAATTTTACACATTTTACAAATTTTACAAATTTTACAAATTTTACAAATTTTACAAATTTTACAAATTTTACAAATTTTACACATTTTACAAATTTTACAAATTTTACAAATTTTACAAATTTTACAAATTTTACAAATTTTACAAATTTTACAAATTTTACAAATTTTACAAATTTTACAAATTTTACAAATTTTGCAAATTTTACAAATTTTGCAAATTTTGCAAATTTTACAAATTTTACAAATTTTACAAATTTTACAAATTTTACAAATTTTACAAATTTTACAAATTTTACAAATTTTACAAATTTTACAAATTTTACAAATTTTACAAATTTTACAAATTTTACAAATTTTACAAGTTTTACAAATTTTAAAAATTTTAAAAGTTTTACAAATTTTACAAATTTTACAAATTTTACAAATATTACAAATTTTACAAATTTTACAAATTTTACAAATTTTAAAAATTTTACAAATTTTACAAATTTTACAAATTTTACAAATTTTACAAATTTTACAAATTTTACAAATTTTACAAATTTTACAAATTTTACAAATTTTACAAATTTTACAAATTTTACAAATTTTACAAATTTTACAAATTTTACAAATTTTACAAATTTTACAAATTTTACAAATTTTACAAATTTTACAAATTTTACAAATTTTACAAATTTTACAAATTTTACAAATTTTACAAATTTTACAAATTTTACAAATTTTACAAATTTTACAAATTTTACAAATTTTACAAATTTTACAAATTTTACAAATTTTACAAATTTTACAAATTTTACAAATTTTACAAATTTTTACAAATTTTTACAAATTTTGCAAATTTTAAAAATTTTAAAAAATTGTACAAATTTTACAAATTTTACAAATTTTGCAAATTTTATAAATTCAGCAAATTTTACAAATTTTACAAAATTTAAAGCTTTAAAATAAAAAAAAATAGAATTGTCTTAAAATTGAAAAAAATAATTTGTATAAATTAGGAAATTTTAAAAGTTTTAATACTTTTTTTGGAATTTCAAAAAGTTTTTGAAATTTAAAAAAAAAAATGTTAAGTATTTTTTTTTTTTTTGAAATTTTGGAAAATTTTAAAATAGGTACAATTTAAAATATTTGGGAGTTTAATTTTTTTTGAAATTTTTGTCATACTTATTTTTATCACATTCCAATCATATTTCTTGAGTCAAGATCGAGATTTATCGATAGTTAACACATTCGAACTATTACATGCGGGCGACATTTTGTGATTTTTTTTTAAATTTATGCTCGATTAGAACGTTATTATGTAGCGCATTAGAAGTGTGCAACTGTGCCAAAAACTATTTTTGTGTACAACTGGCACTTACGACATTTTGAAAACTGACCCGAGAAATTACAAAAAAAGAACCAACATGTTTTTATTTCTTTCAATTTAGATTTATCTCACGACTCCTACCTTTCAATCGGGACGACCTCCAAATTCTCCGGCATCTCCAGCTTATCCTCCTCAGCCATTACCGTTGGTCCGTTGGTTGTTACCGTCTTCAGCCCGTCGTCATCGTCGTCAACGATCCGGGTACTGCCCCCACCCAATGCCATGCTGGAAATTTCGTTGGCTAGTTGCTCCATCGTGGTCGCCATTGTTGGACAACTGCTGCTGGTGATCTCTTCAACCGGTACGGATAATGGCACATTTACGTTACTGTTCTTAGCATCGTCGGATTGTTCATTGTTGGCAGCCGTTACCACCACGCTGCTGGCCACCGCGGCGTCCTCCGCGTGGAATTCAGTGGCCTGCGCTGCCGTTGCAAACGGATCATCGTTGTTGCTGTTATCGAAGGCAATGTTTTCATTGTTGTCGAAGAAAGTCTTGGACGAGTCCTGCTGCTGCTGCTGCGGGTCGCCACCAGGTGGAGCCGACGTAAAGTCCGTAAAGTGAGAATCAAAGTCGGCGAACCCGTCCGAGCCAAAGTTGGCCCACGCGTCCGTAATGCCATCGACCGTCGCGTCCATCCCTTCGTGCTGCTGCTGGTCCTGCTGGTGGCTGGTTCCCCACGGGTCTGTGTTGTCCTCGTCCACGTCGGCCACACCCACCGAGGACGGCCAGGCGCTCTTGTTGATAAACAGGTCAATCGCGTTCTTGAGATCGTCATCGAACGGCCGGTGAGCGCCACCGCCACCGCCCTCGCCACCACTCCCCTCCGGGTCGTCACTCTGGGCAAGAATGCGGCCTCGGCCGGTGTAAAAGTTACGCGCCTCGTCCGCGCCCTCCGTCCCGTCGTCGTCCTCGTCCTCGCCGAACATGTCGCTGTCCATAAATGCGTTGACCGAACTTTGGCAAGCCTCGTCGAACATCAGCTTGGACATCTGCTCGACCGTGTTGGTGAAGCCCAGCATCTCGAACGACGAGCTGTTGAGCGCGTTCATGCTGCTCAAATCCATCACAGTGTTGCTGGAAAAGGGACAGAGGTTAGGAGTTATTTCTTCGAGAAGAAGCCGGGACGGAACTTACTGAATGTAATCCTTAAGATTGTTCTCAATTTCCTTGGGGAAAATGGTAACATCGGACGAATAGTCTTTCTTCTGATATGGATCGTGACCAGCCTGAAAACAAAAGCAGAGCAACCAATTAGATTTCCCCCATAAACCAACCTCCCACCGCTCCTCACCAGGAATCGCTTCTGCACGGCCAGTATTGTGGCCAGCTCACCGGCACTCTTGCCCGCACCCTCACCCGCGCCATCGCCTTCGCCCTCGGACTCGATCACGCGCCGCCAGCGGGCTTTCACGTCGTCCGGCTCGCCCTCGAGGGACGCTTCGACTAAGGCACAAAACTCCTCCGACACGTTCATGTTCGTGACGAGCGCCTCGAACATCTCGATCAGGTGGCCCATGTAACCGAGCCGGCGGCACTTGCGGCGTTTCTGCGGCGGAGGCGGTTGCGGCAGTTGGTCCTGCTGCTCCTCGGCGGAATCGGTCTCCTCCGTCGGCCCTTCGGTGGAGGTAACATCGGTGTCGGCGTCGGCGTTGGAAGTTGGTGCCGTCGTCGTTGTCGTCTCTGGTGCGTCTGGCGGTGGTTGCGGCGGGGCCGGATTTTGCATCTCCTCGTTGTAGTACCACAGGTCTACCAGGCGGGAGGCAAGCTTGCAATCGCAGATGATCTTTGAGGGATAAAACAGTTATTTTTTGTCACCAGAAAAAAAAAACATGAAAAAGCTCACGTGTCGCTGTAAATCCGAGGTAAGCAGCTTGGTTTCGCCCTCCTTCTGGTCGAACGACTGTATGGCATAGTTGACGCACACCTTGGCCTGACTGTGCAAAAAATTGTTCCAACAATATTGCTTAAAAAGGTTGAGCAATGTACTATAAAAATCTGTTCCGCATATTCTGCAAAAGAAAGAAATTTTCAACACAATCCTTAAATAAAACCGCCACCAAAATACTAACGTCCTGATAACATCACTGTTCTCTGTTTCTATTAATACTGTAAATAAATTACAAATCTGAAGTCTCACATTTCCTAGAGGTGGTGAAAGTACTCCGACCGTGGTTATTACGTCGGGTTTCTGCAATCGAAAACGGATATTCAGCAATAGTCTTGAAAACGAGTCCTTAGAGAGACGCACCTGAGGCGGATTCGTTAAAATGGTGATAAACTCAAGCATTCTCGGGTGTATTACGTTGACTAAGCGTAGCACGACGGTGTCATGGTGCTCCTTCTCGGCGTCGATGACCATCTGGAGGGCGGTGTCGGACACCGGTTCTTGTCTAACAAACGAAAAATGCGAAACGTAATTATTGCAAATCGAATTCCACACGGAGCAACCGTACATGATCGTGTTCTCCAGCAGCCGCAGAATGATCCGGATGCCGGCCACGATGACGCTTTCCTCGTTGTTTTCCTTCAGGATGATGTCCAGCAGCATCTGGGTGGTGACTTCGTTCTCCAGCGTGTCCAGTATTGGATCGGATGTTACTGGAAAATAAAACAAAACAAAACGAAAAGTTTGTAACATGGTAACGTAACCAGAAATTCTAATGACACTACATTACAAACTATTTGCAACTTAGAATAAGAAAAATCGCATTTATTTTAAAAGAAACAAACTAAAATATTCAACGCTAGAGTCAAATTAACACGGCTTACGTGCTCTTTTGCAAGTTTTTTTTTATGCAACACAACAAATCACTACACAAATCAAAATCAAAGACACGCTACAAGATATTAATCGGGAACCGTTTCTAAAGATCTAATTTTGGAGTTAACAACAACTGTCCTAACAAAATGTTGTTGTTGTTGTTGTTTGAACCTGGTTCAATGAATCTTTACTGCTGTAAACTTTACGCAGTAGGCCTGGTCTTTTTAAAGTTGATGATGTTTCTCTTTCTGGTCGATTTGGTATCTTCAGCAAAGTTCTAGTTAATCATCAGAACTATTCAAAAAAAAGTAACAATGGAAAACAATTCCTGTTTTTTATGACTTCAAGTTGAATTTACCGTACCGAAGTTTTGAATTTTTGAAAACAAATGATTTTTTACAATATCGAGTATAACATTTTAAAATTCTTAGTGCAATATTTTAAATTTTCCAGAACCTCGAATTTCTCACCCATAAAATAATTGAGAAACCTGTTTATGAAAAAGTTAAACGCTAAACATAATTTCTAAATAAAGTTGAAAAAAACACAACTAAAAACATGTGAAAAAAAACTAAGCAAGTTTATGAGGCATGAAAGTAATCATTATTTCCAGAAAAAAAAACTAAGGCAATCAAAAATAAAAAAAAATAAAAACTCAAAAATACAAAAGATTCCATTTTACATTTTAATTTTATTTCAAGCTTTTGCAGTGGTTTGCTTCAAAATTTCACTACCGAATTAGGAGACAAGAAATGAGTGACTAAAATTTACATTTTCATTGGAAAAATTATTGAAAACTATGAAGAGTTTTAAATCTTGTTATACATTTTAAATTTTGAGCCCACAAACAAAAAGTTAAAAATATAAAAAAAACTAACTTAATCCACCTATGTGGTTGGTGCCTTCCTCACTCTTTTCCAACAATGGGTGATATGTAATATGATGGGTTTGGACACAAATTTGGTCCAAAAAAACACACATATCACTCAAGGGCTCATAAGTGGCATCATAAGTGGTCAGAAATCGAGACAGGGTTGCCAGATCTTTAATGTTTTGGACTCGTTGGATAGGTCTTTCGATTACCTAACCAACGATGGGTCGGATGATGGATCTGGACATCGTTAACATACATTTAAGTGAGATCCGGCTTGAAAAAAGTACATAAATATCACTTAAGTGGTCAGAACTCGAGACAGGGTTGCCAGATCTTCAATTTTTAAGACTCGTTGGAAAGGTCTTTCGATTATGTAACCAACGATGGGTCGGATGATGGATCCGGACATTGTTTACATACATTTAAGTGAGATCCGGTTACAAAAAAGTACATAAATATCACTTAAGTGGTCAGAACTCGAGACAGGGTTGCCAGATCTTCAATGTTGTGGACTCGTTAGAAAGGTCTTTCAATTACCTAACTAACGATGTATAACATGATGATGTTTGGTTCAGTTTACTGCCATTTATTTATCTTCCGAAAATATGCGAAAACACATTTTTATACATAACTTTTGAACTACTTATCGAAACTTCAAACAATTCAATAGCACCATATGGGACCCTAAACCAAGTCGAATGCGACTGGTTTGGTCAAAATCGGTTCAGCCAGTGCTGAGAAAACTGAGTGACATTATTGGTCACATACACACACACATACACACACACATACCCACACACATACACACACATACACACACACATACACACAGACATTTGTTCAGTTTTCGATTCTGAGTCGATATGTATACATCAAGGTGGGTTTTCGAGCTTTAAATAAAAAGTTCAATTTTAGAGCAGGATTATAGCCTTACCTCAGTGAGGAAGGCAAAACATAGATTGATTGATATTTTGCAATTTTTTTATAGTAGCATAAGTGTATTTATGTAAATATATTTATTGATACTATTTGGCAATCATTTTTAGAAAAATCTGGCTTTAAATTTAGATAGTTTAAAATTTAACTTAATTCTACAGTTTATCATTATTTTTTTATCATGAAACGCTTGATGGCAGCTATTTTTTTCAAAAAACAATCAAATATCGCAGAGTTCATGCAAAACAACATTTGTATCATGTTTTCTTTTTAAATTTGAAATTTAATTCGAAAAATCTATGCTGATTTACAATTTCGTGAGTGTTTCAATGTTTTCAGTTTTATTTCCATGAAAGTTCCAGTCCAATAAAAACTTTACCTCTAACTTTATGCGATATATTTAGATTTTTAGACAATTCTTTAAAATTCATTCAATTTAAAAACGTATTGAATCTATTTTATTTATTTATTTCAATTTCAATATTTGTAATATACATATTATATATATTTCCAAAAATCAAAAAAAAAAAAATTGTCTTAAGAATACATTGAATACGAGAAATGGTTATATTTCATTTGGCAGACAAGTTTTTCCGACGAATAAAAATGTGTAAAAAAATTGTTACGAAGGAAGAGGTGGTCTAAAAATCATTTTTTTGTGATATGTAATAAAAGAACGCTCTCTTGCGGGCCAGATGTGAAATTCTTTATCAAAAAATATTTGTTGGTCCGTTTTGCAAATATTTTTCTAAGGTTGTTCCCCCTAAATCGTTCCGAAAAATCAGGGAGCAAATAAAAATGTTTTTCAAACAACTTCAATATTTTAATGGTAATAGAAGTCAAATCAACTGAAAAAAATTGAAATGCCTATTCCTACAGGTAACATTCAAAAATAATTTGAATTTTTTCTTAATTCCGCTGAAACAGTTTTTTTCCGGCAAAAAAGAATTTCGTCAATACTTATATTTTTTGAAAACCTATGATTGCAAAACAGTTGGCAGGTTTAAATTGTATTTTTCATTCAAGTGTTAAAACCATAGCTTATAATTTTAATTTTCACTTTTTTTTGCCCCCTTCGACTTTGACCAGAGGCAATGATCTTACTCTGTGGTCGAGGGACATAAACTTAAAAAAATATTTGCAAAGGCCTTACGTTACTTCAATCAACGAACTGAAAAATACATCAGTTAGTTGATTCTTTTTAAACTAAACAGGTTTTTGAATGTCATTTTCTTTATTAAAAAAAAGTTAACAATGAAATACAGAAAACGAAATTTTCCCAATAATTTGTATAAAAAAAAGCTTCCAATCAATTGATTAAAAAATCAAATCAACAAAATCAAAATTTATGGATAAAAATAGTGAACTTAAATTTATTGTTAAATGCTCAAAACGAGTATGCTCGTGATTCCAGACTTTACCGTTTTTTTTATTTAAAAAATTCGCAAATTCCCTACTATTTCACAATTATTATTTTTTGCGTTTTGGCGAGTCTCAGAACTTTCTGGCACTGAAGAACTTTCTGGGAACTTTTTGGCAACATTATCCCATTTTTTATAAAAACGCAAATTTTTACAAATTTTATATAATGTATTTTAAAACGTTGTAGGAAAATCGGTATTGTCCAAAAATCAACATGTTTCAAAAATGCATAACTGTGGTACAGTACTTGTTCGGAAACTTGGCTGCTCGCTTACTGAGCCGACTAAAGACTGACGGGGGGAACATCGATGGATTATATTTATTTTTGACAAAAAATTAATTCAGCTCAAAAATAATTTCAGATCGTACCCTTTAGTTAAATTTCGAATGCGACATGAAATTTCATGAAAACTTAAAAATATTTTTTGTTTGTTGATATTAATTTTTGCATACACTGGCCCTTCGACCAGTTTGCTTTGTTTTTGTTTTTTGACGTTCGTAGGAGCGCCCAGTTAAAAAGCAGACGTAAACGTATTTTTATTTAACTTTTAGTTATAAGTTCATTGCAAATATCATAAGAAGACTGCTGAAAAAAAAAATTGATTGCCCTTGTCAGGCGGGGAAGTAAATGTTGGCCCCGGTCTAACCTAGAAGTTAGGTCGTTAGCTCAGTACAGGTGTAGGAGTCGTCTCCCTGGGTCCTATCTCGGTCGATGGGAGGCAGTTGGACCAACAATCCAAAGGTCGACAGTTTAAATCCCGGAGTGGATGGAAGCTTAGGCGTAAAAAGAGGTTTGCAATTGCCTAAACAATCAAGCCTGCGGACACCTAGCTTCGAGTAGGAATCTCGCAATCGAGAACGCCAAGGCAATGGTATAGAGCGAATAATTTGATTTTTTTTTTGATTCCTTTTCAAGGTACAGATTTTAAAATAACATGCCCATTTTGTACTACCAGCCCGCAAATTTGTATGGCAAGTCTAACGAGTACAAAGATAAGACTAAAATAGCTCAGTAAGAAGTGTGTTTAAAATGTGATGAGAGACCAATTGGGTGCCAAACATAACCAAGCAAAATAAACGAGGGGTCAGTAGATGTAGCAATGATTTTTAACAAATAATTGTTAATTTTTATTATTAATAAATTGAAATAAAATATTCAAAGGGTATTTAAACGTTATACTGTTAATGCTCTGGAAATATTTTTGAGTTCCTTAAATTTATATTTTTTGTTAACAAAATATAATGCATCGCTGTTCTCCTCGTCATTTTCCGATCAGCCCAGTTAGCGATCAGCATAGTACAGCAAGTAATGTAATTTGGGAGGGGATGGGAGGAGCCTAATCTTTCCGTTCTGCAGTAGGAGGAGCCTACTATGTTCATCTTAAAATGGGAGGAGCTTATACAGTACAACAACAAAAAATCGCAATATTCTGCCAATTTCCTAGTTTGAAAAATGAGAAAAAGAGCAAAACAAAAATAAAGTAAAAATTATAAAAAGAAACAACTCGAGCTTACAACGATACACACGTCACGAGTTACGCTCGTACGCAGCCACTAACAAAACAAAAACACAAGAAAGAACGAACAAAACAATGAAGAAGACGAAAGAAGAGCAGAGCAGAGAGAGAGCAGAAATCAACAGCCGCCAGGATTTACCTTGAAAGTGGGAGGAGATCTTGCCGAGAATGGTCGGAATGGTGTCGCTAAGGTTAAAGTTGAAAAGTGCGGTTTTCTTCAACTCCGCGGGCAGAATTTTCGACTTGAAACTGTCGATCCGTTTGCAGGTCGAGTGCAGCTTGTAGCTGCTGCCTTTGGAGGCGAAAGTGGCGGTTTTTTTTCGTTTGAGCGATTTTTGATTGATTTAGGGTAGTGGTTTGTTGGCGCGATTTGGTGAGTTTTTTTTGTTTATTTATTGATTCAGACCGAGGGAAAAGAAAGAGAAAAGGGAAAAGAGTATCCAAATTGATGTAATGTTTTTTTGGTGGGAATCTAAATTTTGAATTTTGTATCAATTTTAAGATGTGAAAATGAATGTTTGTGTGTGTGTTATGTTGTCTCCTGGGTCGTTTTAGGATATTTATTGACACATATAACACACTCACACACAATGGTTATGGTACAAATTGCACAAGGATAGCAACAGTGATAAAGGTTCTAAAAAAGCCACACACTCATCAATACCTACATGAAACAAAAAGGACTCTCTTTGAGTGGTGGAAGGAGAAGGGGCGTTGCTCTTACCTTTGTCTTGTCTCTCGTTCTGTCGTTTGCATCTGCCTATCTTGATAAGTTCGATTAAAAATTGTGCGACATTGTTGTGTTTCTGCGTTTCGCCTGGTAACTTTAGCAGGTTGATGATTGCGGCAATCAGGTTTTGCTCGTTAAGCCACTGTGGAAAAAGGGAGAAGAAACGCTGTGAGTATTCTGTATTATCCGCAAGTTCTCGATCGAACCTACCTCCAACAGCTCCGACTTGAGCTCGGCGTCTTCGATATCGGTGATGTAGCAGAGCAGCAGGTCGGTGATGACCTGGTTGCCAAAGTGCTTCAGCATCGTGGTAAGGAAACCTTTTCTAGACTTGATAAACTCTAATACTTGTAGGCACACTGACTTATAAGAGAAATAATCTTGTTCGTTACGTTTTGATATGAGCATCCCAAACGTTTTGCAGAAGAACGACGTCAGCAGCGGATTGAGCGGCGGATCCCGGTGCAGGAAGCTGTACAGTTTGTTCAGAAAGTTCTGGTTCTCGACCAGGTGGGTCTTGAACGAGGGCACGTCGCTGGTCAGGATCTCGCACGCCATGTTCGAGTGCAGGAAGCGCACCTGGTCCTCGAGGTCCTCCGGTGGCTCCTGGATGACCAAGTCTATCAGCTCGTCGAACACTTCCGTGCGGTTTAAGCTACGAACGAAAGAAGACAGTTAAACCAACACCACTAGTAAGAACAAGGTATCAACTTACTATTGGAGCAGTTTTGTGTTTTGTGATTTGCATTCCTGCAGCACGTCCTCATATTCCAGCACATCTTTGAGCTTGAGTCCCTGCGAAGAAACAAAAGGCAACAATCAGTTATGATTCATACGAAGGGCCCGGTAACATAAGTCACAGACAGTTTGAAGAGGGCGCAACCAAGCGTGTAAGTTTCGAAAAGGTGTTCACCCCCTCCCTACTACACACACGTCTTCCGGGAAGATCTGACGACGACTTTCAACGACGCGGGCGAGCGAGCGGTGGTCTGGGCTGAGGTCACGGTTTATCGCACAGCAAAACACTTTACGAACAGAGAGGAGTTCTTTCTGATGCTTCGTTGAGAAAGGTTTCTTGTACGCTATTCCTTAAAGTTTCAATTTCCATGCGTCACATCCCCGGTAGTTGCTGGTGTGATTGCCACCACAATTGGCGCACTTGACGCGCGACCCTAAATAAATCCCTTCACCCTAAAACATCTGCGTAACGCTCAACACTAGCAGAGTTGGTGTATCGATATCCAAACCAAAACATGCCAATGTCGTCCCTCGAACCGTGACCGAAATTTCAGACATAACCCATAATGTGTATGAGTGAGGTACGCGACTCCCGACGCTTACGTGTTTGCCGGTTTCAGCTGGCTTAACACTGCGAATCAACGCCTAATGGCTTCTGGACGGTCCAGAACCTCCACAATAGTTGGTGAGTTTTGTTTAAAGTCTTAGAACCCCCCTACAACCACCTCTCATTACAAGGCGTCATGGATGCACTCTTCTTATCACCTGTTGTTGTACTTAGTTCAAGTAGACTAAAAAAAAGCTTTCTTATCTTGACTGGCCGGTGTGTGGGTGATGTTTTGCCGGTCTAAAGCAATTCTCGGTGAGCGGTTGATGGTGCGAAATAGATTTCAGCTTGCTTGATTTATTGCCTTTGGCCCAAGCGCGATCGGATGCCGATCTTTGCGGCAGGCAAATTGTTGGCACGGCTCGCGGTAAAAGATATGGTGCGCCACCTGTGTGTATGCATACTTTTCAATTCTCTTGTGTAGTAATAGACGATAGCACCATGCACGATGAGATGCTAGCAAATATGAGTCATGCTATACGGGAGATTGTGGTAAGACGGCAACCCATCCTAAGGTAAAAACTTATTTAAATGCAAAATAAATCGTTATTTTCAACTCAAATTTAGTACACATTTCAATTGGACTTCTCTTTCATAGATATTACCTTAATTGGTTTCTTTAAAATAAACTTTTCTTTACTTTTTATTGAATTTTAAAAAAATGACAGACGGCAACTGTTTTTAGCAACTTAGGTAGTGTAGATAACACATTAATAAAAACCTGATATTTGTATCAGATACTATTAACGGTGCACATCAACCAGAGCTTTTGCACCAAGATTATTGTTACAGATATTTTAGTATTTTAGAATACGGGAACTATCGATAACTTTTTTCATTCATCCCCTAAAGTACTGTCTACTAAACGTTTTACAGTCGACTCTCTGGTTGTCAATATCCAAGGGACCGTCCAGGAAGTTTACAGAACGATGCAAAATGAAGACTCAATTGAAATATTTTTTTCTTGATACCCAGCCATGGGAGAGAATCATGGCAACGTCCATCAAACAAAAACAAACTAATGTCAAACACCCTTCAAAGCTTCGTTTCGCCAAGAGAAATGTCTATGCAAGCCATGAGAAAGTGAAATTATTGACAACCGGAAGAGATTTTTAAAGCAAACAGAACCCAAGGGACCGTCGAGGAAGAGATCCTTCAAGCAAGAGAAAATATCGAGGAATGAAGATAATTGAAGTATGCAGATTGAAGGGACTGAAGAATTCATCGATAGATGGAGAATTATTAATATCGAGAAGATCGACAGCCAGAGAGTCGACTGTACAACAAAATTTGCCTATTTTTACAATAAAATTGTTGCAGGATTGGGTCCGTATGTTTGTCAATTTTGGAATAAAAAGACAAAAACTTCCTTGGTTAAAGACCTTAAAGACCTTATCTTCATCATTCATCCCTTATTTGTTTGCTTATTTGTTTTGCAAAAAGTGGCTCAGACTAACAATACAATATCATTAGATATTGTTTTACCCCCACCTCCCGTACTGCTGTCCTACGCATAATGGATTGCGATTGTACACGCTCCATACAAAAAAGATTTCGGCCGATTTCGACAATTTTTATTTTTTGATTTTTTTTATTTGGCTCAAACTTTGTGGGGTCTTCCCTATGACTAAATAAGCTATTTTGTGTTGTTGGTTCACCCATACAAGTCTTTCTTTTTTTTTTTTTTTTGGCTGCTGTTCATACAAAAATGGTACGTAAATATTCCAACAGCTGTAACTTTGGAGTACATTTTCTGATCAATTTGGTGTCTTCGGCAAAGTGGTAGGTATTGTTGAGGTCTATTCAGAAATAAAATGGCACACGGAAATTTTTTAATAAACTTTTTTTTCACCAAAAATTTAATTTTCCAAAATACGTATTTTTTCTATTTTCGAGATTTTTTGACATGTTTTAGGGGACAAAAACCCACAACTTTTGAGCCATGGGTCAAAAAATCTGCCGCCGAGTTATAAATTTTTGAAAAAAATAGTGATTTTTGAAAAAATAGTGATTTTTGGAAAAAAAAATCATGCAACAGCAAATTTGACGTAATTTTTTAATGTAAAATTGAATTTACAATCGAAAAGTACTCTACAAATTTTTTGATAAAGTGCTCCGTTTTCAAGATATAGCCACCGAAAATCATGTACATGGGGCATTCCAGGTCAACTGAGTACACTTTTGGACTCGACCTTCACCGATTTGGATCAAACTTGGAGGGAACGTTCATCTGTTGATAGTTAACAAAAATCTAATTGAACCATCCCTCTATTTTTGGCACCATCCTCTTTTTTGACGATTTTCTAATAACTTTTTTTTCTTTTATTCATAACTTAGCAACTATTTGAGCAGAAGACTTTGTACAGGTTGCATTATATAGAAAATTGTCAAAAGAATTCGATAAAAATAAAATTTTGACCCTTAAATGCCCACTAATATTATATTTCAACGTTTTAAGAATTAAAATTCAGTTTTGACCAATTCCTTACCTTTTTATTTGATTTATTTTATCTCCATCGTATTCCCCTGAAATTTTACATAATAATCAATGTAGAACACAAACTAAAATGATCTATTGGCGAGATACAGCGTGATTATTATGTAAAATTGTTCGGGGAACACGATGGTTAAAAAATAAAACAATTAAAAATATATGGAATTGGTCAAAACTGAATTTTAATACTTTAAACGTTAAACTATAATATTATTGGGCATTTAAGGGTAAAATTTTTATTTTTATCGAATTTCTTGAACAATCTTCTATAAAATGCAACCTGTAGAAAGTCTTTTGCTTAAGTATTCGCAAAGTTATGATTAGAAGAAAAAAAGTTTTTTTGAAAATCGCCAAAAAGAGTGTGGTGCCAAAAATACAGGGATGGTCCAATAAGCACCAAGCTTGGGATTTTGTTAACTATCGATAGATGAACGTTTCCTCCAAGTTTGGTCCAAACCGGTGAAGGTCGAGTCCAAAATCTGGATCTGGAATAACCCACATATAAAAGATAATCCAGACCAATAGAGGAATTAAGGGGAACAACTCGTCTCTTTGTGATTTTATAGCCTTTCCTGAGCAATGTGTGACATTTTATTTTTCTCTCTCATACCAATATTCAAAATCACTTTTCTCAACGTAATTTAACGAGACGTAATGCGGTTTCTAATTCGCCTCTTGCGTTCTTCCATTGAAAGTTTATAAGAAAACAAAAAAAACGTCGGCGAATGTTCACGAACGAGGAAAAAAGAAGGAGTCTTAGCAAGAGAATGCTCTTGTTAGTGCATCTCCAGCGCTGGTGGCAAACAACGAAGCAAATCAAATTTGCATACGACGTCAACCCCACCGTGGTACCTGTTGCGGCAGCCAATTTGCTCTCAGTTCTTCGGAATTGTACTTTGCTACCGGGTATTCAGCCTGTTTGCTACCGCATCAAATGCAATTATGCACGGAAAAATCGAATCAAGCACGGAAAAAAATTAAAAATCAGAAAAAATTAAAAAAAAATACAAAATTTGGCAAAATTCTAAAATTCTAAAATTCGCAATTCGCAATTCGCAATTCGCAATTTTCAGTGTAAGAACGGGCCTTGACCGATCTTATGCACTAGGTTCCCGACGAACACGCACTGCCCTTACACCTACATCTCACCCTTGCTCTGAGTCAGTACGAGCAGCACGCTAGAACACGCTTTGAGTGTTCGTGCCAGGCATGCACACCTTCTTTCCGGTTACGCATTTTAACTCGGCCGGGGGTGGTACATTACGTAGGGTTTGATGTAAGTATAAACGCCTAACCATTTATAGTGTGCCTATCAACTTTCATTAAAGCAAAAACTGTTTTATTTTTAGTTTGAATTCAAAACTTATTGTTATTTACTGTGTTTTGTTTTCTCCTGAAATCTTCCCTATTGTTGAGTCTGTTTATCTGTTGCTATTTCTTTTGTCGCGGTGTTTTGTTACAATTTTTGGTCCTAAGCATGTTATAAAAGTTTACCAAAAATACAATAATAATATTTGTGTTAATCCTTTAACCATTCCATAAATTGAGTAAGGGCTCAAACCTCACTTGTTTTAAAAAAAGGGTAAAGATTGAAAACAATTGACAGTAAAAGAGAATTTATTTTATAAAAATCAAGTATCAATAGTAAGAGAATGATGAGCGTATTTTGAAGAATAAAAATGAGAAGCTAGATGTATTAGATGTAAAATTAGACAATAGTTAATAAATAGAGATACAAAACAAGCTTAGATTATAGTTATGATAATTTATAGGACAGATAAAGAATTATTAAATAAATTCGCAATGAAATCAAAAAAGATTAGACAAATGATAAATAGACCTGATATACAGTACATTCAAGAAAAGTATATTTCTAAGGAAAAAAAAAAGTTTGTTGTCAATTGATAGAAAAGAGTGGAAAAGCTTTGAGAGATAAGAGAATCAAATGTTAGTAAAATTAAAATCAAATGTTGGATATTAAATAGAAGAATCAGTGAAGAATTGGGAATCAGAAGAGCAAAATAAAAATAGGAGATAGGTGGTAGCTGTGAATGAAGAGAGGAAAAACCCCGTTGTGCGATGTTACAGGTACATCCACAGCAGTTGACTCAACATACTGCGAATCAAAACAATACCGTCTACAATCACAAATTACTTCCCTTTCCCACATTGTTGCGCCCCTTTCTTTTAGCCGTATCGACTCTGACCCGCGGTGGTCAAAGGTTTACGATCCGTTTCCACAGGCCACCAGCTAGGTCATCATGAAAACCAAGCCAACGTGGAGGTAAGAAAATAGGACACTCGTAAA
Organism: Culex quinquefasciatus; assembly: GCF_015732765.1. Lineage (NCBI taxonomy): Eukaryota > Metazoa > Arthropoda > Insecta > Diptera > Culicidae > Culex > Culex quinquefasciatus. Next base: position 165,642,797 of record NC_051863.1, on the reverse strand, counting down.
GAACCAGAGCTATACTGTTCTGATCAAGATAATTCGGATGATCTAACAGAACTACGGATGTAGTTGTTCCTTACGTGGACGTCAACCGAAGAGCACGCAACAAGGTCAGGGCCATTGCATGCTCTTAGGTATCAATCCTTGGCCTGCAAAAAAAAAAAAAAAAAAAAAAAAAAAACTAAAATTCTAAAATAAAACAAAATATAAAAAAATAAAAAATTGAAAAAATAAGAAATTCAAAAATTAAAAAAATAAAGAAAATCTTTAAAAATTAAAAAAATACAAAAATCTAATTAAGTTTTAAATGATTAAAAGATTTAAAAAAAATTAAAAAAAAAATATTTTTTCTAAGTTAACATTTATAAAAATTCTTAAATAATTTAAAATTTTAATTTTTTTTAATTTAAAAAATATAAGGCCGTTGCAAATATTGTTCATAGTTTATGGGGCCGGGGCAATTACGAGATAAAATAAGAGAACTCACAAGTTATAGTGACGGTCACTACACCCACAGTGTGTTTTTTGGGCAACTTTAAGGAGAAAAAATAGTCATCGCTACTTTCAAATGTGTCTTAAAGGAAATTTTCTCAGCTTTCCAATGCTTCTAAGAGCGAAATGTTTCATCGAGAAATTTCTGAGATATCTTTATTTTAGGTTTTTTTGTTTTGAAATCCTTCACCATTTATTGGATACTTTTTAATAACAGTTTGGGAAACTTGTCTAATGAAGTGTTTTATATGTCATTAACTCATCAAAAAGTGCAAAATTATAAAAGAAACAACTTTGTAAAAGGTAGAAAATTGCTAAATATTAAAAAAAAAAGTTTTAATTGAGTTTCTGAATATGCGGGATTAATTCAGAAATTAAAATCAGAAAACCGTATTTAAATATATGTTTACAAGAATTAATAGATTATTACAAAATTTGTGTGTACAAATATCAGTCGTCTGCTCTGATTTAGCTTGGATTTAGCTGAAACAATCGAAATTTTTGCAGGTTTGAGATTGTTAAGGGTAATTAGATTTTTATGAATAAATATCATATTTCCTTAACCAAACATTATCCAGTTGCATGGATACCAAAACATGTTATTTACTTGAAATTGAACTACAAATTACTGTGTAGAGTTTCAGGAGAAATACATTTTATAAGTATGAAAGGTTTTTTTTAGTTTTTTTTTATGAAATGATCAAGTAATTAGCAATGTTATAGAAGTCTTATCTGTTTTAAAAAACGTTTTACAAGTATCTTGATTTTTTTTTTTTTCAAATAGATTGTAATGGAGGCTTCTGTTTGATTTTTTGATAAAATCCATATTTTGTTTTTGTTTCACCCAAAAAAAAGTTTATGAAGCTGTTTTCAACATTTTCAGTTGAAACACAAAATTTTAATGATATATATATATTTACTTTATATATTTTTACTTTATACCTATCAAAATATGACTTTTGAAGCATGCAACAGTAGTTTGTAGTACATTTCCGATTTTAAATCATGTTTTGTACCTATGTTTCTGGTTATTGGTTAAATCCTGGTGATATTTCCATTAACAAAGGAAATATAATATTTATTTATAAAAATGCAATAAAAATCTTACATCTGCGAAAAAAATTTTAGTATCAGCAAAATCAGAGCAGACTAGCAATTTTCACAATAATTATGAATAATCTATTTAATTGTAGTAAAAATTTCTTTTTAATACGGTTTTATATTTCTAATTACAGTCATCCCACATATTCGGAACAGTTTACAGATGGGCCAATGTTCAGAAAATCATAGAAAATTGATAATTGAACTTAATGATTCGCTTTTACCTTAATTTGAAAGCTTTTCTTGCGATCTTTCGAATGCTGTATCGAACAACTGCAAATTTTAACTTTTATATCAAGTTTTTGAAGAATTACTTTGACCCTTGAAATCCACAAATTCGGAACACTTTTTTCTTACGGATGTAAACAAACATTGGTTCTCCCCAGGAGCACACAATTTTTATAAAATAATGACTTCACGCACTGAAACCAACGAAACTCAAGCTTAGTTATGTTTTATGAATGGTCTGATAACTTTTTTTTTGTAAAAATATCAGTTGAATTCAGGTGTTCCAGAATTGTGGGAGGCACAATAACATCCCACAATCATGGAACAGGAAATTTGGAGGCAGAATTTTGCTGCTCTGAATAAAATAGTCTTGAAATGAAGTGTTTTGTTCAAAAAGTACTACTTTTACTAGTGAAATAGCAAGAGAATGTCCAAATGAAGGTCCTAAAAATAGTAGGGTCGACACAAAAGCTGCATTTGGCATGTTATTGACAAATTACCACGAAAGTGTTCCGAATTTGTGGGTGTTCCGAATATGTGGGATAAGTGTACTGAATAAATTCCACAAATATAATTTTAAAAATATTTAGCGTTATGAGTAAAAGACACATAAAACACAACATTTGACTAGTTTTCTGAACTGTTTTTAAAAAGTTTTCAATAAATTATTAAGGATTTTAAACAAAAACAAAAATTAAGATATCTCAGAAATTTCTCGATGAAACATTTCGCTCTTAGAAGCATTGGAAAGCCGAGAAAATTTCCTATAAGACCCATTTGAAAGTAACGATGACTATTTTTTTCCTGGTAAGGTTGTATTGTTCTAGAAAACACGCCGTGCACCTTGTAATGTTTTGATGCAGGACTCATAAAATAATAGTTTTTTTTATCACTCATTTACAACACTGCAAAAAATGCATGTAGGATGGTCACAAGATTTCGTTTTTTTTTTAAATTAGCGAACAGTAAAATGGTTCCGCCTTGACATAAAAAAAAACGATTCCGCTTTTGAGCCCCTTTATTCAATCCCAGGTATTGATGTAAAAAAAACTCTAGAAAAAAAAATAATTCAATCAAATAAGGCCGATGCAAATCTTTAAAAAAGTTTTTGTCCCTCGGCCCTGGCCGAGGTCAAGGGGGGGGCAAAAAAATAAAAAAATATAAAAATTTAAATAACAAGCCATAGTCTTCACATTTAAATGAAAAAAGTGTTTTAAAAATGCATTTTACACTAGTTCAGTTGTTTTGCAATCATTAGTTTTCAAAAAATCTAAGAACTGACAAAAACAAAAATTGTATCGAAAAAAAAGATTTTGCATCGAAAATTTTCAAAAAATCTTAAGATTTTTTAATAAACCCAAACATGCTAAAAATGATTTTAAACGCAGAAGAATGTATTTTAATTTGATTTCAGCTGGTTGCACTTGAATTTTCATTGAAATTTTTTAGCTTATTGTAAAAATATTTTTTTTGCCCCCTGATTTTTCGGGCCAATTTTAAAGGGGGGGGTGACAAAAACTTTTAAAAATATTTGTACCAGCCTAATTGGAATTGCGCAAAATAATGATAGCTTAAGATGTCACAAAAAGACTCACGAAAAATGTAGGATGGAGCAACTCTCCTAAAAAATACAAAAACCATTTATAAAAACTTTTTTTAAGTGCTCTAAACGTGAAAATTCTGTTTTCAGGAACAATTCATATGAATTAGCTTATATCTGTAAGCCCATACTTCGAATTGAAATGCTGTCAAAGGGAAACTTATAGGAAATTGGACGGGCTTTCTGGTCTCACATATAGAAATTGCCAAAAAATGGCTAAAACTTTCTTTCAACATTTTTTTTTTATTTTTAAAACCGCTGTAACTTTACGAGGATTGGGCTTAGGACAATGATCGATATGAAGACTTTTATGTAAAATTGTCTGGAAAATCAATTCCCGCGTTCGTTTTTTTGAAAAATTTGACGTTTAGAGCACAAAAATAGTTTAGTAAAAGATTTTCGTATTTTTTTTTTGGAGAGGTGCTCGATCTGAATTTTTCGTGAGTCTTTTCGAGACACAGCAATATATAAATTACGGTAAACAAAAATATTTGAAACACTTACGCCCTTCTCAAATTTCATTATCTAATGCAACTGGCTCCAAATACACAGAACTGGCTTATATAAGCGTAGGAGAACAGTCTACAAAGTTTCAGTTAAAGCGGAAAGGATCGAGAAAAAAGTAGCTTAAATTGTTTTGTTCTGGGCTGGAATTGCACCAACATAAAATTTTGTCAAGTTGTAATTTGTAAAAAGCAAAGTTTATATACTTCAAACAACAGTCAACGGCTTAGACATTTGTCTATGTTTCGTATTTTGGGCATCATTTTTTCAAGTCGAAGTATTTTGTTAATATCAGTTTATATTGCTCAGAACCCACAACGCCTGGCTGACCTTCATCGCATTCTTCCGATCGCCCAATACCAATAAACCGGCTTCGATTACACCAAACTGCACCACCAATCTATCTCCTCACACAAAACAAAACACAAATCTAAACACTGTAAATGTGCAACTACTACCAGAACCACCCAGCCAGCTAGTAGTGTCCCGATGTCATCGTCGTCGTCGTTGTCGCCTTCGTCCGCGGACGATTACTCACCTCTTTCGTTAGCAACCCGTCTATATTGGACAACGAGTTTGCACTGTCCCAAAACATGACGGCGGTGTTCCTCTGCTGCCTCTCCTGCTCCTAGTCTGATGCCGGTCTAGTCGGGTGATGGGCTACGCGGTATTCTAGAACACTACAGCTTAGTCGTCGCGGGACGGTGTGGCTTGCGGCCAACTCTCGTTGTCCAGATGGTCCTGCGTTTGCGTTTGGTGATTAATATCCTGTACACACTGGTTTTATTTTATCGATATCAACTTGAAACACTTTTGAATTATGAATTCCCCTCTTCCTTTCTGGCGCGCACGCGGTGATATAACTAGGTTTAAATTGTAATTTTCTGCAATATAACACACGTTGACGGTGATAGCACAGCACTGAAATGGAGAGAAAGAGAAAAAAAGACAACTGGTTAGTATTTAAGGAATCGCTTCTAAACAGAGCAAAACTTCGATCTCTACACGCTGGCCGTGGCCAGACATTCAACACGCACGCACGCACGCACGGGAAATTAATCGTCTGGGCAAAGCTAGCAAGCAAAACACTACGAACGAGAGCAAAAGAGAGTCACAGCAGCGCAACAGCGAGTAAGTATACAGCAGATAGATACCTAGCAGTGGAGGAATGCCTTTGAGGCTTATTTTAAAAAATCGAACCAGAAGTCAAGAATGAAATTACAGAAATACTACCCAGTCGGGCCACACACTACTACTACACAGGGAAATCAACCCCGGGGCCCCACTTGAAGACGTGACGTGACGTCACACCTTTGGCCAATCATTCACGATAAACGGTGTCCATTCAGAGAGCTGCTGGTGCTGGCACGTCATGGACGAACATCATCTTCGAAACGACAGTAGAGAAGTTGGTGAATGTGTTTTCTGCTGTACGACCGCATATAGAGGCAAGCTCGAACAAAAGCGATTTTTTTTCTTGGTCTTCCTTTGGTTTCTCATTTTTTGCCTGTTTTGCCCGTTCGCTGCTGACCGTGTACGCCACAGTGGTATAACGTCAAAAACACCTCGTACACAGCAACTTTCTTTCACTGAATTTCAGTAAAAATTTACTGAAATCTGCACTACTGAATCTTCAGCAAGTTTTTCAGTAAATAGTAAATTGCTGAAACTTCAGTTTCCTGAAACCAATCAGGATGACAGATGGTAAACTGGATTTTCAGTAAGTTTGAAAATGTCAAAATGACGTAAGAAAAGCTGAATTTTCAGCAATCGAAGAACTGTCAAATAAAACTGAATTTTCAGTAATTATAAGCTGTCAAAGTGAACTGAATTTTCAGTAAGCACGAATTGTCAAACAATACTGAATTTTCAGTAATTCTTTACTGTCAAACTGAACTGTGTCTTCAGTTAATCCGTATAGGCCTGGGTGAAACTGGAATCACTAAAACGGCCATAAACGGTCATACTTATTTATTAGTTGAACTCGTTAGAATGTCCTTTTATCCGAAAATGACCCGCAGAACCTGGAAATGTTCCGGTGGTCGGAGATATTCCAGTGGGTCTCTGGGTCAAAAATTGCCATTTTTGGGTCCCGCATAATTTTGTTACAGAACTCTAGGGAAAAATAAAAAAACGATCTTTGTCCTACCCGCAGCCAGTGCTGACCGTGGATTTTGAACCACCGGGGATTTTCCGGATTGAACGGGCAGGTTTCCTACCCCGGGGACGCGGATAAAATCTCAACTTACAACGGCACGCTTCGAGAACAAACTAAAATGGCGACCAAAAAGACTGGCAGAGCAAATGTCAGAAACATAAATAGACTGGCAGCAATGTTACTGATTTTCAGTAAATTTGATACGGTTTACTGATTTTCAGTAATTCCAAAAGACTAATGCTGAATTTCAGTAAAAATAGGATTACTGAAAATTTCCAGTAAACTTATTTACTGAAAACGAACATCAGAATTTGGTGTGTATAATGTTTGTAAACAGTTTACAGTACAACCATCGTATGTCGGCTTGTTTTTTCTAGGATAATATTGCACATTTATTTTGATAATTTTATGAATTCATAGCGGAATAGCATGTAATTCCATCGTCCACCTTATTTTGACATATCAATAATTAGACGTTGAATTAAAGCTTCTAGAAAGGTTTGGTTTTATTTGAATAAATTAATAAACAGCTTAATAAGAAGCTGTGAAATCGGCAAATTGAATAGAATTAATTAAGGTCGAAACTGGCTGGTTAAAGCCAAACATATGAGAATGTCTCCTATAATAAAACTGCATTTTATTGGGTTTTCAATGTATATTTTTAAACATTCTACAAAACAAAACAGTTGAATTAATTTTTGTATAATCCAATCCATGTATTGCACTTATATAAACTTATAAAATCACAGGTGAAGAAAAATAATAATAATAAAAACAATAACAATTGCGTTGCGGAAAGGAATAAAAGCACAGTCATTCAATATTCAGCTTCCTAGCTTTCGATACTTCAGCGGATTTCTTAGCTTTCCTTTTTGTTTTCCTCAAGAGTTTAGCTTCTTCGTTCATGGATTTGATTTTAGACCTTATTCGCAGTACGATATACTTATGAGTAAGCGCGACGCAGCAGTTTTCACAGAGAAATGAATCAATGTAGTTAAAATCAATTTGGTTTTCAATTTTCCTCATAACTCCTTCAGTGCTCTCCTCCAAAAACTTGTCGAAAAGTTGGTCAAACATACCGGAAATCATCGAGATGTGTTTTACTAAATTATCACTTACTTCAGTCGTATTTTCATGTTTCAGCTGAGATAGGAGGGATGATGTCTGGCCGGTTTGTTTGAGGTTATTGCTACAATTATCGTGTAGTATGGCTCCTGTAAGCCACTTAGCACTATATACAATATTGTGAACCCGCGGAATCTCGAAAATTTCCATTCGCGAGTTGGTGTAGATTTTATCGAATTTCGCTGGTGGATCTGCGTTTCTGGTCAATTTTAACTTACCAAAATCTTCTACGTTAACTATCGTTTGTGTCGAATCTGCTTCGCAATTTCCTGTGCCTTTGGTTTCCAGCATCTGATTTACGACGATTCCTCGGTACGTGGCTTTAAACAACGAACAGTCGGGATGACTGTTGTTGTAGTTTCTCATTCTTGACAACCCAAAAAAATTCTCGAGTTCGTCTTGGTTAAGGCGTCTTGTTTCCAGTTCGTCAAATCCATATGATTCGGACAGTTCTTCAAAGAGCATCTTCAGACACACAATGTTTTGAATCCAGCCATTGATAAAGGGTGGAGACCGGCTAGACTTCTTCAGGGGTTTTATGTGCTCCAGCTGTAAAGTATTTTATATTTTGATATACAATTGTGAAATATATTATGATCATTCAAATATTAAAACCAAAATAATGGTAGTACCTCTTCCAAGCTGTCACAGTGTGAATCAACGAATTCCAACTCTTCGAGATTTTTTTTCATTGAGTCCAAAAAATCCCAATGTTTGGAAATCTTCGTGATGGGGTGTCGATAGTCCTGTTTGTTGAAAAAATCTATATAAACTTAAATATTAAGTGTTTTGAGATTATTGCACTCGATAAAACAAAGATTGTTAGATTGTCTGATACAAATTCTAACACTTTTTTATCATTCCAACGCCCAAGGCCCCAAAAAAGTTGGAACGGTAACTTCAACTCGCTGGTTCTCGGGCATAACTCAACCAATCAAGATGTTTCTTCTTTCCAGTGATTTGTTAGGATGTCTAGATGATTCTAGAACTTTGCAGAACTTAATTTGATCAAATCTACATTTTTTGCGATCAAAAACATCGTTCCAACTTTTTTTTTTTACTGTCTGTCTACGGAGTAAAAGGAATGTGCTGGTAAATACTTGGAGGCATTTGTGCAGCCTTTAATCGCACAGTATCTTTGATACATTTCGACAATCTAGCTGCAACCGTCCTTTACACGTCGACCCGATTTTCTACTTCTAAATATGACAGCGCGGATTGTTTACATTATTTTCACGGTTGCGTTTATGCCCGCGCAAACGTGTTTACGCAAAGGGAGAGTCCTTTTATTACGTAAAACGTACTGAATTTTAATTTCTTTTCTTCCCCCTCGTTCTGTTAGTCAGTTCCCAACCAAACTGAAATTTAAAAGTTTATGTGAAGTTTAAATAAATCGTCAACCTCATTCTACGTTACCTTATTAAAGAAAGCTCCCAAAAGAAAAACGTTGGATATGAAAATAAATCATAATGTACGGTGATTTCTAAATCTATACCAAAATGCATCATGAAGCAACGGTCATTTCAAATACTATACCACTTAAGAAATATCAGATTAGGGAGCGGCACCTGTAACGTGCGTTATACAACTTTTTCTGGTATAATATCTTAAATTTACAGTGTAGTAACTTCAGGCATCCACGCTAGGCGGCGATACTGATGTTGACAAATTTTGGCACTATGTTTTGAATTCGAGTTGCCCGTATATGACGACCGGCTAACGACCAGACCAGAACCGCCGGGGAAGGTCACATGATTGAGTGTGAGGGAGAGGGAGAGAGAGAGAGGAGGAGAGAAGGAGAGAGAACTTGTGTTTGTGCAATTTGTGAAAAATAACAAACAGTTTATAATAATCAAGTTTGAACTGGCTTAAGAACAAATTTATGCTTATAATTCAAGCTTAAAAATTAGATCAGAAGAAAGCATTTTGGAAGAACTTGTGATTAGATTGCAGTACGTCCGAATATCCCGAACATGTATTGCAAAAAAAATAAGCGGCTAAGCCTACTGCGTTGGGTTAATCGCACGAGACAGATTTTGTGAACGAGTCACATTTCACAGAATCAATAGGGGAGGAAGGGTGCGTGGACTTAACGTACCATTTTCAATAGTTATTACACACCTTTATAAAACGACAGCTCTATAAATAGCAAAGTAACAAAACCACGAAAGAGAATGTATTTTGGCCCTATTATAGATAAACCTTTCGTCAAAAACGTTGCTTAATCCACCTTTAGGTGGGTGGTGCCTTCCTTACATTCATAAAGTTAATAAACTACAGAGCCTCAAAAAAGAGTATAAATAAGACTTATTTTTATCAAAATATCTGAGATCCGGCCTAAAAAAGTTAATAAATAACACTTAAGTGGTTATAACTTTTGATAGGGTTGTCAGATCTTCAACGTTTTAGGCTCATTGGAAAGGTCTTTTGATTAACTATACCAAGACAGGTCGCATGGTGGATCCGGACAACGTTTTCATCAAAATATTTGAGATCCGGCCTCCAAAAAGTGCATAAATAACACTTAAGTGCTTATAACTTTTGATAGGATTTTCAGATCTTCAATGCTCGTTAGAAAGGTCTTTTAAATACCTTTTTAAAAATGTATAGCATGACGGGTTCTCTACAAAGACCACCCTTTTTACAATCTTCCAGACTTTATTCGAAATCGTTTTTTTCATAATATTAACTAGGGTCTTGTGGGACCCCAAGACGGATCGAATGAGACCAAAACGGTTGAAATCGGTTCAGCCAATCCGGAGATAATCGCGTGCATATTTTTCGGTGCACGAACTCACATCCAGACACACGCACAGACATTAGGGTGCCCAGAAAAAATGACCCCCTGCTCCACAAGCGGAAAACGGTTTTTTGGGTTATTTTAAGCATACAGTATGTCAAAAAAGTATTTACACCCCTTGGGCAATATGCACATTTTGTGATGAAACATGTAAAAAAATTAAAGTTTGACAGGAACCTAGTACAACGTTTTGTTCAGAAACTCATGCCAAACGTTTTGCTACAAAAAGCTCATGAAAAGATGATTTCTATAAAAGTTATATAACAAATACTATTACGAAAATAAAAGGTGCAAAAAAGTTTGTACACCTTTCGAAAAATTAACATAAATAATGTTATTTGTTGACAAATCACCATAAATCCTGTCTCCCAACTCCAAATAGGCATCCTTGACTGATTAAAAAAATAATTTGGATTGAATATAAAGTTTACTAACTACTTAGTATAAAAGTTTATATAACTCTGGAAATTCTATATAAAACTTATCTAAACTTAATTTTGCAAACTTTTAATTCCAATAAATGTCAATATATTACCATAGACTTGCTAAATAAACATTTTGGAGTGGGTATAACATCGTTTTGGGGGTATTTGTATCGACAGAATAGATTTTTCGTTGGAATTACGTACAAACCCGGAATTACGTAGTCGGAAAATCCGCCGGCATCTGAACCGGTCCACAATTCACAAGTCAACCTATGTGGCATCAGAAAGGGCATAAAATTTCCGATCTTTTGATACCCATACATCCAGGTTTTCTATAAAACCCACGTTTTTAAATACCTAAGCAAAAACGTTGTTATGGTTTCGTTTGAGCAACCTGCCAAAAATGTATGAAATTTCGTAATTTTTGTTCTCGTGGATCAAACTTACTTTTTGCCCAGGTATTTAAAAACGTGGGTTTTATAGAAAACCTGGATGTATGGGTATCAAAAGATCGGAAATTTTATGCCCTTTCTGATTCCACATAGGTTGACTTGTGAATCGTGGACCGGTTCGGATGCCGGCGGATTTTCCTACGACGTAATTCCGGGTTGGTACGAAATTCCAACGAAAAATCTATTCTATCGATACAAATACCCCCAAAACGGTGTTATACCCTCTCCAAAATGTTTATTTAGCAATTCTATGGTAATATATTGACATATAGTTGAATTAAAAGTTTGCAAAATCAAGTTTAGATAAGTTTTATATAGAATTTCCAGAGTTATATAAACTTTGATACTAAGTAGTAAGTAAACTTTATATTCAATCCAAATTATTTTTTTAATCAGTCAAGGATGCCTATTTGGAGTTGGGAGACTGGATTTATGGTGATTTGTCAACAAATAACATTATTTATGTTAATTTTTCGAAAGGTGTACAAACTTTTTTTGCACCTTTTTTATTTTCGTAATAGTATTTGTTATATAACTTTTTATAGAAATCATCTTTTCATGAGCTTTTTGTAGCAAAATGTTTGGCATGAGTTTCTGAACAAAACGTTGTACTAGGTTCTTGTCAAACTTTAAATTTTTTACATGTTTCATCACAAAATGTGCATAGTGCCCAGGGGTGTAAATACTTTTTTGACATACTGTATGTGTAAATTTTGAGCGAAATTGGATGAGATTAACCCATTGATACCCGAGCCTAAAGTTGGCGAAAAAAATGTTTTTCATACAAAAATGACTTTTTTAAATCGCTAATAACTTTTCAGGAACGAGTTTTACAGCTTTGCTATGTTCTACAAAGTTGTAGAGCATTATATTTTCAATAAGAATCTCACTTTTGGGAATATTTGGATGGAAGTAGCGCACCGTGCAGACCAAACCGTAAGAAACTTGAGCTTTCCATACATTTTTTCGATTTTTTCCATACAAACTTCACCTCCGAGTATCAATGGGTAAATGATGTCGGATTTTGCTCATATTTGGCCCAGAGTCCTAAAATCGGGACAATATTCAGCTTGTGGAGCGAGGTTTTGAAAAAAAAGTCCCATATTCTGGGCACCCTAACAGACATTTGTTCAGAATTTGATTCTGAGTCGATAGGTATACGTAAAGGTGGATCTACGAGGTCGAATAAAGAAGTTCATTTTTCGAGTGATTTTATAGCCTTTCCTCATTGAGGTAAGGAAGGCAAAACGATTTTTTCAAGAGGGTACCAACGAACAAAGGATTCTTAGTACTTCGGATAATCGAATCAATGTAAAAAAATATTAAAAAATAAAAACATTCAATTTTTCACTTTTAACGCAAAAACCAGAGTTTTTTTTAAAGGTCCTATAAGGTATTGTGTTTCATATTTTTATAAGACCTAATAAAAAAAAATATTCTAGAAATAAGAGTTCTGCAACTCAATTTTGGTTAAATTTGAGTGGTTGATTGGCTGTTGCAATGTTAATGCATTTTAAAATTTTACAAATCACTTAAGAGCATCTTTGGGGTCACATTTAAGTTCAACGATCAAAACAAGACAAAAAAATATTATTTTTCTCTTTCGATTATCTGAAGGTTCTATTATCCGAAATGACTGTTACGGGCAATTTCACCTCAATCGTACACAAAAGAAGTCTGGAGTTTTATTTGAAAAGGTCCAACAAACCAAATTTTCAGTTTTTGCTTTTTTGGTGTTTTTTTAATACCCCTAACTCAAGGCGGTTTCAAAAACACCCAAAAAGAAAAAAAACTGGAAATTTGGTTTATTGGACCTTTAAAAAAAACTGCAGAAGTGTAGAATTGATATTAAATTTTGTGATCAAGCTTAATCAAGCAACTAAAGTAGACTGCGTAATTCGATTATACGTCCTTTTTTGTGGTTCTCGACATAGCGCAGTTAAAAGATTTAGGTTATTCACAATTTTCACGAAATTTGCATTAAAATACCTTTCCAACGAGTCCAAAAGATTGAAGATCTGACAACCATATCTCATGTTATAAGCACTTAAGTGAAATCTATACACTTTTTGGAGCCGGATCTCAAATATTTTGATGAAAATGTTGTCCGGATTGACAACGATAGATCACAATCATTGGAATGGATATTAAAAAGACCTTTCCATCGAGCCCAAATAGAAGAAATATGCCCATTTTAAGCCTAATAATCGGTCGTGTTTGAATGATGCTGGATAATCTGGAGTGTTCCTTGAAATTTACTAAAACCAAGTACACCAACGAGTAGAGCAACTTTTTGTGAACTTTTCTATTTATTTTCACTTTTATTAAAAGCTATGCTATTCCTTTTACAAGCATTTAAAAAATATATTTCCCAAGTGCATTCTAATCAGTCGAGTGCATTGGGCCACGCCCATTTTCCTATTTTCAGCTCAGTTCTTTTTTTCTTCCAGCGCTCTTTTGAGTCTGCTTAGTGCTGCCAAAATTGATGTAATTTTAAGCGAACACTCACGAAAAGTATCATTTATAGCGAAAGTTTCCTGGCAGCACTTGCTCACTCCAACAGCATGTTGGTGGCCACCCTTTGTTCTTTATTTGCCTTCGCTCCTCGCTCGGTTTTCTTCAGCCTTCGATTGGAATGGATATTCAAAACTGAAACGTCAAACGACTTGGCGCGTTTGTTTTTTTGCATGTTTCGGGATTATTTTTCAAGTGAGTGACTAACTAAAGTTCTAAAGAACATGGTTCCGGTGGTTGGAAGCAATTTTATATCTTAAGCGCTTTGAAATCGTTAGCGCAAGTGAAAAGACATTGATGGCGGCTTTCATTAAGCAGTTAACCTCTCATCTTGCGTGTGGATGTGTGTGCCACCAAAATGATGTGAAATGGTCTCGCAAAATAGAAATTATGATCAAAAGTGCATTAAATTTGATCTTTTTGACCAGTAAGTGGCATACATTTGCGTGCTTACTCGAGGCGGTGCTGTTGCTGATAAGTTTATGACCTAAATAGTATTTTTGAAGCTTTAATCGAGCATCAAACTCTCCATATGACGAAGATAGATGTTTGATTAGAAAGGGTATATTTCCCCTACCAGCAATGATTGCTGAAACTTCAACAAATGATCTGTCAAACTGCCTCAAGATAATTACTGAATTTTCAGCAAAATAATTTGATGTATCTTTTGCTGAAATTTCTGTTGTTTTGACAACCATTTTACTGAAATTTCAGTAAATCATCTGTCAAAGTGACAAATATCAGTTAACTGAGAATTCAGTACAATCTTAATCAGTAGTAGCCAATGATTTAAATATTATGAATTTAAATACTAGCAATACAATGCAAAATTGGCCATTGTGGGTTTGTAAACAAAGAGTGTATTCCTTTAATGCCAGATGTAAACATCCTCTAGCGTGAACAAGATATATTCTTTATCAACAAACCCGCAATGGCCCTTTTGCATTCTTTTGCTAGAATAGATGTTAAGATCTTTGTTAAAAGTCCATAGCCACCTGCACCTCTTTTTTCGATAAAATTGTAAAAACAACAATTTAATATTCAGTCTTTTATAGTTTGTAGTTGTACCCCGTTGGTTTGACCGAAACAAACTAAAAAGTTACGAACTGTCACTTTTTACACGAAGCTCACACCAAATTTTTGTTAGTAAGTGTGATTGCCAATCTACAATCACTTAGCTTAGGAATTTGAATCAAATGAAATGAATGTGATCTTCTACAATGGGAAAGTAATCAATTAGAAACTTGACGTAAGGTTTGGAAAATTTCAAAATCTACGGTATGTTGACGTTTCCATATCAAAGGTAAACAAACAAGTACATAGGATCGTTTATCAGCCCAGCAAGTTTTCTAAGTTGATTGTACATGACGGCCGTAAGTTATGTACTTTACTAAGTAACTTATCTATTTTACTTTACTTAACTATTCTATTCTAAGCTAAGTGATTGTAGATAGGCCATGAGCACTGCGTAAAAAGGGTATAAAACATCGATGCCAGATCTGTATTTCCTTAAAAATAAATCTGTATTTTTTGTGACATGTTGAATTTACAGATATAGAAGACATTTTTAAAATTTTAACACCTGATTTAAGCTTTTAAATCATTTGTATTAAACCATAATTCAATTACTAAATTGTGATTTTTTTAATAATTTAAAAAAAATGTATATAAAGATTTTTGGGATCGAAAAATCGGTAAAATACAGATTTATCTGTATATCGGCCATGGCTAATGTCAATCTAAAAAGTGACCCCTTTCCATTGACAACAATCGGTGTCAAACCATCCGGGTTTCACGTTTCAGTCTGTGTAGCTTTTTTTTATTAACATTGTTTTGATTAGATCAAGTTAAAAGATAATGTGGTAAATGTTCAAACAAACGTTTTATTGGAAAATGTCACAGAAACAAAAAAAAACTAGCTATCCATTATTTTTTGAATGCTTCAAATTGAGGCAAGTTCCTATAGATAAATGAATGCGGATAATCAACCAAACTGCACGTAAAATGCATCCAAGTTAACATCGATATACACATTGCTCAATTTTACAGCGATGATTCTCATTAAATGCGCAGCCAACTGCAAATTGCAAGACAAAAGAAAATCTGCCGCTGGTAGGAGGGGAAAAACTTGAAGTAGTTCTAGCCTCAAATCCAACACACTCATTCTGAAACAGGCTTTTAACACTTGTGGACACTCACCTTTAAAGGATCACAGATAGCACTAAAAAAGGAAAACTGATTTATCCTGCTGCTGCAGCAGCTTCTGTTTTGACAATCCTGCCACTCGCAATTAGCCAGCCAGGCAGGCGTTGACGTTTTGCGTGTGGGTGCGAATCAGTTCCAGCAGCTTCAACTCCAGCCAGCTGATGTTGAGGGGGCGGATTAGGAGGGTGGGCCGCCGCCGCCGTCAACGAGAGGGGGTGGCAAGGGGGAGGTCTTTCTCCTCCGTGAGGATGTATTTGTGACGGTGAGTCTGATCCTTCTTTACCCCGCCTCCTGCTGTTGCTCCCAAACCGGACTTTCTTTATGCTAAATTCCCTGCTGTTTTGCCACTAGTTTTATATTTTTCTACAGTAGGCTTTGAATTTGAACCGTTTTAACACTAATATTTGCAAATGCACTTTAGTTTCCCTAGGTTTGCTACGATTCTACGACACCCTTTCAGTTGCTCTCTGCAAAAATGGAGTTTGATAACGAAATGGTTACTTTGTGTTTTCTTCCTCGAATTCACCCCACACACTGAGTCGTCTAAATTTGTGACTTTCACGGTGAAAATTTCACATCTCGGGTGAAAATCATTACGAGTAGAAAGGAATTCTATTATCTGCGGCGAGTGTCGAAGAATATTTTTCAACAAAAAAAAAACACTAATCACAGCAACCAAATGAAAAACACACATTCAATGATCGCCAACACATTTGTTCGGGTGCGCACATACACACAAACACACTGAGGACAGGTCGCGCGAGCAAAATCGTGGCGAAAAGTGACGGCCAGAGAAAAGATTACAGCAAGAAATGAACGAAAAGAGTGGATGTCACAATCGCGGACTTTGCTCACGCATTTTTCTTTGCGTGTTTTTCAAAAAAATAAAATCTGGTCTTCGCAAATTCAAATCGGAAAACACTCTGCTTTTGTCACGGCCTGCTTCCTTGAACCTGCACACGCACACAAAATCGATCAGAGAAAATTTCGTGTTTCCGCAAAATTTCAGGTCTCGTTTTTTTCACACTGAAAATAATCGCGTAAAAGGGGCGGATCCAGAATCTAGAACCAATCCACCAATTAATCCAAAAACCAGCGTTTTCAAAATTCCACGCCGCACCACAGCGCTTCAAAGCTCTTATTTTTCAACCATTATCGTCCTGTACAAAAAGAAGCAGCAGGTTTAGTCTCTAATAAAAAAAAAATATCGCGCTCGCACCACCTTTTGGGTCTTGTTCTCCACTGAAACTGTCAGTCTGTCAGCCAGCGGATTTGCAGACTGTTCTTTCGATGGCACAAACATCAGGAAAAGTTGCCAGGCTCACAAACACACGATGCGCTGCAACACGTTTCTTCGCGGTTCGATGGACTCGTGCAACATTCGCGTATGCCCGTTTCGGTTTGGGACCAGGGTTCTACGAATCAACAGTTTCTAGCAAGTATGTGAAGTAATTAAAATATTAATGAGATTACATGTACATTTAAATACTAACTTGTTCTTTAACCTTCTTGTTGGGGATTGAACCCCGACTTTGTTTTCCGTAGGTCTACACCCGAACATGCGACGTGAGACTACATGAAACTTAAGCCGCCGGAAGGGTGTATTCCGAAATTACCGAATTACCGAACTTGTTCTTTAACCTTCTTGTTTAAAACTAAACTTAAGAACAACCGGCAGTCGCATGAGTGTACTTTGTACACACTTTGTAAGGGCACTGGTATGAAACGCCAAAACATGCGACTTCCGAAACGATAATCAGAAATAAAATCTTCTAAATCACTTCTCTTAGGTGAAACAGATTAGATTTCAACGTGTTAACTTTTCCAAATGTAAACCGTGCAAACGCAACTACTTAAAAAAATGTTCATTTTTTTTATTTGTGATTTTTGAATGAGGATTTCAATCCAATTTTTTGAACAACAACAACAAAAAATCACAAAAAAAAATGTTGCACTCGAGGTTGCACTACAAGTTCACCACCAAACTAAACAGTCGAACAAAACAACACGGCTTCTGTTTAGGCTGTGTGCGTGAAATCAGCTGTCAGTGTTCTTTTGACAGTTCACGTTGCGCGAGGATCTCTCGGGACATCTGGCGGCTTTCTCCCGAACTGTCCGTCCATCGATGGAAGCAACAAAAACTACGTAAGTTTTATAAAGTGTACAAACGAAAAGGTCAAAAATGTAGTTCAGATTGCTGATCAAAGTTATCGCACAGGCAGTCGCGTAACGTAACGATATAATTAGGGCTAGTGATTTTTCGCGGCAAAAAAATCGAAATTACGCGGCACGCCAATTACAAAACATTGAAATTTCACGGCAATTTCACGGTACTCTGAAAACTGCTCAAATTGACGTAAAAATGTGTTCAAGATAGAAAATAAAACACCCTGACACAAATTATTTCTTTGAAAAAAATGTGTTGGATTTATTTTGGGGAATTTTGAAGAATTTATGATTCAGATACATATTTCGATCATACTGCGAGAAATTTAATTTGCTAAAATATTTCCCTAAATGTCATGTTCATCAAATGTAGAATCAATAAAATAAGTTTAATCATATTTTGTAAGCTTTCTCAAATTACAGAAATAGATGAATTTGAATATTTTAATTAAGTTCTGGCAAAACTTCATGCATAGCTGGTTTTTTTTTTTCATTTGCATTGCAAAATATTTAGTAAACATGTTTTGTATTTTTAAATATAAAATATAATTTGTTATCAGAAAATTATTGTTTTTGTCTTATTTCACATTAAATGAAACTTGTTCATCGTAATGTTGAATAATGTTATTAAATAACCTTTTTAGAATTTTGTAAAATAAAGACATTTTGTTGGAAACGTTCCATCAAATATCTGCATTTATTAGAATACACTCAAACCCCGATGGTTTGACAACAACTGTTGTCAAACGAACGGGGTCACGTTTTAGTTTGACACCCCTTTTACACGAAGTTCACACACACTACTAAACGTTTGTTTTGATAGTGTGAGTGAGCGCCGTGTAAAAAGTGACAGTTCGTCACTTTTTAGTTTGACTTTGACCAACCAACGGGGTACAAACTAAAAAAGTGTCAAACGAAAAAGTGACCAACCACCGGGGGTTGAGTGTATACTCAAGGAATATATGTTCAAAAATATTTCTAAATCTGACATGTATTTTTTTAATCAGCTTCCAAAATGCTTGATAAAAATATTGTAAGGTGTTTGAATTATAAAATAAAGCTTGAATGCACTGATAAGCGATTTATCATTGAATATTTCAAATTTCGTGGCATTTCACGGTATTCACCAAATTTCACGGTCTGGGGCAATTTTCACGGATTACGCGGTTTCCACGAAATCGCGAAAAATCACTATCCCTAGATATAATGATACTTGTGAGAAAGGCCAAAACACGCGACTACACGAAGGTTATATTTAAACGATATCCTCTGGAGAAACACGAGAAAAGCATTTTGAGAGCAGAAACAATAAGTAACTTTTTTACAAAACTCGAAATGTATAACAATCGAGATAACAATACCTGTCTTCACGGATTTGGCCATTTCTTTTAGTTTCTTACATGTCAATATTTGATTGAAATTAATGAGTTTAATAGAAAATCGTAAAATTTAGTAAATCTGGAGTTTTTTTTGAAAAGGTCCAATAAACCAAATTTCCAGTTTTTGCTTTTTGGGTGTTTTTAGAACCGCCTTGAGTCAGGGGTATTGAAAAACACCCAAAAAGCAAAAACTGAAAATTTGGTTTATTGGTCCTTTTAAAAAAAAACTCCAGAAATGTTCATTTGAAGGAAAATGTAAACACAGACATTTGTAAATAATTATTAAACCTTTTCAAGGCTAAAACCAATAAAACCATTAGGATTTTGCTATTGAATTCATTGATTTCACCCTCATCTATAATTATAATAATAATGGGGTACAAACAAAGAAAAAATACTCTAAATTTAAAAAGATTGTTCGTTGGATTAAAAGTTCGCGAGACATTTTCATCAGAAAAGATGCCCAGCTTGATGCCCAGCCATTTTTGTAATTTGTTTTAAGGTGAAGCCGTTGATCATTTTCGAAGAAAATTGATCATCACTATAAAATATTCTGTATAAAATTCAATTTAACGAATTTCAGCACCAAAAGGAATCAGCATGTGCCGGTTGTGGCCTTCTTGAAGCCACTGAAAGAATTTTTGATCTAAATCAATTGTGGCAGTGCGTGGCCGAATGGTTACGCTGTCCGCTTTGTAAGCGGATGATTCTGGGTTCGATTCCCATCTGCTGCAACCTTCCATCGGATGAGGAAGTAAAATGTCGGTCCCGGCCTTGGTTGTTAGGCCGTTAAGTCATTCCAGGTGTAGGAGTCGTCTCCATGCCATAAGTACAAACAACACACCAAACCAAGCCTACTCCGGTGGAATCGCTGGCGGCGGTTGGACTCGCAATCCAAAGGTCGTCAGTTCAAACACTGGGGTGGAAGGTTCCTTGGAGTAGAAAGAGGTTTGGGTGCTCTCCCCATTCAAGCCTTCGGACTCCTAGGTTCGAGCAGAAACTTGCAATAGAGACCACAAAAGACCCGGGGGTCGTTAATGTGGATGGTTTGATTTGAAGTAACTTTTTCACAAAACTCGAAATGTATAACAATCAAGATAACAATACCTGTCTTCACGGATTTTGCAATTTCTTTTAGTTTCTTACATGTCAATATTTGATTAAAATTAATTATTTTAATAGAAAATCGTAAAATTTAGTAAATGTTCATTTCAAGGATAATGTAAACACAGACATTTGTAAATAATTATTTAACATTTTCAAGGCTAAAACCAATAAAACCATTAGGATTTTGCTATTGAATTCATTGATTTCACCCTCCTCTTCCCCTATTCATAATAATTACTTGAATAATTATAATAACAATGGAGTACAAACAAAGAAAAATACCTAGAAAAATACTCTAAATTTAAAAAGATCGTTCGTTGGATTAAAAGTTCGCGTCGGTGAATATTCGTAGAAAGTTCAAACTATTCAATTTAATTAAATTAAGGATTACTTGATCAATCCAAGTTTAAAAGATACTCACAGTCAAAATGTTGGCTACATATGACATTTTATCGAGACATTTCCATCAGAAAAGATGCCCAGCCATTTTTGTAATTTGTTTTAAGGCTATGCTATTCAAATGTTTTTCTGACCCATTTTTTCGCAAATCATCGTAAGAACTCCGAACACTCAAAACCAGAAGTACCCTTCAAAAAGGGTTTTATCTACCCTTTATCTGTCATCCCAAAGAAAAATAAACCCTTTTTGAGGGTTACTTCCATCCTTTTTTCAAGTTTACCGGTAGTAACCCTTTGCAAAAGGGTGACGACGGGTGAACTTGAAAAAAAGGGTGGAAATAACCCTCAAAAAGGGTTTTTTTTCTTTGGGATGACAGATAAAGGGTAGATAAAACCCTTTTTGAAGGGTACTTCTGATTTTGAGTGAACGATTTTTTAAACGACCAAAAAAGACCAAACATTTAAAACATACACAAGAGCACACTGATTCGGAACCGCTTAAACATATTTGAAGGATATTTCGCTGAAAAAATCCTCGCAAGACCACCACTCCAAAGGTGTTGTGCCGTGGTGACAATAATATTGACCGTGGCATTTCAGAATGTTCCATAGACATTGTTGCCAGCGATTTTTTGCACTTTTAGTGCAATAAAAAACATACCTGGCAACAATGGCAAGCGATTCAAAGAAGAAGATCAACAAAAACAAAAAGCGCAGTATGGAATTTGACAGCGCGCATTTCCCGAAAGTGCGGCGCGTCGGTCTGAGGTTGGTTTGTCCGAGTGGAATACGCGCAGTTTATAATAAACACAGCTCCTCGCATTAGGACCCTACTAATGGGTAACTTTGTGTTTAGCTAAATTTGGGTAAAATAACTCTCAGATGATCAGAAATATTTTAAAATGCTTAGAACTAAGATAACGTGCAAACGCGTAGCTGTCAAAAAAAATTACTAACGTAAACAAACAGTATTTCCTAAAAATAGTTTTGGCGGCATCTTTCTGTAATTTTTGACAATAAATACGGAGAATATCAATGGAAATCACAAGCAAAAGTACGTATTCCGCTAGCACCGGTTGTGAACTCAATTTTGGCAGTCATTGATGTATAATTTCAACAGATTTCACCGACCAGCTCGCGTCGATCCGCCAAACCATCCGGGATGCCAGCTTCTTCGCGATGGACACAGAATTCACTGGCCTTACGTCCGACCGAAACGTGTTCCCCTTCGATACGCCCGAGGAGGTGTACCAGAAGACGGTGGAAAATTCGATCAACTTTATCGTCATCCAGCTGGGTCTTGCCGCCTTCCGCGTTGATCCGGAATCTGGGGCGGTCAGCTACAAGTGCTACAACTTTTACTGCTTCCCAAAGGGGCGCGTGCACGTGTTTGCCTGCCAGGGCGAAAGTATGAGGTTTTTGGCCGACCACGGGTTCGATTTCAACAAGCTGTTCCGGGAGGGACTTTCTTATTGTGGAGAAGCGGACGAGGAACGGATGCGGACGGACTTGAAGGAGCGCCAGGAGCAGAGGGCGGCCGCACTGGAAGCTGAGGAGGGGGAGGAGGCTAACGGGAACGATGCGGTAAACATGGTACCGGTTCCGGCGACGGAGGAGAAACTGATGGCGGAGATTGAAGAAAGGATTGGAGTGTTTTTGGCTTCGGAAGAGAAGAATTTTACGATTACGAACTGCAATGGATTTCAGCGCAAGCTGGTTTACCAGATGATTGAGGCTAAATTTCGGAAGCAGATATCGACCTCTTCCGTTGAGCTGGAGAACAAACACAAGGGGATTTTGGTTGAGAGGAAAAGAACCAAAGAGCAAGATCGGAAGCTTGAGCAGGAGAAGGTGGCGCAGGAAAATGTAGACCTGGAGAGTGCCGTTGGTCTTTCTTTGGTGCTGCAGGAGCTCTCGAAAACCCGGAAGCTTATTGTAGGGCACAACATGCTTTTGGATTTGATGTTTGTTATACGGCAATTCTTTCGACCTCTTCCGTACAATTTTCAAGACTTCAAGAAGACTGTTAGAGAGTTGTTTCCACTCTTGCTCGATACAAAATACTTGTGCACGAACGCTGAGCTGAAGGTGCACGTCTTTTCGTCCGTTTTGGGCCACGTTTTTGAGGCAGTTCGGAAGGAGCCCTTTAAACTGCCAGAGGTGAAGTCAGGCAGTGAAGAGCATAGCTATTCTATGGATCAGGAGAAGCAACACGAAGCTGGTTACGATGCGTATTTGACGGGATTGTGCTTTCTGGGGCTGGCAAGCTATTTCAAAGTGGACCTGACGAATCTAACTAATGATGCAACGTTGAAGATGTACTTCAATAGAATTTACTTGCTGCGAGTCTCGGAAGTCAACTACATTTATATTTACGGAAAAGAGCGTAAGTTCTTTGTTGTTCTTCAATTTCTAGCAAATTGATTCATCATTCACGTTACAACAGCTTCCTTCTCCCGCGACCACATCTTCTACATCACCTTCCCGGAGAACTGGCGCCACGTGGACATCCTGTGCCGGTTCCGCAACTACGGCCAGGTGTTCATCAGCTGGGTCAACGAGACGTCCGCGTTCGTAACGCTGCACAACCGCGACCACGCGGCGGCCGTGCTCAAAACCATCGATAAGTCGAACGCTGCCTTCACGATCTGCACCCTGAACCAGTTCAAGGCCAAACAGCAAGTATTGTTCACCCCACCGACGCTTCAAATCAGGTTTTATTCATTCTCAATTCGTTTCTCTGCAGTGTGCTGGAGCTAAGCGGCGATACGATAGTGGTGGTTCCGATCGAGGAGGGCTTAAACGTCCGGCGGACAAAGAGGTAACTGCTGCGGTGGTGCTGCCAGCGGTGACGGCCACCGAAGTGTCCAACTTTGGGACGCCAAGCCAAGCGAAGAAGCCACGCCAGCAGGGAACGTTTGCGGACAACGATAGCTGGTAAGTGCAGAGAAGGCAGGACACGATTAGTTTGCTTTTATTTTTGATGAAATTACAAGCGCATTTCGAGAAAGGCAAATGCGAATTGCAATCAAAGTGAAATAAATTTTAATGGGTCCGAAACGTACCGAAAGTTTCCCTGTTTGGAAGGTTTGAATCAAGGTTGTTAACGATAAAATTATCGAGGTTCGATAACGATATCGATTAGTTCAGGACGATAACGATAATCTATCGTTATTGTTATTCCGATAATTCTATCGGCGATAATGTTATCGCGATAACGGACGATAACTTATCGAGAAATTGAAAGTGAGAGTGTGTGCGTGCAACATGGCGTAAACTTTTCAAAGTGCCATGGTAATCTGCACAGCAACTTCACAGAAAGTTTAACTTCATGTTGCACACACTCTCACTCATGTTTAGGCTTAGTGATTTTCACGCTAAAAAAAATGCAAATTTCACGGGGACCTCAATTTCAAAACACCAAATTTCACGGAAATTTCGCGGAACGTGAAAATAGTTACAGTAACTCTGAAAATCTCATGTTTAAATTACAGAAACTACATTTTAAGCTTAATCACATGTTTTTCCTTTTAAATATTTGACTAATATAGCAAAACAGTTTTCGCTTAAATTCTAAAATGTTCTGAAAATGTGACTTTAAAGATTAAAAAACTATACATTTAATCTTGCATAACCCAACTTGAATCTTTTAATTTCTTTTAAACTTATACCATTTTAATAAAATAGTAGTCAAGAAAAACGACATTGACATTTTTGATAATATCATCAAAGTTTTCGCAGCATTCACTTCTCAATAGATGTTTTAACAAATTTTTGTTAATGTATGTTTTCAATTGAAAACTACTAAAATTTATCTTAAAAAGTCTCTATGGATTAAATATCTATTATTTTGTTACATCAAAAAATTTACATTTGAAAATTGATAAATTTCACGGGATTTCACGGGATTTCACGGATATCTTAAAATTAAACGAATTTCACGCGGTCCGCGAAATCGTGAAAATTCACTAACCCTACTCATGTTGCACACACTCTTTCTCGATATTTAATATATTTCTAAAATTGACTAAAACCAACGAAATTATGTTAAATTTTCAAGCTTCCTCTTAGCAAATATATATATTTTTTGATAATATGGTAAGTTTTAAAGTACAAATACTACAAAAATCGCAAAATACCGTTTTTTTTTGAAAGTACTAGTTTTTTTTTAATAATTTACAGTATAAATATCAAAGGATTCGAAATTTTGCAAGTATTTCACTGTTTTAGAGTTTTTTAAGGGGTTAGATACATGTAAATCGTCGAAAATGTCAAAGGTTGGTATGCGTACACATTGAAACTTTTTTTGAATCGGTTTTCAGGGCATTGAAATATACATTTTCACCTGTTAACAAAATAAATTTGAAGAAATTTGGTTGAATCATTGCTGAGATATAACTATTTTAAGTTAGCAGTTTAAAAAAAAAACGAGTGCTACGATATCTCAACACTGCGTTGACCAAATCGGCTCAAAATTTTGGTGAAGACTCGTTGAATCAATCCCGTGTGCCTGACGAAGGCCGATTTTTAAAAACTTAAAAAAAAGATGAAAATATTTTTTATGTTTTTAATATAAAAAATCGCCAGTTCCTTATTTTTGTATTTTTTTAAAAAGCAAAATTCAAAAATCGCGCTTCGTCAGGCACACGGAATATGTCTTGAGAATCTTCACCCCGAATTTCAGCCAATTTGGTCCATCCCATCTCGAGATATCGAGGCACCCGTAAATCAACTCGGTGTTTCGAGAAAAACGTTCAGAAAGTTTGACAGTCCGCTTTGCGCACGGCAAAATTTTGAGCTTAAAATCGTCTCTAACTCAGTTTAATCGTGTACTATCTTCATGAAACTTTCAGCAGTGATTAAAAATCATCTTTTCAGTGGATTCAATATTTTTTCTGTGATATGAAATTTTTGGATTTCGTACATGTATGTAACCCCATTTTTTTTTACAAAATACCGCATTTTCTCGAAAATACTCAAATTTTTATAATTCGCAATATGGTTATCAAACGATTCGAAATTTTGCTTGTATTTCAACTGTTTCAACCTTTTTTGAATGAAATACCCAAATTTTCACAAAATACCGTATTTTCTTGAAAATGCTCATTTTTTATAATTCGCAATATGGGATCAAACGATTCAAAAGTTTGCATGTATTTTAACTAGAGGGTGACGAGCGGGAATTCCCGGGAAATCGGAAAATTTTTGACCTCTCGATTCCCGGGAAATTTGGTCGAGACTCCCGGGAAATTTTATACTTATAAATATCAAACCAAAATTAATAAACTAATAAGAAAAAACATTTGAAAAATTCGAAATTATTTAGAACATTGGATGTTCAATGTTCGATTTCCAAGATTGAATTGATCAATGCTTCTCTAATCTTCTTATTCTAAAAGTGTGAATTTTAACTTTTCAAAAATTCCAATAACTTTAATTGAGTATAACCAAAAAATGTGGAACCCAAAATTAACATTGAAGCATAATAAGCAGTTACACACCATAAATGAAATATTTTTTATTTCTAAGAGGGAAAAGCCTTTTCAAGATAAGTTTAATTTCCATATCCTCTCGAGCATAGCATAACTCATAGTCTATTTTTTTAAAAAATCTAAGTAAGTCAATTTCGCTTAAACGAGTCATTTTGTGTTTTGCATATTAAATTATATTTAAAGAATAAAAATCAGGCATTTTTTGTAAGCGAACACTATGTCCGCTAATTGTGAACATTCACAGTTGACCTTAAGAAGGAAAAAATCAACTTAAAGGTTTTGTTTTGAGTCGTTATTTAGCATATTGCAGAATGCCATATTGCAAAATCTAATAACAAGTTCAACAAAAATTTTGTGGAACTTTGGGAAAATCAATCAGTGCGAATGAAGATTCGTAAACATTTTAAACTGCAATTCGAGTCCCAAAAAGGCTCGAGAAACGATTTTGTATTTGTAGATTGAGGGAACACTATTGGCTAGTTCAAAAAAATCCCGGGTCCCGGGAATTCCCGGGAAATGGCAAAACTCAACTCTCGATTCCCGGGAAATTGAAAATCTCGAGAATCGTCACCCTCTAATTTTAACTGTTTCAGAGTTTTTTTTTTTTTTTTTTGAATGAAATACCCATTTTCACAAAATACCGTATTTTTTGAAAATATTAAAAATTTTATAATTTGCAATTTGGGTATTAAACGATTCAAAATTTTGCAATATACTGAAATTTTTACAAAATAACTTATTTTTTTAGTTTTTCATTCAAAAAACTCTAAAACAGTAAAAAATACTTGCAATATTTTGAATCGTTCAATACCCATATTGCGAATTTAAAAAAATTGAGTATTTTCAGGAAAATTTGAGTATTTCATTCGAAAACCTCTGAAACAGTCAAAATACATGCAAAATTTCAAATCTTTTGATACCCATATTGCGAATGATAAAAAAATAGTATTTTCGAGATAATACGGTATTTTGTAAAAAAGAGTGTTTTCTAGAAAATTTTAGTATTTCATTCAAAAAACTCTAAAGCAGTGAAAAATACTTGCAAAATTTCGAATCGTTTGATACCAATATTGCGAACTATAAAAATTTGAGCATTTTCGAGAAAATACGGTATTTTGTGAAATTAAAAAAGCAAAATTTCGATTCGTTTGATACCGATATTGCGAATTATGAAAAATTAGTATTGTCAAGAAAATTTGAGTATTTCATTCAAAAATTCTAAAACAGTAATGCAAAACTTCGATTCTTTGGATACCGATATTGCGAATTATCAAAAATTAGTATTGTCAAGAAAATTTGAGTATTTCATTCAAAAACTCTAAAACAGTAAAAATACATTCAAAAGTTTGAAACGTTTGATACCCATGTTACGAATTATAAAAAATATGAGTATTTTCGAGAAAATATGGTATTTTGTGAAAATTTTTGTATTTCATTCAAAACCTCTAAAATATGTAACAAATACATGAAAATTTCGAATCGTTTGATACCGAATTATGATAATTGCGAATTATAATAATTTGAGTTCTTTCAACATATTACGTTATTTTGAGAAAATTTTTGTATTTATGCTTTGAAACTTACTACATTATCAAAAAATATGTGCTAAGCAAATGCATTGGAAATTTATCATGATATTAAAGGATTAAGGATTATTAAGGAAAAATTATAAAATGAGTTATCGTCCGTTATCTGCGATAGAATTATCGAAATAACGATAACGATAGATTATCGTAATCGTCCCGACGATAACAATAACCATTATCGTTATCGTTAGACGATAATATTGTCGACGATAATTCTATTGATTAACAACCTTGGTTTGAATTGGATTTGATGCAACAAAAACAAAGTGATTTAGAAATAGTTCCAAACATTCACAGCTCTTAATTTATTCGAAAAACGTTCTCACAAATCATAAAATCACTTTTAACTTAATCATAAAATTACAAAAAAAACGCAACTTAAACTGAGAATTACGGTCCCCTCGGGGGCGGTTCCTCGAATCCTTCCCCGTGGGCCTTGCAGTCTTCAACCATATCGATGGGCACGTGACTTTTGAGCAGTTCTTTCAGCTGATCCACCGGACAACGCTTGGCACAGCCGGGAATCGTCAGCGGAATCGGAGGCTCTCCGACGTTCTTCTGGAAGATCCGTACCGAGTATTCGCCCGTTCGTTTGTGCTTGTGCAGTTCCAGGAGGCCCATGATGGCGTAATTTGGGAACTGTTCCCGCCAGACGTTAAACACGGACAGCAGATTGACGACCGTCGAGTCATGCCCAGCGTAGACGAACATCTTCTTGTTCTTTGGACTTTCTTCGTTGGCAATTACGGCGTCCCACTCGGCCAGGGTCTTCTTCAGGAACGGACCACCTTTGAGCTTCTTCAGCTCATCGTTGTACACGTTAAGCACGTAGCTGAGCTTCGTCAACGGGAGCAGTTTCTCCGGGTAGTAGTCCCGGGTCCAACCCGGAAGCGTCAAACCAAACTCGGATTCGGCTCGCAGAGTCGCGTACAGCGACTGAACATCGTCCGGCGTTCGGATGTCCATCCCGGTAATCCGTGTCAAGTTATCAAACAACTCCAGATTGTCAACCATTAGCTGGCGAATCTCACCACTCTCCAGCACGGCATTCGCGGCCTCATGATATCTCGGACAGGACTTGCGCACCAGCAACAGCTAAAAACCACAAACAAAAAAATAAAACCACACTCTCCACCAACAACCAACCAACCCTACCGTATCCTGATCCAACGGTTCGCTGAAAAACGGAATCGGCTGCCAGTTCAAATCGTGGTTCCACTCCTGGACGGTTCCCTCCGGCGGGTAGAGCGCGGCCAGGACCAACTCGATAGACATTTGCGTTCGCGATACCCCGGTGCTCTGCGCGTGCACCTTTTCCGGGTAGTACAGCTTGCCGAGCAGTTTGCCGTAGCGATGCCGCAGCCACGTGCCGATGTCGTACAGGGTTTCCTTGCCGTACTGCGGAGGTGGATTAGAGGACACGTGTTAGCAAAGCGGTTCGTTGGGTGTTAGGGTTGGGTTCGATTCTTACGTTGGTCAGTTGGCCCCATCCGTACGGGGCGAAGGTTTGATTGATGAGCGGATCCGTCGGGTAGGTGTCCGCGGCAGTGCGTTGGCCATGGCGGAAGAACTGGGGATGGTGGTAAGAAAAAAGAAATTTCAAAAACAAATATTACTTGGTCAATTACTATTGTAATTGGAAACCAGGAACTGGTTCCGGGTGGCCACAACCGATCCATTTGGTGAGTTATTTGAACTAGTGACACATTGTGGCGATTGTCCACGCTCCATACAAAAAATGTTTTATTTGTATGGAAATTGTTTGAGATCTCCAAAAAAGTGTCCACTTGGTTTATGGTCCCCTGGCTGCAATTCCAAATGAATGTAAAACTCAATATTTTAAATATCTTAAAACTTGGTCAGGAGGTAGCTGAGCCTAAACAAAACGACACAAGGGTGGTCCTAGCCAAGTTAGGTGGTTCTGAAAATTGTTGCAAATTGTGGTAATTATTACACTTGATCGTTATTCCTCCACTCACACGTGGTGATTATTGCATTCGATCGTAATATTACAATCGTGATTTCTCGAGAAAAAAATTAGAAAATCTTAAAAAAAATAATTAATCTAATCTAAAATCTCTATCCTGGATCGAGAAATTAGTATCGTAATTTGTAATACCATTTTTTGAATATTTTTTTATTTAAACGAAATTTTTATTTCAAAAATTCCACAAATTAAAAAAATTCATTTTTTTTTAAATTTTATAAGGCTGGTACAAATATTTTTAAAAGTTTTTGTCACCCCCCCCCCCCCCCCCCCTTTAAAATTGGCCCGAAAAATCAGGGGGGAAAAAAATTACAATAAACTTCAAAATTTCAATGAAAATTCAAGTGCAACCAGCTGAAATCAAATCAAAATACATTCTTCTGCGTTTAAAATCATTTTTAGCATGTTTGGGTTTATTAAAAAATCTTTAAAAAATTTGAAAATTCTAGATGCAAAATCTTTTTTTTTTTTGATACAATTTTTGTTTTTGTCAGATCTTAGATTTTTTGAAAACTAATGATTGCAAAACAACTGAACTAGTGTAAAATGCATTTTAAAACACTTTTTTCATTTAAATGTGAAGACTATGGCTTGTTATTTAAATTTTTATATTTTTATATTTTTTTGCCCCCCCCCCCCCTTGACCTCGGCCAGGGCCGAGGGACAAAAACTTTTTTAAATATTTGCATCGGCCTAAACTTAAAAATTTTTAATAATTTTAAGATTTTTAAAAATTTCAAAAATTTCAAAAATTTCAAATTTTTTAAAAATTTTAAAAATTTCAAAAATTTCAAAAATTTCAAAAATTTCAAAAATTTCAAAAATTTCAAAAATTTCAAAATTTTCAAAAATTTCAAAAATTTCAAAAATTTCAAAATTTTAAAATTTCAAAATTTCAAAATTTCAAAATTTCAAAATTTTAAAATTTCAAAATTTCAAAATTTCAAAATTTCTAAAATTTCAAAAATTTCAAAAATTTCAAAAATTTCAAAAATTTCAAAAAATTCAAAAACTTCAAAAATTTCAAAAATTTCAAAAATTTCAAAAATTTCAAAAATTTCAAAAATTTCAAAAATTTTAAAAATTTCAAAAATTTCTAAAATTTCAAAAATTTTAAAAATTTTAAAAATTTCAAAAATTTTAAAAGGTTTAAAAATTTAAAAAAAATTTAAAAAACGAAATAAATATTTCAAAAATTTTAAAACTTCTAAAAATTTCAAAAATTTTCAAAATTTCAGGAATTTTAAATCTTTTTTTTTTTTAATTTTTTTAAAATTAAAGATTTGATCAAATTCTAGATTAAATTTTCAAAAGGTCCTATCTTCATAGGAAACCCATGAGGGATAGGTTGTTTTGAACATTTTAATTGAGTTCTGCAAAGTTCTTGGATCATCTAGACATCCTAACAAATCACTGGAAAAAGAATCGTCTTGAGTCTTGAGTAATGCCCGAGAACCAGCGAACTGAAATTACCGTTCCAACTATTTTGGAGCCTTGAGAGTTGGAATGTTAAAGTTGAGTTTTTTCTTTAAAGAAGGGAAAACTCTCTTGTCTGTCAGTACTGCGCTGACAAAAGTTTAATTTTCCCTTTAAAGTTGAATTTTGCCTTCTTTAAATAAAGGAAAACTCTCTTGTCTGGCAGTAGGGTAGAGTAGTCATCAATGAGACACGGGGAACAATGATAAAATGGCTCTCACAAGTCGTAGTTTCGACCAATCAGGCTCATATTTGGGGGAAAGGTGTGTCTACTGGATACACGTTTGCCATATTAGTGGCTTTGGTTATGGACGCTCCCTTGAAAAGTAATCCATAAATGTTTGATTCTGGGTGTAAAAGTAAATTATGGACAAAAATACTTTTTCGCTCGTAGGCTGCCATTTACTCCAAAACTAATATTTCTTCAAATTTCTTTCGACGTTCGATTGGGATTGAGTTGAGCTACAATGTCCTTTCATTAGATTTGGCCAAAATTTAGAATATACCCAGAATCCAGGGCTGTCTCATTGTTCCCCACTCATTTCAGCCCATGAGTAACAATGAGACACTTTGATTTTTCTTCAAAAAACTTTTCAAAATCGATGGAAATCTTTCAAAACATGAATTAAAAGTGATTTTTGGCATATTTATAGAGTTTAAACTTCATTTAACCAAAAATAATAAGTTATTTGGTATTAATATATGGATTTTACTAAATTTCAATACTTTTTAGTGTAACTTTTGTTATTAAAAGTTTCATGTTGGCC
The DNA here is from genome assembly GCF_015732765.1 of Culex quinquefasciatus. Lineage (NCBI taxonomy): Eukaryota > Metazoa > Arthropoda > Insecta > Diptera > Culicidae > Culex > Culex quinquefasciatus. Next base: position 165,610,841 of record NC_051863.1, on the reverse strand, counting down.
AAATTGCTCTAAAATGTTCAAGGCAAGTCACCTGCAATGGAACAATACAAAAACATGATGTTTTGCTAGAAAAATGTTGATTTTCGTAGTGTGTCTCATTGTTCCCCAGCTGTCTCATTGTTCCTGCCAAGTGCGTCTACAATGAGACAGTTGAATAACTCTGGCTGTAGATGTCGGATCGATCTCATATTTAGGTCAATGTTAGAACACATTAAAAGAAAGATAATGCAACTAAAAGCTCATTAAAACATGCTAATGAAAAAAATAGAAAAATCGTTGAAAGTTGAAAACCAAAAGTGTCTCATTGATGACTACCCTACCCTACTTGCAATCGAGACCACATAAGACCTGAGGGTTGTCAAAGTGGATAGATTGGTTTTTTGTTGACAAATTACGATCGTTATATTTAGATCGTGAGTCGAGACATTACGATCGAAATAATACGATCGAGAGCAATAACCACTATGGCTGTCTTTTTTTTAAATTTATTTTTTTTAATCTCTCTAAAACATGGATAGAACTACCCCAATAGCCAAATAAAAAATTACGTTTCTAATTACATATTTAAAATTTTGATTTATGTTTTCTTGTAGAATCGCTGTAGATTTGTATGTCGTTGCACTTTTTTTTACAAATCCGTTATTCCTCACTGCAATTAGTATTAAATTGAAGCCCACGTGTATCGATCGTTTATTAACTCATTCTTTCCACACAAGCTTGATCACAGCTTCGATTGCTTCAATTAAACCAACTCTACAGCTTTGGCGCGCACCAAAACCCACTTACCACATGCACCTGCTTCAGCTCGTAGTCCCGAAGGGCGCGATCCTCCTCGATCAGGTCGTCACCCTGTAACCGCGATTCGGCACCACCCCCGCCCGGCACGTCCAGCAAATGTTCCGCCGTGGGTGCTCCGTACACACCGAAGATCGTCACCAGCACCAGCAACGCGATCGCCCCGCTCAACATGATTATTACGCGCCGACTTAGCGAATACATGCCGCGAGTCGCCGTTTATATACACGAGTCCTGGACCGCGGCGATCGCGAACCTTATTGCCGGGCGTGGGGGCAGGAGCGCGGGCGATATTTTTGTTTAATTAAGTGTTCCGAGCTGATTAAAGCTTAGCTGGGCGTGTGTTTGAGATGAGTTTGTGCGTGTGTTTTGTTCAAGTCTTCTTTTGGGGAACCGGTTACAAGTCGCGCAATTTGTCACGTCGTTGTTGTCGTTGGAAGATTCTCTGCAGGTTCTGGCATGGTTCTGAAAGTGGGGAGAAGCGAGAAGGGATTTGTGGGTTAAACGACAAGCTTCAAAGTGTCACACAAGATGATCGTTATTTTTGTGTACTTAATTATAATGGCTTTACACATAAATTTATTTTAATTTAGAAGTTAAATTTCGAGAGGTCATTTCTGCCCAAAAACGTTACATTTCAGAAATGGTCACTCATGGTCACTATTTTTATAAATCGAAAAACTGCAAATATTTTGCTAAAATAAATTAAATAAAAAATAGGTAAAATTATTTTTGAATAAAATTTACATTTTTCCAAAAATCATTATGTTTGCAAACATTTCAAACTCGGCGGCAGATTTTATTACCATACATCTTCATGGTTCAAAAGTCGCGGAATTTTGTCCTTTAAAACACATAAAAAATTCTCAAAAATAAAAAAAAATCGTTTGGAAAATTGAGTTTAAGTGAAAAAAAAAAACTTAATAAAAAAAATCGGCTATTTAAATATTTACGTACCATTTTTGTATGGACAGCTGCTAAAATTGTATGGAGACTTGTATGGGTGAACCATTGACACGAAATAGCTTCTTTGGTTATAGGGAAGCCCCCATAAAATTTAAGCCATATAAATAAATACAAAAATATAAATTAATCATGTGAAAAATGATAAAATCCGTAAAAAAAATCACTTTGACCCAATATCACCCTCCCCAGACCCAATGTCATGAAATTCGATTTCTTCAGAAGGATTATTTCGATCGATTTGGTGTTTTGGACAAAGTTATAGATTATGATTAGGAGTTTTTGGAAAAAAAGATAGGTACACTGATTTTTTTCTGTTTTTTTACTTAACTTTTTATTACTTAAAGTTCAAATTCCAAAAATAGTTTTTTTATTTCCATTTTTTTTGGTCTGTAAAAAAATATCTTGGTGCGAAATCCGATTCCGGAAATATATATATTTTTTTTGAGAAATTGTGTTTTAAGAAAACTTAACCATTTTTTTGATAAAGGGCACCGTTTGAAGTTCTACCTAATTTTCGGATTTATTTTAATATTCAATGATGGTTCAATGAAAAGTTCCTACAATTTTCACTCTTAGGCTTATCGATCAAGAGATGAGAATATGAGATACAGCCTCACAAAGAATTTGAATCGCTGAGAAATGATGTTTTTTATTGGTTCGATTTTCAATGTTAAAAATAAAACTTTTGCAAAATATTGATCTCTTCCATAAAAATAAGTTAAAAATGATTTCAAGTTAAGTTTAAAATATTGTTAAATATCGCATGAAGAAAATTATCTATTTGTAGAAACTTTCAAAAGTTATGCCTGATTTCAAAATTTTACAAAAGTTTCTCAGCTTTTTTGAACAAAAAATGTGATAATTTTTGAAAGTATAACATTCAAGTAACTACAAAGCGGTGCCGTTTTTCTAAAATTCGGTATTTTTCAATTCAAAATTTTCCGAAAATTAAAAAAAAACTTATTCTGGGAATCCAACTTTCAGTGAAGAAAAGTTAAATAAAGATATATGTTTTTTTTTCAGGGTTGCGAATGAGCGAACGAGCCAGATCCGTGCTCGCTCATTCATGAGCATGAGGATTGCTCATCGCAAGCGCTCGCGCTCAATGAGCGCTCATCAGTAAATTAGGTAGATTTTTTTTTTATTGTTGATTAAATTGGCACAGGCAAATTGGATTGCCTCTTTTAAAGATAATTTCATCGTGAAAAAGGGACATCAACTCATCTAATGTTTTCAATTTATTAATTTTTTTCAGAGCTTGATAATTAAGCAAACTAGTTTTGATTAAACTCACGATTAATGAAAAATTGCTGATTACCATTTAAGGTGTCTTAATTTGCTTAGAATTCCAGACACTCTTTTAGCTTATTTAACTTTCAAATTTAGAGTAAATTTTCAAGGAACTGCATTTTTAGTTGTTTAAAAGGCTGTTGATAGGATGGCAATTGATTTTTTTTATATTAAAACGTGTTTTTTCTTGTGCGCACGCTCATTTCTCATTTATTTATTTGGATTGATTCCAGCATAAAACTAAGATAGTTGATGTGAAAGTAATCTAAAACACAGATTTGACATTTGTTATGCAAAGTTATTAACAAATAATTGATTAAACATGAGGAGGTGCCCAGAAATTTAAAACATGACGAAACGTACTACCAAGAAAAAAAAATGTATTTCTTAAAAGATACTTTACAACTTAGTTCCAGAGTTTTTTTAAGGTCCTATAAACTTTTATCAACTTAATTTTTATTAATCAGATTATTACTACACAGTAAAAAATAGTGTAAATTTGGAAGGTGTAATTTTCGAAGGTTGAAAATTACCTTTTTAGACTGAAAAAGTGGCATAACATCATAAAAGAGGTAAAACTATACATTTTCAGAGGTAAAAATACGCATTTTTCTGACATAAAAGATGTACCTCTTCCCAGATGTAATATTACCATGATTTTTTTACTGTGTACAGATCTTATTTGACACCTTAGCTCTGACTCCAAAACAAAAATTATGAAAAAAATCTTCATACAATATTATTAAGATTGCCCTATTCCAGCCTCCATTAAAAAAAACAACCCCGCTCATTTCGATCAATGAACAAACATCAGCACGAGCAAACGTGTGCCAGCTCGCGTAACCCGAATGATCGAAAAATGTGTGCTCAAAATCACAACACTGTTTTTTTTAGAGTGTAATTTTTTTTCTGGACAGTCTCAGTTGAAATTTACAACTTTGCCGAAATCATCAAATCGATCAGATAATCAGATTTTTATTAATTAACAAACGCATTTTGTATGACCAGCCCGCGAAATTGTATTTCGACATTTATGGAAGAACTATCGATGCAAAATTGCTTCTTTTGACGTAACGAATGAATGGACAGTTCATACAAATAAATAAATAAAAAGTTAAAAATCGCGTAAAAATTGGTGCAAATGCAAACTACTGATAAGTTTATTTTAATTAAGTTAAGTTTTCGGCAAAGTTGTAGGTATTGTTGAGGACTATTGAGAAAAAATAGGTACACGTAAAAAATAATTTGCAGATTTTTTAAACAACTTTTTTTTACAAAAAAACTCAATTTCCCAAAGTACGTATTTTTTATTTTCGAGATTTTCGCTGTGTCTCAGCAACCAGAAATCCAATCTTCAATGTCTCTTAGACAATTTTATAGCAAATTTTCTGAACTATTAAAAAAAAACAAATTTTTGGAAACGGTCACTCATGGTCACTATTTTTAAAAATCGAAAAACGACAAATATTTCGTTAAAATCAAACTTTCGCTGGCTATATCTTGAAAACAGAGCCCTTTATCAAAAAAATCTGTAAAGTACTTTTAGATTGGAAATTCAATTTTTCATTAAAATATTACGTCAAATACGGTACGGTTACGGTTACGGTTTTTATGAGTTTTTTCCTGTTTTCTGTTTCCTTTACAACCAACTTTATTTGCATCCATTGTGATAAATGCCTTATACCACGGGTATGAATCTTCAAGCAATTGGGTCCTAAAATGAAGCTTAGATTGCTGATATTATTGTTTACAGCGATAAAGCTTATTTTCCTGAGTACAATAACCCTTTCTACGACCCCAAAGAGTTGAAAATGGATTTTTAAATCAATTTTGAAAAATTAACCTCGCGGTCCTTCTTGACAGAAAAGGTTCTACTTGACAGCTCGTTCCAAGGGGACCATAGTTGATCCATCGAAAAAATGTTGTCTTGTCAATAACTTTTTTTGCATAAAAATGGAAAAAAAGTGATCAGAAATGGTTTTTAATCGTGTTTTTTACCGTTGTACATAAAAATTTACATAGGGCTTTAGTACCCAATTTCAATATGGCGAGTTGTATCAGAAGAAAGTGAAGCATTTTTGCTAGTTCTCACTGTTCTGTGTTCTGCGTGCACGTCCGCAAACATAGACCACACACATACTAACACAAAGCGCCACCAAGAGGCAAAAGGTGATTACGAATATTTTTGACATTTTCGTTAAAAATATGCGGTTTTGCAAAAACAATTAACAAAACCAACTTTTAAGTGTAGTTCGACTGTCAAACTTGTAATTCGTTGCTGATTTGTTTGAAAATTTGTTAAAAATAATAAGTTTTTTTTTGCAGCACTCATTTTGGACGGACATTTCTGTTGTCACCTTCTGGTTCCTTGGATTGGCCATGGATAATTTCACAGTGTAATAAACAGGGCAGCTACCACCACGTGGCGCCACTGTTCCGAATGAGAAAATGATACAGGTTTTTCAGACGAGTTTCAATCCCGTGCTTATACACAGCTGAAAGGATCCCCCAAAACTCTGTACTGCACTTACAAAACTACTGTTAGTCGATAAACTAAAGAAATAAACTGAATTGAATTGAACGGGGAAATTGAGTTTTTGTGAAAAAAAAAGTTTATTTAAAATCTGCATTTTTTCCGTGTACCTATTTTTTTTCTCAATAGTCCTTAACAATACCTACACTTTTTCCGAAGACACCAAATTGATCAGAAAATTCACTTAAAAATTACAGCTGTTTGAATATTTACGTACCATTTTTGTATGGACAGCAGCCCAAATTGTATGAGTGAATCAATGACACAAAAAAGCTTATTTGGTCATTGGGAATGCCCGCACACAGTTTGAGCCAAATCAAAAAATGCAAAAAATAAAAATGATCGAAATCGGCCGATTTCGTAGAGAGTTAGTTGTTCATAGAATAAAATAAACACATTTGGCTCGTCGCTGAACTCCCGCGCTCTGTGATTAATTTCACGGGGCAGCGACTTTTTGGCAAATTATAGCCGGTTCATAGCGCTTCGAGTGTGTTGTTGTTTGTTATTGTTTGGCAAGGTTAATTTGGAGCAATAAATGCTCCGCGATAAGAAGCGACCACGTTTTTTTTCCTGTGTAAAAATCGTTAAATAGAAACTTTATTTTTCCTACGTTGTTAAACTGGAATCGCTTATCGCATTCTAGATTCTAAGAAAAAAGATGGAATTTATGGATGATTGATTATGGAAAATTATCTAGAAATGTTTTTTTTGCGATAATCTTATCTCCGGGATTGTCTGGTACAATATTGTTGAAAATTGTGTTTTGATTTTATTTTGTTTGCAACTATTACACATTTTTATATCATAAGACCTTTTGACACCGTTTTGTTGTAAAGTTCTTAATGGATAGCAATAGTTGAATGTATTTTATTGGTCAATCGAAACTCACCAGCTTACTTTCCGAACATAATGGCTAAAAGCATTTTGAAACTTTCAATACTAATAAGCACATCCTAAAATTAGCACGACCAATCCGAAATATCACTTTAACTAATTATCGTGACACTAATCAAACCCAAAAAAATAAAATCACAACCTTTGCGTACTTTTCCTCCAAACTTGCGCCACAAATTTGCAGCTCACAACTGACTTTAGACCGGGGCGCGCGGCGTCGTGTTATCTGTTCCGATGGCAATCACCATCATTAGCACAGGTCGTCATTAACTGTTTTCAGGGGGAATTTACCTGGTCGGCTGTAATTTTTATCAGCAAGCTTAAACACACTGCTGCTGCCACTGACACTGATGAGTTCGAGTTAAAGTGACGAACTGATCGCATTGTCAGCCTGCGCACGTTAGTTTGGTGACAAAAAAAATCCCACTCTTGTTTTTTTTTTGTTCGTGATACACCAGATTGGTGAGATTTTCCCCCCGGGTGGAATAGTTTGCGAGAAATGCGAAAACCCAAGACGTTGTGGCTACGTAACACAAGGTTTGGGACCGTTTCGCGGGGGGAATTTGTACTAAGACCAATGAGCAATTCTCTACGAAATTGGACTTTTTTTTAGAATTTTAATTTTTGTATTTTTTAATCCGAATGAAACTTTTATGCTGCGTTTGGTATGCCCAAAGAAGCCATTTTGCATCATTAGTTTGACCATATAATTTCCCAGACAAATTTGGCAGCTGTCCATACAAAAACGATGTATGAAAATTCAAAAATCTATTTCTTTTGAAGGAATTTTTTGATCGATTTGGTGTCTTCGGCAAAGTTGTAGCTATGGTTAAGGACTACACTGAAAAAAATAGTACACGGTAAAAAAATTGGTGATTTTTTATTTATCTTTTTGTCACTAAAATTTGATTTGCAAATTTTAAAACACTATTTTTGTTATTATTTTTTTTTTAGATGTTTTAGAGGACATAAAATGCCAACTTTTTAGAAATTTCCAGAATGGGCACAAAATCTTTGACCGAGTTATGATTTTTTTTATCAATACTGATTTTTTCAAAAAATCGAAATATCGGTCGCAAAAATTTTTCAACTTCATTTTTCGATGTAAACTCAAATTTGCAATCAAAAAGTATTTTGATAAAGTGCACCGTTTTCAAGTTAAAGCCATTTTTAAGTAACTTGTTTGAAAACAGTCGCAGTTTTTCATTATTCTCAATTAGTGCACATGTTTGCCCACTTTTGAAAAACATATTTTTGAAAAGCTGAGGAAATTCTCTATATTTTGCATTTTTGAACTTTGTTGATACGACCCTTAGTTGCTGAGATATTGCCATGCAAAGGTTTAAAAACATGTAAATTGATGTTTTCCAAGTACCACTCAAACGACCCACCCTTTTCTAACGTCGATATCTCAGCAACTAATGGTCCGATTTACAATGTTAAAATATGAAACATTAGTGAAATTTTCCGATCTTTTCGAAAACAATATTTTCAATTTTTTTAAATCAAAACTAACATTTCAAAAGGGCTAAATATTCAATATTACGCCCTTTTAAAATGTTAATCTTGGTTTAAAATTTTTGAAAAAACAATAGATTACATTTTTTCGAAAAAAAAATGTGTTGAGCTGACTTTCAAACGGATTCCGGTATTCGTTTTAAACTCGACCCAATTATGTTCTACTTTTAAGAGCTCTTGCATTCAAAAACAATTTACACAAGTTATGTAGTAAAATATTGTGCAGGGCGGTCACTCATGTCGGGAAAGTCGGGAATTCGCAAAAATCCGTAAAAAATCGGGAAAATGTCGGGAATTTGTGAGCTTTTGTCAAAAAGTCGGGAATCCCAAGAATAGAATGTTAGAAAATTATATTCAATTTTCACATTAAATCTATTAAATTCTTATTTAGTAACTAACTTTGAACTCAAGAAATTAAAACTCCTCCTAAATATTGGATGCATCAGACACAGATTTTCGTAATATTTTTTATGAATCAAAAAAATCAAATCAAATTATTCGCTCTACAGTATTGCCTTGGCGTTCTCGATTGCGAGATTCCTACTCGAAACTTGGTGTCCGAAGGCTTGATTGTTGAGGCAATTGCAAACCTCTTTTTACACCTAAGCTTCCATCCACCCCGGGATTCGAACTGACGACCTTTGGATTGTTAGTCCAACTGTCTACCAGCGGCTCTACCGAGGCAGGACCCAGGGAGACGACTCCTACGCCTGGACTGAGCCTACGACCTAACTCTCTAGGTTAAACCGGGGGGGGGGCCAACATTTACTTCCCCATCCGACGGAAGGCGTGATCAGACAAATCTCGTCTCGAAAAATGTCACCGAGACCTTCTGGGATCGAACCCAGGCCGACTGAGTGAGAGGCAATCACGCTTACCCCCACACCACGAGTCCCGGTCCCGGTTATGAATCAAAAGATTTTTATTAGTTTTTGTTTATCAAACAGTGGTAGCATCTGAATTAAAACTAAAACAAAGTTAATGAAAAATTAGTATAAAAACAGAACCTAATTTTAACGATTATAGGCAGCGTAGAGTTAGGATACTGTTTCATTTTGTCACATTGATTGAATATTAAAAAAAAAAACCAACTTGATTGTTCGGTGATGACCCTGGGACCCCTACGAACTACAACCCTGGACCGCGATCTCTCACCAATACGGTTAACACAGCTCGTCCATCGCTCTGGACCTGTACGGGACTTGAGCTGACGGCTAATGCGAGTAAGTGAGAGGTCAGCGGTCATCATGATCATCGATGGGTCATCACCGAGGTTTTCTGTGGTGGTGTGAGGGGGAGCGGTTGTCTACTCCGATTCTCCCTGAGAGGATCGGAGTAGAGAGCATCGCACGACCCGTATGCGCATGATACCGAGGTTCAGCAGGATCTAGAAAACTATTTCACGTTAAGTCGTAAACCGCCAATCGGCAAGGAAGGTCGGATACCTAACCCGCGCGTAGCATTTATTTGTCTGTCCAAACTGATGGATTTTAATGTGTTTAGTTTAAGTGTAATATAATTTAAGGACAAATAGAATTGTGTGTTTTACTTCACGTGCGTGTGTTTTACTTGTTCTGTGTACTTGGACCTCCGCGGTCTTCCGTATTGGCCAGCTCACAAGGCCGTCTCGCCCTGGATGATCGGCTGAAGGTGATTGACCCCGAGCAGCGAGCGTTGACCTGTACAGACGACCAGCAGCACCAGCTATAGCAGACAGGCAAGTGGATCTTCAATCCTGCAAGTCGATGTTGGGGTGATTTGCCGAGTTATCGAAGGCCCAAATCGCTTCACCCCTTCATTCTGGTCCTTCGAGCCGGATCCTGGACCAAGGATTCCGGTTCCAGGATTGAGGACCACGGGGAGGACAAACCACGCCACGCTACGGTTCGCGCCTGCCGAACAATACACCGTGGAGTACAATACGCCTCGCGCCATTGGAGTTGCAGAACAATTAAGTCTTTACGTTAACTGCGCGAACAATTACCGTGGGACTTACGCATTGTTCCTGCTGCGCGCCAAATCGATCGGCGTCGGAAGCGGACCGCGTGCCAGGATTTGGCCGGTTTTCACGACTCTGGAGGACCTGAATCGTCATCGTCGAGCTTCACCATCATCTCGGGTCGGCCTGGAGCGTATACTGCCAGCGAGGGACACGTTTTCCCAGGTAAATAATTTGCGAACGGTATATGTCCGGCCGGAGCAAGGTCTTGCAACCCACTAACACCATTTTCTACGGTTCTCTGCGACGTGACGACGATCTACGGTTTCACAACCCATCCGAACTGGTCTGGAGCACCGGTTCGCCCGCAAGCAGTAGTCGGCCACGACAGGGTGTCGACCCTCGGAGTACCTGCGCGGAGGCAGTCGAGAGCACCGGTCAGGACCGTATCGGTGGCTCACCAACGACTCGTCGGCGAAATTGGACATTCGCTGCTGGTGTGGACGTTGGCACTGGACACGTGTGCCACGTGGAACGCGACGACGCGCTGCTGTCGATAGGACATCAATCGGTGGCTTGTTGCGTGCACTCATCGGAAGTCGTACGCCTGGAGAGCGCTCGGCTACGCACCGCTACGGACGGAAGCGGTCATCACGCCCGACGTCATCGTGCTACCGTTGACGAGGTCGGCGGCCATCTCGGACACGTGGACGACAAGGATCGAGGAAGAGGTTGCAGCGATTTCTGGTCTCCCGGGTGAGTGACAAAGAGCAGTGTATGTCTCTGCCGAAGCCTCACGGAAAATACACACAAATTAAAAGTATTTCATCCTCTTCGACTCGACTCATCTTTTTGCCACGCATCCCTATACGCCTGAGGGCGGTTGGTTTTTTGGAATTTCGCTACGGTTACGGCGACGCTGTTAGTTTCTCCAGGTAAACTAATAGTATATGGCCTGCCGAGGCCTCTCTCTTTTGATACTACACCTCTGCTTTTTGTACCTCTTCACCTCGCCCCCGCACACACTGATTGAGTTACTGCTGTTTGGATGTGACGTCATTGGTTCGACTGATTTTTGGATTTTGGGACGATCGCTCGCCGGCCAGCCAACGTGTTTGTTTTTAAAGGTAAAGCTACACGTATATGTCCGGCCGAAGCATTCTTGTTTGATACTACATGCTCGTTCTATCCTCTTCGCTTGCCTGAACATCGTTGTTGATTTCGAGTTGCTGTTGTTGACGATTTGCCACGTGTACGACTGCGGCGTTGGTACTGGTTGGGAGGTGCGGCTTACTGTTTCCACAGGTAAAGCTGGTATATGTCTTGCGAAGCAAGACCCAACCACGGAGTACTACACCCACGCATCTCTTCTTTAATTTCACCTCAAACACAACACGATGCCTCCGAAAGTGAAAGCAGACAGCGCGAAGACACCGTCGCTGAAACGGCTCAAGGCTCAGTTGAAGGACACTCAATCAACTCTTGGCGACATTGAGACGTTCATCAAGGACTTCAAGGACACCGCTACGGCCAGCGATGTCAGCGTTCGGTTGGAAATTATCAATGACATCTATGAAACTTTTTGCGAAACCCTCATTGATATCACTTCTCACGACGACTTCTTTGAAGCGGAGGATTTTTACGAATCTGCCCGAATGGCTTTCAACTTGAGCTACATGGAAGCCAAATCGTTTCTTTTGGAGAGGCTCAGGGAGCGCGAAGACCACACGTCGGATCAGCCTAACGTTACGCTAGGTTGCGAGAACTTGAACCATGTGCAGTTACCTCAGATCCAACTGCGGACATTCACCGGAGATGACGACGATTGGGTTAGCTTCCGAGATTTGTTTACGTCGCTCATCCACTGGCGGAACGACCTGTCCGGTGTGGAAAAGCTACAGTACCTGAGGGGTTGTTTGTTTGGCAAACCTGCGACGATGGTAGACAAGTACAAGATGAGCAACGCGGACTACCAGTTAGCTTGGGAAGATTTGCTGAACTATTATAACAACAGCAAGCAAATGAGGAAGCGTCAGATTCAGCATCTCTTCGAACTGCCAGCCATGTCCAAAGAATCTTCTGGGAGTTGCGCGATCTCATCCAAGGATTTGAGAAGGTTGTCCAATCCTTGGACCAGATTGTACAACCAGGTGACTACAAGGACTTGCTTCTGGTGCACATGCTGACGGATCGTCTTGACCCTGTATCACGGCGAGGCTGGGAGGAGCACTCGTCTACCAAGGAGCAGGACACGGTTAAGGACATGCTGGAGTTCTTGCAGCGGCGTAGTCGTGTGCTCGAGTCGTTGCCGCCGAAGTCAACTAACGCAAAGAGTACATCCCAGCAACCACATCAACAACCGAAGTCGAAACCGTCGGTGGTCAGGACTAACTACAGCACCGCTCAAGCGTCAGGAGAACGCTGCCCAGCGTGCACGGGAACACATCTTCTTCACAGATGCTCGGTGTTCCAGAGGATGACGGTTTCGGACAGGGAGTCTCTGCTGCGCACGCATTCGCTGTGTCGCAATTGTCTCAAACCTGGACATCTGGCGAGGGGTTGCCAGTCGAAGTACTCTTGCCAGAACTGTAAAGCGCGACACCACACACTTCTCTGTTTCCGCCCTCGGAAGGATCAGGTGAAGGTCGCATCAACTACCAGACGGGAGAATGCTCCCAGGAAGAACCTCAAGGTACAGCAGGTTCAAACTCATCTCAGGTCAAGGACGCATCTGAGACAGTAGTCGCAAGCGCTGCTCAACGTTTCGCAACACATGTTTTGCTGGCAACAGCTGTCGTCGTTGTTGAGGATGACAACGGGAATCGGCTTCCAGCGCGGGCTCTGCTCGACTCGGGTTCGGAGAGCAACTTTATGTCGGAACGATTAAGCCAGCGACTACGGGTTAAAAGGAACAAGGTGGACATCTCGGTGTCCGGGATTGGACAAGCAGTCTCAAGGGTAAAGCAGCAGATTCAAGCCACGGTTCGCTCACGGATCTCAAATTTCTCTCGAGCAATGCGATTTCTAGTTCTCCCAAAGGTTACGGTCAATTTACCAACGTCGGCCATAAACACTACTGGTTGGACCATACCTGATGGTGTCGTACTGGCGGATCCGACGTTCTCGATGTCCAACGGTGTGGACATGGTACTTGGGATCGAGCATTTCTTTGACTTCTTCGCAAGCGGTCAGAAAATGTCACTGGGAGAACAGCTGCCAGCCCTGAACGAGTCGGTTTTCGGATGGGTGGTATGCGGCGGATGCGCAGACTCACGGGAGTCTCCAAGAATTAACTGCAACGTGTCGGCATTGGAAAAGCTGGATGCTTTGGTGGCCCGATTTTGGTCCTGCGAGGAGGTCGAGTCAGCAGCCAGTAACTACTCGCCAGAGGAAGCACGCTGCGAAGCTCTGTACGCACAGTCGGTTCAACGTGGTACAGACGGACGGTATTCGGTTGCTCTACCGAAAGCTGAAGACGCTCTGTCACGGTTAGGCGAGTCCAAGGACATCGCCGTAAGACGTCTTCACGGCACGGAACGGAGACTGGCCAGGGACGATCATCTCCGGGAACAATACGTCGCTTTCATGCACGAATATGAGCAGTTAGGACACATGACGAAGGTCACGGACACGGGCTCCGCCAAACGGTGCTACCTGCCCCATCACCCAGTGGTCAGGAGGCTAGCACAACCACCAAGGTACGCGTGGTGTTCGACGCGAGCTGTAAGACTTCTTCTGGTGTGTCGCTCAATGAGGTTCTGCTGTGTGGACCAGTAATCCAGCAGGACTTGAGGTCGATAATCTACCGTTGTCGCGTGAAGCAGATCATGTTGGTTGCGGACGTCGAAAGATGTTCCGGCAGATCGGAATCTGTCCGGAGGACCGTTTGTTGCAATGCGTTCTATGGCGTCCAACACCCACCGAGGCGATCTCCACGTACGAACTCAACACCGTTACGTACGGTACGAAACCAGCTCCGTTTTTGGCAACACGGACGTTGAAACAGCTGGCCATGGACGAAAAGGAACGGTTTCCGCTCGCAGCCAAGGTCGCCTGCGAAGACATCTACATGGACGATGTGATCACCGGTACCAACGACTTGGACTCGGCGATCGACCTGCGAAACCAGCTGGACAAGATGACGGTCAGTTGTGGTTTCCGTCTGCGGAAATGGGCATGCAATCGTGCTGAAGTTCTGCATGGTGTGGAGGAGGATAACTTGGCGATTCCCTGCGCCGATGGTATCAACCTGGATCGAGATCCCTCGGTGAAGACGCTCGGGTTGACATGGTTCCCATCTACGGACGAATTCATGCTCAAGTTCACCATCCCAGAGACGGGCCCTGATGAACCACTCACCAAGCGGAACGTTCTTTCCAAAATTGCGTCGATTTTCGATCCCCACGGTTGGTTTGGCGCAACGGTTACAACGGCAAAGGTATTCATGCAGCAGTTGTGGACGCCGGGCATCGATGGCAAGCGTCTGGAATGGGATCAGCCATTGCCTTCGATGATGGGTGAGAACTGGCGGAAATTCGAGGAGCAATTACCGGTTCTCAGTTCGGTTCGGTTTGCGAGATGTGTCGTCATCCCTAACGCAACGTCGGTTCAGCTGCATTGCTTCTCAGACGCGTCCACCAAGGCCTACGGTGGTTGTGTTTACGTTCGTAGCGAGAACGCAAAGGGAGAAGTTATGGTTCGTCTGTTGGCCTCAAAGTCGCGGGTGGCCCCGCTCAAGGTTCAGACGATTCCGAGACTGGAGCTCTGCGGAGCTGTCTTGGTTGCGCAGCTGTTCAAGGTTCTACGAGAAGCGCTCGACATTCCAGTGGACGCATATTTCTGGACGGACTCCACGTGCGTACTCTGCTGGCTTGGATCTATCCCGACCACGTGGAACGTGTTTGTAGCAAACAGGGTGTCGAAAATTCAAAACATCACGGAAGGATTTCGTTGGCAACACGTCCCAGGACTTCAAAACCCTGCTGATCTTATTTCCAGAGGAATTTCTCCACAGGACATCGTGGACAACGAGTTCTGGTGGTTTGGACCGGATTGGCTGCGTTTGAGCCCAGAGCACTGGCCGAATGCAGAATCTACAGCTGAAGATGAGAATGCGGAAACGGAAAGACGTCGATCGGTGACAGCAAACACTGGGTCGGTGGTACAGGAGTTCAACGATTTTTATTTTGCAAAATTCTCTTCGTACCCGAAGCTGATCCGTCAAACAGCCGTTTGGTTGCGGCTCATGAAACTTCTCCGCACTCCCAGCTCGGACCGTACATCCGGATTTCTCACCACGGCGGAACTGAAGGAGGCAGAGAACGTGCTGATTCGTCGGGTTCAGATGGAATCGTTCGCTGAGGAAATTAAGGCACTATCTGCAAGAAAAACGGTTGCTGTTAAATCACCTCTTCGTTGGTACAACCCTTACCTAGACCAGGACAACATTATTCGAGTGGGTGGGCGGTTGCAACACTCTGACGAGCCCGAGGACGCCAAGCACCCTGCTGTTCTGCCTGCGCGCCATCGCTTCACACGGTTGATTTTGCATTATTATCATCTCGGGCTGCTGCACGCTGGACCACAGCTGCTGTTGGGAACAGTTCGGCTTCGATTCTGGCCTTTGGGAGGACGGAGCGTGGCACGCACGATCGTGCATCAGTGCAAAACATGCTTCAAGGCCAAACCCACGCCGGTGCGACAATTCATGGGCGATCTGCCAGCGGTACGCGTCACGGTTGCGCGTCCGTTCTCGAAAACTGGCGTTGATTACTTTGGCCCAGTGTTCGTTCGCCCAGGACCTCGGCGAACGGCGATCAAGGCGTACGTGTGCCTGTTCGTGTGCCTGTGCACCAAGGCTGTGCACCTCGAACTCGTGTCGGACCTCTCCACGGAACGCTTTCTGCAGGCTTTACATCGGTTCACCTCGCGCAGAGGACCTGTCGCCGAGATCTGGTCTGACAATGGGACCAACTTTGTCGGAGCACGGAACAGGTTGCACGAGTTGTTTACACTGCTTCGGGACAAACAGCACCAGGAGAAGGTCTTCAGGGATTGCGCCAACAACGAGATTCGCTGGTCGTTCAGCCCACCAAGCGGTCCTCATTTCGGTGGTTTATGGGAGGCGGCCGTACGCTCAGCCAAGCACCACATTCTGCGTGTCATTGGAGACGAACCTATCTCGATCGAGGATATGAATACGCTGCTCGTTCAGGTGGAAGGCTGTCTGAACTCGAGGCCCATCACTCCCATGTCGGACGACCCCAACGATCTCGAGCCGCTCACGCCTGCGCATTTTCTCGTTGGATCATCGTTGAAGGCGCTACCGGACCGTGATTTCATCAATCTACCTGCAAACCGTCTCAACCATTACCAACAGATCCAGCAGAAACAACAACTATTTTGGAATCGGTGGAAAAGGGAATACCTGAGCCAGCTGCAAGCTCGCGCGAAACGTTGGCGGTCACCTGTGCAGATTGAAGTCGGCCAGCTGGTTGTAATCGTCGACGACAATCTGCCACCCACGCGCTGGAAGCTAGCGAGGATCAGCGAAGTCCATCCAGGTGCCGATGGTGTCGTACGTGTTGTCACACTCAAGACTGCGACGAAGCTGATCAAAAGGCCGGTCGAGAAGATTTGTTTACTTCCACTGGACGAAGAGGAGCACAATGCCAACAAACCAAGTGAACAATAACTACCCCAATCCCTTCCTCTCCCTATCCCGTCGAAGAGGTCTTCTTTTATTTCTTTTCAGAAATGCTGCGATTTCTGGATGGGTGAGGATGTTCGGTGATGACCCTGGGACCCCTACGAACTACAACCCTGGACCGCGATCTCTCACCAATACGGTTAACACAGCTCGTCCATCGCTCTGGACCTGTACGGGACTTGAGCTGACGGCTAATGCGAGTAAGTGAGAGGTCAGCGGTCATCATGATCATCGATGGGTCATCACCGAGGTTTTCTGTGGTGGTGTGAGGGGGCGGTTGTCTACTCCGATTCTCCCTGAGAGGATCGGAGTAGAGAGCATCGCACGACCCGTATGCGCATGATACCGAGGTTCAGCAGGATCTAGAAAACTATTTCACGTTAAGTCGTAAACCGCCAATCGGCAAGGAAGGTCGGATACCTAACCCGCGCGTAGCATTTATTTGTCTGTCCAAACTGATGGATTTTAATGTGTTTAGTTTAAGTGTAATATAATTTAAGGACAAATAGAATTGTGTGTTTTACTTCACGTGCGTGTGTTTTACTTGTTCTGTGTACTTGGACCTCCGCGGTCTTCCGTATTGGCCAGCTCACAAGGCCGTCTCGCCCTGGATGATCGGCTGAAGGTGATTGACCCCGAGCAGCGAGCGTTGACCTGTACAGACGACCAGCAGCACCAGCTATAGCAGACAGGCAAGTGGATCTTCAATCCTGCAAGTCGATGTTGGGGTGATTTGCCGAGTTATCGAAGGCCCAAATCGCTTCACCCCTTCATTGATTTTGGAAATGTTTTCATATGGTAAATATTTTTAAATTGATCAATAATCTCATTATGTCATTTCAATTTTTATCCACATGTTTGCCTTGATTTTTTTTGTTAGTATGTGTAAATCGGAAAACTCAAATTTCGAAAAAAAAAATCCAATCGTTGTTCGTTCTGAAAACAGGAAATGTTAGTTAAAAACATTTTTAAAGCAATATCCTTGAAATTTTTCTAAATTTTTCGATAGAATAATTACAGTAATATATAATTTTATATTGAGTAATCTTTAATTTTCCATTTCCAATTGGAACGAAGTTTCAAAAACTATACCGTTTTTTTTTAAATAAGCATTGGAATTATAAGGTTTGTTAAGTTTTTGGTTATTTTCAATATGTTTATTTTTCTACTCTAAAGGCTTGTACAAATTTTATTTAAAGTTTTTGTCCCCCCCCCCCCCCCTCAAAGTTGGCCCGAAAAATCAGGGGGCAAAAAAATATTTTTTCAAAAAACTTCAATATTTTTATGAAAATTTAAGTGCAATTAGTTAAAATCAATTTAAAATGAATTCCCCTGCGTTTAGAATCATTTTTAGCATGTTTGGGTTGATTTAAAAATCTTTTGAATTTTTGAAAATTTTCAGTGTCTACTATCGCTAAAGTTTTTTTTTCGCTAAAATTTTTGTTTTCGTCATATTTTACATTTTTTGAAAACTCTTATTGCAAAACAACTGAACTAGTGTACATTTTAAAACACTTTTTCCATGCAAATGTTGAAACTATGGCATGTTATTTGAATGTTTATATTTTTTTATTTTTTTATTTTTTAATAATTTTCCAAGGGAAATAAATTTCATTTAGATTTTGTTTTTCGATGTTTGATATTGACTTTTTTATAAAATGTGTTTTTGTTTGAAATCATTCTTTACATAAGAAATGCCTATTATTTGAGTTTCTGGAAAAGTCGGGAAATATTATTTGAGTTTCTGGAAAAAGTCGGGAATTTGATATTGGGATTTGAGTGGTCACTCTTTTCAGTAACATCTTTGAGTGTCAATAATAATTTTCCAAGGAAAATTTGGTCAACATTTCAAATAATTACGAATAAACCCAAACTTGTCCGTTTTCTAGACAATATTGATTTTTTTTTATTTTAATGTGGCTTCTATAGCTTTTTTGAATATAAACGCTCAGTTGTTTTTTTGTTATAATAAGAATAAAATCTTACAAATAATGTATTATCGTGTTTTCAATAAATAATTCATAGCGGTTTTAATTTTGAGCATCGTTTTATAAAAATCTCCCTTGGTGCTCAAGTTTGGCTCAAATAAGATGATTTGATTTGATTTAAATTTGAATTTTTTAGCAAGACCCGGTGCAGTCGGTATGATTATTCAGATGTTTAGTACGGTTGGACATTTCTGATGTTTACGGCATTGTAATTTCCCAATTTTTGATTAAATTTAATATTTTTAATCATATTTCTTAGTAATAGAAAAGTTCTTCATTTTTCGAGAGAACTTAATTCTATACGCTCAACCCCCGGTGGTTGGTCACTTTTTCGTTTGACACTTTTTTAGTTTGTACCCCGTTGGTTGGTCAAAGTCAAACAAAAAAGTGACGAACTGTCACTTTTTACACGGCGCTCACGCACACTATCAAAACAAACGTTTGGTAGTGTGTGTGAACTCCGTGTAAAAGGGGTGTCAAACTAAAAAGTGACCCCGTTCGTTTGACAACAGTTGGTGTTGGGTTTGAGTGTAATAATTTAAAACTAGCCGTCGGGCCGCACAGAAAACCTTGGTGGGCCCTCGGGCCTCAGTTTGGTGACCACTGCTCTAAGCGCTTCTCGTTTGTATGGGAAATCGTCAAAATGTATGAAGAAATGCGATTGTTTCACTTTTTTACCTGTGGACGGTGCAATAACTATCCAAATCTTAAAAAAAAAAAACATTTCGGTGCGAACGGCTCTAATGCAAAAAAAAATATACAAAGCAATCTTTGATTTGCAAGAACGTAAAGAATTGCACAAATACTTGACAGATTGGACAAACTTTGGAAAATATTTACAGAAGATTGATTAACACATTTTATCAATCAATGACAGTTAGTCAGTTAAAGGTGAATTCTAGTCTAGTTTGTGTGAAAAACAGTTATTATGTCACTGGCATGACCATAATGAAAATGAACATTGTTGGAAAAATCAGAAAGATATATTTTTTTATAACATCAGAAATCAGAATTGTATGGTTAGTAAATGCACCTGATGTTTGATACCCATATTACCCAAACTGGTATCAAACACAGTAATAAAGTAGAAAATGTGCGGCGTGTATAAAGTTTAAATTGAAAATAAATTCTGCGGACTGTATTACACTTTACACTTTAAAAAAACTAAGCTTCTACCAAAGCCACCGTACCACACGGTGTGGCGCGTACCCTTGCAAATCGGCAGTGCATGTTTGCACCGCTGCACGTGCGTCCGCCGCACAACTTCCGAAAATAATCCATCATCATCGCAAAGTTTCGCACGATTCGCCTCGCAAACAATAGATCAAAAAAGAAGCAGTTTCGTGTCTGTCTGTCTGTTGGATCATCATGCTGCGTAAGGAATCAGTCTAAATTTAAACAAAAAAAGCCTCTCATTCGACAGAGAATGCCCGACGCCGCCGGCAGGTTCAACGTGCTCTCTGTTGTGAGTTTTAACGATGGATCATGCACTATTTCCCGTCATCGACGTTTTTCAGAGATCGTTGCAGAAACTTAACCGTCCGCATCCCCAAAAACTGGTTTCGCCCCGTTTGTTCGGCCAGTCTGCGACGACGACGACGACAGTGAAAGTGGCCTTGACACCTTTATGCTTCCCATCAAGATCAATTCGAAGACCTGCGAACGGTACTTGCTGTCGGCATAAGCTAACGGCGCATAGCCTCGATGATCTTCTCTTCCGTGCGCGTTGGTACAGTTGGGAAGCCTACCCGGTTGCATCACACAAATTGCCATAACGATCGCGTACCTTAAGAACCTCGGAAACACCCGCGCACAGCGGACGCGTTCGCGATCGCGCTCAACACCGACTTGGACTCGCTCGTAGAGCTTTTCAGCGACTAACTTCACTCTACTTTACGACCGTACTGACTTCGGGCGCCGAAAGCTATAGCGCGAGAGGGAGACTTGCACCACGTGCCTACCGTATAGAGCTCTGTATATCCAATTCGGGTTGAGTATGGTTAGGGTAGGTCGATCGTCAGTGGATCAACGCTGCAGTAGTGAGCTGTACAAGCGATCCTCAAAGTGCTAAGCTACCCTCGACAACGACTTCTTCGGTGAGTTCGTTGAATAGTCGACTTTTTGTACGGTACACGACTCATCTAGACGAATTCGCAGTTCGGAGAGTGCAAACATCATCATGCATTGTGTAGTTGTTATCTGGTGAAGAATACAGCCTACGCGGATAACAATAGGGATATGAAATGCGTGTTGGATTATATATTTGTCAAAGGATTGAAGGCAGTTACAATCTGTATTAAATTGACCATAAACGCGTTTTGTTCACTTTACAATGTCGCTGAAAAATATGTAGCAAGAAAAAGGCGATCATCGAACACCTGTTTCAATATACAGTCATGCCTCGATTTTGCACGCCTCGGTTTTGCACTGCCCCGGTTTTGCACCGTGCAGCTGCCTCGGTTAAGCACGGCCCAGTGCTTAACTGAAGCACAGAGCTTATGGGATTTTGGCTATATGGGAGACATTGGCTATAATTCTATGAATAATCATGAAAACATCAAAAAATTATAGTGTTTTGGAATCGGGATGATGTCAGTTATCCATTAAAATTATTATTTCATGAAAATTTTCACAAAAATACGTATTTTTGCTGTATGTTGAACTTGCATTTTTTTTCTCTAAAAAATCCAAAAATATATTGTTATTGCAATATGGGTATCAAATGATCAGGTTTTTTTTCATACATTTTGGATGTAATAACAACATTTTTAGAAAATACTCCATATTTTCACAAAACTACGTTTTTTCGAAAAAAAATACTCAGGATTTCAATTTTTACAATATGGGTATCAAACGATCGGGATTTTTTTATACATTTCGAATGTAATAACAATATTTTTTGAAAATACTCCAAATTTTCACAAAACTACGTATTTTTGAAAAAAATACTCAAAATTTCCGTTTTTACAATGGGAGTATCAAACGATCGGGATTTTTTCATACATTTCGAAAGTAATAACAACATTTTTAGAAAATACTCAAAATTTTCACAAAATTACGTATTTTTGAAAAAAAATACTCAAAATATCCGTTTTTACAATGTGGGTATCAAACGATCGGGATTTTTTTCATACATTTCGAATGTAATAACAATATTTTTTTTAAATACTCCAAATTTTTACAAAACTACGTATTTTCGAAAAAAAAATACTCAAAATTTTAATTTTTACAATATGGGTATCAAACGATCGGGATTTTTTCATACATTTCGAATATAATAACAACATTTTTAGAAAATGCTCAAAATTTTCACAAAACCACATAATTTCGAAAAAAAAATACTCAAAATTTCCGTAGTTTTGTGAAAATTTGGAATATTTTCTAAAAATGTTGTTATTACATTCGAAATGTATGAAAAAATCCCGATCGTTTGATACCCACATTGTAAAAACGGAAATTTTGAGTATTTTTTTCGAAAATACGTAGTTTTGTGAAAATTTGGAGTATTTTCAAAAAATATTTTTATAGCATTCGAAATGTATAAAAAATCCCGATTGTTAGATACCCATATTGTAAAAATTGAAATTTTGTGTATTTTTTCGAAAAAACGTAGATTTGTGAAAATGTTGAGTATTTTCTAAAAATGTTGTTATTACATCCAAAATGTATGAAAAAACCTGATCATTTGATTCCCATATTGCAATAACAATATATTTTTGGTTTCTTTAGAGAAAAAAGTATGCATTTTCGATATACAGGAAAAATACATATTTTTGTGAAAACTTTCATGAAATAATAATTTCAATGGATAGCTGACATCATCCCGATTCCAAAACACTATAATTTTTTATGTTTTTTATGTTTATAAAAAAATCTACAACTTTTTTTGTTTTTCTTTTCCAAATCGCCATATAAAATAAATTTCCTGGTTGAATATGCAGGGTTGTTACGGAAAAGTCGAGAAAAAATCCGCGCCAGATCCGCGCCGACCCCAAACCCAATCCGCGCAAAATCCGCGCCATATAAAAAAAAATGCGACATACATAGAAGAGAGTAACATAATTTAATAATTTAATAATTTAATAAATTAATAATTTAATAATTTAATAATTTAATAATTTAATAATTTAATAATTTAATAATTTAATAATTTAATAATTGAATTATTGAATAATTTGATAATTTAATAATTTAATAAATTAATAATTTAATAATTTAATAGTTTAATAATTTAATAATTTAATAATTTAATAATTTAATAATTTAATAATTTAATAATTTAATAATTTAATAATTTAATAATTTAATAATTTAATAATTTAATAATTTAATAATTTAATAATTTAATAATTTAATAATTTAATAATTTAATAATTTAATAATTTAATAATTTAATAATTTAATAATTTAATAATTTAATAATTTAATAATTTAATAATTTAATAATTTAATAAATTAATAATTTAATAATTTAATAATTTAATAATTTAATAATTAAATAATTTAATAATTGAATAATTGAATAATTGAATAATTTAATAATTTAATAATTTAATAACTTAATAATTTAATAATTTAATAATTTAATAATTTAATAATTTAATAATTTAATAATTTAATAATTTAATAATTTAATAATTTAATAATTTAATAATTTAATAATTGAATAATTTAATAATTTAATAATTTAATAATTTAATAACTTAATAATTTAATAATTTAATAATTTAATAATTTAATAATTTAATAATTTAATAATTTAATAATTTAATAATTTAATAATTTAATAATTTAATAATTTAATAATTTAATAATTTAATAATTTAATAATTTAATAATTTAATAATTTAATAATTTAATAATTTAATAATTTAATAATTTAATAATTTAATAATTTAATAATTTAATAATTTAATAATTTAATAATTTAATAATTTAATAATTTAATAATTTAATAATTTAATAATTCGTACTTTTTTACGTTTTTTGAGTCTGTAAGTTTTGACAATTTCAAATTATGAATTCTATTTTTTTATTATTTGAATATGTAAATTCTGAAATTTCAAATGGTTGAATTCCAGATTTCTTATTTTTTAAATTTTAACATTACATTTCGCTTTTAGACGGAGATTTTAGCAGATTTCTAAGTGGATTTCGTCATGTTGTGATAATTGGGAGTAGAATCAATTCTACCTGAATCAGAGTGGTTACAGATTTTTAATTTTTTTCAATAAACAAAAAATTAAAAAATTAAATTTTTATATTAAAAAAACATAGAAAATTTACAAATTTTCATAGCTTCAAATTTTTAAAATTCTATAATTTTTTCGGATTTTGTTATTTAGATTTTGACAGATGTTTTAAAAATAATGAGTTGTAATGTTATGTTAAATTTATATAACAAATCTCAATACATTAAAAAAAATCGCTCCTTGAAGATTATTTCAAAGTTTCGTATTAAGAAAAGAAAATCAATAATTTTTAGAAGAAAATTTTCATCATTAACCACTTCTTAGAAATTGATGTTTTCGCACTCAACGAAAAAGATTGAATTTATTTAATTCCTAATAATATTTTCCTTTGTTATTTGAAAGAAATTCTATCGTTCTCAATTATTTTGTTTATCAAGATTGCTATCCGCGCGAAATCCGCGCCTGAGCAAAATTAGCCAGCAAATCCGCGCCAGATCCGCGCGATACGCGCCATCCGCGCGATCCGCGCGATCCGCGCCGTCCGTAACAACCCTGATGGTTTGAAATATGAAGCTTATTTTTTAAAACAAATATCACAAAATGTTTTGAACATGATGCCAGTTATGCTGCCTTTTAAACTTAGCATTTATTTGAATTCATAAACATTTTTTCCTTAAGTTTCATGTCATTTTATTAATTTTGTTTTGAAAACTTTTGAGACTTTCCTTTTGATACAAAATGAATAAAGTAAACTATCTATAAAAGTAGATTTTTTGTTTCCTGATTTAGCAACAAAAAAAAATTGCATAAGAGTACAGTGTTACACCAATGACCGATTCTTAGCACTTGTTTACCAAGCAGTCATTTTTTCAAGTTGAACTTTGGATGGTTCTGATGATTTTCCATGTTATCCAACTATTTGAACCACACAAAAAAAAACATATTTCCACACCAAAGTTCCTATTCTAAACATATCTGTGAGCAGAAGGTGTAAAATATACAAACGCTGGAAATTTTTAACTTTCCAACTTTTTTAAATAATTTCTCAAACTAATGGATGGAATGCAGATATTTAATCATTCTAAACGGAATTTTATAGTAAAATGATTCTTTTGTAAGCCCTCTTATTGACAAAAGTAGGCGGCGGCGTTTAATATGGCGGCTGATGGGAAAAACCACCATATATTTTTTTAAGTTCAATCAACTAGTCTAATTTGAGATCGCTGAATCCTTTGAAGTATTCGGGAAATATCATATTGAAGATGGCGGCCAAGATGGCGAACGTAAAATATTGGACATTTGTATATAGAAATGTAACAGGCAGTCAACAGGTCAAATTTAATTAATTTGGGAATGCCAATGACAAATAAATAAATAATGGAGCGGCCGTGGCTGACTGGTTACGGTGTTCGCTTTCTAAGCGAATGGTCCTGGGTTCGATTCCCATCTGCTCCCAACGAGAAAGTATAGGACATATTAATCTTGAAACACTGAACATGAACGAAAAATCAAAAGTCGCCCGAGTCGAGGTTCGATCCCCCGTCCTTTGGATTGGTAAGCAAAAATGCTAACCACTAGGCCATCACGGCTTGGCTTAGGAATACTGTTACTATCAAACTATTTACGCGCTGGGTCCTTGTCCATTTTGACAAGGGTTCGGAAGTTCTAAATAACGTTTGAACCCGATTGGTGCAAACGTTCTTCAGGGCGGGGCTTGTCGATAAAAGCTGAGGGACCTCGCGCTCGGCTAGCCAGCGTAGAAATGGGTCACCGAAGCTCGGCAGAGCTAACACCTTCCAAATGCCTATGCGAGTTATTTGTATGTATAGAATGAAGATCTAAAAAATACATGGAAACAACTCAATTTGTAAGAAGCGACCGCGTGGTCCCGTTTGGTTGGTTGCACACACACACACACACACACACACACACACACACACACAATGACAAATAAATAAATAATTACTCAGAGAATGCAATTCAATTTCCTAGCTTCGCCATATTGGTCGCCATCTTGAATTGCACATTCCCTGAGTATTTTGGAGTATTCTATGGCTCATATTTGAGTTCAGCGATCCCAAATTAGTTAAAGTTGACCCGTTGATTGCCTGTTACACATCGAATCAAATATTTTAGCTTCGCCATATTGGCCGCCATCTTGGATTGCACATTCCTTGAATACTTTGGAGTATTCTAGGAGTCATATTCGAGCTCATCGACCCCAAATTAGTTAAAGTTGAATAATCAGTAAAGATTTTCACAATTGCTTTATTTCGTGACGGGACAATGCGAGCAAAACCCTCTTTTGCAAAATATCTGCGTTGTCCCTTCACGAAAAGAAGTACCTGTCAAATTAACAAAATTTGACGAAATTGCGTGATGCAGGAAGCAAAATCTTCGTTTTTCATTTTCAAAACAACTGTAGAAAAAAGTTTTTTCAAATACTTACTAGAAGTGCAGAGTTCTTCACTTTTGTGTATAAAAATCAAAATGATCCAAGTGTACGATGTTGTCCCGTCACGCTACCTTTGTATATCACTTGGCTCAAATTTTGTGTTTTTAAATGTTTGCTGGAGTGAATCTTATTGGAAATTTAATGTACTTTCCAAATTTGTATGAATATTTATGTTAAAGGGCAACTGCCCTTGGCAACCGAAGAACTAGATCGCAGAGTGCCACGCTGGTTAACACACTGCGATCACCATTCCAAGTACTACCTCTGTCAAATAAAGACCTGTTTTTCTAGACCCCTCTGACTTTCTATCAGGTTATGGGCCCAGGGCGTGGAAATTTCTAGAAGCAGAAGAAAATTTCGTTGGTTTGCTGTTGAAGATGTCGGAGGAAAAGCTGTGGCTGTTCGACGGAACGAACTTCTCCAATTGGAAGTTCCGGATCGAAGTTCTGATAGAGAACAAGGGCCTGCTTAATTGTCTCGAGGATGCCCTGAACATCGCGGACTACGCTGAGCTGAGAACGGACACGCCGGAGCAGAAGAGCACGAGACAGCGGTTGCTAGCGGAACGGCTGGCCAGGGACCGCAGGTGCAAGAACCTTCTAATCGACCGGATTTCAGAGGATCAGCTGGAGCACGTGAAGGACAAGCGGACAGCGAAAGACATGTGGGACGCGCTGCGGGATGCTTTCGAGCGCGTTGGAATTGCCGGTAAACTGTTCCTGAAAAAGCGGTTTCAGGAGATGCGTCTGGAAGAAGGTGAGGACGTAAAGGCGTTCCTCCTTCAGTTCGAGAAGGTTCTGCGGGAGTTGAGAGCGGCCGGCGTTAAGATGGAAACGGAGGACGTCGTCTGTCAACTGCTGCTGGCGCTACCCGGATCGTTCAATGCGCTCATTACTGCGGTGGAGACGATTGAGCCGAAGGAACTCTCTCTGGAGTACGTGAAAAAGCGGGTGCTCGACGAGGAAGCAAAACGGGTCCACCGAGCCCCCCAGAGCGACGAGGAGAGCTGCTCGGGTGAATCTGCGTTTGCCGGAAGGATGCGTGCGTTCAAGTGTTTTAGATGTGGTCGTGTTGGCCACAAGAAGCCGGAATGCCCCGACGGACGGTCGGTCGGCACAACAGAACCGGAAAAGAACCAGGTGAGGTCGTCCACAAAGTCTATTCATCGGCGGGAGGTTGGAGCTGAAAAGGACGATGAAAATACCATTGCGTTTGTCGTTGCTACTGGCAACGGAGCTGGATCGTCGCAAGCTATGACCGAGAGAAAAATCGAGTGGTTTCTGGACTCTGGCGCAACGGACCACATGGTATGCGACAAGACGCTATTTGAAGATCTTCGACCTCTGTCCAGGCAAGTGCGGATTTCTGTGGCCAAGTCCGGCCAAACGCTGGTGGCGGAATCAGCCGGAGCTGTTCGAGTGAAGACGCTTGTGGATGGTCACTGGCAGTTTGCAGTGGTTAACGATGTGCTGTTCGTACCAGGTTTACAGTGCAACCTGTTTTCGGTCCGTCGACTGGAGGACAACGGGATGGCGATCAAGATTGAAAAAGGTAAGGTGTCCATCGAGAAGCAAGGCCGTGTTGTATGTTGCGGACATCGTAAGGGCCAGCTATACGAGTTGGACATCTTTCTACAAAGTGAAACCGCGCGCGCCATGATGTCGCAGAATGTTCTAGTTGACGAAGATCAGGATGACGTCTGGGAAGATGCGGTGGAGTTCCTAGAAGATACAGTTCCAGCAGCCTTGGAGAAGGAATCTGTCGCTGAGAAGGTGAATGAAATTGTGGCGTACGTCTTGACTGCAAGAATTCTCGATGACGAGTCTGAAGTGGGACTATCAACTCCGAAGCGCGGTAGCTCGTATCGACGACGGCAAAGAAGAAGATTTGCGCTTGAACTGAAGATGAAGCTGAAGACTTGAAGATGAAGCTTAGTTTCTTCGTTTGAGTGGGAGTGTTAAAGGGCAACTGCCCTTGGCAACCGAAGAACTAGATCGCAGAGTGCCACGCTGGTTAACACACTGCGATCACCATTCCAAGTACTACCTCTGTCAAATAAAGACCTGTTTTTCTAGACCCCTCTGACTTTCTATCAATTTATACCTTTTCCCACAGATTTTAAAGTTATCAGCAAAAAACTGAAAACGTACAAACGTTGTCCCGCCATGAAAGAATCGATCAATTGCAAATGTTACATCCGGGAACAGAACTGCTAAATTCTATATGTATTCTGTATTTTAAAATTTCTGAATTTCTTGTTTTTATTTTAGATTTTTTTACTGTTGAATTCCCAAATTTAAGATTTTATTTATTATTGATTTTTTTTTTGCCAGAAAATCAACAAACTTGAAGGGAAGCATGAACGTTTCAATAGTTGTTCAAAAATATTTAGACAGAGCCGAGTGGATTTTCTTCAAATTATGTATTATGTATGGAGAATTTAAGAGTACTTTTTCAAAACAACCAATGCGCCATGAGTTTCCTATGTACATAGGACCTCTTGAAAAATAAGCGAGAATTTAGTCGGTTCTTTTTTAGGCTAATAAGTAATAATGTATCCAATAAATACTTTTGTCATTTTATTTATTAAACAAGGTACAGAATTCAAGGAACGTTAAATTAATCAGTCAAACAAATCCGATTCAACTCGGCCTTCACATCTCCTGCTCGTTCTGGCGCTGAAGTCGCAACTTGTGCTGAAGCATCTTATCTTCCTGCAGGTCGCCCAAGGAGACGTACTCGTTGGCGGCGCACCCCATCACAGGGCACCGCGTCCGCGGGTTGTTCCGAATGAGCTCCTCAATCGATCGCTTCTCGTACACGTGATTGCACTTTTTGTTGCGCACCGGAATCTCCAGCGGCCGCTTCGTGATCGGATCGATGTCGCAGATTGTGTCCTCCACTTGGAGGTCATCGTCGCCGCTCGGGCCGCCCTCCTGGTCCGCTTTGAGGAACATTTTGGCCTGCCCGATAAAGTCCTTGTACCGCTTCAGTTGCTTCACGTTGGTTTTGCCGGTCGTCGTGTTGGATTGATAGCGCTGGAGTGAATTTAATATCTTAAGGTTCGGTTGAATTAATTTTGATTATTTCAAAATAGCTTACCCTGTCGAACTCTTCCAGAGTAACTTCGTTGGTCGATTCTTGGAGTGCTTTCTTGTGTGTGTTGTACTTGACCTCGATGGCCACCAGTTTTTCCGCCAACTTCGAATAGATGGCTATCTCTTGTTGCTCTAAAAAGGTTGAATGTTGACTAGACATATTAAAAAAATAAATAAATAAAAACCAGCTCACCTGGTGCCCCAAACTCGGCGGCCAACCGGATGGTGCTGTTGATACTTTCGAACACCTTCTCCAAATTGGCGCCAAACATGTCAGCCATCGTAAAGCCGTAAAGTGCAATGTGAATGTGCAAAAGAAAAATTTGCAACGCAACTAAAACAAGTAGAAGAACGTCGGCGTGCCAACAGAGAACACGTCGTGAATGGCCGTGAAATGAAATGTTGGTAAACAAATCCCGAATCCCGAACGTTTGCGCCTGCAGTAAATTTTGAACTCGGCGGCGCGAACGAAACGTCAAACGATGGAGCATGCATGAAAAACGTGACATGGTTCGATTAAAAAACGAAAAACGCAAACTTTTTAACCAAGGTGGGTGTCTTGGCTAAAGTACACTGTAAATCTGATCGGTTGACTTTTTGTTAGACGATCGGGGCCACTGTAAAATTTCAACGGAAATCAAAGGATAATTTTCGCGATGAATGACCTTGCGAAAGACCATCATTTTGTTAAAATTATTAAGTATATTAATGAAATAAACCACCGTGAAATAAATGGAAGAATCTTCATCAAACGAAAATCATTTGACCCTCATCAAGAAAAAAATCGGAAAGTTGGCCTGTTGGCTATGTTGGCTTTTCTCTCTCGCACTCAAAAGCTCGATAAACAGAAACTCAAAAAATCAACATCTTCACAATTTTTTTTTTAAATCCTATAGACATATTCAACACAAAAGCTTTGTACGACCAAAAATAGTTCAGAATGGATTTTCAAATCAATTTTGAAAAATTAACCTCGCGGTCCTTCTTGACAGCAGCTCCTACTTGACAGCTTGTTCCAAGGAAAAAATGTTGTCCTGTAAAAAAAAAATTGCATTAAAATTTAAAAAGTGATCAGAAATGGGTTTTAATCACGGTTTTAATCGTGTTTTTAACCGTTGTAATACAAATTTACATAGGGCTTTAGTACCCATTTGCTGGTGCCGTGTCACATGTTGAAAAATGATGAGTCACTTTTCGTAGATGAACAATGTTTGTAAACAAAACGAAATAAGTGAATTTAAGTGGTGCTAACGAAGAGATTCACAAAAAAATATTCGACTGATTGATTGTCTTTGAAAAGTATGGGAGCGATTTTTATTTGCGTTTTTCGTCTCTTCTCTCTTTTGCGAATGAAAAAAGTTCGCAATCGAAAAAGATTTTCGTGTGATTATTCCATTCTTGAGCAAAAGTGATGGCTGCAATATTAAAAATCTAAATAAGAAAGACAAATTAACAATATTTCATTGAAAAAAAAAAACACTGGAAAAATCCTCAGATTCTCGGTGCTGCATGAAAGATGCCATCTGGCGTCATCCATAAAGTACGTCACGCTCTAGGGGGGGAGGGGGGGTTGTCGCAAGCGTGACAAAGTGTGACAAGGGGGGGAAGGGGGGTCCGTGAGACTGTGACGTCACGCTAGACTATTTCTTGAATACTGAAAATTCAGTCTTAAAATATATTTTAAAAAAGTTGAAAAGAGTAATGTTTCATAAACTATATTCATAAAAAAACACGATACAAGGTTTTAAGAAACAGACTTTTTGATAATTGATTTAAATGTTTAAATCATATTTTGAAAAAAAAAAATCAACACGCAACCTGCAATAATTAACTTCCTCGATTGAACTCCAAATTAAAATATAATCCTACAATTATAAATCGTGCCACATGGATTTCTATCCAGATATGACATTTTGAAAATTTAATCTAGATTGTACAAAAAATCAAAATGGGGGGGGGGGTCCGACAAAGAGTGACGTACTTTTCGAGGGGGGGTCAGAGCCAGCGTGACAAAGTGGGGTGGGGGGGTTAATTTTGGCCGATTTAAGCGTGACATACTTTATGGATGACGCCGTCTTCACTTTTTGGTTTTTCATCCAGGTTTAAAAGCTGAACGAAAATCTGTGTAACTTTTTACACTGATGATCTGTGTTATAAAATGACACCATATCGAGAAATTAAACGTGAGAGTGTGTGCGTGCAACATGGAGTTAAACTTTTCGAAGTGCCATGGGAACCTTAACAGCAACTGCACAGAAAGTTTAACTCTATAGAGTTATCTACGTGCGCATGTATTGCATGTACGTACACGAAAAAGATTGAGGTTAAATTTTGTACCAGCCAGCAAAACAAATGGCGTGCTAGTGTGCGTGAGATCGGGCTTAGATAACTCTATGTTGCACACACTCTCACTTTTAATTTCTCGATTCCTTAAAAGTGCGTACTGCACTTAAAAAACAAAACAAATACGCAAACATTTTACCAAGGTCTGTGTCTCGGCTAAACTACACTGCAACCTCGATAGTTGAACAACGTATTTTCTAAGGACGGGATCGCTTTCTGCTCACGTCAGTTAAAATTTTACATAAAGAATCGCCCGGATAGACTCCACAATAGTCATAGGACCTTTTCTTCAAGAAAAATAAACTCTAGATTTGATTTGAAAATCAGTTGTCAAACTGAGGTTTACATTCAATCCACATTGCCCGACGATTTCTTACTCGTACGTTCAGAATCATTCAGTTTTCAACAAAATTCAACGAAAACTGTGTGAAATGTCACCAAATCTGCGCGAAATTCAGTCAATCCAGACATTTACCCATTTACTAATTTCTGATCAGGTTAACCGAATTCGGTTTGACAAAACTGAGTGATTTTGAACGTCCGTGTCCGTGCTGGTTCTGCCAGAATCTTGCTAGAACGGTAAACCAATTCTGCTAGAACGCTGTAAAAATAACCAGCTTAGTGGTGGCCAAAACCACTCTTTTTTAGGAGCCGCTCATTTTCGTTCGCCCATTAAAAAGAGCCGCTCTTTTGAACGGCTCTTTTTCAAAATTTTGATAAAAAGGTTGTTTTTAAGAATGGTGTGATAGGGGAAATATACCCATTTTAATCACACTAAGCCGTTCGACCAATTCTCATCACTTTTGCCGTTTTCTGCTATTAAATCAACATTTTCAGATGTTTCAACAATGGAGAGTTGCTTGCTCACTTTTATTTGAGCTATTTATTACTTTGGCACAGTCAAAAACACTTTATATAAGCTGTAATTCATGATCAAAGTGCTGATAGGCCGATAATAGAAATAGGCTGAGAAAGGGTATAGTTCCCCTATTTAAAGCTATTTCACATTGGACTTTTTTAAATCGGTTGGTTTTGATTAATTGATTGGTTTTTATTTTATAGAAAAAGCCAACAAAGTGCTGACTGAAAAAAGTGTTTTTTTTTTTTCAATGTGCGATACATATTAAGAAGAGTTACATGTCATTTGAAAACAAAATCAAAAACCAAGAAGATATAGGTCTTGGTGGTCTCTATGTCTTGGTCTTGGTGGTCTCTATGTCAAAATTTCTACAAGTTAAGCCAGGCCTGCCCAACGTCCGGCCCGTGAAGCCATTGCATCCGGGCCGCGACGGCCTTTTAAAATATTTCTATGACCGGCCCTTAAGTCTGTTCATGAAGTATTAAATAAATAAAATTATTGTCTGAATTTAAAAAAAATAAGCTTGAGATCAAATTTTAACATATTATAAGAACATTCTTCATGTTTGAATTTAGTTCTTATAATTTTTATATTGATATTTTTTAACAGAAAAATTGTGCAGGAAAACAAAATAATCCATTGCGTAAAATTGTGAAATTTACAAGGGGAAAACCACTCTGCTCATTGCCCTCGAGTAGGCTGTGCCCTAAAGTTGCCCAAACGTGCCCGAAGGTGCCCGAATGTTGCCCAAATGTGTCCTGAAGCTTCTCAAAATAAATAATTTGTGTACGATGCTTAGCAACCCTGTTACTTTGTTTACACTTTTTTGGACTGCTCTCGGTTTGTGTTGTGAATTTTTCTCGGAGATCAAACAGCTGCTCGAGGAATCATACCTCCTGCAAGCGCCACAATTCTAAGCGAAGGAAGGACCACCGAAAGCGCTTTCAGTTGAGATATCTTATTCCCCGCGATCCTGAGATTGTCGCAAGCATTCCCACATGAGGAAATCTCGCGTTGAAGCGTGTCTGTGGTGCCGATCCCAATGAAGCGCTGGTGAGATCGATTGTAAAGACAACAGGAATTTAATCAAAGCTTGAACTTTAGTGAATTAAATTATTTAAATAACTTTTGCTTAATTTTAGGGCATGTCAACGACGTGTTGGTGCCGGAGCAACAGATTTTCCGAAGGGCCAAAACTGGTTGGCGATCAGCACATTGGCATGATGGCTCACGTTGTATCCGGATTAAGTTTCAACACTACCTGAACACACCAAGATGTTTGCGTCGGAAAGTTTAACACTTCCTGTCAGGAGCTGCGAGCGTTATTCGTCGCCACTGCTCAGTTCAAGATGGTCCCGGCCTCAACGCAGGTTGCGGTACAAGGACAAGAAGCCGTTTGCCTGGTGCAGTGCAATTTGTACATTCAAAACATAATCAACAAGCTAGTTTTATTTTTATTCACACAAAACTATATTTATTTATAACGACATTCTTAAATATAATAAAGAACACATGATCAACAAATTTGCAGAACTTCGTCGCATCTCAGTGCTGGGATATTAAAATCACAAACTCTTTGTTTGTCTTTTTGGTATTCCCGTCAAACGGTTTTCCCGGGTGTTGAATTGTATAATTTTTTTTTTTTGATTCGGCACAACTTCCAGTATTTCGTCGAGGTCCTTCTTTACTGGCTATCGATTTCACTACAGTGTCGTAGTACTTTATCCCAGCACGACCGTGGTCTTGACTGATCGTCGGTCATGCAAGTGAAACCTTCCGGCAGGACGATCTGGTCGGGTTTGTTAATTTGTTGCGCTGTGTATGTTCACTGCTGGAAGGGCCAAACTGAAATACGCCAACCCAAATTAGAAAACATTGGTCTCTAAATGCTACCTTTTTATTAAACTCTGATTGATCACCTGAGCTTTTAACAATTCCTTGAATCGGAAAACATTCCGAAAAACTAAACCAATTTATTCAATCAATTTTTGAAATCTGATTGTCATGTTTGTTTCTGTTTGTTTATGTAAATGTCAAAATTTTAGTCAAAGGTGCCCGAGAGTGTGCCCTAGGGTGCCCGATGACGTGCCCGATGTTGCCCAGGAGTGCCCAGGGCTCTTTGATCGGAGTGGTTTTCCCCTTGGAAATTTATGAAAAATCTTGGATTGCTGTCTTAAAATTTACAAAAGGAGACTAAATGTTATTTCTTTAAGTTTTTTTTAAAGCATAAAAATCGAATACTGAAAATAGATCACTGGAAATATTTTTAAAATATGGAAAAATGTATCAAAAACTTCAAAAAATTACAACGATCATTGAAATTTTAATGTTTTTTTATGTAAAAAAATCAAGGTATTTAAATGCAATCGTCAAAAACAATATCTTTACAATTTTAAACAAGCAAAAATTAAAATAAGTCAAATAAACACATTTTTTAATGTAATCTTTATTTTTCATTTTAAATATCAAGATATTTGAATCATATTTGCTACACTATTTTTTTATGTATTTGCTTTAAAAGAACCGAATCATAAGCAAATTAAAAAAATGCGTTTACTTTTTCAGCTTTTATAAAATTTTAATTCCGGCCCGCCACTGCTATTTTGGGATTAATTTATATGACCAATTGGAGCCTAACATTTCAAAAGGGCGCAAATCTTTTGTAAACAATAGTGTATCCCTTTCACTCCTTTCACTCAAATGACAGTTTGCATAAGGTGTGAGAGGGATTCACTCTTGTTTACAAAAGTCTTGCACGCAAAATCCAGATAACACAGATCTGTGTAAAATTTGACACAGATCGCCCAAAACCTGGAATAAGGCTTTCTAGGCCCAGTGAAAAAAATGTAATTTTACTCAAAAATGACGAACTCCTCGTCACAGTGTCCTGATGCAAACAATGATCGAGCTGTAGCTGTCACAGCCCTGCGAAGTATGTTGGCTGACATATCGGGCAGCCAGTCAAAAAAACCAGCTAGAAGTCGCCTGACAAAAAATTTTTGCTAGAAAGAGATAGGAAACCTGATGCAAACAAACGTCCAGCTGTCATGTAAACATACTTTGAATGTGTTGGTAAATTTCTGACTAGAAAGCCTTATATAATGAAATGGCAAGCACGAATTATTTCACTTTCAATTTCAAAAACTAATTTTATGCTACAATTTGTGCGAAGTTCAAGAAATTATATTTATAAAAAAATTAAAAAAAAAATCATTAAAAGACCGGAGTTAAAAAGAACCGCGGTTCTTTTTTTTTTTGTGAGCCATGGTTCGTTCGCTCTTTGTAGTGAACCGGCTCTTTGAGCGGCTCGCTCTAGGGCTCGCTCTTTTTTTTGCCCACCTCTACGGCTCTGTAAGAACTCTGTTAGAATCCTGCTAGAACGTGGTGACTGGGTTTGACAGCAGTATTTAAATTTAATTTTAAATCTTAAATTTAACCCTTTCTGGTGTTGTGAGATCAGTGGAAAATAGCTAAATAGCTCAAAATATGTATCAAATTTAGTTGCCAACAATTCCCACTTGTACCGTAAAACGAGCGCGCATGCGCATCCCGCTCACGCCCCGTCCGCCATCCACCCAAGCCAACAGAAGCAAATCCATCGTTTGTAAAAATCGTTAAAAAATAAAACACAATCTCATGGAACACGTGTATTTTCCAAGGGGAAACCGTCAAACGACGTAACGCAACCTTTTCCGGGACGGAGTTTGCGTTCCGCACCCACACAACGAAGGCACGCGCGTTCGTACGCGAGACGGGCGTGTGTGCGTCGGGTCGCGTTTCGGGGGTAGGAGTTGGCTGCACAACCGTCGACTCGTTCACTTCTATCGGGCCTCTCGCCGGAACAAGATCCATTTGCGCATTTGTTGAGGAACTTGTACTAGTTCAGTTTTCTTTGTAAGTGGTGAAATTCAGCTAATTAGTTTTTTTTTTTTGCGAAAAGTTAACTTTTTCTTTTGTTTGGTGCAAATTTGTGAAAAAGTGCAACGCTGCTTGCTGTGGTTTTTTGGTGGAAATTCGTGCTTCGTTTTGGTGAACAAATTGCTGGTGGAAAAATGGGAATATTTTTCGGTTTTTCTTCCGGCTGGACTTGGTGACTAATTGCCGGTGAAAAGTGGCCGATTTTGGCACGTGGCACAGCTGGAACGGTTCCATGGTCGCTTCGGAACGTTTTCAAAGTGGTTCCGGCGTCGAGTCCGGTTCGGGGACCGGCCCAAGCGCTTCCATCGGATCAACACGTGGTGATTTTCGGGCCAACTTTCAAGCTGGCCTGTCCATGCGCTCCTAGCAACCCTGGGAATCACCGTGGCAACCAGTTTGAATAAAACAACGTGTCCTCGTCGGTTTTTCATCCGGATTGCGGAAATGTCTTCCTTCCTGATGGAGGAAAAATCCGTTCCAGCTGCCACCAAATATGGCCGCTCACCCTGGTGGTGTGGAAGCCGAAGCCGGTCGCCATCTTGCCGCTGGAGTTTCCCCTCACATCTCTGGAGGGGTGGAAAATTACCCTCTCCTCTTGGCATTTCAACAAGATACGCAACCAAAGCCAACTTGGATTGCAATATGGTGAAATTGCAACACTGTTTAATTTTGTGACTCATTCTGATTTCTTGAACTTTTGTTCTGGAATAAGTTCGTTAATTTGGTATTCCATGCGGTGTTTGTGGGGGGGAGGGAAAGGTGATGTGAAAGGCATCCGGTGTCACAAACACACATGCGCACGCGGACGTGGTCAGACTGGAATCGACACCACCACATGGACGCGAATTGCCACCACCACCAACACTGTTATGAAGCACGTCAGGCCACACCACACAGCTGCGTGGCACTTTGGAAGCACTGAATAAAAAAAAAATGAAGAAGACGAAGAAGAATCGCACGATGAAGATTCGCATGGGTAAATCTAATTATCTTCTTTTTTTTCTCTCTCTTTTGCAGTAATCACTCAAGATGGGTAAGGAAAAGACTCATATTAACATTGTCGTGATTGGACACGTCGATTCCGGCAAGTCGACCACCACCGGCCATCTGATCTACAAATGCGGCGGTATCGACAAGCGTACCATCGAGAAGTTCGAGAAGGAAGCCCAGGAGATGGGCAAGGGCTCCTTCAAGTACGCCTGGGTGTTGGACAAACTGAAGGCCGAGCGCGAGCGTGGTATCACCATCGATATCGCCCTGTGGAAGTTCGAGACCGCCAAGTACTACGTGACGATCATCGATGCCCCCGGACATCGTGATTTCATCAAGAACATGATCACCGGAACGTCGCAGGCCGATTGTGCCGTGCTGATCGTCGCCGCCGGTACCGGTGAGTTCGAGGCTGGTATCTCCAAGAACGGACAGACCCGTGAGCATGCCCTGCTCGCCTTCACCCTCGGTGTGAAGCAGCTGATCGTCGGTGTCAACAAGATGGACTCGACCGAGCCGCCATACAACGAGGGCCGCTTCGAGGAAATCAAGAAGGAAGTCTCGTCCTACATCAAGAAGATCGGTTACAACCCGGCTGCCGTCGCTTTCGTGCCCATCTCCGGATGGCACGGAGACAACATGCTGGAACCGTCCACCAAGATGCCGTGGTTCAAGGGATGGGCTGTCGAGCGCAAGGAAGGCAAGGCCGACGGCAAGTGCCTGATTGAGGCTCTGGATGCCATCCTGCCCCCGTCGCGTCCCACCGACAAGCCCCTGCGTCTGCCCCTGCAGGACGTCTACAAAATCGGTGGTATCGGAACGGTCCCGGTCGGTCGTGTGGAAACCGGTGTGATCAAGCCCGGTACCGTTGTGGTCTTCGCCCCGGTCAACCTGACCACTGAAGTCAAGTCCGTCGAAATGCACCACGAAGCCCTGCAGGAGGCCGTACCCGGAGACAACGTCGGCTTCAACGTCAAGAACGTGTCCGTCAAGGAACTGCGTCGTGGATACGTCGCCGGTGACTCCAAGAACGCCCCGCCCAAGGGTGCCGCCGACTTCACCGCTCAGGTCATCGTGCTGAACCACCCCGGCCAGATCTCCAACGGATACACCCCAGTGCTGGATTGCCACACCGCTCACATTGCTTGCAAGTTCAGCGAGATCAAGGAGAAGGTCGACCGTCGTTCCGGCAAGTCCACCGAGGACAACCCCAAGTCCATCAAGTCCGGTGATGCCGCCATCGTCATCCTGGTCCCATCCAAGCCGCTGTGCGTGGAATCCTTCCAGGAGTTCCCCCCGCTCGGACGTTTCGCCGTGCGTGACATGAGACAGACCGTCGCTGTCGGTGTCATCAAGGCCGTCTCCTTCAAGGATGCCGCCGGTGGCAAGGTCACCAAGGCCGCCGAAAAGGCCACCAAGGGCAAGAAATAGCCGCCAACAGCCCACATCCTTCTACCTGCTGAGCCCAACACCGCTCGCAGCAGCAGCAACAACAACAACAGCAGCAGCATCAAACAACACCCGATGTCCTCCATCTCGAGACGGCTGACCAACATCAAATCGTATCACTGCTTCCATCGAAAGGCATTCAGACGAAAAGTAAACGGGATCTTTAATTCATTCCTTTTTTTCTACCTTAGAAGAACACAACTATTAATAACAATTAATATTTAAAACGCTACTAGGTGAAACAGAACACTACACACTGTGTGAATGCAACTAGAATGGGAAAAGCGATCGCGATTTTCCACAACAAATTAACAAAATACAAAAAACATTCAACGTTTGTTTGAAGTCAAAAAAAAACGCAACTATTTTATCATTTTTCACAAGAAAAAAAAAACAAAAAGAAGACTTACGAAGGCGAGAGAGAGAGAGAGAACGGAATTTAAAGAAAAAAACTCATAATTTTAAAAGCAACCACCCTCCCGATAAGACTGTGACATTGTCTTCTCTGATGAGATTTAAGAAGGGCAATAAAAATAACCATGCAAACATTTTGGACACACCAGCCAAACAAAAACCTCCGCAAAACGTAGAAAAAAGCAAATCTCACTGCTTGCTGACAATTCCCTTCTCTCTGTCGTCGCTCGTCGTCCCTCTCCTGCCGTAATCTGCTCCGGCCACCTGGTGCGAATTTGCGAAGCCGCGTGGCACGATCAATGTGTTACTTCACGGTTGCTATGGCAAAAATGTTGCCGCGGCTCTCAGCTGATTGTCTTGGGTTCCACTTGTTGCGTGTTGCTGCCACGTTGTTTGGTCGTCAGTCTGAATGGTGTGTCTGCTCTCCTGCGTTGTGAATGGGAGGCGTTTGCAAACACGTTTTGCCTTCCTCACTGAGGTAAGGCCTGGCTGCTCTAAAAATGAACTTTTTTATTAAAAGCTCACACATTCGACTCAGAATCGAAAACTGAACAAATGTCTGTGTGTTTGTGTGTGTGTATGTATGTATGTGACCAACAAACTAGCTCATGTTTCTCGGCACTGGCTGAACCGATTTGACCCGAACCTGTTGCATTCGACTTGGTTTAGGGTCCCATAGATCGAGTTTTATACAGATTGAAGTTTCGATAAGTAGTTCAAAAGTTATGTATAAAAATGTGTTTTCACATAAATCCGGATCTCACTTGTATGTAAACTATGTCCGGATCCACCATCCGACCCATCGTTAGTTAGGTTATCAAAATACCTTTCCAACGAGTCCAAAACATTGATGATCTGGCAACCCTGTCTCGAGATTTGGCCACTTAAGTGATATTTATGTACTTTTTATTCTGGATCTTAAAAATAGATGAAATTGTTGTACAATTCCATCATATCAACAATTGTTGAAAATAATTGAGGAAGGCTCCAATCACATAGGTGGATTAAGTTAGTTTTTTGTTAAAATTTTCTTGACATTATTTTGGACAAATTTCCATTAAATTTAAGTTATTTTATATAAATAATTTTATATAAAATAACTTATTGATGACAAAGCTGAATCGAATATTTTTCAATGTTTTTGTTGACTGTATTTTAGACGTTTTCGAATAATGACAATTTGTTAAAAAAAAAACTCGATAAACTGCCGTATGATATCTAACCTATTTTCTAAACATTTTCTGTAACTGAAACATTTAAAAAATACGCCATTCTGGTATCATGTCAAAAAAATTATAGCTTTTTAGATTGTAACTTTTTCTAGAATGTTTCAATTTACAATACAATTGTGTGGAAGAAACAAAATCGAACAGAAGAAAAACGATGTTTAGATTTGTTTAAATAGAATTTTTTTATGGACAATTGTGCAAATTTTGTGTAGTTTTGCATGGACGATGATGTTGGTCAAAGCAAAAGTATTCAATACATTTTAGACCGCAAAAAAATCTTAGAAATAGTTTGTTATTTGAACATTTAATTACTTGTTTAATTTATACGAGCTTTTTTTTCAGAAAAAGAGGCACAAACATTTTCCAAAATTATCGAAGAAAGAGACATTGTAAAATATTTTCATAAATGTAGTAAAACTTTTTTTTTCTTCTTCACCCATGTTTTTAATTTTGAGGTTTAATTATTAAAATTAAAATCCATTTTCAAACGTTCCGATAACCATTTTCAAGTTTCTAGTAACAATTTACAAATGTCTTTGGAGAAAAGAAGGTTTATTGATATTAAATTTGGCAAAATTGAAAATCTCAAGCCAAATTTTAGGGTTTTGGAATGAAAACCGATCAAAAACGCTTCCTTGAAAGTAGGGAATGTGGGGATAAGACGGTCATGCATTAAAACAGTTAATCTAATGTGTAATGATATTGTACCTGATGCTAAATAAGTAAATTTGAGCCATTTTTGCAAAAAAATAAAAAGATTTGTTTACCCTCTACTGCCCAATTTTTTTTTTTGATTTTTTTTATTTTTCTCGTGTTCATGAGGTAATTTTGAGCAACTTTCGTACTACGAAAACTACCTCTCTTGTTTATGTTTTTCTAGTTTTATTTTTAGTATTTTAATTTTCGTTTATCTTGTTTGTATGTTTGTTTTTTTTGGTAGTATTTAGCCTATTCTACCACCTAATATAATTTTTCCAAAAAACTTCAAAATTTCTATGAAAATAAAAGTCTAATTAACTGAAAACAATCTCAAATGCATTTTTCTGCATTGATAATCATATTTAGCATGTTTGGACTTGTTTGAAAATGTTTTGCATTTTTATGAAATTCCAATGTACAGCAGCGCGAAAAATTTATTTTTCGCAAAAAATAAAATTTTCG
The DNA here is from genome assembly GCF_015732765.1 of Culex quinquefasciatus. Taxonomy (NCBI): domain Eukaryota; kingdom Metazoa; phylum Arthropoda; class Insecta; order Diptera; family Culicidae; genus Culex; species Culex quinquefasciatus. The sequence continues at coordinate 165,569,101 of NC_051863.1, read as the reverse complement.
TCAATACTTAGATATTTTGGAAACTAATGATGGCAAAACAACTGGACAGTTGTATAATGCTATTTAAAACATTTTTTCATTAAAATTTTGAAACCATGGCTCGTAATTTCAATTTTTGTACTTTTTTATTTTTTAGGCGACAAAAATGGCGATGAGAACTCAATTTTTATGTTAAAAACAAAAAAAGAAAAGAATACGATTTTTTTGTTTGTGATTTGATTATCCGAAGTCCCATACAAACCTTCAGATAATCAGACTTCGAATAATCGAAACTTTGGATAATCGAGGCTTCGGATAATCGAGTCTAGACTGTAATTGAATTCCGATTTGGAAAACTTTTCAACTGAGAAAATAAATATTTCTAAGTTTAGATAATTCATTATGTTTTAGAGAAAAAAAATCCTGATGTTGGAGGTCGTGATGGCTGATATGACCTGTTGCGAACAAACCCGAGAAACTAATGTTTGCCAGCACTTTTCACAAACCTGTTTTTGTTTTACAGTCCAGACTCGATTATCCGAAGGCCGTGGCAAAATTTCACTTGGGATAATCGAATCATGAAAAAAAATTTTTTTTTCGTTGTCTTTTTTTTATTGTTGAGCTTCAGTATGGCCCATAAACTACTATTGAGTGATTTAAAATTTTTAAATTTAAAATGACGATGATTAAATATTGAAAAAAATACATGTATTGATTTTACAGATGATACACTATTCAATTTTGTCAAAATTGAGGTCGCAGAACTCGAATTCAATGGTTAGAATAAGAAAATAAAAAAAAAACGAAAAAAAATGTCCGTGTAAGTCAGGGGTGCCCAACCTTTTGGCCCTGCGGGCCAGATCTGATTTTTCTTAAGAAGTGGCGGGTCGGAACTTATGTTGGTGAAAGTAATAAACAGTAAACATTTTTTTTATAAAATTTATTTTAATAGGTTAATTCAAGTAAACAAATACATAAACAAGTGTTGCAAAAAAGATTCAAATAACTTGATTTTAAAAAAGAAAAACAAAGATTACTCTCAAAGATGTGTTTATTTGATTTACTTTTATTTTGTTTTGGACAACTTTGTATTGTAATTGTTTTTGTCGATTGAAATTCAATTTCCTGACATCATTAACTAAAACAAATATCTAAATTTCGTCGCTGCAAGTTTTTATTCAAGTTTGAAAATCAACGAGACAAGACAAAATAAATTAGAACGAAATTTTGATTTAAATCTTCTCTACGAAAAAAAAAACATTTTTTTCATTTTTTCAAGGGTTAAAATGGATGATAATATACATTTTTATGTATGTTTCTATTGTGAAATTGTCTCAGAAACACGAATATGATAAAATTATCACCATAAAATGGGATCTAAGGGGTCCCCCGAGCAAAAATTTACAACCAAAAAATTCACTAAAAGTAAAAGTGTCTATTCAATATGTTAAACTGCCTTACCCAAAGCGGTCTCAGTCTCAGATGGTAGTCCCAGATGTCCCCTACAAGCTGCAGGTCGAACCGAGTTGATATCTGGATGGAACACTTTTTTATTTCAGTTTGAAAATTATGCTATTTTTTCACTAAAATGCCAATAACTCCCTTTAGAATTAACCAATTTGGATGCTCTACCCTGCATTTTGTTGCATTTTTGAAGCCCTTTAAGATGCATTTTGAATTTTGAAATTAAATTGAATTTTGCTTAAGTTATAGCCTTTTAAAGATTTTTTACGTTTTTGAACCTTCAAACTTTGTGCCCCGATTTGCCCCACTTCCCGTTGACCTAGAGTGCTCATATTTTGACCAGATGCTAGTTTTATATGTACAAACAACCCCTGAAAATTTCAGGCAGATTGGTGAAGTTCAAACGACGTCCCATTCAAAGGGGTATGCCCTGTTCGTGGACTCGCTCTTAATAATTTATCAAAATCCTCAAAAAAGAAACAATTAGAAAAAAAACAGCCAAAACTATCAGAAATAAGATTTCAGTGTCTTTTGCAATATTTTTACATATTTTCAAGTTTAATTATTAATTCTGGTAACACCAATATTGAAATGATAAGAATTAAATTCAAACATAAAGAATGTTTAGATGTGAAATAAAATCATTTCAAAAAATACAAAGGCATAATCCTAACAAACGTTGAATTAGCAACATTGTATGTCAAAATCAAAATAAACAAATAAATGTTTTGTTATATTATCTGAAAAATTGATCTCAAGATATTTTTTTTATTTAGACACTCAATTTATTTATTGAATATTTTATGAAGGGCCGGTCATAGAACTATTTTGAAAAGCCGTCGCGGGCCGGATGAAATTGCTTCACGGGCCGGATCCGGCCCGCGGGCCGGACGTTGGGCAGGCCTGGTGTAAGTTAATTTTTTTTGTAGTAAAAATAAAAGCATCCGTGCTTTTTTCTAAAAATAAAAAAAAAAACAAGTGGAAATCAAAAAGAAAAGCATCAAAAGGGTAAATTTTCCATTCTTATATAAATTTCTATCTTACATATGAGCAATTCTCTACCAAAACCGGAAATGGATTTTATTTGTATTTTTTGATTTGGCTCAAACTTTGTGGGGGCCTTCCCTATGACCAAATATGCTATTTTGTGTCATTGGTTCACCCATACAAGTCTCCATACAATTTTGGCAGCTGTCCATACAAAATGGTACGTAAATATTCAAACAGCTGTAACTTTTGAGTGAATTTTCTGATCAATTTGGTGTCTTCAGCAAAGTTGTAGGTATTGTTGAGGACAATTGAGAAAAAAATAGGTACACGGAAAAAAAAATTTGCAGATTTTTTAATCAACTTTTTTTCACTAAAACTCAATTTCCCAAAATACGTATTTTTTGATTTTCGAGATTTTTTGATATGTTTTAGGGGACAAAAATCCGCAACTTTTGAGCCATAGAGAAACATGGTCAATAAATCTGCCGCCGAGTTATGAATTTTTGAAAAAATAGTGATTTTTGGAAAAAAATCGAAGTTTCATGCAAAAACAAGTTTGACATTATTTTTTAATGCAAAATTGAATTTGCAATCGAAAAGTACTTTACAGATTTTTTGATTAAGGGCTCCGTTTTCTAGATATAGCCACCGAAAGTTTGATTTTAGCGAAATATTTGCAGTTTTTCAATTTTTAAAAATAGTGACCATGAGTGACCATTTCTAAAAATATATTTTTTGAAAAGTTCAGAAAATTTGCTATAAAATTGTCTGAGAGACATTGAAGATTGGACCTCTGGTTGCTGAGATACAGCGGCTTAAAGAAAAAGAAACACGAAAATTGAAGTTTTCTAAGTCTCACCCAAACAGCCCACCATTTTCTAATGACGATATCTCAGCAACTAATGGTCCGATTTTCAATGTTAATACATGAAACATTCGTGAACTTTTCCGATCTCTTCGAAAAAAATATTTTGCCCATTTAAAATGCTAGTCTAGATTTAAAAATTTTCAAAATATTTTCTTCGAAAAGATCGCAAAATTTCACGAATGTTTCATGTATTAACATTGAAAATCGGACCATTAGTTGCTGAGATATCGTCATTAGAAAATGGTGGGCTGTTTGGGTGAGACTTAGAAAACTTCAATTTTCGTGTTTCTTTTTCTTTAAACCGCTGTATCTCAGCAACCAGAGGTCCAATCTTCAATGTCTCTTAGACAATTTTATAGCAAATTTTCTGAACTTTTCAAAAAAAATATTTTTAGAAATGGTCACTCATGGTCACTATTTTTAAAAATTGAAAAACTGCAAATATTTCGCTAAAATCAAACTTTCGGTGGCTATATCTAGAAAACGGAGCCCTTAATCAAAAAATCTGTAAAGTACGATTGCAAATTCAATTTTGCATTAAAAATAATGTCAAACTTGTTTTTGCATGAAACTTCGATTTTTTCAAAAATCACTATTTTTCAAAATTCATAACTCGGCGGCAGATTTTTGACCATGTTTCTCGATAGCTCAAAGTTGCGGATTTTGTCCCCTAAAACATATCAAAAATCTCGAAAATCAAAAATACGTATTTTGGGAAATTGAGTTTTAGTGAAAAAAAAGTTGATAAAAAAATCTGCAAAAAATTTTTTCCGTGTACCTATTTTTTTCTCAAAAGTCCTCAACAATACCTACAACTTTGCTGAAGACACCAAATTGATCAGAAAATTGACTCAAAAGTTACAACTGTTTGAATATTTACATAGCATTTTTGTATGGACAGCTGCCAAAATTGTATCGAGACTTGTATGGGTGAACCAATGACACAAAATAGCATATTTGGTCATAGGGAAGGCCCCCACAAAGTTTGAGTCAAATAAAAAAATACAAAAAATAAAAATGGTCGAAATCGGCCGATTTCGTTAAGAGAGTTGCTCATATACTGAAACCCGTCAAGAAACCCTTTCGAATCGCTAGCTACAAAGAGAAAGAGAAACGAAACAACAACAAAAAAAAAACTGCATCCGACAAAGTCCAACACCAGCGAGCGTTGCAAGTCCAACCTGGGCTTATTCGTTTTGCATAAGCCGGCCGGTCAAAAGCCGCATACGCAAACCTAAAACCGGCGCGCCTCAACCAATACTTGCACGCACGCTTCAACCTTTTGCAAACTTCGTTGCCATTCACATTCGCACTGGAAAGTGCCTCATTCAGACTGAGGTTTCATTCAAAGTGTTGGTGCCGTTGATTCGTCATCAAGCACTAAATGTTTTCAGCTGCAGTTTCGGAGATTGAGGTCTTGTGTCTTTTTTTTTTGCTTTGCGTTGGCATTCCAACTCTAGGGACATTTTCCTTTCTCTCAGAGGGACCAGTTACTAAAATTAGATCGTTTTTCTTCTCTTCTTCTTCGTCAATGTTAATACAACCGTAGTCAAAACCTAGTCTCGAAGGTATTGGTGCCGCATGATTCCAGAGTGTCGATGCTATTTCTGTGCTGCTGTGTCTGCGCGATTAATTCCACATCACAGATACTGGCGCGCTAAACGTGGAACGCGCGGCTGGATCTGGAAGAAGGCTGGCAACGTGTGTGGGTCAATGCTTCTTCCCTCTTCTTGCGAGACTGGTGTGGTCGCGATGCGGTTTTGATCCCTGTTGCCATGCGGGAACTTTTCCGCCTTTTTTTATTTTTGCGAAAAAAAGCTGTGTTTTTGCTACACGGTTCGCTGGAGAGGACAGTCTGCCGCATGGTTCGCCTTTCGCGTGTCGTGGTTGAATGGTCCCCAAAATAAACCACGAGGTGCGATTTTCCCCTTCTTATTTTGGGTTGTGAACCGGAAGCGGAATTGTCGCTACGAACTAAAATAGAGCTGCAAAAGCAAATTTTGTTTTGGTTCGATGAACAGGATTTTTTTTTTCGTTAAGACGTTCTAAAATGTATCAATGTCAGCGCGAGCGCCGTAATGGGTAAATAAATACCACTTGGTAATTGAAACTGAGTTTCTACAGCACAATCGACAGGTTAATTTGATGCGATTAGCAATTAAGCTGGGCATGGCCACGAGGAGACAGGCGGATTGAGACATGTGGCGCAACGCGTGGACTTCGCCTAAAGCAAATGGCAATTTAACGTAATATCGCAGGACTCATTTGAATCACATACAGTCCAGACTCGATTATCCAGAGTTCGATTATTCGAAGGTTTGTATGGGACTTCCGTTAATTGAATCACGAACATTTTTTTTTTGTATTCATTTTCTTGTTTTTTACATAGAATTTTAGTTATACGACCCCATTTTAGTCCAATATGAGTTGTTGATTGCTATTAAAAAATATTTTTCTTTTCAAAAATGCATCACCGCCATTTTGACCGCCATCAAAAATCAAATTATTCCCTCAACACAGAGTGACCACTCAAATTCCATTTTCAAATTCCCGACTTTTTTCCAGACTTTTCCAGAATGCTCAAATAGGCATTTCTTATCTAAAGAATGATTTCAAGCAAAAAACTTTCTATAAGAACAGTCAATATTAACCAGCGAAAAAAAATCACAATGAATTTAAAAAAAAACAAATACAGGTATTTAGAAACATTTTTTTAAAACAATTTTGCAATAACTAAAAATTTCTTGGATTTCAATTCAATTCAATTGTGTTTTTATTAAAATTTAACAGTTCTGCTCCAGGATGTTACATTTGCAATTCAGAGATTTGGAGAACCTTTCAACTGAGATCAATTCATAAGCCTTTGCAGGGAGGATACATATTTCTAAGTTTAGATTTTGCTAACTGGGTGTTCTTTTAGGGAAAATAAATTTTGAGAAAAAACCCTAGATCTATGTTTGGCTTAAAAACTAATATCACAGTTGTTGACGGAGGAGTGCTTCGATGAGCGGATTTGTTGACATCCCACATGAAGTCCTGAAGGTTCTCGTTGCCTTTTCGATGCTTGCGTCGATGGTGTCGACGCCGGCCAGCTTGTGAAGATCGTCGGTCGGGTACCACGGGTCCAGGTTGTGCACCATCTTGAGCAGCTTGTTCTGCTTCACCTGGAGTCGCTTTCGGTGCGATTTGGCGCAGTTGCCCCAGACCGCAGCAGCGTAGGTCAGCATTGGACGGATGATGCACTTTATCACTAGCGACTTGTTCTTGATGCTCAGCTTCGACCGCCGATTCAGCAGGGAGTAGAGCGCTTTGGTGGACCGATCCACCTTCCCGATGATGTAGTTCACGTGCTTGTCGTACTTTAGCTTCTTGTCATGCACCACACCCAGGTACGTGACTTCGTCGTGCCACGTTGCAGGCTGGCCGTTGACGCTGATCGATCTACGGGGAAGGTGCCGAGCAGCACGCCTCCTGGTGAAGAAGATGGACTGGGTTTTCCCAGCATTCAGCTTGATGCGCCACTTCCGCTGAAACTCCTCGAGGTTGTTCTGTGCCGCTTGTAGGTGGGTGACGACGATCTTCGGGTCCTTATCCGATGCCAAGTATGCAGTGTCATCCGCAAAGAATGCGTACGACACTCCATCGATCATCGGCACGTCGGAGGTAAGGATGTTGTAGAGAGTCGGGCTCAGCACTGATCCTTGGGGCACGCCGAAGGGGATGTTGTGGACGGAAGAACGCTCGCCATTCACCGTCACCGTAAACGACCGCTTTGTCAGGAACGACTCGACGATCTTGACCAGGAACGGCTGGAGGTTCGAGCGGAAGAGCTTGTAGACCACGGCGTCCTGCCACACGGAGTCGTAGGCCTTTTCGACGTCGAGAAGGATCATGCCGGTCGACTTCCCCGCCAGGAAACCGCGCTTCACCATCTCCGAGATACGGGCGAGTTGGTGCACCGTTGAGTGCCCCGGCGAAGCCGAACTGCTCGTGTGGGATGAGTTGCTCCGTCTCTAGGTGACGGTTTATCCGGGCGAGGATCACCCGTTCCAGGAGTTTGCTTAGGCTGCTCAAAAGGCTGATCGGGCGGTAGTTACCTGGATTGGTTATGTCCTTGTTCGCCTTTGGGATGGCGATCACGTTCGCGTGTTTCCAGCCGGCCGGAAAGTAGCCCAAGGCCAGGCAAGCGTTGAAGATTTTGGTCAGGACGACCAACCCTTTTCTTGGCAGCTGCTTGAGGCACGTATTCCGGATTCCATCTTGCCCCGGAGACTTTCGGTTTTGAGCTTGCTGATGATCGCCTTGACCTCTTTCGGCTTGACAAGGGCGGCCGGAGGCACGGGAGGAGTTGTCGCTCGGATGTGGCCAAGCGCGTTCTCCACAGCGGCCGATGTTTCGGGATCACCTGGTTGCTCGTTGTTGTGGGCAGCGGCGAATGCACTCGCGAGCGCTTCGGCTTTCGCTGAAGGGCTCGCTACGAGGTCTCCGTTGACATTCAGCGGGGGGCTGTACTTGACCGTGTTCCGGAGGTTGCGGGTAAGCTTCCAGAACTTGTTGCTGCCGTTGTTCAGCGTCCTTAGCAAGGAGCCGAAGTTTTTGTAGCGGTGTTCGGCGCTTTTGGTGCTGATGACGTTGTTCAGGTGGGTCACCACCGCTCCGATGAGCGGGTCCCGTCTTCGGATGAACTGTCTACGCCGCACGTTCCTCAGCCGGATTAGCAGCTTCAGCTCATCGGGAATGTCCTTCTTCTGAGGTAGGATCCTACGCGAAGGGACAGCGGCTTCCTCAGCAGCTTTCAGGATGGCGGTGAACTTGTCGATGGCGTCGTCGATTTTCTCCGAGCGATCCAGATCGTTGATCCAGCTTGCGTTAAGGTCGACCTCCCGCTCGATCGAGCGAGCAAATGTGCTCCAATTCGCTCTGTCGAAGCATCGGACGAGTCTTCCAGCCGGGGCGACTGGAACGTCAGCGTCGATCGTAAAGGTGACCGGCAGATGGTCCGACGACAGTTCGACGTGCGTTGTCGGCTTCGACATCTGCACCAGGTTGTTAGAGATGACCAGGTCCAACGTGGAAGGCCTCCCTCGTCCAGCGGGGCAGCGGGTGGGAGTATCCGGAGCGTGTATGTAGATGTCCTTGGACTCGTACTCTTGGTGCAGTATTTGTCCTGCCTTGTTGGCCCTGGTGCAGTTCCACATCCTATGCCGCGCGTTCAAATCACCCACCAGGAAGACTGATCCATCGATGCTGCTGAGCTGCCGTATTTCGCGTCGGAACTGACAAAGCGTTGCCCTGCGTGTCGAGCCAGGGTAGTAAACAGCAACGATGTTCACTGGTGCGGGATCCACATTGATCGTGACCCCAACGGACTCGATTGCCCGGGTCGAAGTTTCGAGCTTGGAGTACTTTATCCCGTTACGCACCAGAAGTGCAACTCCTCCCCCTCGAGCAGCATCCAGCGAGTTACGGTCCGCGCGAACAATGGTGTAGTTTTCGTGGTACACCGAGTTGTTGAGCTGCAGCCAGGTCTCCGTGATTGCAGCGATGTCGATTTCGTGAGCTTCGAGGAAGTGGAAAAATTCCACAACCTTGTTGCGGATGGAACGGCAGTTCCAATTCATCACCTTCAGCGAGCTAAGGTTGGCCATTATAGACAACTTGATAATGAGCTCGCTAAGGGCGAGGAATTGCATGGCCTTCGACTGGCAATTCGAAAGCCTAGTGAAGAGTTCACTGGCTAGGCACATGAACTCCTCGACGGTGAACAAGGTTGACGACTCGGGTTGGCCCTGCACGGCTTGCGAGTACGAGACCCCAGGATTCGCGATGCTGCCGAGCAGCTGGCTCAAGTCGCCACCCAGTGGCCGTGGGGCAGGCGCAGGAACTGCAGACACCTTCGGAGCGTTGCTTCTGCTGGCGGGACTCGTCTTCTTCTTGGCCTTCAAGTCCTGCAGGTACTTGAGGCGGGTGGGGCAACCCTTGTAGTTCGCTGTGTGGTTTTGGCTGCAGTTAGCACAGCGGATTTGTGAGCGGTCGTCGTTGACCACGACGTCGGCTCGCGCGGGAGTACACATGCGGTCGTCTGGTGGCGCTCGCCACACTTCACGCACTTGGCCTCCAGATGGCAGTTCCTCATCCCGTGCCCGTACTGCTGGCACCGGAAACATTGGACAACATCCGACTTCTTCTTGGAGTAGTGCCTCCAGCGAACGATGACGTTGAACAGGGCCTTGATCTGTTGCAGCTCCTGGAGTTTCACCGTTCCTTTCTCGAACTGCAGCAGGTACAGCGCGTAGTCGCCGTGTTTCGACTTCCCCATCTGGCGGACGCTGGTGGGGCGCAGAAAAACACTTTCGAGTTCCAGTTTCACGTCTTCGACGGGGAACACAGGCAGCCCGGAAAGAACAATTTTTACCGGTGTTTCGTCGCTGGTTCCGTGCGTATAAAACTGGACGTCGGAATTTTTCAATTTACTCACCACAGCAGTGAAGTGAATTTTAGTCGCCACCCTGATCTGGATGTGACCTTTGTTTACCCGCAGGTGGTAGTCGTCGATGCCCAGTTGGGTTGTTGACAAAAGCCGGTTGAGTGCCGGGACACTGGAACCGTAGACAAAGATCGGCGGACATCTCACCTTGGTGGGTACAGGGACCGGGTTTTTCACAACACTACCAACGGCAGCACCATTACCAGCGGCAGCAGTTTCCCCATCGCCGCCATTGTTGTTGTTCTCCTCATCGTCGCCGGAGATGTCGAAGTCAAGCGCCTCGTACTGGTTAAACGTCGGGAAACCACCAGTGCCTCCTCCGGGTTGGGTGCCAGGACGATGATTGTTGAGCTGGTCCGAAGTCGACGAGATTCCGCCGAGCGAATTTCTTCGATGGCGCCTTGAAAGCGGGGTCGTCACGGCGATTTCCTGCTGCTGTTTGCGGACCTTTTTGTAGTTCACCCGCTGCAGGATCTGCGACGAACTGTCCCGTGCGGGTGAGCCTTCGCCGGGTAGCGGCGGCGGCTTGGGCTGCTTTCTTTTCCCCAGGGTGCTGGCGAACACACCGGGAGCGGTAATAAATTAACTTTTCGCGAGAGCTACTTATTCGACACGATGTTAGCACGCCGAAGGTGACAGCTCGAATGATCTTGGATTTTTTTTTTTGCAATTTCAATGTTTTCTTTACGTTTCCAAAACGTAAAAAAGTTTTCAATTTTGGATTTAATTCGATATTTAAGTTTTCCAAAAACTGAAAATCAAGCTTTAGGTTAGGTAGGTAATTTACCCATACTCACAAAAAAATGTTCAAGAGCAACATTTGGAAAAAAAATTATTTTAAATTACTAAATGAATTTAGTTAAACAATTAAAAATATTCACCAAAAAAAAAAACCATTGCCAAACTCAAGTTGGAATCTGTTACCAAATATTAAATTATGTGACAAAATGAAATAGAATCATAATTCTAAGCTGGCCATTAGGCTCTATTTTTATATTAGTTTTTCATTAACTTTACCTCTTGTTTGATGAACAAAAATTAAAGCGATCATATGATTCATAAAAAATATTATGAAAATCTGTGTCAAAGACTCCAATATTCATTAAGATTTTGAATGCCTTTAACAGCTTTTCTATACTCAAATATATTGAAATAGTGAAAAGAAGCTTAAATTTAAAGTAAGTTACTAAAGCAGAAATGAGTGAATTCAATTTGAAAATTTTACAAAATATTACAAAATTATTCAAGAGTTAAAAAATAATTTTCAATCAAGTATGCTCATAAATTCCCGACTTTTTCCCGACTTTTTGACAAAAAATCATAAATTCCCGACTTTTTCCCAATTTTTGGCGGATTTTGGCGAATTCCCGACTTTTTCCCGACTTTCCCGATTTCCCGACATGAGAGGCCACCCTGCTCAACAGCATTGCCTTGGCGTTCTCGATTTCGAGATTCCTACTCGAAACTAGGTGTCCGAATGCTTGATTGTTGAGGCAATTGCAAACCTCTTTTTACACCTTAGCTTCCATCCACCCCGGGATTCGAACTGACGGCCTTTGGATTGTTAGTCCAACTGCCTACCAGCGACTCCACCGCGACAGGACCCAGGGAGACGACTCCTACACCTGGACTGAGCTAACGACCTAACCTTTTTAGGTTAGTCCGGGGCCAACACTTACTAGCCGTCGTGCTAACTTGTCGTACGTGCATTTTGGGCCAAATTGAGTTAAGAACGTCATTGGAAGCAATCCGTGCGCGAGATCGGACGTAACTTTTTTTCGTGCTGTCATTATTCAACAATATTTTTTTGTTTAAAAAAGCTAAAAGTTAGTAGAAATACGAATAATTCACCGGTAAATCTGTTGTTGACCAGTGATAACCATAACGGTGAAGCATCTTCGTGACGAACAGGAAGTGGCCATTGCGGAAAATAACGGCGGATAAACAGCACCTCTACATTGACATCGGTTCAAACATCATGTGGTTCCAGTCCCGATGTACCAGATTATCAGCCAGGATTGGTAGCATTCAACTCGAGGCCCCTCAAGATTTAACCGGCAACCAGGAAGTTGTTTGCTGTTTTGATGTACCAGTTCCGGTTCCGGTAGTCCAGCAAATCAAGGCCAGAAGTCCCAGATGATTCAAGTCAGATTCAAGACCGATGATGCCGGAGTTGAAGCTTCCCGATTTGGTTAGATCTTTCCTATATAAATAGCAAAATATACTTTCATTCATTCTAACATTCATACAATCCATTTAAGACCAACCACGCCAATTTTACTAAATACGCGGTAGGGTGTTCCCTTGGTCGTTCGCTGTGAGTTGTGGATTGCCTGCTTCTCTAATGAAGGTTCGACTAGGGGGGCATGCTTATTAATTTCTCGTCGCTCCATACCCTCAGTGACGTGATGGGAACAAGGGCGTCTATGCAAAGTGTCCCTACACCCGCTACAAATTTCCGGTGCTTGGGGAGGGAAAAGGGAAACCATTTTGTTATATGCGCCGGTATTTGTAGCACTAAAATTCGTGCAAAAAAACTTATGCACGTGGGTGTACAGATTACGGAGTAAAAGATGATCGAATTGTTCACCTAGCGCTCACATGTGTTCCAGGACCAAGTTGCCTGCGGGTATGGGGATCATACATACATACATACATACAATTGAGTTAAGAACGTCATTTTGTGCATCTCACAATGCCTCGCCTTTTGACCTTCACAGATCCCCAAAATTCGATTTCAATCCTGAGATATTCAATAAAAACCAAAAAAGCTCTGGGGATTTTTGTCACTTTCCATACGAAAGAAGTTTCAATCTTGTCGTGCTGTCTTGTCACTCCCTGAAAATTGATATAAGTGCGACAAAGGGCAAAGGAATTTCAGGTCAGAACGCGTTTGACGCACGTACAAGTTAGACTATCGTAAACATTTGTAATTATAACTCGGGACTCCAGCAACCAACTTTAACCAAACTTCGGGACAATGCACAGAATGGTCAGCCAAACAAAACGTGTTTGTTATTGTTTACATTGCGTGATTTCGTTTTTTTTTATTCAAGGTCAAACATTAAAACGCGTTTTTCTCGGAACGTCGAAATGGCGGGTGCGACAAGATAGCACGACGACGTCGATTTTCTAAAAAACTATGTTTATAGGTTCCGTCGAAAGGAACGCAAACATCTCTATTAAAAAAACGCTCAAGAAACGGTCAAGGAAAAACACAATCTTAATTAAACTCAAACATACATGTCGAATATTTCAAAATCATTAAAGGATTTTAAAATTAAGAATTTTAGAATTTCAGAATCTAAAAAATAAAGATATTTAAGAATTTTAAAATTCAAGATATTTGATTTTTGAAATCTTTCAATTTTAAGGGTTTTTAAATTTTTAAAATTTATGGACTTATACAATTTTTGTTAGAATATTATAGGCATCGATTTTCAGGTTTATGAACTTTTTATTTTTCAATTCATAAAAATTAAAAAAAAAATCCTTCTTTTCCTCCAAGAATCTCATGTGCACGCACCATCACACGCGATCAAACCGGCCTTAATCTTTTCTTGAGAGTGTCACGAAAAGAATGCGCAACATTTCTTCACTGCGTTCCTTCAAGCTTCGTACTAAGCTTTCTTTTATGAAACTCAAAAACTTAAAAATTAAATGTAAAAATAAATACTCAACAATACACATAACAAAATAATTATCGCTTTTTGAAGATTATTTCAATGTTATTCCTAATAATGTTTTTGTTCTTAATTTAAAAGTAATCCTTCTCAATTATGTTTTTTATCATCCGCGCGAAATCCAAATTTCCAGCGCAAACAAATTTTCATTCAATTCGATACTTTTATTCCTTTAAAATACACTACAGTCCAGATATTTGGATAACTTTTCGTTATATTTGCATGAACCTTTTCGCTACTCTTTAAAATGTTTCTTTTTTATAATTTAAATAAATTTTGAATCAAACATTTTAAGAATATCGTCTTTTCAAGCAAATTGTTTTTCAATAATATTTTTAAAAAATAAATCTTGGAAACATATTTTTTCCCGCTTCGAAAAATACGTGTTTTATTGTTCAATGAGATGGATATATTTTTTCCTAATCATTACAAATTGTTTTTTTTTTGTTCCGATAATAGAATTGAATTTGAAAATATTTCAATATTGGTATAAAATTTCATGTTACGCAACAAAAAAAAATACGTAAAACATGTGGTACAATTTTCGGACCACTTAAGGTCCTCTTCCAACATACAAAAAAACGTTATCAAACAAAAAATACAAGTGAAAAAGCATTCACTACGCTTCGTTTGATACCTATATCGCAAATTTAAATATTTTCGAAAAATACGCTATTTCGTGATTTTTTTTTGGTTGTTTATACTTTGAAACAATACATTTTCAAAAAATATATTTTTAGTGAAAACATTAAAAATTTAACATGATATGGTTAAATTAAGTCGATTTTAGAAAGTTTTTATAATTGATTGCCGATAAAATTATCGAAATAACGATAACGATAGATTATTGTTATCGAGCATTTTACATACAAAGAAAGCTTGTTCATCATAACAGTTTCTTAGCCAGTCCGCGTGCCGCAGTTTGTTATCCACTGGCCTAATGGAATATCTTTCGAAGAACAGTAACAAATTAGCTTCTTTGTCTGAATTCAGTCCATAACTCTTATTCCAAAATATGATTTCTCTCTCTCCATAAATTACTTCACAATTCATCTAATTCAAGCCTATCAGTCTCACTTCCGCACCAAATACCGGTACGTCTTCTTCACCCGGTTCTCCTGTATGCTGTCCAGAATCCACTGCGGGCTCACGCAGAACGCCCCCTTCGGCACGCCTCCAACGTCCTCCAACGAACTCACCAACAAATACCTCGCCGCCTGCGCGTTCCCCGTAATCTTCCCGCCGCACGTAATGATGAGCTCGCGCAGCTGGTCCTGCGGCACCTCGCACCGTTCCGACACGTAGAACGTCCCCCCGCACTCCCCGAACAGGTCCATCCGGTAGCGCGAACCGAACGCTTGGCGCTCGCTGCGGCACGTTTGGACGGCCGGAGAAAACTCGCACAGTTCGTACTGGTCCTCGGGCAGCCAGCGGCCGGCCCGGGCCGACTGTTCGATCCAGGCGTAGCTGACGATCCAGAGGCCGCGCGTCAGGGCGCGCAACAGGTTGACGGTGCGGCGCGTTTCCAGGCTGACCAGGTGCGTTGTGCGGTCGGTGACGTTCGGCTGGATGAGGAAGCCGCCGAGGGCGGACACGGTCTGGAAGGGTTAGATGGAAGGCGTTTAATATTACAGAAATCGAAGTTGACTTTATAGCTGTCGACCAGTACCAACTACTAGTATCTTTCTTTTATCTACAAGGACTTCGCCGTGTACGAGATCATGCCCACCCGCCCCACACGGGCAGAAAAACTTTAGGATTTTTTTTAAATTTTGTTTAACATTTTTTATTTATTTTTCTATAGATCTGAATTTTCTGTTCACCGATTTATCACTAAAACTAGGTATGTAGGGTATTTTAACCATTAGTGGACCCTAGTAGAGCCGACGCGCATTTTTCACAATTTTCCAATATTTTAAGCACTTTTTCATAACCCTTTGTACAAAACAATAGAATCTGAAGTCTTTTGAACAATTTTGACTATTGGTTTCATCAGTAATTTGTTTTTGAGCAGAATTGTATTGTGGACCCGGGTCCACTATAGGAAAACTATTATTTTTGTACCAAATTTAACCGATATTTGGTGTTTTGATGCATGGTGGAGGACTTATGGTAGATATAATGAATAAAAGATGGATTTTCCATCATAAACAAACATGTTTTGTTAACAAATTTGGCTTAAAACAACAAAAAACCTAACAGACATTTAAACACATTTATTTCCGAAAAAGATCAAAGAAAACGTTTCAAAAACAACTGTAAACATTATAATTCGCAATTCGCAATTCGCAATTTTCAGTGTAAGAACGGGCCTTGACCGATCTTATGCACTAGGTTCCCGACGAACACGAACTGCCCTAACACCTACACCTCACCCTTGCTCTGAGTCAGTACGAGCAACACGCTAGAACACGCTTTGAGTGTTCGTGCCAGGCATGCACACCTTCTTTTCCGGTTACGCATTTTAACTCGGCCGGGGGTGGTACATTATGTAGGGTTTGATGTAAGTATAAGCGCCTAACCATTTATAGTGTGCCTATCAACTTTCATTAAAGCAAAAACTATTTTATTTTTAGTTTGAATTCAAAAACTTATTGTTATTTACTGTGTATTGTTTTCTCCTGAAATCATTCCTAGTGTTGAGTCGTGTTTATATGTTGCTATTCCTTTTGTCGCGGTGTTTTGTTACAATTTTTGGTCCTAAGCATGTTATAAAAGTTTTTCAAAAGTACAATAGTAATATTTGTGTTAATTCTTTGATCATTCCAAAAATTAAGTAAGGGCTCGAACTTCACTTGTTTTAAAGAAAAGGGTGAAGATTGAAAACAATGGACAGTGAAAGAAATATACTATTTAAAAAATCAGTAGTAAAAGAAAGATGGTAATTTATGAAGTAGATAAAGAAATTAACAATAGTTAATAAATAGAGGCAACAAACAAGCCTAGATTGTATAAGGGCAATTTATAGGGCAGACGAAAAATTATTCAAATAGATAAATAAAGATAAACAAAATTGTCATCGCTGCCAAATTAAGGGAAAACAGACAGTTTGTTACAGGAGCATCAATTAGTAAATAGAGTGGAAAAGCGTTGAGAAATAACAGAATCAAGAAAATAAAATCGAAAACAAATGGACGATAATAAACAGAAGGCGTGTTAGAGAATCAGTGAAACAAAATAAACAGAATATAGATGGTAGATAGAGAGCCTGGAGCCTATTAGAGAACGGACATCTCAAACCAAAAGCACCAATCGGGGCGCGGGAGCTGTCAAACGGAGGTACCAATCGAGCAAAAGACAAAGGATTTTGCTCGATAGGCATCTCCGCTTGACAGCTCCCGTGCCACGATTGGCAGCTCAGGCCCGAGGTGTCCGCTCTCTAATAAGCTCCAGGCTCTCTAATGGTAGATAAAAATGGAAAGAAGAGAAACCCCGTTGTGCGATGTTTCAGGTACATCCACAGCAGTTGACTCAACATACTGCGAATCAAAACAATACCGTCTTCAATCACAAATTACTTCCCTTTCCCACATTGTTGCGCCCCTTTCTTTTAGCCATCTCGATTCTGACCCACGGCGGTCAAAGGTTT
This sequence comes from Culex quinquefasciatus, assembly GCF_015732765.1. Classification (NCBI taxonomy): domain Eukaryota; kingdom Metazoa; phylum Arthropoda; class Insecta; order Diptera; family Culicidae; genus Culex; species Culex quinquefasciatus. Next base: position 165,552,041 of record NC_051863.1, on the reverse strand, counting down.
ACGAGCCGTTTCCACAGGCCACCAGCTAGGTCATCATGAAAACCAAGCCAACGTGGAGGTAAGAAGATAGGACACTTGCAAGGAACCAGAGCTATACTGTCTTGATCAAGAATGATCTAACAGGACAATACGGACGTAGTCAGTGACGCTCCTTCCAGGATATTCCTCGCCTGAGCGTCAACTGAAGAGGTATCATCAGCATCATTCGCCCTTGGCCTGTCATTATCCAAAAATTAGGAATTCAATATTAATGAACCAATGAAGCGGTAGGAATCACATACAAAATAATACAAATCTGACGATAGATTTCTTGAAATCTTTAATTTTCCGAAGAAACAACTTATCTTTCTTGGATTAGTATAAAACAAAGCAGGCAAAATTAACGGCCAAATTTGGATGTTTACCGAGTTCTAAAAACAGAGAAAATCCTATAAAGCTGTTAAGAGTTTTGAAAAAAATCTCTGGTAGAAAATTGAATCAAATTTATTATAAAACTGAAGTTCAATTCAGTTTGGAAGTGATTAAAAACCTTTTATAAAAATAGTAGAATGTAGAATGGAGCTAAATGTATTTTTTTTAATGTACAGATGTTAGATACAGAATATTCATCTACTTTAAAAAAGTTTTTTTTAGCCAGATTATAATGATTTAGGAAACAAAATATTACAATATTGTTTAATACTGTTAAATAAAACAAGCCAGTACTCGAAATATCAGGAATTAAAAACGAAATTCTGAAAAGTTTGTTTCAGAATTTATTCAAATGAATAAAATATTGAAAAAGTTGCAAAATGTTTCAATCTAAATATAAAATTCAAACCTAATATCTTAAAATTTGGAGAAGTAATAATTTTAAAGGGTAATTTCGAATTCAGTAAAATGCACAGGAATTCAACTAGCAGAGATGGTTTGGAATGAAAAACACGTTTTAAATCAGGAGGGCCACTCAAATTCCATTTTCAAATTCCCGACTTTTTCCCGACTTTTTTTCCAGACTTTTCCAGAATGCTCAAATAATAGGCATTTCTTATCTAAAGAATGATTTCAAACAAAAAACTTTCTATAAGAACAGTCAATATTAACCAGCGAAAAAAAAACCACAATGATTTAAAAAAAATCCAAATATAGGCATTTTTTGTAAATACAAAAACTAAACAATAAATAAAAAAAACACTTCAAAAATGGAATTTCATTATTATGATTCAGAGTAGAAACACAAACAATTAGTCTTTGAAAAAATAATCGAAAGTTCAACAATACTTATAACTTCCATGTTATTTTTTAAATTGGCATACGTATAGTTTTTGATACTTCGTTTCAACTGAAAATGGCAAAAAGTTAAAGATAACTGAACTTAAAATAGCGTTCCTATTTGTTCAAAACTTCATCATCATTTTAAATCAAAGAATGATTGAAACATAATTGCTGTTATTATTCATTCAAAAGATTTAGAAAAATGTCAAGGAATTCGAAAAATTTAATTTTAATTTTGTAATTTTTGATATTAAATTTAGGTTTTCCGAAAACTGAAAATCAAGCTTTATCTATGGTAGGTAATTTAGCCATTTTCACAAAAAAAGTTCAAGGGCAACATTTGGGGAAAAAAATATTTTAAATTACTAAATGAATTTAGTTAAACAATTGAAAATATTCACCAAAAAAAAAAAAAAAAACCGTTGCCAATCTCAAGTTGGAATCTGTTACCAAATATCCAATTATGTGTCAAAATGAAATAGAATCATAATTCTAAGCTGGCCATTATGTTCTATTTTTATATTAGTGTTTCATTAACTTTACCTCTTGTTTGATGAACAAAAATTAAAGCGATCATTTGATTCATAAAAAATATTATGAAAATCTGTGTCAAAGACTCCAATATTCATTAAGATTTTGAATGCCTTTAACAGCTTTTCTATACTCAAATATATTGAAATAGTGAAAAGAAGCTTAAATTTAAAGTAAGTTACTAAAGCAGAAATGAGTGAATTCAATTTGAAAATTTTACAAAATATTACAAAATTATTCAAGAGTTAAAAAATAATTTTCAATCAAGTATGCTCATAAATTCCCGACTTTTTCCCGATTTTTGGCGGATTTTGGCGAATTCCCGACTTTTTCCCGACTTTCCCGATTTCCCGACTTGAGTGGCCACCCTGAGAGATCATAGACATGTTTTAGTAACGCATTTAAATTTTAATTGAAAATAATTAATTATAATTGAAAATTGAATCATAAACATTAGCAAAAAATAAGTTTTCTATTAAAATTTAACTTTAAAAGTACTCAGATTTTAAAACTCTCTGCAATTTTCTTTTTTTCACATTTTTTTAGGTTTTATTTTTTTTTAATTTTCAAATTTCTTTATTTTTGAAACTAAATGAAAACTTCTATTTTTTTTCAAATTAATAATTTTTATTTAATAGGTATGATTCTTTTAAGATTTTGTTTTTATATTTTGATTTTAGAAGTTTTAATTTGAAAAATATGAAAAAAATTGAATATTTATTTGGGCCGTTGATTTTTTTAAAGTTTATGCCGCCCCCTTCAAAAACTGTTCGAAAAATCAGAGGATAAAACAAATTCCAAAAAACTGCAAAATTTTAATGGAAGTAGATGTCTAATCAACTGAAAACAATTAGAAATGCATTTTCTTGCGTTTAAAAACACGTTTAGCATGTCTGGGATCGATCAAAACTATTTCGAATTTTTGTAAAATTCCGTTGTACAGTACCGCAAAAAAAGTTTTTTCGGCAAAAAAAAGTTCCGTCAATGTTTTGACATTTTGAAAACTAATGCATGCAAAACAACTTAATACCAAGGCTTGTAATTTAGATTTTTATATAGGTATATATATTTCATTTTTTTTTTCTCGTTTGTATCGAATTCCACAACAATCTCAAATGCCAAAATTTTCACACAATACCGGATAAATACCGTAATTTGCGATATGGGTAAATTATGCAAATTTTAATACTTTTTATAAAGAAATACGGTTTTGACCCAAAAAAAGTATTTTTTGCAATTTCGTCGTGAAACTACTTACTTTTCCTGTCATTCTTGAACGACGAAATAGCCTACTTTTCTGTACCAAAAATAAAAGAATCGAATACCAATACTTTTCAAAATAAATGCTGAAAAGTTCTACTTTTCAGCACTGAAATAAGTGCTGAAAAGTTGAACTTTTCAGCACTTGTTTCGAAAAGTAACACTTTTCAAAATTATTTTGATTTAAACGATTTATTGACAAAATACATGAAAATTTTACTTAAAATTTCACTCAATGGGTGTTTTTCGGAATTGCAAAAAATGTTGTATGGAACTCGTTGCAAAACTTGATTTTTTCAGCACTCGTCGTGTTTATCCAACTCGGTGAACCTCGTTGGATAAATGTACGACTCGTGCTGAAAAAATCCTCTTTTTGCAACTTGTTGCATAAACTACTATTACAGTTTTACCTCTAAATTAGTGCAAATCTACGCAAAATTTTATATCGTTTGATATCCATTTTGCATGCACATGAAAATTACAGTATTTTTGAAAATACGATACTTTGTTAAAATGTTAGAATTTTACACTACAAATGAATTATTGAAAAAAGTTCATGTTGTTTATTTAAAAATGTTAAAAATATAATGTTTCAGAGTATTTTCGCATTTTATCTAACGACATACACGTCAAAACCTTAAGTTCACCCTTTGAGGTAAGAATGGGAAAATGATCCTGAGGATCATAAGAAAATTATAGGCTACTTTAGAAAGTTTAGATTTTTTGGTCATATATGACTCCTCATCAGGCCTGTAAGTTTTTAACAAGTTAATTTCAAGGATTTGCATTGAATGAATAATCATCGGTTCGCCGATAGAATACCTAATCTTATTTCACTAACCATAAACAATAGCTCAACAAAAACCGACAACCGATAGCTGATGAAGTGAAGAGAGAAATGAAGCCAATCTTGCCGAAGAAATTACAACAAGTTTTTAATTTACCCAACAAATGTTAGAACATGATTTAATAAGTAGTGTTAACATACAGTGACAGCAATTCAAAATTTCAACTTACCCACCTCGGAGATCTTTTTTTTGTTCAGCCAAGATTGGACATATTTCTTTTCTTCCAACACAGCAAAACAATCGGTTGTTAAATTTTTCTAAAGAACGTTTATTCAACTGAAGTTTTGTTAATATATTACAATTTGTCGACTTTTTTGAAACAATGATGCCACGAAATGACTAAATCGCGACGGTCTTGAGATTGGTGAAAGCAAACAAAAAACACACATAAAAATAGAAAGAAAAAAAAATCAACCAAATCTACGCGAGTCGTACCTCTTTGACGAACCGCTGCTGATCGGCGTGAAGGTTGGTCGTCGCGAGCCGGAACTGCGCCGCCGCCGACTGCTGCGACCCGTTACTGCTCTGCTGCGAGGACTGCGAACTCGCCGTCGGCAGTCCGGCTCCCAGCCCGAGCGCCTTCATCGTTCGGGCTTGCGTTCCCATGACGGGTCGCGACCCGGATGGTTGTTGCTTCACCGGCGCCTCAAACAGCACCGAGCTGCGGCGGGTTGTTTTGACGGCGGTGGCCGCCTTCGCCACGGCCAGCGAGCGCCGCTTCGAGGGCGCCGGGGTTTTGGGCGCTTGTGGCAGTGGGGGAGTTTTGGCGCGCTTCGGGGGGTTGTCCGGGAGGGTTAGGGTGTCGGGTTGGGAGGGCGAATCGGTGCTGAGCGAGGGCTGGGCGTTGAAGAGTTTGCGCTTGCGGGGTGCGGTTGAGGTGATGTCCGAATCGGTTGAGGAGCGCAGCTCGGTGGAGGATTTGAACTTGATGGATTTCTCGGTTGATTTTGAGGCTTTTCGGTAGAAGCTTTCCAGGGAGGTTTGGCGCGAGATGGAGGATGGCCGTGGGGGTGGTGATTTGAGGGCTGCGGCGGCGGCTTCGACGCGGTTTGTTGGTTCTGGGGTGGCGGAGGCTTTGGATTGCTGGTTGATCTGGGAGAGGCGTTTGTCGATGATGTCCATCGAGATGTCGAAGATGGTTTTGCGGCGCTCGGAGATTGGGGTGCGGGTCGAGCTGAAGCTCGTCAAGCTGGACTGGTACTCTTCCAGGAGGGTCTTTTTGGGGGCGATGGTTGGTTTTTGGGATGGTTCTTCCGGTGTTTCCGGAACGTCGACCGCGGACGAGTACAGCGTTCGGCGTTTGTTTGACGCTCCGAGCGGAGTTCTGTCGGTTGCCGTTGAGTTGGCTGGAGGGTTGAAGAAGGTGCTTCGTCGGTTCCGTACGGGCGTTTCTCTGGCCAGAGTCGCCTTATCCGACTCGTCGTAGACGCCGGGAGTGTACAGCGTTCGGCGTCGGTTCGTCCGGAACGCCTCCAGATCTTTGGCGTCCAGTTCTGGCGTGATTGCTTTCTTCAAAGAGTTGGATTTGCCAACGTTCTCGGACGTTTTGGGACCGAGAGTACGCCGCGGTGACGATCCCATCTCAACTCGCACCACTTTGTCAGTCTTGTCGGAAGATTGCTCCATCTTGCTCGGTGAGTAGATGCTATTTCTGGCCGCCGCCGCCGGCGGAACATTCTCCTGCTGGTTCTCACTGTTCTGCTTGGAGAGTTCCATCGGCTTAGGCGATCGGATCGTGTCCTGCCGCTTGACCGGACTGTTTTCGTCCATCGACACGGCCAACGTCTTCCGGCGGGTTCGCGTTGACGTCTGAACGACCGGGACCACCGCCGGCGATTCCACCTCCTCCTCGACGCTGGTCACTCGTGGTGTAAACAGCATCGTCTTGCGACGCTGCCTTGGAGTCGGCTTCGCCACCGGCGTAACTTCCTTGCTGGTGCTCCGTCGTCGTCCCGGCGTCACCTTCTCGGCCGATCCACCGAACGCGAGCGATTTTCGAATCGACCGCGGTGGAGCCTCCGGCGTGGTCACCTCTTCCTCTTGGCTCTTCTTCGCCTTTGACGAACCCCCGCCCGAGCTGGTGACCGGCGAGTTACGGAACCGCTCCAGCAGCCGCATCGGACCGGCCAGCATTTTGTCGAAATCGTCCTGCGGTTCCTGGGTCATGGCGTTGTCGATCTGGAACTCGTTCAGGATTCGCTCGAGGCCGTCGTCCTTGCGGATGCGGTGCAGCACTGGCAGCTTCGCCGGCGGGGAAATCACAGATTTGCGGGTGGACGTGGCGGAAGAGTTGCCACCTTCGGTGGGGCGTTTTTTGCCGGTTGAGCCACTGTTGAGCTCTTCGGCGCGCGGTTGCATCGACTTTTGGCGCTGTTTGGGAAGAAAGAATTTCCTGTAACATTCCTAAAATTCAACAAAACAAGCCATTCTTACCCGAATCTTCTTGAACAGCTCCGGATTATCGTAGCGCTCCTGGTTCGAGATCGGAAAGTTGACCGGATTCATAATACACAGATGGCGCTTGCACGCCTCGATCCACAGAATCGACACCACCGGGATGTTCATCTTCTTGGCCTTCTGGTAGGTGGACATCAGCCCGTCCTTGAAGATGACGTGCGTCGTGTCCTTGTACAGCTTATCGTTGACCTTCGCCCCCAGCGAGGCCACCACGTCCTTGATGCCGTCGCTGCGATTGTCCGCGCCGGAACGCACCTCAATGTACACGCAAACCCCGGCCATCACCTGCTGGATCGTTTTCTCCGTCGGCGTGCGCCGCTCCTCCTCCGTAATTATGTCCTGCTCCTCGTGGGGCACATCAAACTGGCCGTAAGCGTCCCGCTTAGACGGCGATTTGAGCGCCCTCAACGCCCGGACCCGGGTCGTAGCCGACGGACTGTGCAAATCCTTATACAGCCGCGCCAACCGCGGATTATTCTGAATGTCCAACCCGTTCGTTGGGGTCGTGCAACGAAGCTGATCTGAAAAAATAAACCCAACAAACCAATCAATCCGGAACTCCCAAAAAAAACCACAACCAACCCAAACTCACCATCCGATTCGAGCAGCTGTTCGATCGAGTACGACGTCCCCAGCGAGCTGCAAAACGACTCGTCCCCCGAAGAGTTGGCCTGCTCGTGCAGCGCCTGGTCCACCGGAGTGGCCAAGATCTTCAGCATCAGGTTCTCGTGCAGGCTCATCCGTTTGTTTACCGGCGTCCCGACGGCATCCTGGCTGAAACTCCGTGCCGGCGGAGTGACCAGCGCCGAACCGGCTCCGACCACCGACGAAACGGAGTACCGACGCCGGGTGGCGGAACCGATCGGAGTTGTCGTCGAGGTTCCGATTGTTGACATCCGCGAGGGCGTCGTTCCCGCGACCTTCAGGTCGGGCGTGTAGCTGCGCATTACGCGATTCATGGTGGATCGGGCACGCCACGCAGATCACTCCATTAATTTAAGACGCGCACTTTTAATAAATTCACTTTTTATTTCGAGACAGAAAATTTAAAAGACCGACGCGGACGATTGTGATGACTCGATTCAAAACGGTCAACGGTCGTCTCCGGAGGAAGAAGCTTTCGCCGGGCTGTCAGATTTGTCAACAGCCGGAGCGAAATGTCTGCAGAGCAATCGTACAAGTTAAAACAAGTTTTTCAATCGCCTCAAATACACTTAAAACCGTTTCATTAGTTTAAATTAGAACAATTTCTTAATTGCAACCATTCAATCCAACTAAACATGAAAACAACAAAAAGAAACAACTTTTTCTAACAATCCATCTATCTGCACTCGTTTGCGAATTTCTGTGCCACTAGTGTGAAAAGTCTACAACTGCTAGACGCGTCGCACACACTGGCGAAAAGCTCCGGTGGCTTGTCGGAAAGTGAAAAAAAGCTTCTCGCGTTTAAAGTGCTTGGCAGCGCGTGAGGGGTGCCAAGATGGAATGCGATGCGACGAACGAATGAATTCTTAAGGTTTTGTTTTGTGTTACCTGTGTTGTTTAGAAAGTAGCTATTTTTTCATTGTTGTACCTGTAGGGATTATGGGTTGCAGGATTGAATATGTAATAAATTATTAAATGAGTATTTATTATAAGATTGATATAATTCATAAATAAGAGTTAAGAGCGCAACAAAAAGTGCGCACCTTCATGAATATTGCCTTGTTAGCTAATCGTGGATTGAGTGCGAGAGCGCGCTAGCGAGCTGCGAGAGAGAACAACGAGCGAGAAAACAACGAGATGCGCGCGGCCGGCGAAAGAGAGAATGAAGATTGTCAAATCAGTTTTGTGGTTAATTTCTGTGGAATAAGACGTGTTGTTTGTTGATTGCAAAATATCTGTGTTTTTATTATAAAAGAAAGTCCCCGATCACGACAATGGCACAGTCCGGTAAGTCGAACCTTTTTGATTCATGAAAGATCATTTGTTTTGCTTGAATTGTTGTGTTGTGAAATCCAACAGTTTTGTTTACCTGCCAGGAAGCAGGTCCAAATTTCGCTTTGTTGTTGTGCCTGTGTTTTGAAACAGGTAGATTTTTGCTTGAACTTGTTATTTGAAATTGATAAAAGGCATAAAACTATCTGCGATAATTGACGGTCTTGAATTTAATGAATGATTTGCTTGTTGTTGTGATATTGGGAACGAATGTTTTGTTTTGAAGTAGTAAGTTTGGCTTTTCGTTGTGATAATTGAAAACCAATGTTTATTCTAAGTTTATGCAGGAATTTGAAGGCAAATAATTTGCTCAAGATTTGATTGTTTTTGTACAATCACATTTTTGCTTTAGATTTGATTGTTGTTGTTTTGATTGACGACCAATGTTTTGTTTTTAATTTGATGCAATGTTTAATCGTTGTTGTGGAAATTTAACTCCAATGTTTTGTTACGAATTAGACTTCAATTTTTTTTTCTTCTTATTTTTGTGATTGATGAAAATCAATATTTTGTTTATAATTTGACAAAAGATTTGACAAGATTGTGGAAATTGAAAATCAATAATTCTTTATGAATTAAATGGAGGATTAGTTTGCGATTGAAGGTAGATAATTTGTTTTTAATTGAGTTATTGTTTTGGTAATTGAAATCAAATTTGTTGTTTGAATTTTATTGTTGTTATTATAATTGACGACCAATGTTTTGAATTTGATGCAAAATTTGATTGTTATGGATTGTTGTTATTATTGATGATCATGATCATTATTTTTATTTTTTATTTTGGATTGGATGCTGGTTACTTTGGTAATTGAAGACCAATGTTTATTTTTGAATAAGATAAATATTTGCTTCTTGTTAGTTTTGTTTTAAATTTAATGAAAGATATGCTTTTTGTGGCAATGACTTGATGCAAAGTCCAATAAAATCACAAATAACAAAATTTACAGGTTTAATTTTGATTGAAAGATTTGATTGTTGATGAGGGAATTAAAGACCAATGTTTTGTTATGATAAGATGACAAATTTGCTTATTTTTGCGATAAATAAAAACCAATATTTTGTTTCGAGTAAGATACGAGGTTTGATTGATATTGTGGTAATCGAAAACCATGTATTATTTTGAATATGATGATAGATTTGCTTTTTGTTGTGGCAATCGAAGGCCAAGATTTGTTTTCTGAATTTGAGTATTGTTATTATAGAACGGTATTTTTACTCGGTTTTAAATTTCATGCAATATTTGATTGTTATTTTATGGTGGGCAATTTTGAGTTTTAAATTTGACGCAATATTCGATTGTTTATATGGTAATTGATGACCAATGATTTGTTTTGAAGTTGATGCAAAATTAGATTATTAATTTTATGGTTAATGAAAAATGTTTAGTTCTCATTTGAATGAAGATTTGATTGTTGTTATTATTGACGATAAATTTTTACTGTGAATTTGATGCAATATTAGATTGTTGCTTGATGCTGTGGAAATGGAAAACTAGCGTTTTAGAATTCTAATGAAAATTTTATAGATTTATGCAGAAATTGACAAACAATGTTTTGCTTTGAAATTTGATTTCAGCAACGTTTTTTGCCGTTATAATTGATTAGTCATAGTTAATTTTGAAGTCTCTTCTTTGTTGGAGCCTGACAGACCTCTGCGATGGTAGTCAGAAAAAAAGTCTCCTCTGTGTTGGAGCCTGACAGACCTCTGCGATGGTAGTCAGAAAAAGTCTCCTCTGTGTTGGAGCCTGACAGACCTCTGCGATGGTAGTCAGAAAAAGTCTCCTCTGTGTTGGAGCCTGACAGACCTCTGCGATGGTAGTCAGAAAAAGTCTCCTCTGTGTTGGAGCCTGACAGACCTCTGCGATGGTAGTCAGAAAAAAGTCTCCTCTGTGTTGGAGCCTGACAGACCTCTGCGATGGTAGTCAGAAAAAGTCTCCTCTGTGTTGGAGCCTGACAGACCTCTGCGATGGTAGTCAGAAAAAAGTCTCCTCTGTGTTGGAGCCTGACAGACCTCTGCGATGGTAGTCAGAAAAAAAGTCTCCTCTGTGTTGGAGCCTGACAGACCTCTGCGATGGTAGTCAGATAAAAAAAATGAACAATCTGTGCTGGAGTTCTTTGCGAAAGCAGTCAGATAACAATCTCCTCGATAAAGGAACCCGACAGACTTTTGTGATGATTTTTGCCTTCCTCACCTTACTGAGAAAAGGCTATAAAATCACTCGGAAAATGAACTTTTTAATTAGACCTCCTAGACCTACCTTCATTTGTACATATCGACTCAGAATCACCAACTGAGCAAATGTCTGTGTGTTTGGTTGTATGTAGACATGTGTACCAAATCAATGTCACTGGAATATCTCGTCACAGGTTCAACCGATTTTGGCCGGAACGGTTTTAATCGATCCGTCTTAACGTCCCCTAAGTTGCTATTTAAATTCATGCAGTTTTATCATGCATTTAAAAAGTCATGTTAAAAAAAAACCGTTTCATATTAAATTAAAATTATGGTAAAAAGGGTGGTTTTTTTCATGAAACTCTCGCATGTTATATATTTTTTTTTTTATATTTTTAGAAAGCATATGAGAAGACCTTTTAGGTAAAGTAAGAATTTTCAAGATCTGACTTACCTATCTTAAATTACAAGCAGTTTAAAAAATGATCTGAATTCACATAACCTCAACTGGTCGGGTCTGATCGCCACGAAAAAGCCGTGTAGAGGGATGCCTTTTCCTCAAAGGCCGTGTCTGTATAATCTTGACAAAAGTCTGTAGGTAGTCTGTTAATTTATTAGGAGCTCTGGTGCTGCGATCACGTTAGGGAGATCAATAAACCATGTGGACACTTTAGGCGGGTTGGAATCACTCTATAAATGAGAGGAAGGCACCAACCTCCTAAAGGTGGATTATGTAACGTTTTTTTAAATAACTTCGCAGAAGGAGCCTTACGGATTTTACAAATATATTGTTCAGCAATTTTTTTCATTCAATTAAGGACCGTCTTTAACATCACAAAAGAAATTGACCTAAGAAAATTGATAAATAAATTTCAATGTGAAAGTGAGCACTTTTTGGTATCCACAGATAAAGCAATATGTATTTTGGCGTTATGTCTGTGAACTACCTAAAAAAATGATTTTAAATTCATCGAATAGGACTAAAACGGTTGTCACTATTACTAAAACTGGAGTTTTCCTCTCTTGAAAGATAAACCTCTAAATCAGCGATTCTCAACGGGGGTACCGGGCCTACTTGATTTACACGGTAGGGGCTACCAGCCTAGAAGAAGGTTGAGAATCGCTGCTCTAAATTGAAAGACGCTAATGATAAAGTATTCCATATTGATAGTTGTTATGGTTAATTGTTACTTTAATCGATTTACTCAGCTGTGATACAAAAGTTGCTTGAAACCCAACATTATTTCACAGGGAAGTAAAAATTTAAGTAATCGTTAACATGAACATTACATTATTAGTTAAAAAATGTAAAATAATACACTTAATAATTAATTTGATGCATATTTAAATAATAAATAAAGGAATGATTAATCATCAGAAATGCTTGAAATATAATTTAAAGTGTGAGAGCGTTGCGTCACAAGAGAAAATAATACAAATATTTGAATATTAATTTTGAATTGAGAAGTATGAGTGACAATTTGAGCAACAAAAAAAAAAACATTATTTAAAAAAAACTAGGAAATATTTAAATTTATTTTTCAATGTAATATCTGTTATTTGTATCAAAATGGTTCAAAATCATTCATTAATTTCGATAAAAATTATATTTTAACACTGTATCATTTTATTGAGTTAAAAAAAAAAACTTTCAAAATTTTAGTATGGTAAATACATCAAAAATCAATTAAGAGAAACATTATTTTGAAATAAATTAAAGAAACTTTGGGGTTCTTTAATCGATTGTACTTAATTATGAAACCAAACTTTTCAAATTACATAACAGGAGTTTATCAGCAAATAAAAAGTTAAAATTTTAAATAAGAAAAGAAATTATTGACAGGGATCGTAAAGATCGTGATTAAAAAAAAATTAAGTTTCTGTGAACAATCTACTCAAGTAATATATCAAAGTTGCTTGGAACTCATTTTACATTACAAGAAAAATAAAACAAAATATTTAAAAATAAAACATTAAAAAAATCTTTCAGCTGTTTTTAGATAAGCAAGATACGTTTTGAAGGAATTTATGGTTAGGTTATTGTCTCCTCCGTGTTGGAGCCTGACAGACCTCTGCGGTGGTAGTTTGAAAAATGTTTCGCCTGAGATGGAACCCTTTGAGATAGTAGTCAGATTGCAATCTATACATCTATGCATTACAAAAATAATTGAATAAAATATGTTTTTTGTTGTTATCTGATAAGCACAGTACATTTTGAAGGTATATATAAATAAAATGACCTTAAACATTGTTTTGATCATGATTAAATGTAACATTGAATAATCTAATCTACGGTAATATCAACAGTGCTTGAATCCATACCTTTAGCTACAATAAATACAATTTGAAGAGAAAATTAATTTGATATAAAATAGAAATCGAATATAGCGGAACGGCATTTATTTCAGTTTATATATTTTATTTTTATTGCAACAATTTACCACATGATTTTGTTTTATTCATTAGAATAATATTTTCTGAACTATGTTTTGTTTCAAGATAAACAAAAATATTATTAAGTAGACACAACAGAGAAAAAAAAAACTATTCGGTAAAAACTATTCTTTGTCTGGTTAAAAGATCGCGTAAGTGAATATTAATAGAAAGTACAAAATTTTTAATATAAAAGTTGAAAAATGTTGATACTACCATGCATTTACAGAACAAATTCGTTAAATATGTAATTTTTTTTTTAAGAAAGCTTTTGTGGCAAGAATAAACAACATTTGATTTTATTTTTTTTATAAAAAAAATGTATTTTGTACAGCAAAGCACATTTTGAGCATTAATTGAATTATTGATATTATTTTTGCAATTTGCTTCATTTATTGATATTGCTTTTCAAGAAATCATCTTAAACTTAAATATGGACTGTTTTTTATTTTATAAAAGTGTACCGGTACTGATGAAAACAAATTCTTCGAAAATATTACTGATTTTGCATTTTAGTAATTTTTGCCATGATTTATTAACAAGTTCAAAATTAGTTAAAATGCGGTAATTTTTGATACAATGTTAAGCGGTGTATGCACATCGGAAGGAACCGGTCAAGAAAAAAATCAAATGGGCAGCAGTAGAAGCGAAAGCAAGCCAGATAGGGTGAAGAAAAACCCTAAGAAAACGCTCCCTCTCCTTTGTTCTACTGTTCGTGAAGCTGTTTCTTGACCCCTTTCCTTCCGAACTCCATGCTAGTCTTTATTTAAAAAAAAATTGTTTGTTTTAGCTGTACAGCTTGGTTGGGAATAAGTTACAGAAAAGTACAGATAAAAATATTGAAAATGAGGAAGGCTTGAAGATCCATCTTGGGTGTTTTTGGGTATTAAGCACAAACATATACTTTTCGTCACGTTTGCATTTAACATTACCTAAAATCAGTTTATGTTTACCTTCAAGTTCCGTCTAGTGGATCAATCGGACGTGGCACTGGGCTTTGGCTCATAATCCATAGATCGGTTTGAACTCCGTGGCGGGCGCACATAAATTCAAAGTGTAAATTTGAGTAAAAACAATATCTGTGCCTGTCATAGTTTTTGTTTCAGATTTTTTTTTAAAAATAAGTTAAATAAATTACCACATTGTATATATTTTTAGAAATGCTTATTCTTTGTTTTTTTATGGTACACATAAATTTAAAACTTTAAAAACGCCAGGATTATGCTTTATTTGTTATTTAAGTCAGCAACACGTTAGATTTTTGAATTTAGAACACATTGTTTTATATTTCATATTCACAAAATGATGATAAATAAAAATAATGTGACTCCATTTAATTCGAAATGTTTAAAAAAATAAAAATTGCTTTTGAATTTTAATTATTATTATTTTTTTAAATCGTGTTGTGTTGTTTCAGCAATGTTTGAAAAATTTGCTTTTTAATTTTAAATTACAAAAATTTTAAAGAAAATCAGGTAAACAATCACTAATCTCGTATTGCATAAAAAATTGATAAACCTGCATTTATTTGAGAAATATTTGTGGTTTTTGTTTTTCTCCTCGTTTTTTTCTTTTTCTTATGTTTTCAGGTGTTTTAAATTTTCAACCTCATCAGCGCATTCCATTTTCTACAACTTCTGCGATCGGATGTCAGCCTCTTGGACAACATAGATGAAACATTTCGAAGACTGCGCTTTCGTATTTAGATCAGCATGAAAACATAGTCGAGGAACCCGACGAAAATCTTTAAGGAAATTAAAAAAAAACATTAGTTGATTTAGCATTCATGCAATTTTTCTGTTAGGAATTATGATTGATATTCGTCATCTTGAGAGTAGAAAAGAGGGAGAATGTAGGGATTATGGGTTGCAGGATTGAATATGTAATAAATTATTAAATGAGTATTTATTATAAGATTGATATAATTCATAAATAAGAGTTAAGAGCGCAACAAAAAGTGCGCACCTTCATGAATATTGCCTTGTTAGCTAATCGTGGATTGAGTGCGAGAGCGCGCTAGCGAGCTGCGAGAGAGAACAACGAGCGAGAAAACAACGAGATGCGCGCGGCCGGCGAAAGAGAGAATGAAGATTGTCAAATCAGTTTTGTGGTTAATTTCTGTGGAATAAGACGTGTTGTTTGTTGATTGCAAAATATCTGTGTTTTTATTATAAAAGAAAGTCCCCGATCACGACAGTACCTAAATATTCGGGTAAGAACAAATTAAAACGAAAATGCAAAAGTCGGTTAATTATTACATTTTTTAGTTTTGTTACCCCTTTTAAATTTGTGAAATTTTGTGCGAACTTTTTCTACGATCAAAGCAGACATTTGCATCATTAGTTCGTGCATACAAGTTTCCAAAAGTTTCCATACAATTTTGTCAAAATGACAATAGAGCAATTCTCTACGAAATCGGCCTATTTCGACCTTTTTTATTTTTTGTATTTTTTTATTTGGCTCAAACTTTGTGGGGGCCTTCCCTATGACCAAATAAGCTATTTTGTGTCATTGGTTCACCCATACAAGTCTCCATACAATTTTGGCAGCTGTCCATACAAAAATGGTATGTAAATATTCAAACAACTGTAACTTTTGAGTGAATTTTCTGATCAATTTGGTGTCTTCCGCAAAGTTGTAGGTATTGTTGAGGACTTTTGAGAAAAAAATAGGTACACGGAAAAAAATGCAGATTTTTTAATCAACTTTTTTTCACTAAAACTCAATTTCCCAAAATACGTATTTTTTGATTTTCGAGATTTTTTGATATGTTTTAGGGGACAAAAATCCGCAACTTTTGAGCTATAGAGAAACATGGTAAAAAAAGTCTGCCGCCGAGTTATGAATTTTTAAAAAAATAGTGATTTTTGGAAAAAAATCGAAGTTTCATGCAAAAACAATTTTGACATTATTTTGCCTTCCTCACTGAGGTAAGGCTATAATCCTGCTCTAAAAATGAACTTTGAATCAAAACGTCGTAGACCCACCTTCATGTATACATATCGACTCAGAATCGAAAACTGAACAAATGTCTGTGTGTATGTGTGTGTGTATGTGTGTGTGTATGTATGTATGTGACCAACAAACTAGCTCATGTTTCTCGGCACTGGCTGAACCGATTTGACCCGAACCTGTTGCATTCGACTTGGTTTAGGGTCCCATAGATCGAGTTTTATACAGATTGAAGTTTTGATAAGTAGTTCAATAGTTATGTATAAAAATGTGTTTTCACATATATCCGGTTCTCACTTAAATGTATGTAAACTATGTCCGGGTCCATCATCCGACCTATCGTTGGTTAGGTTATCAAAAGACCTTTCCAACGAGCCTAAAACATTGAAGATCTGGCAACCCTGTCTCGAGATATGGCCACTTAAGTGATATTGATTTACTTTTTGGAAGCCGGATCTCACTTAAATTTATGTAAACTATGTCCGGGTCCACCATCCGACCCATCATTGGTTATGTTATCAAAAGACCTTTCCAACGAGTCCAAAACATTGAAGATCTGGCAACCCTGTCTCGAGATATGGCCACTTAAGTGATATTGATGTACTTTTTGGAAGCCGGATCTCACTTAAATGTATGTAAACTATATCCGGAACTACCATCCGACCCATCGTTGGTTTGTTTATCAAAAGACCTTTCCAACGAGCCTAAAACATTGAAGATCTGGCAACCCTGTCTCGAGATATGGCCACTTAAGTGATATTGATTTACTTTTTGGAAGCCGGATCTCACTTAAATGTATGTAAACTAAGTCCGGGTCCACCATCCGACCCATCATTGGTTATGTTATCAAAAGACCTTTCCAACGAGTCCAAAACATTGAAGATCTGGCAACCCTGTCTCGAGATATGGCCACTTAAGTGATATTGATGTACTTTTTGGAAGCCGGATCTCACTTAAATGTATGTAAACTATATCCGGAACTACCATCCGACCCATCGTTGGTTTGTTTATCAAAAGACCTTTCCAACGAGCCTAAAACATTGAAGATCTGGCAACCCTGTCTCGAGATATGGCCACTTAAGTGATATTGATTTACTTTTTGGAAGCCGGATCTCACTTAAATGTATGTAAACTAAGTCCGGGTCCACCATCCGACCCATCATTGGTTATGTTATCAAAAGACCTTTCCAACGAGTCCAAAACATTGAAGATCTGGCAACCCTGTCTCGAGATATGGCCACTTAAGTGATATTGATGTACTTTTTGGAAGCCGGATCTCACTTAAATGTATGTAAACTAAGTCCGGGTCCACCATCCGACCCATCGTTGGTTAGGTTATGAAAAGACCTTTCCAATGAGTCCAAAACATTGGAGATCTGGCAACCCTGTCTTGAGGTATGTACACTTAAGTGATATTGATGTACTTTTTAACTCCGGATCTAAAAAAGAGATGAAATTTTTATATCTGAAAGAGATGAAATTTCATATCAGCCACTGTTGGTAATAAGTGAGGAAGGCTCTAACCACATAGGTGGATTAAGTTAGTTTTTTAATGCAAAATTGAATTTGCAATCGAAAAGTACTTTACAGATTTTTTGATAAAGGCCTCTGTTTTCAAGATATAGCCACCGAAAGTTTGATTTTAGCGAAATTTTTGCAGTTTTTCAATTTTTAAAAATAGTGACCATGAGTGACCATTTCTAAAAATATTTTTTAGGAAAGTTCAGAAAATTTGCTATAAAATTGTCTAAGAGACATTGAAGATTGGACCTCGGGTTGCTGAGATAGAGCCGCTTTTAGAAAAAAAAACACGAAAATTGAAGTTTTCTAAGTCTCACCAAAACAACCCACCATTTTCTAATGACGATATCTCAGCAACCAATGGTTGAGTTGCTCAATGAAGCTTAGATTGGTGATATGATTGTTTACAACGATATAGCTTATTTTTCTGAGTACAATGACCCTTTGTACGACCACAAAGAGTTTAAAATGGATTTTTAAATCAATTTTGAAAAATTAACCTCGCGGTCCTGCTCGACAGAAAAGCTCCTACTTGACAGCTCGTTCCAAGGGGACCATAGTTAATCCATCGAAAAAATGTTGTCTTGTCAAAAAAAATTGTTTGCGTCAAAATGAAAAAAGTGATTTGAAATGGTTTTTAATCGTGTTTTTACCGTTGTACATAAAAATTGACATAGGGCTTTAGTATTGTACGATCAGTTCCTAGCTGGACTCGGTCGCTGGAAACGACCGGCGACTCAACGACCGATGAAATAGGCGGCGGGCCAGATGCGGGCATAAAAATGTCAAAATTGCTTCCCCCCTCACTTCGTCTCACCATCCAGCTGCAGCTTTGTTGACAAACAAACGGAGCACGCGGTCGCATGATGGCGGCATCGAGCCAGAATTAGGGGTGATCATGTGATTAAAAATGAACGTTTTCTCAAGAAAAATATTATTTTTCCGACCGAATAAAAAAATTGCGAGCATGTTCAAACAATTATTCCTGATGTCGGAGAAGTGATAAAAAAGCAAAATTTTAATCCATAACTTTTCTACAAATTGAATTTTTTCACTCCAACTGGGAACCCCTAGGTCTATCCACGACCGTTTCCAATGACCGTGAGAAGATGCCAGAAAATCCAGCTACGAGCTAAATCCACAATACCCAATTCAAAAATAAAATAGAATCCATTTCCGGTTTGGTGGAGAAATGCTCAGTTGTTTTATAAAACTGGTGCTCTACACTATACATTTAAAAGAGGATGGAAAGGGGTACGATTTTAACCCAAAAAGTTATAAGCGATGCTTAGAGGATATTTCCGAATGAGCAGGTTTTTTTTTCAAGTTAAGTTAAAATCTTTCCGAAATCAAGAATCTGAGATGTAACGAAGCCATGATTGGATGTGTATAAGATTTGTTATAAAGAGTACACATGATAATAATTATGATTTTCAGGTTAATCAACAATTCATTATTTAACAATACCGCGACCAGACTCAATAACCCTCTATCTTTACATAAAATATTATAAAATGTCCATCTTATAATGGGGCCGGTATGCAGTTTCCAGTTCCCACTTTACGACACTATTTGTTTGTCATTATCAAACTGCCTAAATAGTTTTATAACCGCGTGCCCAAAAGCCACAAACCGATCCGTTACGTGTGCCAATGCAGTGCAGTGTGTCGAGCAGATTTGCTGACTGCTGCTGCTCCTACTGAACTGCTTTCTTGATTAGGGTTTTGTTTCATAGTTCCTTCTGTTTTTCTGTGCGACTTTGGCATTTTTTTACGACCACTTCTTTCCGCGCCCAATTTGAATGAGGTTTTTTTTTATTATCGTTACAGTGGCGAATCGCGCGCGGTATCGATTTGGCTTAGACCTCCAATCTGTGGGATGCAGATTTTAAACAAGATTCGAGATGCTTATTTAATCCATCATGATCGAGGCAAACCTTAAACCGCGAAAGGCAACACCCATTATTTAACGAATCATTGGGGTGTGAGAGGAAAAATAATGCACCGCGATCGATTAGAGCCGCTAATTTGGGCTAATTTTTGTGGCGAATTATTTGTGTGCAAACGTGCGACACTTGACGCTTGCAACGACGCTAATTAATTCGCAGAGGTTAAAAGCCAGTCCGTTTCGTTGGCTGTCCGAAATTGAAAATGCTTGCAACAAAAAAAGTTCGTTTGCACCTGAAAGCTATAATGAGATTTGAAATTGAAAAAAACATCAAGACGACACATGAAGAAGAAACAAAAAATGCTCCCATTTACAATGCTTTCTGTTTAATTGATTAAATTCGATTGTTGATGCATTCATTTTAAATAACCATCGCCGTGGTTTTAATTATGAACTGCTCGCGCATCGCAAGTTGTTAGTTGCGCAACTTTTTTTTTGGGATTTGAAATTGGAAAAAAATCCATACCAACTTGAGAAGAATGAAGAATAAATGACTTCCATTGAAAATTTGTTTTTATTTGTCAGTTAAAATTACAATCTTAATAATAACAATTATTAAGTTCAGCACAAGTTTTTTTTTTTATAGAAATGAAATTAAATTTTCCTGGAAATCGGAATCAACCCACTATTAAAATCTTTTCACGGTTGTAACGAGACAGGTCGAAATTTTTCTTTAAAATGTTTAAAATGTTCATGGTGACTTATCATCATGAACTAAAAAAAAAGTTTCTTACGAAATAAACAAAAAACTAACTTAATCCACCTATGTGGTTAGAGCCTTCCTCACTTATTACCAACAGTGGCTGATATGAAATTTCATCTCTTTCAGATATAAAAATTTCATCTCTTTTTTAGATCCGGAGTTAAAAAGTACATCAATATCACTTAAGTGTACATACCTCAAGACAGGGTTGCCAGATCTCCAATGTTTTGGACTCATTGGAAAGGTCTTTTCATAACCTAACCAACGATGGGTCGGATGGTGGATCCGGACATAGTTTACATACATTTAAGTGAGATCCGGCTTCCAAAAAGTACATCAATATCACTTAAGTGGCCATATCTCAAGACAGGGTTGCCAGATCTTCAGTGTTTTGGACTCGTTGGAAAGGTCTTTTGAAAACATAACCAACGACGGGTCGGATGGTGGACCCGGACTTAGTTTACATACATTTAAGTGAGATCCGGCTTCCAAAAAGTACATCAATATCACTTAAGTGTACATACCTCAAGACAGGGTTGCCAGATCTCCAATGTTTTGGATTCATTGGAAAGGTCTTTTCATAACCTAACCAACGATGGGTCGGATGGTGGATCCGGACATAGTTTACATACATTTAAGTGAGATCCGGCTTCCAAAAAGTACATCAATATCACTTAAGTGGCCATATCTCAAGACAGGGTTGCCAGATCTTCAGTGTTTTGGACTCGTTGGAAAGGTCTTTTGAAAACATAACCAACGACGGGTCGGATGGTGGACCCGGACTTAGTTTACATACATTTAAGTGAGATCCGGCTTCCAAAAAGTACATCAATATCACTTAAGTGGCCATATCTCAAGACAGGGTTGCCAGATCTTCAATGTTTTAGGCTCGTTGGAAAGGTCTTTTGATAAACAAACCAACGATGGGTCGGATGGTAGTTCCGGATATAGTTTACATACATTTAAGTGAGATCCGGCTTCCAAAAAGTACATCAATATCACTTAAGTGGCCATATCTCGAGACAGGGTTGCCAGATCTTCAATGTTTTGGACTCGTTGGAAAGGTCTTTTGATAACATAACCAATGATGGATCGGATGGTGGACCCGGACTTAGTTTACATACATTTAAGTGAGATCCGGCTTCCAAAAAGTAAATCAATATCACTTAAGTGGCCATATCTCGAGACAGGGTTGCCAGATCTTCAATGTTTTAGGCTCGTTGGAAAGGTCTTTTGATAAACAAACCAACGATAGGTCGGATGATGGACCCGGACATAGTTTACATACATTTAAGTGAGAACCGGATATATGTGAAAACACATTTTTATACATAACTATTGAATTACTTATCAAAACTTCAATCTGTATAAAACTCGATCTATGGGACCCTAAACCAAGTCGAATGCAACAGGTTCGGGTCAAATCGGTTCAGCCAGTGCCGAGAAACATGAGCTAGTTTGTTGGTCACATACATACATACACACACACATACACACACACATACACACACACATACACACAGACATTTGTTCAGTTTTCGATTCTGAGTCGATATGTATACATGAAGGTGGGTCTACGACGTTTTGATTCAAAGTTCATTTTTAGAGCAGGATTATAGCCTTACCTCAGTGAGGAAGGCAAAAAAATCGCAGAAATTCTTTTTGTTTTATTAAAACACATACACAAGCTACGTGAATTGGTGTGGAAATTTTCACTTGCCAAAAACCGAACAATGAATATATTGAGGGGGTTGCAAATTGGGATGAATGCACCTTCCCCCCCCTTTAATTCGAAGAAAGTAAACAAACAACAAGCATCGTCACAGCTCAGCGCTACCGAAGCCAGCAAAAAATATATTTCCAAAATTAACTTTAACCGGATATGTTATTCATACACGCCAGCTGATGGTCGATGGATGACTTTGGCTTTGACCAGCAGAGTCTCCAGAAGCAATCAATTTGCCACGCCTCTTTTTCACTCGGTGTTACTGAATGAACTGTTTGTCTCGTGTTTGTGTTTGTGGCGGAAATTGTTACGCTTCCACCCGCTCCCCCCGACCATCGAGAAAGGTGTTGAGCAACAACAAACAATCACTGCAATGCAGAAGAGATAACAAAAAGTGATTCTTCCGGAATCTGCCGAGAGAGGCTCATTATACATGTTATCCTTTAATTTTTTCTTGTTTATGCAAGTCATTTATCACATTTTGTTGTCATCGATCGGAGCAAAGCATTTGGAAGTCGCCTTTCATACCATTAACCAATTTTATCCGGTTACAGTAATGTGTACAGTGCTGTAACGAGGATGGTGGTAACTTTAAAATAAAGGCGACGAACCCAGCGCATTGAAGTCTTTTTTTTAAATAAAGGTTTGTGTTTATGTGTGGAAACATGCCTCTTAGGAAAAAAAGAATTTAAAATTTAAAAAAATCTTAGATTTTTTTTTAATCATCAGTGCAAAAATTTGACATACAAAACCTAGAAGTCAAAAAACCACAAATAAAAAAAAAACTGATTCTGAAATATAAAAATTGCATTTATTAAAAAAATCTTGAGCTGAAAAATAATAAAAAAAAAAACTGAAATGCTTGATATTCAAATTCTCCAATTCTTCAATTGACATTTGTGAAATTTTGTATTCATGCATGCTTAAATTTTAAATTAAAATAATGAAAATAATGCATAAAAAATCTAAGCATGAAATCATGATATTTAAAATACAGTCCGTACTGTTTATACGAATCCCAGAATATACGAATGTCCTAAGGAGACTTCGAACGAAGGTCAAACGAAGTTCGCATAAAAGTCGGATGTCTTTAAAGTGTCGAAAGACAATCAAAAGGGATATACAAACCTTAAAAAACGTTTTAAAGGTACGCGGTTTTTTACATAAAATCTTATTATAAGAGCAGTTCTCTCAGATTTCGGTCATTCGATTTTTTTTGTATTTTTTAATCTGACTAAAACTTTTTTGGTGCCTTCGATATGCCCAAAGAAGCCATTTTGCATCATTAGTTTGTCCATATAATTTTCCATACAAATTTGGCAGCTGTCCATACAAAAACGATGTATGAACATTCAAAAATCTGTATCTTTTGAAGGAATTTTTTGATCGATTTGGTGTCTTCGGCAAAATTGTAGATGTGGATATGGACTACACTGAAAAAAAATAATACATGTTAAAATTTTTTTGGTGATTTTTTATTTAATTTTTTGTCACTAAAATTTGATTTGCAAAAAAACACTGTATTTTTTTTTCAATTTTAAAGGACATCAAATGCCAACCAATACAATCAAATACAGTTTTTTTTTCAAAAAATTGAAATATTGGTCGCCAACATTTTTCAACTTCATTTTTCGATGTAAAATCAAATTGGCAATCAAAACGTACTTTAGTGAAATTTTGATAAAGTGCACCGTTTTCAAGTTAAATCCATTTTAGGTGACTTTTTTGAAAATGGTCGCAGTTTTCGTTTTTTTAAAATTAATGCACATGTTTGCCTACATCTGAAAAAAATATTTTTGAAAAGCTGAGAAAATTCTTTATATTTTGCTATTTTGAACTTTGTTGATACGATCCTTAGTTGCTGAGATATTGCCATATTTGCATGGTAAAAACATGAAAATTGATGTTTTCCAATTTTCATCCAAACAACTCACCATTTTCTAACGTCGATATCTCAGCAACTAATGGTCCAATTTACAATGTTAAAATATGAAACATTCGTGAAATTTTCCGATCTTTTCGAAAAAAATATTCTGAATTTTTTTAAACCAAGACTAATATTTTAAAAGGGCATAATATTGAATATTTGGCCCATTTGAAATGTTAGTCTTGATTAAAAAAATAAAAATAGTGTTTTTTTGCGTGTCAAGTTTTAGTGACACAAAATTAAGTAAAAGTCACCAATTTTTTTACCGTGTACAATTTTTTTTCAGTGTAGTCTATATCTATACCTACAACTTTGCCGAAGACACCAAATAGATCGCAAAATTCCTTCAAAAGATACAGATTTTTGAATGTTCATACATCGTTTTTGTATGGACAGCTGCCAAATTTGTGTGGAAAATAATATGGACAAACTAATGATGCAAAATGGC
This sequence comes from Culex quinquefasciatus, assembly GCF_015732765.1. NCBI lineage: Eukaryota > Metazoa > Arthropoda > Insecta > Diptera > Culicidae > Culex > Culex quinquefasciatus. Next base: position 165,527,885 of record NC_051863.1, on the reverse strand, counting down.
TTCTTTGGGCATACCGAAGGCACAAAAAAAGTTTCAGTCGGATTGTAAAATAAAAAAAAAATAGATCGATTTCGTAGAGAACTGCTCATAAGATCGATCCACCTTTAAGGAAAGATAAGTAAAAAATCCGCTCAAAAAATCAAAAACCTTAAAATTTTGGAAAACGAATTTTTTACCGATAGAATATTTTCATATTTGTGATTCTGATTCGGGCCGGTAAAACCAGGGTTGCGAATGAGCGAGCGCTCACGGAAGGCTTGCTCGCTCCAGCTGGAGCGTGAGTTTTTATCAGGTAGCTCGTGCTCGCTCACGTGAGCTGGTGAGCCAAAGTAGGTAGTTGTTTTTTCCTGTTGAAGCATCTGCCTGTTTTAAACGAAGTTTCTAGAACTATCTTAGCACAGGCAGCAAAAACAATCAAGAAAATGGTCGAACAAACAAAAGTAGGCAATGAAATGGATTTGATCAGCGAACCGATATTTACGTTCTATTTAAAATCTAGACATTTTTCGAACAAGGAACAAAAAACTAAATTCATAATGTAAACATTCATTGACGTGAAGAGATGCACTGTTTGTTCACACATCAAATCCATATTGGACCATATTGTATTGTTGTTATGTACACAAATATTGACAATTTATGTATATTTTATTTATTTTTAAATAATCTTTTAAACAGTTACAAACATCCATGTTCAAAAAATCATATATAACTTGTAATTGAATATTTTCAGAGGTTTGGTTGCGAAAATGTTGAATAAAATCCACTTGTTGGAAGAAGAGCCAACCTTTTCGTGGTGAAAAATATTGACAATTTATTTGATTTGAGTCAAAAGGGTTATTTCAACCCTTAGGTATTTTGAGGCATATATTTAAAATAGAACTGTTTCAAAAATGTTACCCTATTTTCTAAAATGTTTGCGAAATAAAGATTATTCGTTTCTAATCATTGAATCACTGAAAGATTTAATAAACGGAATAACTTTTTTTAATGGTAGCTCATTCTGACCCGCAATCTGGAAATGTAGTCAAAACACTGATTAGGTACATAAAACAGTTTAATGTTATATTTTAATCAACCAAGCATTTAACCTTGAATCGAACTCACAAAAGCATAAATCCTCTTGAATCAATTCATTGTTCTGTAAGTTTTTCTAAGGTTTACAGGCCCTTTTATTTAGGCGTCTATACCCCTCCGCCCCTCTCTGCTGCAATAAGGCCTTTAAATTCTAAAATATTTATACATTCAACTGTATGTCTAAAAAATTATTTGACCCTTGCGAATCCAACCTTTTATGTAAAAACATGATTGATGAAAATAAGCTATTCCAATTCATATATCATACAATTTGTTCACAAAGTCATATTTCCACAGCCTTACTGCACCTTACGCAAAAATTCCATCTAGAATTGAAAAAAAAACTTTCTCATAAACGTTAAATGATTAGCAACACGTCCAAAATGAGCGCTCCGTGAGCGAAATATGAGCGTGAGCGCGAGCGTGGAGCAAACGCGAGCTGAAAAAATCGGAGGAAACGTGAGCGCGGGCAAACGTGAGCTAGCTCGCGCAGCGCTCCTCCTCACGAATGAGCGCGTGAGGAACGCAACACTGGGTAAAACACAACTTTCTGCGTGTAAATCTCCGATGGGGTATCTCGGTTTATAATATTTGTTTCAGCCACGCCGTGCCTCTCCGATTTCAAAGAAACTTTGTAGATATGTTTTCCTAGGCTTACATAAGCCTTTTTTGTGTATATGGAGCCAATTGTAATCGAAAATGGCATTTGAAAAGGGCGTAAGTTATTTAAGTATTTTTGTACATCGTAATTTAAAAAATACTGTATCTCGAAACCGTTGCATCGTATCAAAAAATGATTAAGGACAAACTTGTAGGAAACTTGACGAGTTTTTTGAAAAAAAAATCTGAAAAAAATACACGCCACTTTTATGAGATTTTATTTTTTTTAAGATTAAAGGTTAAATGGTTTAAAGGTCCTAACATTATCAAAAAAACGATAGTGGGAATCGATTCTCCAGACAATTAAGCATAGGTGCCGACCCGCAGTTGCTACTCCGTTATTGACCAGGACCTCCAGAAGTCACATCCACGAAATCGATTTTCCAGACAATTTTACATAAAGTTTCCTCATTGACCAATGTCCCATTTCCAATCCTTGTTAAATTATTTAAATATTTTTGTATTTTGAAACTTTAAAAATACTGTATCATCAAGCCGTTGCATCAAATAGTGGTCAAACACAAACTTGTAGAAAATTGAACGGAATTTCTGAAAAAAAAACACCGAAAGAAAAATTCACGCAACTTCTATCAATTTTTTAATTTTTATGTTTAAAAGTTAAATTTTAAAGTGATGTAACTTTTTTCGGTCAAAATTGACTCTATATTGACCATTATCCTATTTCCAATCTTTGTCAAGATACAGCGTTTTTAAAAATATTTTTTTTTTGAAAAAAATAGTTTTTTTAAAGGTTTTTGGTGATTTATATATAACAGATTTGATTTTTCAGGCTCAAAAAGCTCGTCCAATTTCCCTTAAGTTTGCTTTTGATAGCTTTTCAATTTGACTCGTTTTAATATTCACGTAGGTATTCTTATTTCTCGGGTGAGCTTTCAAAAAGTCGTAAGAGCCACCGTGACCTCCGACACTTATTTTCGTTTTTCTTCAAATTGAAACAATATTTCATTTGTTTTAGTTTAGGGCATTTGAAGGACATGTAGATGGACAATATCAAGCATTTTTGAAATCAGTTTATTATCCAGGTTTCTACCACATTGAAAAAAATCCTTTTTTCAGTTATGTTACATTTCAAAAATACAGTTATTGTAAAGGATTTTTGTATTTTTTTAGGAGAGACATACCATCCTGCGTTTTTTGTGAGTCTTTTTAGAACACTATTTTTAAGACTATTTCCTCAAAAAAATTTAACGAAAAAAAATCGTTACAATACCTTAAAATTTATCTTTTTAACTTAATAATTGAAAAATCTGATAGAAGTGATGTGTATTTTTCTTTCAGTGTGTTTTTTTCAGCAAGCCCGTTCAATAGGGGCCTAAAGCTCTATCTAAATGTTTATACACAACGGTAAAACACACTATTAACACCCATTTCTGATTACTTTTTTTCATTTTAAAGGAATTAAATAAATCGACAAGACAATATATTTTCGATGGATTAACTATGGTTCCCTTGGACCTTTTCTTTCTGTCAAGAAGGGCCGCGAAGTTAGTTTTTTTTTAATTGATTTAAAAATCCATTTAATTCCTGTGTGGTCAAGCAAAGGGTCATTGTAGTTAGAAAATAATCAATAATAATATCAAAACATTTTTGCTTCATTTTAGGACCCAATTACCTACAAGTTTGTCTTTGGCCAATTTTTGATACGAAAAAAAAATATATACAAAAAATACTTAAATAACTTACGCCCTTCTCAAATGTCATTTTCGAGTACAATTCGCTCCAAGTACACAAAAATGGCTTGTATAAGCCTAGGATAACATGTTTACAAAGTTTCATTGAAAAGTATCAGAAAAAAATCTGATTAACGTGAAGACTTCCATCATTGTTATGATTTTTCGTTCAAAGATATAAATTTTGCGTCACTTTTAATATTTTGACAAAATTCCTTCTACAAGTTGTTAGAATAGTGCCCTACACATGCTGATTCCTTTTGGTAACGATTACCCAATCCTTGTAAAGTTATGGAAATCGTCATTAATCAATGATTGCCAACTACGACGTCAATGACTGCGCCACGAAATTTTATAAATTTTGAAGCACAATTGATTTAGATCAAAAATTCTTTCAGTGGCTTCAAGAAGGCATCAACTGGCACACGCTGATTCCTTTTGGTGCTGAAATTCGTTTAATTGAATTTAATACAGAATATTTTATAGTGATGATCAATTTTCTTCGAAAATGATCAACGGCTTCACCTTAAAGGGGTTACATACATGTGAGCAGTTCTCTAGGATTTCGGTCATTCGATTTTTTTTGTATTTTTTAATCCGGCTGAAACTTTTTTGGTGCCTTCGGTATGCCCAAAGAAGCCATTTTGCATCATTAGTTTGTCCATATAATTTTCCATACAAATTTGGCAGCTGTCCATACAAAAAAGATGTATGAAAATTCAAACATCTGTATCTTTTGAAGGAATTTTTTGATCGATTTGGTGTCTTCGGCAAAGTTGTAGGTATGGATACGGACTACACTGAAAAAAAAATAATACACAGTAAAAAAAATTTGGTGATTTTTTATTTAACTTTTTATCACTAAAACTTGATTTGCAAAAAAACACTATTTTTAATTTTTTTTATTTTTTAATATGTTTTAGAGGACATAAAATGCCAACTTTTCAGAAATTTCCAGGTTGTGCAAAAAATCATTGACCGAGTTCTGAATTTTTTAATCAATATTGATTTTTTCAAAAAATCGAAATTTTGGTCGAACAAATTTTTCAACTTCATTTTTTGATGTAAAATCAAATTTGCAATCAATAAGTACTTTAGTGAAATTTTGATAAAGTGTACCGTTTTCAAGTTAAATCCATATTTAAGTGACTTTTTTGAAACAACAATTTTTGAAAAGCTGAGAAAATTCTCTTTATTTTGCTTCTTCGGACTTTAAAGATACGACATTTAGTTGCTGAGATATTGCAATGCAAAGGTTTAAAAACAGGAAAATTGATGTTTTCTAAGTCTCACACAAACAGCCCACCATTTTTCAATGTCGATATCTCAGCAACTAATGGTCCGATTTACAATGTTAAAATATGAAACATTTGTGAAATTTTCCGATCTTTTCGAAAACTATATTTTCAAAATTTTCAAATCAAGACTAACATTTCAAAAAGGCCAAACTTTCAATATTACGCCCTTTTAAAATGTTAGTCTTGATTTGAAAATTTTGGAAATATTGTTTTCGAAAAGATCGAAAAATTTCACAAATGTTTCATATTCTAACATTGCAAATTGGACCATTAGTTGCTGAGATATCTACATTGAAAAATGGTGGGCTGTTTGTGTGAGACTTAGAAAACATCAATTTTCCTGTTTTTAAACCTTTGCATTGCAATATCTCAGCAACTAAAGGTCGTATCAACAAAGTCCAAAGAACCAAAAATTTTCTCAGCTTTTCAAAAAATAGTTTTTTCAAAAGTGGGCAAACATGTGCACTATTTTCAAAAATTTAAAACTGCGACTATTTTGAAAAAAGTTACATAAAAATGGCTATAACTTGAAAACGGTGCACTTTATCAAAATTTCACAAAAGTACTCTTTGATTGCAAATTCGATTTTACATCAAAAAATGAAGTTGAAAAATTTTTGCGATCAAAATTTCGATTTTTTGAAAAAATCAGGATTGATTAAAAAATTCATAACTCGGTCAATGATTTTTTGCACAACCTGGAAATTTCTGAAAAGTTGGCATTTTATGTCCTCTAAAACATATCAAAAAATAAAAAAAAATTAAAAATATTGTTTTTTTTTGCAAATCAAGTTTTAGTGATAAAAAGTTAAATAAAAAAATCACCATTTTTTTACCGTGTATCATTTTTTTCCAGTGTAGTCCATATCCATACCTACAACTTTGCCCAAGACACCAAACTGATCCAAAAATTCCTTCAAAAGATACAGATTTTTGAATTTTCATACATCATTTTTGTATGGACAGCTGTCAAATTTGTATGGAAAATTATATGGACAAACTAATGATGCAAAATGGCTTCTTTGGGTATACCGAAGGCACCAAAAAAGTTTCAGTCGGATAAAAAAATATAAAAATTAAAATTGAAGAAAAAAGATCGATTTCGTAGAGAATTGCTCATGTAGAAAATCACAAAATTTCATATCACAGAAAATTTATTGAATCCACTAAAAAATGATTTTCGATCACTCCTGAAAGTTCCATGAAGATATGATCAAACTGAGTTAGAGACGATTCTTAGCTTAACATTCTGCCGTGCGCAAAGCGAACTGTCAAACTTTCTGAGCGTTTTTCTCGAAAGTTGATTTACGGGTGCCACGATATCTCGAGATGGGATGGACCAAATTGGCTGAAATTTTGGGTGAACACTCTCAAGACATATCCCGTGTGCATGACGAAGCTTTTGAAATATTGCTTTTTTAAAAAATACAAAAATAAAAAAAACTGACGATTTTTTGTATAAAAAAACACAAAAATATTTTTATCTTTTTTTTTTAAATAAGTTTTTTTGAAAATCGGCCTTCGTTATGCACACAGGACTGGTTTAACGAGTCTTCACAAAAATTTTGAGCCGATTTGGTCAAGGCAGTGTTAAGATATCGTTTTTTGAAACTGCTTGCTTCAAATAGCCATATCTCGGCAATGATACAACCAAATGTCATCAAAATTGTTTTGATAATAGATGATAATAGTAGTTTATGCAACCAGTTGCAAAAAGAGGATTTTTTCAGCACGAGTCGTACATTTATCCAACGAGGTTCACCGAGTTGAATAAATACGAAGAGTGCTGAAAAAATCAAGTTTTGCAACGAGTTCCATACAACATTTTTTGCAATTCCGAAAAACACCCATTGAGTGAAATTTTAAGTCAAATTTTCATGTTTATTGTAAATAAATCATTTAAATCAAAAAAATGTTGAAAAGTGTTACTTTTCAAAACAAGTGCTGAAAAGTTCAACTTTTCAGCACCCATTTCAGTGCTGAAAAGTAGAACTTTTCAGCATTTATTTTTAAAAGTGTTGCTATTCGATTCCGTTATTTTTGGTGCAGAAAAGTAGGCTATTTCGTCGTTCAAGAATGACAGGAAAAGTAAGTAGTTTCACGACGGAATTGCAAAAAGTATATTTTAATGCTCTGAGAACAGATTTTAAATAAAATTAAATGTGTGCTCACATCAACCTTTGACTTTTTTTTCGATTTACATGTATGTTACCCCTTAAGTTGGAATTGCTCTAAAAAATGCTAGCAGACTTATATTTTTCTGGAATGTTTCCTTTAAATCGTGATTCCTTGGCAGTGTTGTCGAAAAGTATAATTTTCACTGACTAGTTAAAAACATTACCTTTGAAAACTCTGCATCATATTTTAGAAGCACTTTAGCTGAGCATGCTGTCTGATTTGTGAGAACCATTTTAAGCTATTTTGCGTCATTTCCTGGATAATAACGGATTAAACAGAATCTTAATGGATTATGATTGAATGTTTCAAGCGATTTGTAATGCCATCAGTCAACACCGTGTTATCAATCAACGTTCGACGTGTCTGTATGATTATGGAACATTCTAACGATACTGATCGTAAAACGTGTCGACGTTTGTTCTCAAGGTACCTTAAAATAAAACCACTAATCAAACTTACATAAGCCCCCTGCATCGATCGGCAATGATAGTTCCCTGGATAGATGCATCATGATATCTGATTATTGCCAGAAACAACAATTGCATGATTCGATACCGTTACTATCGTAGTGTCAGCCCGTGATGCCAGTAAATCTCACCCATGAATGAATCGCCTAGTCAGAGGAGGGTCAGGGGTGTGTTATTATCTGGCCACTCTCCACGCGAGCACGACTAATCACCGAATCGTCCAAGTCATGATCCCCTTGGAAGCTCAAGAAGCTCTCCCTTTCCTTTATAATTGCTTTCGATGTGCGATTCGATTTGATTTCCCAGACTCTCGCTTTTATTCGCCGCCTCGCCGCATCTTGATTTCATTAATTTATTAGAGTCACGATCCTAAACACATGAGCTTTTATGCCTTCATTGAGGGGAATCAGCAACTCTGAAAACAATGGAGCGGCCAAGTTCTGCTAGCGATTGATTTTCGCGCCGCACTTTGATTAGAATTGCTCGTCAGATGGGGGGGAGGTAGCCACCACAAAAGGCATTCCCTTGCTTGCCCAACGACCATCGCCAATGTCGTTCGATCGATCGTTCGCGGTGTGTGACAAGGTGAAGGTCCGCGAAGAACCGATTAAGGGTGCTGGTTAGTTAGTCTGATGTCTATGCGAGCTTTTAAACGATGTGATGCACTGCTTTTGTACATTGATACGTCATTCAAGGACGACCCGCGGGAATTGGCACCGGACACGATTGTCACTGTCTGAGTCTTGGAACATTTGCTCGTTTTAAATAGAATGCAGCGATCGTGGGTTGAGGATGATTGGTTCAAGATTGTGTAAGTGTGACTATAGTCCAACTCTGATGATCGCTGAATCAGAACAGTAGCGGGAAAGTCGAGGGCAATCTTTACTTAAAAGAGCTTTGAAATATCAAAAAACACGAGTCGGCATTTCTGAAGTTGATGCTAGGAAACACTTCAGTTTCAATAGGTAAGGTATGATAGATTTGGTCTCCATGAACACGCTCCAATCGACGGAATTGCATTTTAGTGAATTCCCTGCAAATAAATGAAATGGTAAATAGAATGAATCATCCTAAGCAACAATGCGCACCCACGTTTATCTGTGGGGTAGCAAAACTAAAGGAGTGCGCATGGTTGCCTAAGATGATTCCATAGCCACGGCGTGTTTTCTAGAACAAACTTTTCAGGAAAAAATAGTCATCGCTACTTTCAAATATGTCAATGCTTCTAAGAGCGAAATGTTTATCGGAAAATTTCTGAGATATCTCTATTTTAAGTTTTTTGGTTTTAAATTTCTTTATTATTTATTGGAAACTTTACACTAACAGTTCAGAAAACTTCTCAAATGATGTGTTTCATGTGTCATTTACTTATCAAAATGTGCAGAATAAGAAACAACTTTGTAAAAGGTTGCAAACCGCAAAACATTTTGAAAATTATGTTTTGTCTGAGTTTTTGAATATATGGGATTTATTCAGAAATTAAAATCATAAAACAATGTAAAAATATATTTTTTTACAAGAATTATAAAATCATTAAACATTTTGTGTGTACAAATATCACTTATCTGTTCTGATTTAGTTTGTTCAGCCAAAACTTTGGCAGGTTTGTGATTGTTAATGGTATTATTGAATTTTAATGAATAAATTTGATATTTTCTTTAGCAAAAACTAACCAGGAACATAAATACAAATATGATTTAAAATCGAAAATGTATTACTGTTGCAAGCTTCAAAAGTCATATTTTCAAGAGAATAAAATAAATATTAAATAAATAATAAATATTTTATTAAAAGTTTACTGTTGAAAATGCACTTAAAGTAAGTAAAACTCGAGTCTTCCAATTCAGAATGCTGAAAACACCGTCCCAAACTTTTTTTTGTTTGAACAATATTATTTATTATTTTAACAAAAAAAAAAAACAGAAACTTTCTTTCCAAACTATTTGAACAAAAATCAAGGAATAAAACATTGTTTTAAAGATGAGATTGAAGATGACAGTCTTATAAACTTTTAGAATATTGCTAATTCCTTGATCATTTAATACAAAAAACTAAAACAATCATTTCATACTAATGAAAAGTAGTCTCCTTAAGCTTGCAACAGTAGTTTGCAGTTCAATTTCGAGTATTAAACATATTTTGTATCCATGGAACTGGTTAATGTTTGATTAAGAAAATATGATATTTATTCATAAAAATCTTGTAATACCCTATCAATCTGGAACCTGTAAAAAATCGGTTCAATCAGCTAATTCCAAGCTAAATCGGAGCAGACCGGTGTTATTTGTACATAACAATTATGTAATAATCTATTTGTTCTTGTAACAATAATGGGTAATTCTCTACCAACTCACACGAAATCGGGAAAAGTTGCCCCGACCCCTCTTCGATTTGCGTGAAACTTTGTCCTAAGGGGTAACTTTTGTCCCTGATCACGAATCCGAGGTCCGTTTTTTGATATCTCGTGACGGAGGGGCGGTACGACCCCTTCCATTTTTGAACATGCGAAAAAAGAGGTGTTTTTCAATAACGGTGATGAGATAGAAATTTGGTGTCAAAGGGACTTTTATGTAAAATTAGACGCCCGATTTGATGGCGTACTCAGAATTCCGAAAAAACATATTTTTCATCGAAAAAAACACTAAAAAAGTTTTAAAAATTCTCCCATTTTCCGTTACTCGACTGTACAAAAATTTGGAACATGTCATTTTATGGGAAATTTAATTTATTTTTCGAATCTACATTGACCAAGAAGGGTCATTTTTTCATTTAGAGCAAAATTTTTCATTTTAAAATTTCGTGTTTTTTCTAACTTTGCAGGATTATTTTTTAGAGTGTAACAATGTTTTACAAAGTTGTAGAGCAGACAATTACAAAAATTTTGAAATAAGACATAAGGGGTTTGCTTGTAAACATCACGAGTTATCGCGATTTTACGAAAAAAAGTTTTGAAATCAAAATTTTACATAAAAGTCCCTTTGACACCAAATTTCTATCTCATCACCGTTTCAAATTATTGAAAAACACCTCTTTTTTCGCATGTTCAAAAATGGAAGGGGTCGTACCGCCCCTCCGTCACGAGATATCAAAAAACGGACCTCGGATTCATGATCAGGGACAAAAGTTACCCCTTAGGACAAAGTTTCACGCAAATCGAAGAGGGGTCGGGGCAACTGCTGTGTGAGTTGGCGGAGAATTACCCAATATATTAATGCAGTTTCATGATTTTAATTTCTGAATAAATCCCACATATTCAAAAATTCGGTTAAAACTTCATTTTAAAAATGTTTAGCGGTTTGCAACCTTCTTCAAAGTTGTTTCTTGCCTTATTCAGCACATTTTGATGTGTAAATGACACAAGAAACACATCATTTGACAAGTTTCCAGGACTGTTAGTATAAAGTTTTGAATAAATAAAAAAGAAATTTAAAACCAAAAAACTTAAAATAGAGATATCTCAGAAATTTTCCGATGAAACATTTCGCTCTTAGATGCATTGGGAAGCTGAGAAAATTTCCTATAAAACACATTTGAAAGTAGCGATGACTATTTTTTCTCCTTAAGGCTGCCCAGAAAACACGCCGTGATAGCATCTATTCCCCAAATTTTCAATTTTATTTATTGGCAGGGAATTCACAAAAAATCAATGTCAATTTGAGCGGGTTCAGGGAACCTAAATCTATCATACCTTGATGAAACTTTAGCGTTTACTGATATCAACTCCAAAATAGTCGAGTTCTGAAATTAAATATTCTCAGAAAATCGTAATATAAATTTAACTCAAAACCTTTTAAAATATATTTTTCATTTCATTTCCGTTTCTACAACATATCAAAAAGAAACTTGCAAACGAATCGGTAACTGACCGAAAAATGGCAATGCTTTCATTTGTGCGGAAGCTGACCCGAAGAATTGCAAATTTGTCGTTTCTGTTTCACTTTCCTTGTCGAAAATCTCATCTCGTTTGTGTGTCGTCATCGATCACAACACTTTGGAATCAGCCGAGGCGAGAAAATACCAGTGGCGCGATTTGTGCACTTCCTCAGCTGCGGAACAGCCAACAGAAAATTGCGAGAAGAGGAACCGATTTGCTAACAAAGTGCTGCCCGAGCTTTTGGATGAGAAGCACAAAGCTTCCTCCGCGGCTTGGAAGGTGGAAAAGTTCAAAAGTTTACACTTTATGTCATCTTGGGTTAGTGATTTTTCTACATTTTTTTTTTGCAACAAAAATACAACAAAGTTGCCAAAAATATTTTTCTAAGCTAATAAAAGATAAAAAAGTAAATAAACAAACAAATAAACATTGATAAATCAATCTTGGTCTATATTTGCATTATAAAAATGTTAATAGTTTTATTTTAAATTAAAAAAATAAGGACGATGTAAAAAAATACGTTCTTACTTATAATTTTATCCCAAATCATTAATGATTTCACATTACGACCCAAATGCAATCCAAGTTAAAAAAAATCATGACCACGCATATTTACACGCACTTGCAATTGAGTTCACGCGGCGAATTAAGATTAAGTTCATTTGCCCAAATAAAGCTTCATACGACTGTCTTTTACGTAATCATTCACGAGAAGATAATAGAAAAAAACAGCAAAATTTGGTCCAGTCCAAGTTGAATGGCATATGTGATGATGAGGCCTGATAATGCTAGATTTCTTTCTCTTCATCAGCATATCATTTTCTTTTTTTTTGGTAAGGTAAAGACCGTTAATGTCAACTCATATGTTTATGACCAAAAATACACTTAACACTATTAGATCCAGTCAGATTGATGCACTATTTGATGATAAACAATAAATAAATTTATGGCAAAATATTAGATTCAAAAAAGAAAACTGTTACCTTACTTGAACCCACTAACCTTTGAATAAAAAATGATGCCAATTTTCGGGGTCTTTATTGATGTGAGCATCGTCGCTATATGATGCTCACAATCAAATGAGATACATAATATTTGCGTTGAAAACACACAATGGGATACTAATTTTGACAGTTTTTATTAACGGATTGGATTGGTGATCAACAGAAATCTCCATAAAAAAAAAAACAAATAAATTTAAAATTGCATGCTTGTAGATAAGTTCTTTTCAAATATTTGTCTAAAACATTATTTTCGCCGAAGCCTCAAAGATCATTGACTTGGTTACATTTGGAAACGAGTTTTTTTATGTTGTTTGATATCCGTCTCATCAATTGTTAATATGGCATTGTTTTGTGAGCAACATGTTTTATTTTGTTTTTGACAAATGGGCACTCGTATTTTGTAATAAAACATACTATTTTAAAATATTTTTTACAGTAGAACTTTGGAGAGTTCTGAAAAAAAAAATAATTTCATGACAAAATAACAAAATATTTTTAGAAGCAGTCAGATTTATCTGAAAATTTAAACCAACTGGTTATAACTAAATGTTAGCAAATTTTGTGGAGTGGAGAAAAATATCAATTAAAAATCAATTGATTCAGCACAAAGTTGCGTTCAAGCAATTCCATTTTTTAAATTACATCAAATTATTACAAACATTTTATAATTTCAATTTCGATTGTTCTCTGAAAACAAATTATCTTTGTTTTTTTTTATGATTAATTCATTTGAAATCGTGGATTGTTTTTAGAGCAATTCTTAACAAAATCAGCTCTTAATGCATTTTCATTTTTGTTTTTTTTCATTTGGTTCAAACTATGTGGAACCCTCCTTTGAGTCAAAGGCTTTGACCACAGAAACCATTTTATGTCATTGGTACACCCCACCCCACACAATTTCGGCAGCTGGCAATACAAAAAAAAAATGAACGTTTTCTGATTGCTTTGGTGTCTTTGGCAAAGAACTTTTCAGAATAAAATAGGTGTATGGATTTTTTTGCTGATTTTAAAATTAATAATAATAATTTTTGAAATTTTGTTTCTTTGTTTAGAGGGACACAAGTTTTGCAATTTTCAATGCACAGTTAAATTTTTTTTGCCAATTTCTGTCAATATATTTTTTTGAAAGCTTAGAAAAAACTCGAACTTTGTTTTTAGACTTTCAATATCGGACAATTATTTGCTGTTTTGTTTAATCAAATTAGAATGTATTTTTCAAAATACGATAGCTCGACAACTATTCGTCAGATCTAGCATTATTTATTGAAGGGTCGATACTTCATAAGCAGGGGCGTCGTATCTGGGGGGAACGGTACTGTTTGCCCCCAAAAAATTTTAGGGGGGCAGCCCATACATTGTGCCCTCCCCCAGAATTTTTGCGAGAAAAATATTATGATTTCACATATTTAAAATAAAATTTGAAAGATATAACAAAAAATAATATTGAAGACACAATAAGAACATTGTTTACCATAGATACAATTCTAGCTAGCAGTGTTGGTATTCTCGCGCTCTCGCGAGAAAAAATCCTCTCGCTCGAGTTCTCGATCTCGAGCTGCCTCGAGCGAGCGCGAATGAGAAGAGAAAAATACCACAAGTTCTCTTCCTCGCTCGCGAGCGAGAAATGCTTTCCTTTTTCTCGCTTGAATTCCAACACTGCTTGCTAGCTAATCCGTTATTTGATAATGTTGTTTTCAAAATCAAAGACAGTTGTACAAAATTGTTTACATTTTTTTTGGACTTTGGTGCAAATCATTTCAAAATCGACGGCATTGTAAATTATTTTAATTTTTTTATTGGTTTACATTTACAAAAATCCCGATAAATTTTATCAAAAAACTTCTTTTGGGCAATTTTGAAAAGAAAATTTGATTAATCTTTTTAAAACAAATCCGTTCTATACCATTTTTTACCGAAAAATACAATTGTTTCAAAATCATCGTTTTACTAAGAAACCAACAAATCCTAACAAAAACTGAGACGATTCAAAAAACCAATCTAAAAAATCTGTTCTTTTTTTTTGAGGGTTTTGTTCTTAGCCCTTAAAAATTTGCCTGAAAAAAGCAAGGAGCAAAAAATTATTATTGTAAAAGAAAAGGAAAATTTCTGATTTTTTTTATTTATGCGTGGAAAAAAATATCCAAAATTACGAATAAAAATGTAAGGAATTTGTTTTAAATCTGCCCTGATTCATATCTTCAATGACGGTAAATTTGAGCTCTAGGCTGAGCTACATTTTTTTCAAGCATTTTTACAAACAATAATGTTTTTTAAAGTTTATAAGAACTCATAGAAATAATGTTTGAAAACCAAAAAAAAAAACAAACTGAAAAATAAAAGAAAAAACTCAACAATGTTTTATTTATCGAAAAAACATTATCTTGCATCTGCCCACGCTTGAATGAATGCAATATCTCACAGTTATATTTTTATGAAAAGTCGATTATATTATATTACACAAGTTAAACTTTAAAATAAACTGCTCATGTTTTCTAAAACGCCTTTTTTATGAATCCTATAAAAAAGCAATGAGAGTTTATTTTAGATTTTTCCTTTATTGCTTTTATTAATAATGGTTTAAAGATTAATGAGAAACTTTAACAAAACAACTCCACACACACCTGTCGCTTTTTTGGGTATCAACCGTAACCTTGTGTTTTTTTACAGTTGTACATACAAATACCCAGTCACGACGTTCTAGCAGAATTCTGGCAGAACCAGAATATGGGTCATTCCAGGTCAACTGGGCACACTTTTGGACTCGACCTTCACCGATTTGGACCAAACTTGGAAGGAACGTTCTTCTATCGATAGTTAACAGAAATCCCAAGTTTGGTGCTGATTAGACCATCCTTCTATTTTTGGCACCGCCCTCTTTTTTGACGATTTTCAAAAAAAAAAAAACTTTTTTATCTTTTAATCATAACTGTGCAACTATTTCAGCAAAAGACTTTCTACTGGTTGCATTTTATAGAAAATTGTCCAAGGAATTTGATAAAAATAAAATGTTAACCCTTAAATGCCCACTAAAATTATATTTTAACGTTTTAAGTATTAAAAATCAGTTTTGACGAATTCCTTATGTTTTTATTTGTTTTATTTTATCACCATCGTGTTTCCCAGACAATTTTACATAATAATCATAGTAGACCTCAAACTAAAATGAATTATTGGCGAAATACAGCGATTTTACTGAAAAAGTTTGATTTTGCGCAACACTTGGAAGTACATGGTGTAATTTTCAAAAAAAAGGACGAATCCCGCATAGATCGGTTTTTCATATTTCTAACAGAACTAGAAAATTTCGTGACTGGGTAAACATGCGGCTTTAGGACTCTATAGGATGACACAAAGAAAAACATGTTTTGCCCCCTTAAAACGTATCGAAAAATCGATTCATGACCCATGTCTTCATTGTGAGTGCTTGAATTGTTTTTTTTTAATTTTTTGGCTGAACACAGTTCACAACAACTTCAATGTTCAAATGCTCAAGGTTTTTCTTTCTCAGGCCAATCTGTGGCATACATTTCTCTAAATGATTATAGTGTAAAAAATAGGACCATTTATCGAAAATAAACGATTCCAGCACCTGCGGCACGTGGCCAGGGCACCTGCCCGGTCTTTGGCATCATTTTTGGTTATATTGCACATAGCGAAGCTTGAAAAAAATTATATTTAAAAATTATGATTGATGGTTTCCGATAAAAGCTTCACCGGAAGTCCGTTGCAAAAAAAATACCCCTTCGACGGTGTGCAAATGATGCGCGAAATCTGTTTCGATCGTGTTTCGTCACGATACGACAAAAGTGCACAGTGTTTCGGAAAGTGACGGAAGGAAGAAGCCGCGCCTCGCACCGCCAAAACAAAACTTCGTCGTCGTGATCTTCTTCGGCTTTGGCTCATCAGAGCCGAATTTGCTGCCAGATCGCGATCGGTGAACGGATTATTAAATCCACCACCATAGACGCCATCGGCAGAAGATGATGATGATGAGAAGAGGAGAGTTTTTTTTTTTGAGGGGCAGTGAAATGAGGCACCACTTTCGCTCTCGTTCGCTCTAATCGGGAAAGTGTTGAGGGTAATTTGAAATAATATGCTTTTTGATATGCTAAGGAGGTTGACTGGGCGAACAAAAAAGATTGAGAGAGAGAGAGAGAGAGGTGAGAAGATTTGGGGGAAAACTCGACGAGGTGGAGGTGGCCGGCTTAGCGGGGGCTGGATTCGGGTGGAGTTGGAGTTCAGCGAATGGAGACACGATGAAAAAAGTTTTGATTTTTGTGAAGATGTAGATGGAGATGAGGGCAAATCTAGAGTTTTTTTTTGAAAAGTTCCTACAAGCTATTGTGTTTCATATGTTTATAGGACCTATTAAAAACACTCTAGAAATCTAGATTGTGGTTTGGTTCTGGGTGCAGAATAGTTGTTCGAAAAACGGCCTCAATCTTGAACTGTCAAAGTGGAACCAACAGTAATTCGCCAAAAGTAGAGAGTTTATTTATCGATCATTTAAAAAAGGGTGACCAAAGTAGGCCCGCGAGGTAATTTTATGTGGCCCGCGGAGCCATTTTGAATGATAATGTTAAATGGTCCTTTGACACATCTTTAAGTAATTTTATAATTCCCAAAAATTAACCTTAATTTTAATGGCTTTTTTGTGAACATTTTAAGATTTTGTTATTATAAAACTAATTGTATAATCGGGATCAAAGTATGGAAGAAACAAATTTTGAACCCGATTATATGAAACAAATATTGTGTTAAAAATCTATCTTATCGTAACACGTTCAAATGTGATTAAAAAGAGTAAATTATGTCAATTTTTTTGGGAGCGAGTTATACTGCCCCTGATCGTATAAATGTCCCATATGCATTTTCATCGTTTTTTAGTTATTGCTGCAGTTTTGTTCAGATTCGTGTGATCTTTCAGAAAAGCCTATAACATTGAGTATTTTGTTCTAGAAATCAGAAGGAAATCCAGTTTTTTCGTGAAAACTTAACACATAGCCTTATGTGTGGGACAAACTTCAAATGCGTTTTTCTCAGCTTACTGTTTTTGCATATGGGACATTTATGTGAACATGGACAGTCTAGAACTCTTGAATTTGATTAAAGCAAGAATCTGTAAAATTTATTTTGCACTAAGAACTTTCCACCTCTTGATTTGAACTCATGACGTGTGAGTTACGATTCTGAGTACCTAACATCTGATTAAAGCAGAATGAAATTTATTAAAATTTTATTAAAATTGGAGGATTATTTTTTTCCTTAAGCAACTATTTATTATTAAAATTGCTCATTATTCAGCAATTCCATTTGAAAAGAGTCTAAATTAAAAAAAAAAGTTCTCCGATTGGGCTCAAAATTTTTCTGGGGGTTCCTTGGCCAAAATAATCCGACCCGTATTTTTTTTGTTTGGCCAAAAGGGTGACCTACATCGTGCTAGGGTGGTTCAAAAAATGGCAATTTTCGTCATTTTTCGCAAAAAAAAACACTTTTTTTCAAAAAATCATACCTCCGCGTCATTTCATCCGATTTTAGCTGTCTTAGACGCAAAAGAAAGGTGATTAAATTGGCTATTTGAAAAAAAAGTAAGAAGTCTCAAAAATCTAGCTTAACATTTGAAAAAGTTGTATGAAAACTTAAAATGGCCGTGTCTGGATCAAAGTGTCTGGAAATATGCTAGGGTACCAAAAGTTGCGTATTTTAATTACGACAATTTGTCGTAAATCTTTAAAAAGCTAAATTCTCCTATATATTTATTTATTTATGCAGTTGAAAATTCCTTGTAAAATTCTGTAAACTTAACCGAATTCGATAAAAAATCTAAGTGTGTGATGGTACACTTCTGTACCAACTAAACATATCAATTTAAAAAGCATAACTTCCATTTTGAAGAAAGTATTTAAAACATATTCGACAAATGATGCGACAGAATATGTTTTTGCGTTTCTTACAAAAGAAAGGTTTAAGGTTTACTTTTGGAAAAACGCTTTTCTCAGAAATCTTTAAAAAATCGTGCACGGCGGGGAATCGTCCCAGAAAAAAATCCTATTACTAATTTGAAGGTTATGATGCGCTCTTTCGATTGAATTTTTGCCCGAAACCCAGAACTCAAAGCCTGATTTTTGAGAGCACTTTTTCTGAAATACTTGTGCGATGTCTGTACCCGCTCTTAAAAATTTGTGTCTTCCATCATCGGAAAACCACTCGTAAAACCAACAATTTTTATATTTCAGATTTGTAGCCATGGGGTCGGAGACGAACATTTTATTTTTCGATTCACAATTTTCGACCAGTAAATGTGGTCAAAGCCATTTTTAGAGGTATTTTTTGGACTATTTTACAGATAACATTTGGACTATTTTACAGATAACACTATCAAATTTAAAAAAAATCAGTTTCAAACAAAAAGCCATTCGAAAACATGCGCCATACACTGCTTGGGCCTAAAATTTGAAGCTTTTCCAAAATGTATTTCCAGAGATATACACAGCTAAAAAAGTAGTAATCCAGCTGCGTGTAAAAGGCCTGGGTGTAAAATAAATATTGCATTATTTTATGCAATTTTATGCGATTTTACACCCTGAAATATGTAGCCCAGCAGTATGGGAAACCTACTTGACCGTAATGTCAAGCTCATATATAGGTTTATCCTGCTTGGGCCTAAAATTTGAAGCTCTTCCAAAATGTATTTCCAGAGATATACACAGCTAAAAAAGTAGTAATCCAGCTGCGTGTAAAAGGCCTGGGTGTAAAATAAATATTGCATTATTTTATGCAATTTTATGCGATTTTACACCCTGAAATATGTAGCCCAGCAGTATGGGAAACCTACTTGACCGTAATGTCAAGCTCATATATAGGTTTATCCGCTCAGCTTTTCATCGGTCTGATGGCCGAGTGGGCAAGGCGCCAGTCCTCACTGTTGGTGCTGGGTTTGAGTCCCATCTGTTGCAACTTTTTTTTTGTGTTTGCAAAAAATGTACATGCAGTGTGTAATATTAAGTGTTTATTTTGACGAAGGTGATGTGCATGCTTTTGCATGCGATTTTACCATCGGATTTTTTGCTGTGTAGCCATATTAGTGTTTTACGTTTTATTTTTACCCTATTTTTCCTATTAATTTTTTTGTTTTATACAAAGTCATATACTGAACATCATATTCGAAGTCCCGGCTCGTTCTCGCTCGAAAGATCGACAAGTCGTCAAGTCGAAGCATAAACGTCAGCACATTTAAGCTTGCGCGTTATACGCTGCGCGTGAAAGTGTTCTTTCTGGCTTCTCATAATATATCGACAAAGCGCAATATCGATACATATTTTTTAAAGTTAATCATAGACTAACCTGAAAGACTGAGTACGTTTTATTTTTTTTAATAATGTCAATCCAACCAGTTTTTCTTAATTAAATATAATTATTTTGCGACCCATAATGTACCTCCGAAATTAAAAAAAAATGCATTCGAGGTTTAGTCTAAAAAGATTCGAAGCTTTAGGTCAAATTCTCACTGAGTGTTATCATTTTGTTTCTGAAAAATTAATTGTACCAATATATTTTTCGGAGTTTCATCATTTTGTAAGAAAGGCTTTATTTCACCTCTGGTGATATAAAATCGGGTTTTTTAATCCATATCTTGTCAATGATAAATAACCGTACAAAACTTTTTTTAACAGTTTTCTATCGATTTCAAAATGTTTTTCTGACAAAACAAATAAATATGAACAAAAAGTCACAAAAATTTTACCGTGTCACTCAAGAGTGCCCACTTTTGTTTAGCCCGAGAGCTCGCGAACCTGCAGCGGGAAAAAAAGACTTTTCTTCGCTTCTGCCACTGCCGACGACTGCCGGCTTAATTTGCCCGAAGCCGAGGTCGTTTGGCAGAGAAATGGAGCTGCGCGTGCTCGTGCCGCCGATGAATTCATTTGATCAAGAGGGGCTGGAACCCGAACAAGACCGGCGGCGGCCTTCGGTAGCGACCTCGAGGCAGCACCATCCCAAAAGTCTATATAAATCAGTGCGAAACCCACGCTGGACTCTATAGTTTTTTGCTGTTTTTCGCCTTGACAAGACCATCGTCATCACCGTGGGATTTTTTTTTGTGTTTGTTTATTTCGGAACGTGGATTGGCACGAGTTGTGGGATTAGTGGCCAGAGAAATGGTGACGCAGGACCTGCAGTGACGAGCTTTGATTTAGTGGCCACCCTAGTGATCATCTGTTAACGTTAGATTTCAACAATATCTTTAAGTAAGAATCTCAAGTGATTTACTGTGCTGTGTGCTCTATGGACTGTTTAAATTTGTTTTTTTTTTATATATTTCTTCAAAACTAGGTTGAACCGATATGAAAGATGAGTGAGATTAGGCTGGCTTTACGATGGCTGTTGCCATCGGTCGTGATTCTGTTGCTGCCCGTGATAGATGAATCCCACAGTGCCAATGTAGACAAAGTAGTAATAGTGATGCCTAAGGGTCCCCGAACCCTGCAGATGTTGGGTTCGATAAGTCCACAGCTGCTGCATACGATTAGTGATGTGCTCAAACCGGTACCTTCGAACGTGGTACAGATTCCGGTTCCGTACTACCCAGACGGTCCAAAGTACCCACCGCCAAAGAAGCACCATCACCATCACCACACTAAACATACGCCAAAACATGTCAGCGATGCCTACTTCCGACATCCGTTCAAACCGGCACCGAGCTATGTAACGTTGAACCTAGAAGATACCCAACCCGGTCCATACGACACTCCCTTCGTGCCGATGTTGAAACCAAGTCCCGTCAACCCACTGCACCTGGAGCATCCACCAGAGATCAAGTTCACTCCCATCAACTTGCTACCAAATGAGCCACCATCGTTCTCCACGGTGAGGAATTACGTGCAAAAGCTCAAAGAGAAGCAGAAAGCCTTTTTCGACAACCAGGGATATGACTTTGGATTTTCATCACTCCCGCCACCACCACCAAAGAAGTACCACTCGCCGTACACCAAATCACCAGATTACACAAAAACTTATGAATACACTAAAACACCAGATTTCACCAAAACGCTAGATTTCACCAAACCCTACGAATACAAGAAGAAACCGCAAAAGCACAAGTACTCCAAACCCATCAACGATTACCTATTCTCGTCACACCCGAACGAGCTGTCCTACATCGGACAGGCCAACCTGAAGCCCCAGGAAGAACAGAACGTGTACTACACGGAACCGGACGCGGGCCAGAACTACTACTACGCGGACGCCGAAGGGCACGAGTTTGTCATCCCACCGGAAAGCGACTTCCAACCGCTGGTCGAAATCGACGGGATCATCGACCCGGACGACGCCCACTTTGAGCAAAAGGGCGAAGAGCTGGTGCTGAAAACGAAGCATCCGAATGCGGCCGTACTGACCCCGGCCGAACTGAGCAGCTTCAGCGAACAGGCCGAGGAGTACGGGTTCGCGATTCTGCACGAAAGCAAACGCAAGCGGGACGACGAAAAGAAGGTGACGACGAGTGATGTTCACCATCGCAACAAACGCTTCAAGAAGATCGATCGAGTTGGGCGTGCCAGTGGCGATCAGGACGTGGAGGAGGATTTCTACGACTCGGACGAAGCCAAGAAGAAGAAGAGTAGCGGCGAGCCGGACTTTGACGACGTGGAGGAAGAGGTGAAAGCGATGGTCAACTTTGAGCCGAAGAAGACGTACGTACAGGTAAGACACGAGGAAACAAACAGCAAAAAGTCACGTCCGGCGGAAGAGCCCAAAATCAAGGAGAAGGTGACCATCTCGAAGACGAACATCGTGTACTCGGAAAAGGGCAAGGAAAGTGAGAGCTTTGACCACGGGAAGGAGGAATCGTTCGGTGAGTTTCAGGCAAAGTCGAAGAAGCCAAAGAAGCATCGCGGAAAGCGAGATGTGTCGGCTGTGGAACAGGAAGTTACAACGACCACTACCGCTCCAAGCACTTTAGCTTCCGACGAGAGTGCTTCGCAATCGGTGGAGGAGTCCTTCGAGCAAAACAATAGCTTGGAGAATGAAGTCGACTACGACTTGTGGCCTGAGGCGGAAGGTCAGCACAATGATTCGGACACGATTTTTCTTCCGTACGCGCAAGCGTTAGTATTCCAGAACGATTCAGATTTGATTCTGTTGCCGATTCCGGAGGCGTTGGTCGATCCACGGGAGCTGCAGGGGGACGATCTGTTGAATTTTCTGGACGAAGCCATTCATAACTCGACACAGTTTCTTCCGGAAGAGAATGAAAAGAAGCGCGTGCTGATCAGTCCGGAAATCAGACAGCTGCAGGGTCAAGATCTGATCAAGTATTTAGACGAAGCGATCAAGACTTCAAACCAGTATTTGTCAGGACCGGGCGATGCGATCGAGCTGGTGAGCCCTCCAAAGCTAGATAACGTCCTCCCACCGGAACCGTTGACGAAGCCGAGCGCGGATCATGAGATTGAAATGAGTCCGGATGTACCGAAGCCGGAAGAGGTTCACAGCGAAGTACATCGGTACATGAGACACTACCTTCTGCCCGACGTTCCACTGTACGAGGAGGTAAACTTTGTGCAACCGTTCAATACGTTGATCAAGTATCACAGCGAGCACGAACCGGAGGATTACGAGATCGAAATTGAAGCGCAGAATCCAAGGGAGTTGCAAGGCGATGAGCTGTTGCGATATCTGGATGAAGCATTGGATAATACGACGTATGTGATCCCGGAAGAGTATGAACAGCAGGAACGTGGCTTATCTCCGTATTTGAATCGAGCGCAGCACTACGGCATTGACGTCGATACGGCATTACAATTCGCTGAAAACGTAACGAATCAGTTGGCGGACTATCTGCAAGCTCGGAACAACTACAAGCAGAACGAAGTTCTACCGGAACGAGGACAGGAAGAAACGGTTCTGGTCAGTGATGGAGGTTTTGTGCCGATCCGTAGGGCAGATCCAACGGCTGGCAATGTCCAGTTTTCATCGTCGAAGCAAGCAGAGTTGGTGGGAGTTAAGGACACCTTCAATGGCACACCCCAGCAAAAGCAGTCGAACCCGGGTGTGGTTGTGTACAACGATGTTATCAGACACATCAAGAACCACCTCTCTTCAAGTGGAGGTCCCGGTGCGGCCAAGACGAAGGATCGTACAATGTTGATGATTGCCGTCCCTCGAAGTCTCCGACAAAACATCACAAGACAGGGAGCGGCCCGAAGACAGGACAGTGTCTTTGATACCCTCCCAAAAGCGAGCTTCATTCAGCTGCCAATCTTCGATATCAACAAGTTCTATCCCACGTTCAACGTGGGTGAACCGTCAAGCAGCGTGAAACAGGCCGTCGAAAAGGAAGCGGAAAAAGTGGCAACTTCCGGCAGTGATCAGACGACGCACGAAAACAAACCAACTCCAAAAGTTCGCTCTCACGATGACATCGCGGACGCCTTCCGGGACGTCAAGAGAAAAGCAGGTCGTCCAAGGTACGGACCAAACGCGTACATCCCAGTTCAGGAGAAAACCCGAGACTTTCCTCAGCCCACGTTCAAGAAGCCTGGCCCACCGTACACAGCCCTCCCGGTTCCACCGATCAATCAGAAAGCCAAAGCCAACAACCTGAACACGGCCAGCAGTGGCCAGCGGTCGCTGCTGTCCCATCCACCGCCCCAGCATCCGCCGCTGAAGCGACCTCGAGGCCACGGAAAACGGCCCCACCACAAGACCTTCAAGAGAGTGCCGGTGGTCCGGAAAAAGGTGCGCATCATCAAGCGCTGAGGGAAGCAATACTTTCACTCTGTACAGTAGAGAGTAGAGACCACCCCAACGAGATTCCTTTCCTCTTTTTCATCCCCAATCCATCAGGTCGGCTTGCACTGCCGGAAGTTTCGTTCCCGTAGCGGTGCAAGCCACACTCTTGTTGAAAGCATCCCCCCCCCTTCCCAAAGCTTAAAGTTGACATTTAGGCGCGTATTATTTATTATTTCCCTGTAAGTCTAGCAAAGTAACGCAAAAGCGAAAATTCGAAACGAAAAACCCCAACTTAGTTTTAAGATGAATAAAGATTAAAATATATTTCTAAAAAAACCAGCTTGTCTGAGCGCATCGGTGTTTTATTTGCAAAAAAATCAGATGACGGACTAACTAAGGTTTACATCAGAGGCGCATCAGGCTAATTGAGATTGCAGTTTGTCGCTAAATTGCTTAGGTTTAAGTTGGGTTTGGGCTTACGCAACAACAAACACACGCGTAACAGGTGGGACAAAGTTTCTGCCACGATGAGTTTCCTTTGTTGTGCAACAGACTGATGTGCGAATCATTACACAGTTAGGGCATGCAACAATGATTTTACTACGCATTTGAAGATGACATAGTCGAAATGTGTTAATATTATAGGGCAGTGTAACGATGCCACCGAGCAAAGGTTAGCTTTATGCATCACAGTTCATGAATAAAAAAAACTGAAAATATCAAGCATTAACTCATTACGAAAAGGAAAAAAAAAACATTGATTTCAAACCTGAGCATTTTGCCAAGAGCATAAATTCTCTTCCAAGATATGCTAGAAACCGATTCAAGATAGGTCACGTTTATGTTTGCATTGAATAATGAGGTGGTTGATCTCAACCGGTCAACCGGTAATTTTATGTGTGCTATGAGAGTCTCAAAACTTAAACAGAGATTTTCTGAAAAAAGAATTGGGGTGCAGCTCACCATGGAATTTTGACAATTATGCCATAAAGTTAAAAAAAAAAATGGTGTGGCCTAGACTACCAAAAAAAAGGGAGCAATAATCTCGATTTTCGAAACAGCCACTTCTTGCTTGATGAGCAGAGTCTGAGCTGCTTACCACAAATTTTGAAGGTTTTTTTATTCAATGTTTTTCTTATTAAAAAATGCAGTTTTTTTTCAAACATTGCTTTCGATAACAAATTGTTTTCACTTGAATTTTTTTGTGAAACCATTTATTGCGTTCTCGACCTTCATTGTTACATTTTCTCTTAAATTATTTTTCATTGAAAAAATAACTTCATCTTATTTTAAAGTAATTAATATCATTGCAAAAATAATATGTTTAAGATATGTCTGATGATAGGATTAAATAAATTATAGAAGAAATATGTGAATTTTGTAGTTAATCAGCACGAGTTACTCACTTTTAAATTCAAAAACATTCAAAGTACCGTCATCAGGGGTGACAATGGGTCTGGGGGTGAGACAGGGTCATTTTTTTGCATATTTGCATATAATCTCACCGCTGATGACGGTAATAAGAATTATGAAAAGATTAAAGATCAAGCCCGAGGTTTTTTTTAATGAGTTGTACTGCCCCTGATCGCATAAATGTCCCATATGCATGTTCATCACTTTTGAGTAAATCATGCAGTTTGGTTCAAAATCGTGTGCTCTTTCAAAAAAGCCTAAAACATCCAGTACTTTGTTCTAGAAATCAAAAGGAAATCCAGTTTTTCTCGAAAACTTAACACGTAGCCTTATGCGTGGAATAAACTTGCCATGCGTTTTTTTTCAAGTTGCTGTTTTTGCGTATGTGATATTTGGGAACGTTCTTTTATGACGTAATGCAAAAATTTGGATTTTTAGACCCCCTCCCCCTCTCGTAACAAAATTTCCATACCCCCTCCCCTCAACTGCGTTATGTAATAAAAGGACGCTCCCTTTATGCAAACATGTATTTCTGTATTTTAAAAAAAATTAAACATTATTTTGACTTCATAAAAAGGATTTTAAAACAATTATTTAAACTATTTTTGCGATATTTTAATGTTAAAAAATTAACATTTCGATGCTTCTGTGCTCTCTTGTAGGTACTTGCTGTTGTTAATTACTTTATTTCCGGCAGCTTTAACCTTTCGGTCATTCGCTGCCCAGGTACTTGCTGGTTTACCTATCTAGTTAGCATAAGAGAGCTCTGAGGCATCGATTTATTGATTTAAGTGGTCAAAATATTTATGAGAATGCAGAAACTCCTTTAATTGTTGAAAGACCGTCCGTTTGAAGTTATTGACATACAGGGTGACGACCTTCCAGGGTGTCAACCAAAAACTAACTTTGTTGGATGACGTTGTAGGGCTTTGGTGTCTTCGGCAAAGTTGTAGAGGTGAAAATTTCATGAAAGTTTGTCGAAGGCACCAAATTTGTAGCTCTTAATCTACTCGAGATATACGCCATTTTTGGAAAAATGGTCCCAAAAAACACTTTTTCGTTGATAACTCAAAATGTTAGCATTTTAGCGGCCTACTATGTTCTGCAGAGTTGTTTATGACATAAAATTACACATCTTTGCCGAAGACAGCAAAATGTTTTGAGCCTTTATTGAAGAGGTATAACAATTTTTATGTGATTTTGAGCCTATTTTCAAGTTGCTTTGTTTTCAAAATGGCGCATTTTGGCGCAAAACCGAATAATGCACCTGAAAGTGGGTAAGAAGGGGATTATTATGCAACTTTCATGCACCTCGGAAATTCTTTCTGGAGGTTGTTAGGGGGACTATTCTGAGTCAGAAAAATCAACTCCCAAAATATTCTGTCGGTGAAAACTGATTTTATCTCGATTTGAAGTTAAAAAACCTAATATATCACCTAAAAACTCAAAAATACGTCTAAAAACTCGGTCTATCTCTGGACAAAGATGTACATTTTCATCTGGATATCAATTTTAAGTTCACAAATTATATTCCTGACATAGTACACCTTAAATCGATCCGTTACTTGAGTCCCAGCGTCATCACGAGGTGTAAAATAATGTTATTTCTAAAAAAATATTTTTAATTTGCCCTGGTAAATAACCTCTCATGTCTGAATTCAAAAACTAATGTTGTAGCATCGTTGCAATCGAAATGAAGAACAATTTTGCAGAAAAAAGTATGACATTTCATCCAATTACAGTAAAGTTATGTCTATTTTAGTGGGAAAATTTCTGCCAATTTTCAAAATTCTTCCACGATCCATACAAAAAAGATTTTTTTTTGTATGGACAATTGTCCACGAGGGGAGGGGGGCGTTGAGATTTCCAAAAAAGTGTCCACGTGGTTTGTGGACTCCCTATATAGAACATTGAATTGAAGCACTCTGGAGCTCTGTACAGGCCTTCAAAATTTTGTTTTTTTTTTTTTTTAGATAAACGTCTCAGCAGAAAAGATAAGCGTCGCGCCATTACATTTTGCTCAAAACTTCAATGTTATAGGTTGTTATAGGTCAAAATATCCCCAAGGATCTGTCCTACACGTCAATGATGTTTAAAATAAACGCTTCAGTGACCAAAGTGACTAAAAAATCTACATTTTTGAAAAAAGTGTTTTCTACGGGTTAAATCTCATTAAAAATTCAATTGCAAAACGCCAGCTCCTGTTAAGTTCAATCCAAGGGGTTGGAAACTCTTAGAGCTATACTTATTGTGTAAACCAGTATATCAAAATATATGTTAGTATACTAATTATTTCCTTTACAATATACTGAGAGTATCTTAATATACTAACAGTTTATTGCTTTTCGGTTAGTATACTAACAAGTATACTGGAATATCATTAGTATACTCAGTATTCCTAAATAATATTAGAGTTTCCAGCCCCTTGATTCAATCAAGCTAATAATTGGAATTTGAGCACAGTATTCCCACCGTAACCAGCCCCAAATTATATTTTTTGTTACATCCTTCTGAGTATGATCATAGTAGCTGTTTATAACAGGAATGAGATAAATATTGAAGAATTTTGAAAATTGGCAGAAATTTTCCCACTAAAATAGACATAACTTTACTGTAAATGGATAAAATGTCATACTTTTTTTTGCAAAATTGTTCTTCATTTCGTTTGCAACAATGCTACAATATAAGTTTTTGAATTCAGACATGACAGTTTATTTACCAGAGCAAATTGAAAATATTTTTTTAGAAATTACATTATTTTACACCTCGTGATGACGCTGGGACTCAAGTAACGGATCGATTTAAGGTGTACTATGTCAGGAATATAATTTGTGAACTTAAAATTGATATCCAGATGAAAATGTACATCTTTGTCCAGAGATAGACCGAGTTTTTAGACGTATTTTTGAGTTTTTAGGTGATATATTAGGTTTTTTAACTTCAAATCGAGATAAAATCAGTTTTCACCGACAGAATATTTTGGGAGTTGATTTTTCTGACTCAGAATAGTCCCCCTAACAACCTCCAGAAAGAATTTCCGAGGTGCATGCAAGTTGCATAATAATCCCCTTCTTACCCACCGTGCACACTTTCAACTACATTTCCTGAAAATATCTCTGTGTCTATCCGTGTCTGTTTTTAGATATCTCGATTTGAATTTGACGGTTTTTAATCAATTTATTTATATTTTAAAGCGGAATCTTATTGAAAACGTGGTAATATTCGGTAAATTGATCGATTTTTATGGAAAATACATTATTTATGTTTAAAATTATGACACCCATTCTAAAATTATGAATAAATACATGTTCAGGACATAAATAATCAAAATTAAAATTTTAAATAATTGCTCGTATTTAAAATTAAATATTTCATTTTATATATGGTCACTTTAGAAAGGTTGTCGTATTTTTTTTATAGGCAAAGTATTTTCCATAAAAAATCGATCAATTTACCCTTCAATTCACCGATTTTCAACCCGTATTCAATATGATTTCGATAAATATTTATAAATAGATTGATTAAAAACCGTCAAATTCAAATCGAGATATCTAAAAATAGACACGGAGATATTTTCAGGAAATGTAGTTGAAAGTGTGTACTTTCAGGTGCATTGTTCGGTTTTGCGCCAAAATGCGCCATTTTGAAAACATAGCAACTTGAAAATAGGCTCAAAATCACATAAAAATGGTTATAACTCTTCAATAAAGGCTCAAAACATTTTGCTGTCTTCGACAAAGATGTGTAATTTTATGTCATAAACAACTCTGCAGAACATAGTAGGCCGCTAAAATGCTAACATTTTGAGTTATCAACAAAAAAGTGTTTTTTGGGACCATTTTTGCAAAAATGGCGTATATCTCGAGTAGATTAAGAGCTACAAATTTTGTGCCTTCGTCAAACGAAGTTGCCTTTATAGCTGTCGGCCACCATTGCTAGTACCAACCACTAGTGTTTTCCTTTTATCGACAAGGACTTCGCAATTTTCAGGGTGTGTCAAGATAGCACGACAAGATTTTCCTGATTTTCGCTATTTAAACAACATATGTTGTAAAACTGTTGAAAGTAGAGGTGGGCAAAACCGCTCTTTTTTTAGGAGCCGCTCATTTTCGTTCGCTCATTAAAAAGAGCCGCTCTTTTGAACGGCTCTTTCGCTCTTTTTTAATTTTTTTTATAAAAAGGTTATTTTTTAGAATGCTATGGTTTTCAAAGTTATTTCACATTAAACTTTTATAAATAATTTGATCTCTATTTCAAGATTTCTTTTTCTTAAAGTAGATGTTTAGTAATATTTGACAAGTTAAGCAATTTTAAGTGCTCAAATTTGTATTTTGGTAACTTATTAATGTACAATTAGATGTACAATGATTTTTTTTCATTTTGTTTCGAAAATCATAATTTTTTAGAATTTCAAAGAAAAGTAGGAAACTGAAAATGAGTTTGAATTTTTTTAGCGGTGTTTGGCAGCAATGTTATTTTGGGATTATTTTTTATAAGCAATTATATTTTAATTTGGAATTGCATTTTCAGCTCTCAAAAATAAATTTTATGCTAAAATTTTTTCGAAATTCAATAATTTATATTTATTATATCTTGGAACGGTTCATTCAAAATCCCGAAGTTAAAAAAGAACCGCGGTTCTTTTTTTGTGAGCCATGGTTCATTCGCTCTTTTCAGTGAACCGGCTCTTTGAGCGGCTCGCTCTTTTTTTGCCCACCTCTAGTTGAAAGAAACTTGCTTGCACACTCACTACCTTTTGATCTATTTATCACTCGATTTCAGTTGAAAATGCATTTTATGAACTGTAACATAAGAGGAACGATGGAGTTAGATGCTGTTCCCCTATTTAAATATTAAATTTTAGGAAAAAAAATCATTTCTGTTTAAACCTAACAAAAACTCACGCTTGTTGAAATATTATTCCGTTGTAACCGTTCAATATGGCGAATCTGCATTTGTAGACAAACTGTCTATTCCTTTCTTACTTGACGCGAACTGTCACTTGAGCAAAAGGCAAAGACTGCTTGTTTACAAACGCAGATTCGCCCTATTGAACTGTTACTACGGTATTGTCATTTATGTGATCATGAAAGTTTTAAAGAAATTAGCAGATAAGGATCTTAAGTCTCGTTAAGGTTTGATAAGTTTTTGTATGAACATCTCCGGTAATTGTAAGGAAATAAAATGTAAATATTTCGCATTAATGTGGGTGAAACGTTATTTGAAATAAAGTTGTACACTTTTTTCACAGGAATTATAAAAACACTGTAAATTTGAACATTTCGAACTCTCAATATGTACGCCTCATTTAGAATTTTCCAGTATATGATTTGATTGTGTATTTTCATTTCTTCTTTATCGCGGCTTCTCCGTTGGTGAAATGCTCTGTGGGTCACCTACGGCATCGTTGCGCCGTATGAAGTCACTATTCTGGGCTTCGAGGTCACAGCGGTTGTTGTTGAGCAATGTTGTTGAACATTTTTGGCTCATACATCTTGAGAATTATGCGATTGATTTGACGGCAATTACTTGATGCGTATGGATTAGGGTTGTGAGGTTAATTGGTATCAACAATGGTTGTAGATTTGATGATTTAATTTTTTTCTACTTGTAATTATTTGTAGAAATTTTCCAAATAATTATTTTGATCCTTAATTGAAGTTATTGTCAACTGGGGCGAATCAGAACTGACTAGAGAAAGCAAGTTTACAACCGATTTTTTTAGGCGATTTAAAAAACACAATAATTGTTTTGAAAACTTGTATCACAAATTAAAAGGCTTCTCAAGACAAAACAATTCTTGGTCAAATGAACTGAGACCCAAGGAATGGTCTTCCGGGTGTTACGGTTGCATCACACCCACAATACGGCTAATAAAGCTCCGTGACGTAACCTCACACTATCGATCACCTGGTTTGAACTTAATTGAACTCCTCACTCGACGGCGCATAAAAGTGTGCGTTATCATAATCAGACAACCAGCTAGCTGGTGCTCTCGGTGCTCAGCCGAAATGTCCAAAATGTCCATGCGGCCGTGGTCGCATTGGTGTCCATCATCCTCATTATCCGCGATGGCGGTGGTGGAGGCCAATTTTTGCATACATGACGCGCGGTATAAACACACACACACGTAAGTCAATACCCCAGCGAGCATATGTGCGCCAAAATTCCAGATTGCGGTGAAAATTTCTTTCTTCATTCGATTGTGGTTCAATATCCTTCGCTATGCACATTTTCGATATGAAGATTGCACAATCGTGAAGAGAGCAAAATTATCACCAACGTTATCTCATCGATCATAATGGGCACACGTATGTCTTGTAAGAGCATAGTAATGATGCAGGCGTAAACATAAAAGCTGATTACAAACAAAATATGTTGGTAATTTTATGTGACCAAATGTGTGTCCTAGCAAATTACATTAACATATTTTAGACCAGTTTTGAACACGCTGTATCTTTTTTCAGGAGTAGGTTTGCACTATACTCTCTTCAGGAAATTTATAGAGCACCTTCCAAAGCAATCGAATGTCTCCAGTTTTATTATTGCGTAAAACATGTTTTTTTTTTAATTTAAGAATAAAAAAAGGATTCCCCTATGCAAATTCTTACTCAAAATTGAATCGCTTTTCGCAAAGTGTGGACTAAACCAATCGTTCCCAAACTTTGGGGAGGTTTTTGGGACCCTAAAAGGAATCGGAAAATTGCTGTGCTCACTAAATTTGGACAATTTATGTTCCATACAACTATATTACACACTTATGGGTCACACAAAAGATAAAAAAAAAAAACATTTCATTTTCAACATTTAAAAAAGTACATCAATACAGGGTTGCCATTCAAATTCCATATTGGAATTGGATTCCCAATTTTGCAGTCCCTAAAACAATAGGAGTTTCCACTCCCACATATAGGTATAAATTTTCGGTTTGTTTAAATTTCATAATTTTGAAATCAAGCTTTACTTTTGAAAAGTCTGCAGATAGATATTTTTCTCAATTCTAAAGTTTAGACCAAATTATACAATTATTCAATTGAATTGATCAGAAAATTTCGCAAAAGTTTCATTTTATAACAATTTCCGAGATAAAATCAGTTGTAAATTAAAGGGTAATCAGGTGACAACTAGAGAAAAAAAAAACACTTCCATCGACGCGAATTCTTTGTGAGGTTGTATCTTAGAAACTAATTGCCCGATTTTCAAAGTCCCATAGAGAAAAATAGAAATTATTTCAGCTATTTGTTTGAGAGGAGCTTTTCTTTTAAGAAGTATCGAAAAAAAAAAGAAAATATAACTTAAAACGGAACATTTAAAAAAATCTTATTAAAATAAAATTCAATTTTGTTTAAAAAATGATTCTAATATTTGTTGTCCATTTTCCAAAAACAAAAATTCTTATCTCCTAAACCAGATTTTTCACCATCACGCAGTATGGCTCGGAATATGTATTTTAGGTCCCCTAAAACGTATACAAAAATATTGAAAATTAAAAAAAAAATGTTTCATTGTACCTTTTTTCCGAAAAGTCCTAATCATTACCTAGTACTTTGCCAAAGACAACAAAT
Source organism: Culex quinquefasciatus (assembly GCF_015732765.1). NCBI lineage: Eukaryota > Metazoa > Arthropoda > Insecta > Diptera > Culicidae > Culex > Culex quinquefasciatus. Next base: position 165,494,929 of record NC_051863.1, on the reverse strand, counting down.
CGATCAGAAAGTGTCTCTTCAAGATTCAGAAATTCATAAATTTACATATCTTGGTTGTAAGACGAGCCCCCAAAAATTGTATGGAAAAACTAATGATACAAAATGACTTTTGTTTGACAAAGGGAATGTATGAACAAAATTTCATCCAAATCAAAATTTTAAAAAAATTTCTCGATTTTAACATTAAATTCGAGATCTGCGACCCCATTTTAGTAAAATTTGGATGGTTTTTGAATATTAAATATAAAAAAGATTTTTTTTAATATTCCATCATCGCCATATTGACCGCCAGTGGATTAACAGTATGTAAAAAAAGTATTTACACCCCTCGGGCACTATGCACGTTTTGTGATGAAACATGTAAACAATTTAATGTTGACATAAACCTAGTACTACGTTTTGTTCAGAAACTCATGCCGAACAATTTGCTGCAAAAAGCTCATGTAAAGATGTTTTCTATAAAAAGTTATATACTTACTTTTACTGCTCGTCACCTTAAAACATTTTTTTTATTTAAACGATTTATTGACAAAATACATGAAAATTTGACATAAAATTTCACTCAGTGTGTGTTTTTTGGAATTGCAAAAAACGTTGTATGGAACTCGTTGCAAAACTTGATTTTTTCAGCACTCTACGTATTTATCCAACTCGGTGAACCTCGTTGGATAAATGTACGACTCGTGCTGAAAAAATCCTCTTTTTGCAACTTGTTGCATAAACTACTATTTACATACTGTAAATATTCTAAATCACTTAAGAGTAGTTCAGATGTCATACTTACTCTCGACAATCAAAACTAAGACAACGAATTTTTTTTGTGTGGTTCGATTATCCAAAGGCCTCCGGATAACCGAGTCTTGACTGTTTTGCCAACTACAGTAAAAGTAGCAAATTTCATAAAAAATCAAAAATTAAAATCTTTTAATGTTGATTCAGGAAGAAACTTAAACAAGCAGTCTTAAAAAAATATTAGAAACTTTTCACTATATAGCATTTTAAGGTTCATTAGCATTAGCATTAGCATTAGCATTAGCATTTGGAGGACGCCCCACCACCGGAAGGCTCCACAACGCTTATCCCACTGTTTGGTGTGGTTGTGTTAGACCCTCATCCGGAACAATAATCCAACACGGGAGATACCATGTCTTCATCTTTTGATGAGTGTGTAATACAACCCAGGGCATAAGGGGGTCCAGGCCGGGTCCAAGCTATCCTCAAGGACTGGAAGGATCGTTAGTAAACACCTATCTAAAGTGCGCAAGGACCCCTACGTCACCTTAGTGGTATAGATGTTTGTAGGGAGGTTTTGGACTCAATGTTAGTAGGAGAGGTAGAACCCTAGGATACACCTCGAAAGGCGTTGCGGGTTGGTTGTAACAGTATTCCTAATTCCAGTCTAGGCTCACCAAGTCGCTATGGCCTAGTGGTTAGCATTTTTGCTTACCAATCCAAAGGACGGGGGTTCGAACCCCGCCTCCAGCGACTTTGATTTTTCGTTCATATTCAGCATTTCAAGTATTTCTATGTCCTTAACTTTCTCGATGGGAGCAGATGGGAATCGAACCCAGAACCATTCGCTTACAAAGCGAACACCGTAACCATTCAGCCACGGCCGCTCCTTATATAGCATTTTAAGGTTCATTTCATAAATTGTCAAACACTAACACCCATTTCCATCCCAATTCTATTATTTTTATTAACGTAAAACGCGGTAACAGGTACCATATTTGCACAAAAAAAACAAATATCTTCAAATTCTTTTTTCATCGGTTTTCCTATAAAGTATTGTAAATGTTGATATTCAATTTAAAAAACAAAGTTTTAGTTTTTTTATGCAAGCGCCAATTTATTTAGAATGCAAGCTTTACCTCTCTTTTAAACTTCATTTTAAAGCATTTTTTTTTAAAACAAACTTGTTGAATTTATGTTGTCATTTTAATTTTGCAAAATCCAATGGCTTTCAAACAAGTAAGTATAATTTTCTTTTCATTCATTCATTTTAATTTTCTTATCTAACGCGCTCTAGAATAAGTCATGTTTACATATAAATCAGAATCAGAATTTTCTTATAAGGTAATTCTCTACTGAGCAATACTCTACGAAATCGGTCTTTTTTCTTCAATTTTAATTTTTGTATTTTTTTATCCGACTGAAACTTTTTTGGTGCCTTCGGTATGCCCAAAGAAGCCATTTTGCATCATTAGTTTGTCCATATCATTTTCCATACAAATTTGGCAGCTGTCCATACAAAAATGATGGATTAAAATTCAAAAATCTGTATCTTTTGAAGGAATTTTTTGATCGATTTGGTGTCTTGGACAAAGTTGTAGGTATGGATACGGACTACACTGGAAAAAAAAATAATACACGGTAAAAAAAAATTGGTGATTTTTTTATTTAACTTTTTATCACTAAGACTTGATTTGCAAAAAAAAACACTATTTTTATTTTTTTTATTTTTTGATATGTTTAAGAGGACATAAAATGCCAACTTTTCAGAAATTTCCAGGTTGTGCAAAAAATCATTGACCGAGTTATGAATTTTTTAATCAGTGCTGTTTTTTTTTCAAAAAGTCGAAATTTTGGTCGCAAAAATTTTTCAACTTCATTTTTCGATGTAAAATTGAATTTGCAATCAAAAAGTACTTCAGTGAAATTTTGATAAAGTGCACCGTTTTCAAGTTAAATCCATATTTAAGTGACTTTTTTTGAAAATAGTCGCAGTTTTTCATTTTTTTAAATTAGTGCACATGTTTGCCCACTTTTGAAAAAAAAAATTTTTGAAGAGCTGAGAAAATTCTCTATATTTTGCTTCTTCGGACTTTGTTGATACGACTTTTAGTAGCTGAGATATTGCAATGCAAAGGTTTAAAAATAGGAAAATTGATGTTTTCTAAGTATCACCCAAATACCATTTTTCAATGTCGATATCTCAGCAACTAATGGTCCGATTTTCAATGTTAAAATATGAAACATTTGTGAAATTTTCCGATCTTTTCGAAAACAATATTTTCAAAATTTTCAAATCAAGACTTACATTTCAAAGAGGCCAAACATTCAATATTACGCCCTTTTAAAATGTTAGTCTTGATTTGACAATTTTGAAAATATTGTTTTCGAAAAGATCGGAAAATTTAACAAATGTTTCATATTTTAACATTGAAAATCGAACCATTAGTTGCTGAGATATCGACATTGAAAAATGGTGGGCTGTTTTGGGTGAGAATTAGAAAACATCAATTTTCCTGTTTTTAAACCTTTGCATTGCAATATCTCAGCAACTAAAGGTCGTATCAACAAAGTCCGAAGAAGCAAAATATAGAGAATTTTCTCAGCTTTTCAAAAATGTTTTTTTTTTCAAAAGTGGGCAAACATGTGCACTAATTTTAAAAAATGACTATTTTCAAAAAAGTCACTTAAATATAAATTTAACTTGAAAATATCGAAATTTCACTAAAGTACTTTTTGATTGCAAATTTGATTTTACATTGAAAAATGAAGTTAACAATTTTTTGCGACCAAAATTTCGATTTTTTGAAAAAATCAGTATTGATTAAAAAAATCATAACTCAGTAAATGATTTTTTGCACAACCTGGAAATTTTTGAAAAGTTGACATTTTGTGACATAAAAAAATAAAAAAAATAAAAAGAGTGCTTTTTTTTGTAAATCGAGTTTTCGTGATAAAAAGTTAAATAAAAAAATCACAATTTTTTTACCGTGTATTATTTTTTCCAGTGTAGTCCATATCCATACCTACAACTTTGCCGAAGACACCAAATCGATCAAAAAATTCCTTCAAAATATACAGATTTTTGAATTTGCATGCATCATTTTTGTATGGACAGCTGACCGGCTCCGTGGCTTAATGGAATCAAAAATTTGGAATCAGGAATTTGAACATTGAATATGAACAAAAAACGAAATTGAATCAGGTGGGATTCGAACTCACACCTCTGGATTGGTGGTCTGGGACGCTAAGCAGTCGGCCATCAGAAAGTTCACACTCTAACAGAGAATTGATCCGTAGTGTTGAAACATGCTATCATCTTATATTAAATACGCGCTGATCCCTGATTTGCCTGACGGGATTGGAAGTCTAAATATAGATCGAGTTTCCTTCAGATGCTTGCTTCTATGTTTAGGCGGGGCCGAACAATGCCCAGCGACCTCGGAATTGGACCGCAAGGAGCTCTGTCATTCTGAAACGGGTCGTTGGAAGCAGCGCGAGGGCTATCACCACCTAATACCCGGGACTGAGATAAGTTGTATCAGCATTCGGCATATACAAAGTCTGATACAAACTATACTTTCCCATAATATCGCTACCGGTTAGCGGGTATTGGATTGGACCACACACACATCATTTTTGTATGGACAGCTGCCAAATTTGTATGGAAAATTATATGGACAAACTAATGATGCAAAATGGCTTCTTTGGGCATACCGAAGGCACCAAAAAGTTTCAGTCGGATTAAAAAATACAAAAAAAAAAAAACGAATGACCGAAATCCTAAAGAACTGCTCTACTAACTCACACGAAATCGGGAAAAGATGTAGATTCGAAAAGTACACAAATTTCCTATAAAATGACATGTTCCAAAAAATTTTTTACAGTCGAGTAACGGAAAATGGCAGAGATTTTAAAACTTTTTTAGTGTTTTTTTCGATGAAAAATACGTTTATTCGGAATTCTGAGTACGCCATCAAATCGGGCGTCTAATTTTACACAAAAGTCCCTTTGACACAAAATTTCTATCTCATCACCGTTTCAGGCTGCAAATTATTGAAAAACACCTCTTTTTTCGCATGTTCAAAAATGGAAGGAGTCGTACCGTCCCTCCGTCACGAGATATAAAAAATGGGCCTCGGATTCGTGATCAGGGACAAAAGTTACCCCTTAGGTCAAAGTTTCACGCAAATCGAAGAGGGGTCGGGGCAACTGCTGTGTGAGTTGGCGGAGAATTACCCTATTTTGTTGTATGAGTTTTCACAGTTTGTAGGTATTTTTTTGTTCAAATTGAACAGTTTTCTATTTGATTAAGAGACTGCTTTATTTCTGTGAGTTTTAATATGGTTTAATACATTTACATTTTTTTTTGCAAAAGGTTGTGTTTTTTTTAAATAGATTTCTGTGACTTCTAAAAAAAAAAATCAAAATTGAACAGTTTTCTATTTGATTAAGAGAATGCTTTATTTCTGTGAGTTTTAATATGGTTTAATACATTTACATTTTTTTTGCAAAAGGTTGTGTTTTTTAAATAGATTTCTGTGACTTCTGAAAAAAAAATCTTTTTTTTTATGATTTGAATTACACTTTTTTATTTAAACACTGAGAATTTATGTGAGGCATTGCTGACAACAGATTGTCAATGTCCTCGGACCTTAGCCTAAGATTTCCAAAAAAAGTATCCACGCTGTTAACTGTTCTAAAACGTGTTTTGAAAAAAAAAACAATATGATAAATAAAAATAAGAATAAGTGGGTTAGTCATCCAAATTTTCCATATCAATTTCAATCTCTTAGTGCTGAAATGTTTCATGTAGAGGAAAGGTTGATTTTACTGACAGTTAATAAAATAAAATTAATATTATTCATTGTATGCAACATAATGATTGTTTCAACATGGTAGACACTATCATCGTTCATTAGGAAAATTGGTTTATCAACACCTGAAATTTCGCTTAATTTTAACTAGTGTTGTTTCACCCGAAGATCACGGTTGCAACGTTTACGAGATTTTAAATACACAAAATTGTAATTGACGCATTAAATCGCTCAAATTTTCCTCTCATACATGTTTGCCTCTGTGTGTCCAAAGAGTGGGATAAATTGTTTGAGATAACGCTTTCCTCGCGCAAACACACCCCAACAACCGCCTCGTGGTGGCGCCAGAGAGCCAAAGAAACTGCCGAAGGCTCGGCTGATTGTGCGTCGGGCGCGAAATGGAGCAATTATCCGCTCTCCTACTACCAAAACAAAACAAATAACTGCAACTGCTGCGCTCGGGACCCGAACGCGAGAGGTCTCTGTCGCGAGCGCGTTTTTTGGTTTTTGCTTGGAGGGACCTCGGGCGTGGGCTCGGATTCGACCTCGCCACCACCGAATTGAAAGTCTATAAAAGTTTTGCTGCCCGCAAAAAAACGGGTAGTCTTCCGTAACGTTTTGGAACTGTCAGCGCGCGCTTTGTGTGTGTGTGGTTAAGGACGATCGCGGCTTGAGATAACGGGTTTGCGATAAGCGCACTGGTGCACTGATAAGAGTGCGTGTGGGGTTTGAGGTCCTTTTCCGGGTGAAAACTGAAAAAAGTCTGTTGGAACGTTGGAGCAGAGTTGCTGGAAGCAGTGGATACGAGCAAATTGTGGAGCGTCTTTATCTTCATCAAGGATTTACGTTTTTCGACCAAACCGAATGTGTGTAACATTTATGTGTGATTATAAGTGAATAAGGACATTTTGTTTTCAAATGATAACCTAATAAGGACACTGTCAGAGATGGTGAATGATGTTATGAAAAAAGAAACAGAGTGAATATTGCCATATATTGGACTGATAAAAGCGTACAATACTCAATCAGACAAGTGGACGGTCTGATTAAGAAGTGAAATAAGTTTCAAGGATAACATCTTCGAAAAAACTTATTTTTTTATCGAAAAAGAATACGAACAAAGTGTTTTAACCCCAGATTTTTTTTGTTATCCAACTGTAAACATGATGGCGACATTCATAGGAAATTGAATGTTCTTTTTTTGTGTCCAGTCACGACATTCTAGCAGGATTTTAGCAGAGTTCTTTCAAAGCTGGATATTCTTACAGCATGTTCTACTACCGTTCTGCTCTGCTCTGCTTGACTATTTCGTGACTTGGTGATGGGGACAAGCAAACTTCGTATGTTTATACACCAACATATTTGAAAATTGTCTGCTTAACAACTTTGTAGAACATTGGTACACTCTAAAATAAAATTGCATGGTCACAAAACAACGAAATTTTAAAATGAATAGCAATGTAAAGATTTTAATAATTGCAACTTTGCAATTATTTAAAATTTTAAATTCTTTTCGCAAATACGAAGCTTTAAAATTACGGTAGTAACATTTTTGCATTTCTCCAGCTCAAATCAAGGATTCGTAGGAAATTCGACGAGCTTTCTAAAAAAATACACTGAAAGAAAAAATACAAGCCACCTATATGAGATTTTTCGATTTAAGTTTTGTGGAAAATAGATTCCCTCTGTAGGTTTTGAAAATCTTGACGTTTAGAGCACTTTCAAAAAAAAAAAAAATAGTTAAGAGGTTACATACATGTAAATCGACAAAAAAGTCAGAGGTTGGTGTGAGCACGCACTTAATTTTATTTAAAATTATTTATAATTTTATTTTCAGGGCATAAAAATATACTTTTTCATTTATTATAAAAACAAATTTAAAGACCTTGTTTGTATCATTGCCGAGATATAGCTATTTGAAGTTAACAGTTTAAAAAAACGGGTGCCACGATATCTCAACAATGCCTTGACCAAATCGGCTCAAAATTTTTGTGAAGACTCGTTAAACCGGTCCTTTGTGCATGACGAAAGCCGATTTTCAAAAAACTCATTTAAAAAAAGATAAAAATATTTTTATGTTTTTCATATAAAAAATTGTCAGTTTTTGATTTTTTTATTTTTTTAAAAAGCAAAATTTCAAAATCAGGCTTCGTCATGCAGTCTTCACCCCGAATTTCAGCAAATTTGGTCCATCCCATCTCGAGATATCGTGGCACCCGTAAACCAACTTGGTGTTTCGAGAAAAACGCTCAGAAAGTTTGACAGTCCGCTTTGCGCACGGCAAAATGTTGAGCTTAAATCTTCTCTAACTCAGTTTAATCATGTCATATCTTCATGAAATTTTCAGGAGTGATTGAAAATCATCTTTTAAGTGGATCCGATAAATTTTCTGTAATATGAAATTTTGTGATTTTCTACATATATGTTAAGAGATATTTGTATTTTTTTTTGAAGAGACATACCATCCTGCATTTTTCGTGAAAATTTTGAACAAATAAAAAAGTGACATCTTCTTAAAATATAACTCTTTAACATAAAAACATTGAATTTCATAGAAATGGCGTGTATTTTTCATTCAGTGTATTTTTTGCACAAAGCTCGTCAAATTTCCTACAAGTTTGACTTTGGCCACTTTTTGATACGATGCAATGGCTTCGAGATACACTAATTTTAAATTTCGAAATACAAAAACATTTAAATAACTCAAGCCCTTTCTTAAATGTGATTTATCAGTGCAACTGGCTCCATATACACAACAAAGTCCTTATATAAGCTTAGGAAAACATGTCTACAAAGTTTCATTGATATCGGAGAGGGTCTGGCAAGTTGGATCACCATTTTGTTTTTGTTCGAAGAGATTTAACAGTTTTAATTTTGAATTGCAGAAAACATTAGAACAGTAGAACTAAAATGCTCCTTTTTCTATTTCTTATTTAAGGTTGAAATGATATAGAAAGATGAGCCTCAACGCGATATGTTACGCGCTGCTATTGGCGGTGTTCTCCTACCGGACCGTCAGCGGCCAGTTCACCAGCCTTGCAGCTGATCTAACACCACCATCACCACTGCAGCAGCACCACCAACAAAATACACTAGCGCAGCAAAGTCCTCTTCATGTGCCATCCCAAAATTTTCCCCAATCACCTCTACCCGTCCCAGCCCAGATTCCATCCTTCCCAAGCCTGTCATCCCCATCAGCTCCAAACAACCTGCTGAGTTCCAATTTCCCAACTACCCATCAATTCCCTGTCCAACAGTTCCCAACCAAACCACCTCCTCACCTTCCTCCAGCGCTGCAATCACAGCTTCCAGTTCAGCTTGCGCCTCACCTGCAACAACAGATTCCGTTCCAGCTACAGCCTCAGTTCAACGTCAACTTGCCACCTGCGCTACAACCGAATCAGCAATCCCATCTACTTCCACCACAGTTACCTGCGCAACTACCCAGTCAGTACCCTCCAATCCCTGCTAATACCAACTTTCCAAGACCAATACCAACGTCAAAGTTTCCACCGCTAACTTCTTCGAAAAATATCTCTAATGAAGTCACACGAGGTCCAAAAACGCTGCAAATGATTGGCTCCAACAACCCTTTTATGCTGCACAAAATATCGGACAACCTACGACCCGGAAGCACCACTTGGTACTACAGAAAGAACAACAAGCTGATGAAGAACACTCCACCGTCAAAGTCCAGCTTTCCACCTCCAGCTTCACCGCTACAAACGAGTCCGAACGCACTCCAACAGTATCACCAGCTGTCACAATTTGCATCGCTGAGCCCTCCTAGCACAACTTACAACTTCAACAATCCAAGTACCTCATTTACTAGTCCGACTACTTCATTCAACAGTCCGAGTTCTTCGTTCGCCAGTACTTCATTCAGCAGTCCAAGTACCTCATTCAGCAGTTCTTCATTGAATAGCCCGAGTACTTCATTCAACAGTCCGACTTCTACATTCAATCAACAAACTACATCATTCAACATCCCAAGTTCTACATTCAACCAACCCAGTTCCTCATTAAACCAGCAAAGTCAAACCTTGAACCCGTTGAGTCAATTTAATCAACTCACACAACTCCATTCAACAAATCAACAGAATCAACAAAATCAGCTCTCAAGCAGTTCTCTGAATATACCTCTGAATACGAATTACAATCAACTTAATCATGTGAACCAGCAACCAAGTATACTGAACCAAGTCAGCAGCAACTCCGACTCGCTTAGACAATTACAGCTGGCAAACCTTTTGAACCAGCTGAACCAATCGAACCCACCACCCTTTCTCCAGAATCAGGGATACTCGGGCAACGTGAAACCAATCACCAATCCACTGATTCCACAGGAAATCTTCAACAGTCCGGAATTCCACATACAACCAATCAGTATCCCCTCTCCGGATTCCCCACACTTTGAAACGGTCCGCAATCAGGTGAGCTTCCTCAAAGCCAAACACAAACAATTCTTCGACCAGCAAGGTCCCAAACAGCAGAAGCCGTCGTTCAACAACTTCGGACAACACCATCAGCAGCAGCACCAACAACAGCATCAGTCCCAACATCCGCCAAAACTCTACTTTGACCAGTTTAACCAACCGGAAAAGACATGGCTCGAGCAACTTCAGCAGTTGTCAAATTCTCTCTTTGACCAGCCTCAGTCCCCGCCGGTCCATCACCATCTCCACATTCAGGCGCCACAACCCTTCCAACCCAAGCCGCAGGCTCAGCCGCTGGTACAATCGCAGCAGAACCCACCCCAGCAACCTGCTCCCGTGTACGGTCCACCAAAGCCCCCAAAACCCCTGAAACACGTCTTCGAGATCAACCAAACCACTCAGAAACCGAACATCAACCAGATTCAGCTGACCACCAGGAAACCGCCGCATCCAGTCCAGCAACCACAAAGCAGTCTACTGCCTGCTTCCTGGAACACCGGACACCGTGCACCGGTCATAGACTACGACCAGTACAGTTCCCCCAAGAAGGTACTCCCAGTTCAGAACGACTTTGTCGGCTTCCCACCGGCGAAAGGATCGATCAAGAACGAGCTGAACTTTATCAGCACGTGGGAAAAGGCGATCGGAATCATCCACAAGAACGACCACGACTCGGAGAAGGGACACACGATTCTCTCCTCGGGCGATACCGACGACTTCAAGAAGATTGACAATGGTCACAATTCCACCCAGAATGAGGAAGAGTCCAGCAATGTTGAGGTGATTAGCGGCGATAAGTCACACTTCCAACCTGAGGCTAAGGAGGAGAAGCCGCAGAAAAAGAAGAAGGCTCACGGGAAGAAGCGGCCGATGAAGAAACACCGTGAAATGGAAGAAACATCTGAGGGTACGAACAGCGTGGAAGGGGAGGAGAACAAATCGGCGGAACCGAGCCTGGCGGAAAGTGAAGCCCAGCAGTACAGGTCGAGAAGGAAGCGAGATCTAGCGGCGGTTGAGGTGAGTCCGGAGAACGCCAACACCGCTGCACCGCTGATAATCGTTGCGGAGGATACGCCGGAACCGTTGGTAGCACCCGAAACGGAACAACCAGTTACCGAAGTCGTGAGTCAAGCAACGGAGAAACCAACGAACGAACGATCGGTGGGAACATCGGTAGATGATTCGTTAGCTTTGGACGATTCTTCCGAGGTAGAGTGGATCTCGGGAGAGGAAGTGGATGACGAAGAATTACCGCACGCGGAAGCCTTGGTGTTTGACGATTACGATGGTAGCTATCTGGATTATGAAGCGTACGCGCCGAGTGAGTTCCAGGCTCGTTCGGACAACTTTATCTTCGAGGAGCTTGATGGAACTACACAGCTGCCTCATGCACTGCCGTTCATCGCCGAACAAGTTGGGAACGTTACGATTGTGATTCAGCCAGAAGCTTTGGTTGATCCCAGGAGTCTACACGGAAGGGAGTTGATGCTGTTTTTGGAGGAGGCGATTCGGAACTCTTCCCGTTTTCTTCCGGATGAGGCCGAGGATCGTAGCTTTGATGTTGTGGAACCACCGACGGATGTGATCAAATTTCCGTACTATGATCGCACGGAGGTACCGATCAACGTAGATTCCGCGCTGCGGTTTGCTGAAAATCTGACTACCTTCTCGAAAGGGTTGTATAAATCGAAGAGCGCGAACCTGTGCAACGAGGTGGATATCGAACTGGATGAGGAACCCGCTGAATCAGGTCCGGATGGGTTTAAACCGGTTCGGAGGCTGAAACGATTGGGAGAAAAGATTGACTGCTTGAAGAATAAGAATTTTGGTAAGGAACCACTGGATAATCCGCTGTTCAAGGAGGAGTTTGTAGGCGTTGCACGTTCCGCTCCGGATGGGCTTCCTACTCCGCAACCACAGCCGGATCCTTCCGTGGCTGTATTCAGTGATGTGATCCGCTTGATCAAGCAACATTTGACCGAGGAGCACAAACAACACACTCGAGATGTTTCCCAGGTCCTAGCACCGAGACAGCTAAACTTGTCCGATGTAAAGACCACCTCACCGAACAATGCCGTACTGGAGCAGCTTCGACTGGGCAAAAGAAGGATTCTACCCAAACCAACCAAGACCGTCGAGGAGGTTAAACATGAAGTGAATCAAACTGCGCCCAGCGAACAGCATCCGCTGCGGATAGTGTTTCCCAGAAGGCTGAACTTTACGAAAACTTACGAGGAAGCGAAGAAGGTTTCGTTGGCGAAGCTGACCCAAACCAAACTGGCAGAGCAGGAAAAGACAAAGCAAAAGCTGAACGAAACACGGACAGATCATAACATTTACAAAGCGTCACTGGCCCGGAAGCTGAACTTTGACAAGATAGAAAAGCTGAAGACGCCAAAGAGTCAGCGGCGAGACTCGAATGTAGAGCAGCTGTATGATTCAACGCCGAAACTGGTGAGCTACCATCCAAGGTCTAATATATTTGACATCTCCACGTACTATCCCAAACAAACGTACGATGAGCTGTACAGCTTTCCGAGTGTAGACGGCAAGGAGAAGGGATTTGCATCTAAAAACTTCAGAACTTTGGAGCGAGAAGCGGATGAGTTGTTGGAAAGCGTCAGGAGGGATCGGGACAAGGCTGAAAAGAGGATTGTCAATACGGGTCGATCCAACCGGGAACACCAGGATTACACTCAGGACAGACCGTACGGCACCAGCTATTCCCCTCTTTACAAAGAGTTCCAGGCGCTATCAACTTTGAAGAAGGCACGACATATTGATGATCAAAAGAAACCACCCTCGCTGAATCAGCTGATCAATTTCTACTCTCAGCAAAGCGACAGCTTCAGCAGCAACCAGCGTTCGTACACAGTCCCGAAGGCGCATGGCAACTTACCAATCTTCGACGTGTCGACCTTTTACCCCCGCTACTCAACTCGGGTACATGACGAATCCCAGGAACTGCATGATTTGGTTACGAAACGAAGAGATTCCAAGATTAATCTGGAAGATTTGGAAGCTCTGCAAGCGCCGCCCAAAGAAACTCTCCAAAAAGCACGACAACTGGACAAGAAGGCCAAGAACGTGACACCGGCACCACCTCGGGACGACATTGCGGACTTTTTCGAGGAACCGCTAGCTCAGCCGACCAGTTCGACGCCTTCGATTGTCCCCAAAGAAGAGCATCACACGTTCAAAAAGGCCGAACCCTCGCTCCCGGATGATCTGCCAAAGACGGACAAAGCCGCGCTGGACCAAACCATTGCCCAAGCTTCCGTGAAAAAAGCCCTCGCCGATCCGCCCAAATCCGCCGGACGCCGGAAACACCTCAAACGCAAACCAAAGATCCTGAAGCGACCCCTCATCAAATACCGTCGGAAGAAGAAACTGCTCAAGTACTACCACTAGACGAAAGCCGCGGGCAAAGTGAGCAGCCACGAGTCATCCCTTCTAACCTCCTAAACCTCTTCCTAATTTATTTATTGAATCTTTCCGTACTTCCGAAGGAAGACCGCGCTCAACTTGGCACTAAGTAAAAGTAAAGCAATGCGATAGCTCGACCGAACTATCAACGAGTGATTTTAGGTTTAATGAGAATATAGATTTGACCAGCTATTGTAAGTTAGTGAGTAATAAAATAAAGAAAAAGATACAAAACCAATTAAATCGAGCCGTTTTCACAGTCGAAAGAAAATGAACCTTCAACACTGCGCTGCTGTTTTCACGGTGTGTGTGAGAAAAGAGCAATTTTCCACCTGAACTGATTCAACAAAGTGTGCGGCGCCCACGGTGGGTTTGTTTGGGTTGTGTAAGACGTGCGATCATAAGGTGATTTGTAGCTGGTTCAATTATCACCTCATTTTATTATTTTTTTTTCTCTCTCTGTTTTGAGTAATTTTCATTGGGGGCACGGTCAAATAAGTACACCATTACAAATTTTAATCTGGTTACGAACCATTTAATAAATTACATTGATGGGAGTTGAATAATCGTGTTAATTTTAACAAACTTATTTTTTGACTTTGTTATGTGCAAATCAGCTAAATTTAAATATTATAAAAAAGAGTTCTATCAGATGAATAGATTGCATCACAACCTGTCAAAATGAACAGAATTTAACCTAAATTGGTATTGTTGATTTAGTTAACACCTTATGTTTGAAAAATAAACATAATCAAAATTCAAGTACATTACAAGTTTGAACTTATTTCAGCCTCAATTAAAACACAACAATTTGTTTATGTGTTGTAAAGTTTACACAAAAAGATACTGGTAAAAAAACTTTATCCAGCCAGAAATGCGAAAATTCCATACCGAAAATACCTCATTCCAAACGTCAAATGAATGCATAATATTGAATCAATTACCTTTCGAGTGACTACCTGGCTTGCGCCCACCGTATTACGCTAAGAGGGTACTTATCTATTTCACTTGGCAACTTTGACCACACGGATCGTCTCTTACAGTGAGCGATCCATTAGTGACAAACAATGCTGATTGAGTTTTGAGATGCATACTAATGCAACGACAATGGGTTAAATCACACTTTCGTCACACTTGGAACGATTTTTTTTTCAAAAAATAAATTTCAATTATCGAAAAAATAATTAACTCTAAAATATATTGATTCGATTCCAGCCCACCACCTCCCAATAATAACCGCACCCCAAAAGTGCATTTTCCCACGCCGCCGGCCGGTCGGCGGAACGGAACGGAATAACGGAAGGAAAATCAACCCTTTTTTCCCAGCCCCAGCGTTCATTGTTTTCACTTTTGTTTGATTGGCGTTGGATGATGGCAGCAGCAGCTGCTGCAGTTTGATGGATTTTTTTTTCTCTCTCCTGCTGCACGCGACGCCGATTAGCTCATTGCCGGATTTTGGTGTGTTTGCCGAAAATGCAACACCTTGGGCACGATGCTTGGCGTTGGCGAGTTTCTCAAGAAGTGAGAAAAATTCGAACAAATAGATTCTAAAATGCTATATATATCATTACAGTTGAGCTTCTATAAAAATTCAACGATAATATAAATATATATATATATTTTCTTAGCTTTTTCTAAAATTTTCCTCAAAGAATCAGTTAAAAAAAAAAATAAAAATTAAATTTACCTAATAAAAATTACATTTATTTTAATGTAAAATCAAATAACAGCCCAGGCTCAAATTTTCGAATTTAACATCAAATTCGAGTCTTGCGACCCTCTTTCAGTCAAATTTGGGAGATTGACTGCTTGTAACATTGCATTTGTTCAATATTTCATCACCGCCATTTTGGCCGCCATCTTGGATTTCAGAGAGTTTTGGGATCATATTTGAGCTCAACGACCAATAATAACGCAGGCGTGGACTCAATCAAGTAATACTTTTTCGAGGACTTTGGAGGATAGAGACTGTAAAGTAGGGTGAAAATCAAAATTCCTTATGCGAAAATAAGTACAGTCCAGACTCGATTATCCGATGGTTTGTATGGGACTTCGGAAAATCGAATCAAGAACAAAAAAAAAACGTTTATTTTTCTTTTTCTTGTTTTTTACATAAATTTCGAGTTCTGCTACCCCATTTTAGTCGAATTTGAATACCGTAAACCGGGGTGACTTTGATAGGATTTCAATTTGTTTTTAGAATATTTTCCAACAGGTAAGGTTTTTCTCAAGATTATTATTTTTAAAACATGTACTGGGGTAGGCCACACAAAGTCCATGCACTATTTTGGAAAAAAAGTTTTTTCAATAATGTTTTGAAAAATAGATACGTTGAAAATTCTTAGTTTGAATTCCGGGGTGACTTTGATAGTCATAGTTTTTCTTGTTAAAATCATATTTAAGATGTTCAAACTTCATTTGTACGTTAAATGTACCATCACTAAAGTAGCTGATATAGTTTGTAAGAAAAAAATCAATGTTTATATTAAGTTAACTAAGTTTATAAGCTTTTTAACAAAATACATATAAATTTTAGGTAAAATTGTTAAAAAGTCGGAATTTTGCCTGAAATTTGTTAAAAATAGTTTTGTTTATAAAATTATCGATTTATATTGCATTTCAAACTGAATTCGAAGCACGAATCACAAGTTTTCACATTTTACATGAAATTTGTTCAACTGAATTTGCCTATGAATTTGGAGATTTTTTTAATTGTGTTTCAAAAACACATATTATTTATTATTTACAAACTTATTTAACCTTCTCCTAGTGGAAAATTATCCAAAGAATCCGAAAATGCATTCCGTTTTCCGATAAAAAATCATGTTCATTGAGAAAATCATGACACTTTGAGAAGTTTAAAATAATGACTTTCATCCACATTTTCTTAACTATAGTTAACTAACTTTATAAACTTTTCAAAAATTTATGAAAAGTTCTTCATGAGGTACTTTGAACACTTCTCTACCACGGTCAGTATGTTTCTGAACCATTCCTTACGTATTTTAATTGTAATCTTCATTTTGCGGAAAATTCGCAAACCTATCAAAGTCACCCCGGCTATCAAAGTCACCCCGTTTTACGGTAGTTGTCTATTAAATAATAAAATGCGTTTTTTTCAATATGTCATCACCGCCATATTGGACGCCATCTTGGAATTAAAAATTCTAAATCACTTTAGCGTAGTTTAGGGGTCATACTAAAAAAGCTCGACAATGAAAAATAAGACAAAGAAAAAAAAATTTCGCGATTCGATTATCCGAAGAGAAATTTTTCTGAGGCCTTCGAATAATCGAGCCTGGATTGTAACCGTGAAAATTTTGAGCGAAATCGGTTAAGGTTTAAAAGTCGCTATTAGTGTAAACATGCCAGCCATCTGCAGTTCTCACCAATACATATATATTCTGGAGTATCCCCGAGAAACTGTTCAAAGTGAAGAACGTACTAACGTACGATACATTTAACGCCATCTTTTGTGGGAATATTGAATTCTTTGCTTTTCCCCATACATTTTTGAAAATTTTTCCATACCAACTTCAGCTACCAAAAGTGACCCTTAAACCTTAACCGATTTGGCTCAAAATTGGCACAGTTTCTTATTTTTACCTAAAGCATCGAGCCTAGCTCTTTGGTTCTCTGAATATATCTTAGGATTTTTCAAAATTTCGTTTTTTCGTGGCTGTCGTTTTGTCAGTGGCTGTACAGTAGAGCCACTTTGACATTTTGGCTAAGAGAATTTTGAAAAAAATTTCTGAGAAACATTGAAGGATTACTTTCGTCACTTGAATATTTAGAAAAATAAAATTTATGATTTTTATTGTCTCTCAAAAAGTATTCATTTTTCAAATACCGATATCAAGAAATGGATAGTCCGATAATCAATAATAAAAAATGAATGATTCAATACTTAAAGACCATTTCAAAGAGCGTAATATTGAATGTTGAATAAACATCAAGTTTATTGTTTCTCTTCATATTTTTTATCTTTCTTAGACAAATATACAGGAAATTCTCAAAACATTTTCAGGAATGGACAGTAGGATTTTTGGATTACCAATTTCATTTTGATGCGAGCGATTGTCTACGAAATCGGCGGATTTCGTGCATTTTTTTTTGTTTCTTTCGTGGTACAAACCAAAGAAGTGTCATTGGTACACCAATAAAAGGCTCCATACAATCTTGGCAGCTGTCCACACAAAAATGGTACGTAAATATTCGAAAATCTGTATCTTTTGAAAGATTTTTTTGATCGATTTGGTGCTTTGGGCAAAGTTGTAGGTATTGGTGAGGACTATTCAAAAAACAATGGTACATGGAAAAAAACATTTATGCTGTTCTTTTAATTTAAATTTTTCACACAATATCATTTCCCAAAATGCGTATTTTTTAAATTTGACTGAAGTTTTTAATGTAAAATCAAATTTTCAGTCGAAAAGTACTGAACAGTTTTGTGATAAAATGTTTCAACTTTTTCAAAAAATAACCGCCAAAAAACTAACTTTATTTCACTGAAAAAATCATTTTTTTATATTATTTAAATAGCGTCCATGATTGTCCTTTCGCAATTTTCGCAAAATCTTTTAAAATATCAGCATGTTAGATAAGTAATCGAAAGACCTTTTCAACGAGTCCAAAATACTGGCGAAATGGCAACCCTGTTACAAGTTATGATCATTTAAGTGATATTTAAGTGCTTTCTTGAAACCAAATCACACTTATCTGTATTAAAACTAAATCATTGGACCTAACTATTGTTGAATTGGCTATCGAAAGACCTTCCAAACGAGTCCAAAATATTGATAATCTGGCAACATTATTTCATGTTATGACCACTTAAGTAAAATTTATGTACTATTTTCAAGCCAGATCTATTTAATAACTTTATGTCAAATTTACCATCGCTAAGGTTGCTAATATAGTTCATAAGAAAAAAAAAGTTTGTATTTAGTTTACTAAGTTTACAAGCTTTTTGACAAAATACATATAAATTTTAGGTAAAATTGTATAAAAGTCACAATTTTGCCTGAAATTTGTCAAAACTAGATTTTTTTTAAATAAAATTATCGATTAATATTGCATGATAAAGTGAATTCGAAGCACGATTCAAAAGTTTTTATATTTTAAATATATAAATTTTGCCTGTAAAATTGTAAAAAAAAATTAAATCATATTTTAAAAACACATGATATTTATTATATTCAAACTGTTCCTATTGGAAAATTGTCCAAAGAATCCGAAAATGAATTCCGTTTTCGGATTCAAACTCATGTTCATAGTGAAAATCATGACACTTTGAGAATATTTAAATAATGCTATTTGAGCAATTCTCTACCAACATCGGAAATGGATTTTATTTGTATTTTTTGATTTGGCTCAAACTTTGTGGGGGCCTTCCCTATGACCAAAGAAGCCATTTTGCATCATTAGTTTGTCCATATAAATTTCCATACAAATTTGGCAGCTGTTCATACAAAAATGGTACGTATATATTCGAAAATCTGTAACTTTTGAAGGAATTTTTTGATCAATTTGGTGTCTTCGGCAAAGTTGTAGGTATTGTTAAGGACTATTTAGAAAAAAATAGGTACACGGAAAAAAAAATTTCCAGATTTTTTTATTAACTTTTTTTTCACAAAAACTCAAATTCCCAAAATACGTATTTTTTGATTTTCGAGATTTTTTGATATGTTTTAGGGGACAAAAATCCGCAACTTTTGAGCTATAGAGAAACATGGTCAAAAAATCTGCCGCCGAGTTATGATTTTTTGAAAAACTGGTGATTTTTGGAAAAAATCGAAATTTCATACATAAAATTTTTTTGACCTCATTTTTTTATGCAAAATTGAATTTGCAATTGAAAATTACTTTACAGATTTTTCGATAAAGGGCCCCGTTTTCAAGATATAGCCACCGAAAGTTTGATTTCAGCGAAATATTTGCAGTTTTTCAATTTTTAAAAATAGTGACTATGAGTTACCATTTCTAAAAATATTTTTTTTGAAAAGTTCAGAAAATTTGCTATAAAATTGTCTAAGAGACATTGAAGATTGGACCTCTGGTTGCTGAGATACAGCGGCTTAAAGAAAAAGAAACACGAAAATTGAAGTTTTCTAAGTCTCACCCAAACAGCCCACGATTTTCTAATGACGATATCTCAGCAATTAATGGTCCGATTTTCAATGTTAATACATGAAACATTCGTGAAATTTTCCGATCTTTTCGAAAAAAATATTTTGAAAAAAATTAAATCAATACTAGCATTTTTAATGGACATAATATTCAATGTTTGGCCCTTTTTTAGGGTCTGATTAGATTAGATTAGATTAGAAAATCACCAGTTTTTCAAAAAATCATAACTCGGCGGCAGATTTTTTGACCATTTTTCTCTATAGCTCAAAAGTTGCGGATTTTTGTCCCCTAAAACATATCAAAAAATCTCGAAAATCAAAAAATACGTATTTTGGGAATTTGAGTTTTTGTGAAAAAAAAGTTAATAAAAAAATCTGGAAATTTTTTTTTCCGTGTACCTATTTTTTTCTAAATAGTCCTTAACAATACCTACAACTTTGCCGAAGACACCAAATTGATCAAAAAATTCCTTCAAAAGTTACAGATTTTCGAATATATACGTACCATTTTTGTATGAACAGCTGCCAAATTTGTATGGAAATTTATATGGACAAACTAATGATGCAAAATGGCTTCTTTGGTCATAGGGAAGGCCCCCACAAAGTTTGAGCCAAATCAAAAAATACAAAAAATAAAAATGGTCGAAATCGGCCGGTTTTGTAGAGAATTGCTCATTTATCATAATTTTCTTAATTGTAGTTAACTAACTATTTATTTATTTTTTCAAAATTTTATGAAAACTTCTTCTTGAAGTACTTTGAACATTTCTCTGCCGGGACCGTGGTGTAGAGGTAAGCGTGGTTGCCTCTCACCCAGTCGGCTTGGGTTCGATCCCAGACGGTCCCGGTGGCATTTTTCGAGACGAAATTTGTCTGACCACGCCTTCCGTCGGACGGGGAAGTAAATGTTGGCCCCGGTCTAACTTAGAGGGTGTAGGAGTCGTCTCCCTGGGTCCTGCCTCGGTGGAGTCGCTGGTAGGCAGTTGGACTAACAATCCAAAGGTCGTCAGTTCGAATCCCGGGGTGGATGGAAGCTTAGGTGTAAAAAGAGGTTTGCAATTGCCTCAACAATCAAGCCTTTGGATACCTAGTTTCGAGTAGGAATCTCGCAATCGAGAACGCCAAGGCAATGCTGTAGAGCGAATAATTTGATTTTTTTTTTTTAACATTTCTCTACCATCATTAGTTTGATTTCATAGCATTCCGTACGTATTTTATTTTTACTCTTCATTTTGCGGAAAAATCTCAAACCTATAAAAGTCACCCCGTTGTACGGTACCTAATTTTCATTTCATTCATTGATTAAAATCAATTCATTTATGTGAACCAATTTTGGTAAGGGGTGAGGAAGGCATCAACCACATAGGTAAATTAAGTTAGTTTTTTGTAATATTCTGAAATAAATAGTCTTAAAATAAACCGTCAACTTTTTGAGAAAATTGTGAAGAAGTTAAAATAAAAAAAGGCTTAAATAATTTTGCTGGTATCTAAGGTACAGTAACCTGAAAGTGAAACCATCCCTATGTTTCCAATCCAACTTTGAATAATTCATCACATCCGCATTGCAACACCAGCCTCCGCGAATTGTGGAGCAATCCCACCGATTTCGAGCGAATAATTCAAATAAAAACAAGTACATGTATCATGAGCCATCGTCGCCGGATGGTCCCAACCGTGCCCATAATATGTGCATTAATTAGGGTCGTGCACGATTCCTCTATCGAGTCACAATCGAAAGCAGATTACATGAGACGGTGATCGCGTGCGACAATCGTCAGTTTCCCAGACAGTAATCCATCCAGCAGCTGGTTGGCTAATTGAAACTAAACGAGGATGCTGTCAACGGGATGTCTCCATTCGATTGACAGGACAGGTGTTGATTGGTGGAAATTTATAGCGATGACTTCACGCTGCCTTCAATCAAATTTATGAAAGCAAATAAATTTCTCGAAGCAAATTTAAACTACCTCATTGAGCACCCACATAAATTGACCAATCGAACCAAACAGAGGCCAATTAAAAATTTCATCAATTGCCGTTGATCGGCTCTAAATGCTTGGCTCAACATCGCTTATCACACTTTCTGGCTGTGCGGTTCAAGTACCTGTTGATGACTTGGCGATTGCGTACCATTTCTTCCATCTCACTGCTTCTGCATGTCATTAAAAATTATTTTGTACAAGCCCAATTGCCGATGTTGCAACGATTACCCCACGCACCGCGCGAGTCGATTTGATTGAGCTTTCAAATTCGAGGAGAGATCCAATATTTCGGAGAATATCCCAAGGTCGTTACGGTTAGGTTGCGCTCATCAGTGAGGATCAATCAAGGGCTATTACAAATGATTACTGTGGCCTTCGATTTCCGTAACAACATTCCGAATTGGCCAATCAGGTGGGAATTAAAACCACCAGCTCGTTACACCCTCGAGATATCCACGCTGAGGTCACGGAGGGGCGTAACGGGGGCAATCGATCCCGCGCGACACATCTGGAACCGCGAGGAATGTCGAGCCGGCGCGAACTAATTGTAATTGCTTGCCGGATGGTCGTGTGTGTCCCACGTTGAATAATAAATTTATATGAAAATTGATCAGGGAACGATCGAGGACCCCAACAGGTGCTACGCCGAGCTATTCTTAGGGCGAAATAATCGAAGCTCGTTTTGATTGCTTGACTGTGATTTACATATTTTTATTCGAGGTGTTATATAAGGATCACAGCTGAAAACTAGATTGATTGCACACCTGTTCAAGTAGAGGTTTATAAATTTTAATTTCAAAATATTGACTTGTTAGCGAATCCGCTCTGTAAACCATCTGGAACAAAGTGTGTGCTTTTATTGTCTTCCGCAGTCGCACTCAGTTAATTTACATTCTTGCACTTAGTGACCAATTTAGTTGGGTTTGATTTATGATTCCCCCTCGCATTTGATGGTAATTTATTTGTTGTTTGATTCCGCGCTCTACCCGGTTTCACTCCCAACAACAACAGCTTCTTCGGTATTCGTATTGTATTGTTTTTATCTAGAAGAGCCCAACCGCTACGCATAACCAGCAGCAAGAACGCTGCTGTGGTTTGTCAGTACGAGCAAAATCTTCAAGAATGTTCTATTCTCATTCTCATGATTAGCCTACTTTAGCAAACGGAGCTGCTTTTTTCTTTTTCAAACAAGAACGCGAACTGATTGTTATAATATAATAATGTTTTTTATTCAATTATTATGCTACCAGTTTTTTTTTAATTTTTTTCTATACTCTGTTCAAAATGAAAAAAAAATCAAAAAAAATATCCGATTTAATATCACCAGAGGTGAAATAGAGCCTTTCTAACAAAATTATGAAACTCCGAAAAATATATTGGTGCAATTGATTTATCAGAAACATAATGATACCACCCAGTGAGAATTAGACCTAAAGCTTCGAATCTTTTTAGACTAAACCTCGAATGCATTTTTTTTTTTAAATTTCAGAAGTATATTATGGGTCGCAAGATAATTGACATTATTAGAAAAAAATAAAGGGAACCCAGTCTTTAATGTAAGTCTATGATTAACTTAAAAAAATATGTATCGATATTGCACTTTGTCGATCTATTATGAGAAGCCAGAAAGAACACATTCACGCGCAAGCATAAATGTGCTGGCGTTTATGCTTCGACTTGACGACTTGTCGATCTTTCGAGCGAGAGCCGGGACTTCGAATTTGATGTTCAGTATATGATTCTGTATAAAACCAAAAATTTAATAGGAAAAAATAGGGTAAAAATAATACGAAAAACACTAATATCGCTATATCTCTGGAAATACATTTTGGAAAAAGCTTCAAGTTTTGGGCCCAAGCAGTGTATGGCGCATGTTTTCGAATGGCATTTTGTTTGAAACTGAATTCTTTTAATTTGAAAGTGTTATCTGTAAAATAGTCCAAAAAATACCTCTAAAAATGGCTTTGACCACATTTACTGGTCAAAAATTGTGAATCGAAAAATAAAATGTTCGTCTCTGACCCCACGGCTACAAATTTGATATATACAAATTGTGAGTTTTACGAGTGGTTTTCCAATGATGATTTTTAAGAGCGGATACAGACATCGCACAAGTATTTCAGAAAAAGAGCTCTCAAAAATCAGGCTTTGAGTTCCGGGGTTTGGGCCAAAATTCAATCGAAAGAGCGCATCATAACCTTCAAATTAATAATAGAATTTTTTTCTGGGACGATTCCCCGCCGAACACGATTTTTTTAAGATTTCAAAAAAAAAACGTTTTTCCAAAAGCAAACCTTAAACCTTTCATTTGTAAGAAAGGCAAACACATCAAACCTCCCCCTCCCCCCAACAAGTATTTTTGTCACTTTTTTAAATTTAGGTTTTTGATTGGTATTTTGATCGGCCGCCGATCCCTAAGTTGCTATGGGGCGCGGGTTCGATTCCCGCCTTATTTTTGGCCTTCTATCGGATGGGGAAGTAAAAAGTCGGTCCATTTGCGTAAAAGAGGTTTTGGGTGACTCACCACACATAACGGACGCCTAGAAATGAGCAGAAACTTGCAACAGAGACCAGAAAAGACCCGGGGGTCGTTAAAGTGGATTGCTTTGCTTTTTTAACTTGGGTGCACAGGAAAATATCCTATGGTAAAATCGCATGCACTTTTGTGAGAAAGGGCACTACACACAGCATGTGCGGTTATTCGAAACACATGCAAAAAAGTAACTGACGGGATTCAAACCCAGCACTCGCAGAAAAAAAAACTGTCGTCTTTGCCCACACGGCTATCAGACCGTTGAAAAGTGGGAAGGATAAATGCCTATATCAGTTTGATTTTGAGTTTCAAGTGTTTTCGAAACAGAAATAAAGAATTTCTTAAGGTTCACAGGCAATTTCAGTAAAACAATTTTCTAAGAAAATTCGAATATTTTTGAATTTTGTTACAAAATTGATGTGGGTGGCAACAAAAATTTATATTTTTAGTAAATAACAAATTTCTAATGAATATTAATTGGTTAAATTCGCTTGGTTTTGTTCGGTGACAAGGAGTCACCGAACAAAACCAAGCGAATTTAACCAATTAAAAATTCCACGGTGATTACAACCAAATCAAAATCTAATGAATATTGATTAAACTTGGAACTTTTTATTTACTTGACAAACAATTGGTGTAAATTTTATTAAAAGTTCATGAACTATTTTAACATTTGTTTGTGAATTTTCCAAATAAAACACTATAAGAGAGGTCAATTAGACATATTCAACTTTTACACTTTTAAGCTGAAATTGGCAAGAAACACAGTGACTATCAAAGTCATCCCGGTTTTCAAAATAAGTTTTTTTTTCTACAAAACTTATTTTTCAAAGCACTAGGAGAACTTTCCCCTTTCTCAGCCTATTCATATTATCGGCCTATCAGCACTTTGCTCATGAATTACAGCTTAAATAAAATGTTTTTGACTGTTCCAAAGTAATAAATAGCTCAAAAAAATGAGCAAGCAACTCATCATTGTTGATACACCTGAAAATGTTGATTTAATAGCGGAAAACGGCAAAAGTGATGGGAATTGGTCGAACGGCATAGTGTGATTAAAATGGGTATATTTCCCATATTTTTAGAAATATGAATGATGAGAAAAGTCCAATCGGTTGAATAATAATAGAAAAATAAATTGAAATCCTCTCAATGTCACCCTGGTTTATGATATGTAAAAGTATTCATCAAAGCAATTGCAGCGCGACTGTGTTTCAAATGTAGGTGGCGCCAAAATGAGGTTACTGTGTGTGTGTCGTCCAATCCAATACCCGCTGGCCGGCAGCAAAATTATGGGAAAGTATAGTTTGTATCAGACTAGGTTTATGCTGATACAACATTTCTCAGTCCCATGTGGTGGTGGCAGCCCTCGCGCTTCTTCCAATGACCCATTTCAGGATGGCAGAGATCCAATTCCGAGGTCATTGGACATTGTCTGGCCCGCCTAAACACAGAGCAAGAACCAGAAGGGTCCTCGAACTATCTTCAAACTTTTTGTTATTTTATTTTATCGCTTCATCCACCCTCAACTCGAGTCAAGTTAAGTGCCGTTTTCCAGCAGCATCGACAGAGAATTGTTTTCGCATCTTCACCAAATCGGAGACCAATTTTCCATCCGCTTTGCCGTTTGCAAACATTAGACGAAAAAAAAAAACAACGCATCTTAAATCCCGCAACTATTGCCGGATAATTGGTTAGAGAACTGCGTGCCACTTTCCACCCCTCCCCTCGCTCCCAGAAGGGAGGGTGGAGGGTCAGGTCGTGGCCAAGAACAATACCCATCGTTCGCTCGCGCTGACCATCGAGCCGCCGCCGTCGGTCTCTAAAACAAGCCAAATGACATTGAAAAATGTGCCATCGGCCAATCTGACCAACAAAAAGGGGAGGGAGAGGGTGGTCACCCCACCCCTCCCTAATCAAATCATCGTGCTGTCTCTTCTTCTTCTGCTGCTTCCCAAGACATGTGGGACGACGCACTTAGAACTCGGAAACCTATAGTCTCTCGCCTCTCCTCCCTGCGCTGCGCCGCCGCCGACTAAGCTACTATTATCTTGCAACTTTTTTCTCCGTCCCTCTCTAATAGTTAGTATCGACTTAGTGCTGGGCGCTGCAACTAGCGTTGACTATATAAACGGCCGGAAAACTTCTTATCGGCAGTCAGTTCTCCACGGTGTCTTCTCAGCTCCAAACAAAAACTTCTAAGCTCTCGTCCAGCACCCTAGCTGTGATCCAGCAACAACAACAAAACTAAAGGCAAAACAATGGCATCGTTCAAAGCAGTGAGTGTCCCGGTAACAGATATTCAAAGGATTACAGTGATGTATTGAACAAAATTGTGATTATTCGTAAAAAGTGGAAACGAGCAAATTTTTCTGGAAAAGTTCGTTGCTTGTTGCAGCGACGAAAGCGTTGAAGTCTTTATAGTGATTTAGTGGGATTGTGTGTGGTAGTGAGATTTTCAGGAATTTCTAAAATTAAATTTGCAGTGAAGCAAACGCCAAATATTGAATGTTGAAAATAATGTTGAATTTGTCTTCATATTAAATTATTTTTATAATACTCAAATCAAATGTTCGGTAAATAATTCGAATAGAAAAAAGTGCAAAAAAATTTTTTTTGGTAATAGTTTGCTGAAAAAAACAAACATTTGAGCTGAGAATGTATTAAACAACTATCAATTTAAAATGGTAGAGCCAGTAAGTTCAAGGAATGTTGCCATTTCCTAACTTGACCAAATTGGATGAAATGTCAGTAAAAATGTAAAGTAAAACTTAGTACGCAGCCTCAGTTCACTTCATTATAAAGTTTTTGAAAAATTTCGATTTGAAGTTAAAATTAAAAGATTAACTATACAGTTACCATTATAGTTGCAGAGTTAAGGCATAATTACAGTCATGTGACTGCTAAAAAAACCAAAATATGTAAGAAATCGTGAAAAACATATAGTAAAAATTTATGTCTATTTCTAATTAATCGCACAAAATTGAATATTTATAAAGAGTTCTATATGGTTGAAAATAGAAAAATAATCGTTTTAACCATGTTTATACTTAAATTAACTTTTTAATGCTGTTTCATAATTTTTTCAAAGTTTCTGTACACAGAATGATGGTAATACTCATCAGAAAATGATGACAGATTTTGTGTAGAAAAAAATGTGTAATATTACATCAGAGAATGATGAATTTTCATCAATTTCACATTTTTACACATTTTTTAGGAAATATTACTTTAAAAAAGAGGTAATATTCAACCTACCAAATTTTCAACATTCCAAAATTCTACTTTTTTTGCTGTGTAACCAAAACAAAATAAAGCCCGATTTTAAAAAAATAAGGTGAAAAGTATCACAAAATGCTTGACATCAATGAAGTAGGATTTTTTTTTCTAAAACTTTTTTGTTTAACCACAGACAAAACAGTTTTAGAAAAAAATCTAGCTTCCCAATGTAATTTCAAAGATTGTAAAAAGATAAAAAAGTTTAATTTGTTTGAAAAACACATAAAAAAGCATTATTCAATGTTTTCTGAAAATATGACTATCGAATTTAAAAGTATTTTCAAGGAAAATGACCATTGAAGTTAATATTTTTGTGTACCCTAATTGTTTAAAAAAAATTGAAACAGGATGAGTTTTTCTTCTCTAAAATAGTTTTTCCATACTCTTGACTATTTCAAAATTTATCGCGATGCCCTGTACTTTTTTATACACCAAAATATTCGTTGAGATGTGAGCAACATATGTCTAGACCATTGTTATAATATTTGACTAAAAATTATTGCCGTTTTTTTAGTAAAAACTATAGCGCGCCAACACCATTTTTTGAAAATATCGGAAAAGCTGGTTTGTACATTGGAAGGCAAAAATTTCGAAATTCAAAGCGATGACCTATACTTTTTATCAATGGAGAATTTTCAGAAATGTTCTAAAATCAATTTGTAGTACTTGAAAAAATATGTTAGTACCTTAAATACTTTTTCAGAGCAAAATATTGAGAAATTTTTTTTTTTCAAAGAAACTCAAATATTTTGCAAGTATTTTTCCAATATCTCAACATTCAAAGCGATAACCTATTCCATTTATCAATGGAGAATCTTCAAAAATGTTCTAAAATTAATTGGTTGTACTTGAAAAATTATGTTAGTACACAAAAATATTTATTCAGGGAAAAATATTAAGAAAAATATTTTTTTTCAGGGAAACTCAAATATTTCTCAAATATCGCAAAATTTAAAGCGTCAACCTATACTTTTTATCGATGGAAAATCTTCAAAAATGTATATTTTTCAAGTTTTTGACGGCCCAAAAAATCAGGAGGCAAAAAAAATTCAAAAAACATCAAAATTTCAGCAGAAATCAATTTAAAATGGGTTTGGAACCAGTTTTAGCATGTTTGGATTTATTCGAAAAACTTTTGAATTTTTTAAAAATATTCGATGTACAAAAATATAAATAAAAAATATATTTAAAAGTTTTTTTTCGATAAAAATTTTTTTTCGTCGAATTTTATATTTCTTGAAAACTGATGATGGCAAAACAATTTAAATAGTCTAAAATGCATTTTAAAATACTTTTTTTTTATTCAAATGTAAGAACTATGGCTTATTGTTTCAATTTTTGATTTTTTGCCCCCTCCCACGACCCCAGCCAGAGCCAAGGGACAAAAACATAGAAAAATATTTGCATCTGCCTAACTTAGTTTAAAAAAATGGCATGCAAAATTCTCAAATTTCATAAAAATTGTAACTATTTTTGTCGAAAAAAATTGGCCTATTTTGAAGTTCGAGGCAAAAGATAGAATAATTGGCGTAAATTGTTAGGAAAAATAATTGGTTCTTATTTATCGATTTAAATTACAGTAGCATTTTTTTCTCCTCTACCCTCAACAAGGGCGGAGGGACAAAAACCATAGACAAAATATGTATTAGACTTGCAGAACAAAAACTCAAATTAATGCTACAAGTTTTACCATAATTTTGTGAAATAGTTTAAAAAATATTTATAACCACAATAAGTGTTATGAAACTTTATAACATAAAATAGGTTTGGTTTGATATAAATTAAGAATCATCACAATGAAAACGCAGTCATTTACGATTTTAAATAATTCTTGAAATGTGTATTTTTTTCTTGACGAACAGAAGTTGTAACATTTGGGAGTTATTGCACAGATTAAAATTTTCAAATTAAAGAAAGATTTGTGTACAGAAATCTTTAGCTTTTGCATATTAAACCGTTTCCAGTCTAACCTGATTTAATTGAACACAAGGTGGTACGAAGAAAGCATCCTGGAAGAATTTGTAGTTGAATTACCCAATAGATTTCTTCTTTTTTTACTGATTGTATTAATTGGGAGAATTCCAAAATGCAAGCTAAATTAATTTAAAGCTTGCCACATTTTGAAGGAAGAAATTACCAATAAGGTTTGAACGGTGAATATCAATCAAAGTCTGCAAAACCGATATTTACTAATACCTACAAGTGTTATTAAAATAACTTTTGATTTAGCCCCTGAGTCACTGTCTACAAAAGAGTTTCAAGTTAGACTGCTAGCATAACCTTAATCTTGAAATCTGAGATTTTGTTTTTCATACCTTTTTTACAATACTGAATTTTAAAAAAAGTTGAACAGAAATTTAATAATTTCTCCAACACATTCTCAGACCATCCTGTTCGCCGTGGTCGCGCTGTTCGCGCTGGTGTCCGCCATCCCCGCGCCCCAGCAGCCCGGTGCGGCGCGACAGCCGATCGCCCCCCGGCCTGCGGGTGCCGCCCCGGGTGCGGGCAGCGCCGCCGATGACCTCGATGCGGGCTCCGAGGACAAGGACCTGCAGGGCGCTTCCTCGTACGGCTACGGATACTACGGAGGCTACCCGGGAGGCTACTACGGCGGCTACCCTTACGGATACAGCTACGGATGGGGTCGTGAGTTCGAGACCTGTTGGCGGGGCCCGGCGATATTTCAAACTTGCCCTTTTGTCTCTCTTACAGGCTACCCATACGGCGGATACCGTTACGGAGGACTGTACGGAGGATACTGGTACTAAGTGATGGCTACGACGCACGATTTCCCACCCTGCTCCTCCAACCCCCGGCCCTTCCCGTTTCTTCCATCCCATACTTGACTCAACGCGCACCCCACCCCGGACCTCCGGAACCCAGAGTTCGCCAAGTCAACGGAGAGCGAACTCTGGCGTAGAAGCTAGCGATCCAAAGGATTTGCGGATATTCCCCTGTCCCGTGCTATTTTGTTTATTGTTTACTTGTTCGATAATACCAAATCGGAAGTGGTGTCCTCTCCGTCCAAGCAGGCGGGCCACGTGCAGTTCTTGGTTTGTCAAGAAGACACGTGTCCGCGCGCTGGTGATGGGTGGAGAAGGACAACTTTCCTGTTTGCTGTGTACCCTTATTTTGTTTTGTATTCAAAATGCTGCCGAATTTACGAGAAAGTGACAAAAAAAAGCTTTTGTATATATCTTCTGTATTTTCTAATAAAATGTGCTACCTTAAATTTGATTTGTTTTTATTTTTGGGAAAGTGTCATCCGAATTGAAACCTCCAACGAAACTTATTTATATAATACTTTTATTTGCTTTAAATATAAATACTTTTACTATGCTCATTTTGTTATTGTTCCGTTTGACTATTGGTACACTTTTACACTTTTGTTTTTCTAACCGAAATTGCTTGTAAGTAACGATATGCACTAATCTCCTATAAATATGAAGCGCGCGTGATAATTCAAACTAATTTCATTCCGTTAAAATATTCGCTCTCCTGGCAATTAAAAGCAACGGTTTTTCTAGCGAAAACACTGATTCCGATCGAGACCCCCTCCTATCGTTAAGCACGTGACCCGCGCCTTATTCATAAGTGCCATCATTAACGTCATCGAGCGCATTATCTTCGTTCAGCTAATATTGAGTAAAAATGCACTTTATAACGATCGCTAATTGGACTCTCGAGAAAAACGGTAAAACCTGTGGGAATAAGCGGCTTTTCTCTGGTCGTCATTAAGGGCAGATGCAGTCACGTGAGTTGCGTAAAATTAATGCAATTTTTTCTTCCAGTTTAATTCAGTAATGCAGCTGATAATGAACAATTGATCGCGCCTTGGGACCGGATGTGAACCATTTATCGGGAAAACTGGAGCAACATTGGTGGGATCTGATTCTGTGGCGTTTTTTTGTGGAATTTTTTGTATCGATCGATTTGTAAAAGATTTGTTCAAATTATACCGGTGCATATTTAAGTAATTACAGGCACAGCCGCATCCTGTTTGAATACTTGAAAATTACGCTTAGTGGCGATATGACAAACAAAGCTGGACATTAGGGTGCCCAGAAAAAATACCCTCTGCTCCACAAGCGGAAAATTGTTAATTGGGTTATTTTAAGCATCTGTGCAAATTTTGAGTGAAATTGGTTAACACATTGATACCTGAGCCTAAAGCTGGCGAAAAAAATGTTTTTCATACAAAAATTACGTTTTTAAATCGCTAATAACTTTTCAGGATCTATTTTTATAGTTTTGATATGTTCTACAAAGTTGTAGAGCATTAAATTTCCAATGAGAATCTCACTTTTGGGAATTTTTGGATGGAAGTAGCAATCTGTGCAGACAAAACCGAAAAAAGTTGGGTTTTTCATACATTTTTTCAATTTTCCCATACAAACTTCACCTTTGAGCAGGGTTGCCAGGTGGCCGGATAAATCTGGGAATGCCAGATTTTTCAAGTGTCAGCCAGAATAAAGATTTAGCCTTCTCTGTGCCAGATATTGACAGATTTTGCCAGATTGTTCACCATTTGCCCATTTTTAACAAATTTTTGATAAAAATAAACGTATTTAATTAAAAATCAAATAACAATAAAACGTGTTTTTCAAAAAGAAGCTGTTAACACATTTTTTTGTGGTCATAAAATCAGTTAAACCATCTGAATTCTAGAAATTGTTGAATCAATTCATAACCTCCCTCACCTTTGTTAATTTTTTGTCTGCTAGATTTTTAAAGATTTTTCATCGATAATGAATCGATTTTTCAAATTTTGGCCTGGTAACCCTGCCTTTGAGTATCAATGGGTAAATGTTGACCGATTTTGCTCACATTTGGCCCAGAGTCCTAAAATAGCTCAAGAAACAATATTCAGCTTGTGGAGCGAGGTTTTGAGAAAAAGTACCATATTTTGGGCACCCTACTGGGGACATGCAATTGCATTTTTTTCAGAAATAGACGTTGTCAAATAACACATCATTAAAGATATGCTAAAAAACTATTTTGGAAAGAAAATTAAAAAAAAACGAAACTTTAAAAAATCCGTGAACTTTTTCAACCAGCGCTATCTTGGACACAATTTCTTGAAACATTCGTGAAATTGTCTAATATTCCGATAACGGTACTCAAAATGACATGTGATAAAAAAAAATAAAAAAATCGCGATTATTTGACAAAAATGTACATATTGCGTCGCTTAAATTTTCTAGATTTCGTAGTTTTGGTAAAAAAAAGTTGTTCGAAAACCAAGATTTATTCCAAAAAATAAAATCATGGAAATCTGTTGATGAAAATCCACAATTTTTTTATGTGCTATGTAAACTTTTTCGAAGAACATAGCTCTTTGATACCGAGATTACCGAAACAGCATTTCTAGAGTTTCTTTTTTAAAAGGTCCTATAAACCAAATTTTAAATTTTAGCTTTTTGGGTGTTTTAAGAACCGCCTCGAGTCAGGGGTATTCAAAAACACCCAAAAAGCGAAAAATAAAAATTTGGTTTATTGAACCTTTTCAAAAAAACTCTGGATTGTAAGCTTCCATACGATCCTACCTTCGAATGTTAGGTTAGATTTTTATAACTTCGAAAAAACAATTTTCCTTAAATGCCTAACTTATTACCTTTCATTTGGGTCCTAAAGAGCTGAAATAGAGCGATGTTGTAATTGCGTTGTGATTGTGTGTGTGTGTGTTTTTTTGTTTTGAACGGTTGATTCCATTCTACCATTCATTCAAAAAATGTTGTAAGCAACTCGTTGCAAATCTTGATTTTTTTTTCAGCATTTGTCTTAATTACCCAACTCAGTAAACCCCGTTGGATAAATGTACGACTCGTGCTGAAAAAATCTAGATTACTTTTTCAAAACCACCAATGCGCCATGGGTTTCCTATTTACATAGGACCTTTTGAAAAAGTAAGCGAGAAATCTTCTTTTTGCAACTTGTTGCATAAACTACTATTTTTTCAAAACACGGGTCTGGTAATTTTCTGGATACAGAAATGTTATATGAAATTCGAAAAATCTATATTTCTGAGGGAATTTTTCGATCGATTTGGTGTCTTCGGTAATGTTGTAGTGATTACACGAAAAATGATGCATGGATTTTTTTTGGTGATTTTTAATTTTTCGAAAACCACAATTTTTATTTATTTTTAATTTGTTGATATGTCTTCCAGAAAGGGCAAAAAATATTTGACCAAGTTATCTTTTTATATAAAGATTTTTTCAAAAAATCTAAAAATGCACTGCAAAATCAAATTTTCAATCAAAATATATTGAAGTAGAATTATGATAAAGTGCATCGTTTTAAAGTTATAACCATGTTTAGGTAACTTTTTTACACTTTTTTAAAAAGTTTACAGAGTAAAAAATATTTTCCCAGAGCTGCAAAAATTCCCTACATTTTAATTTTTTTAACCTTGTTGATATTTACGGCCTATGCTTGTTTTGAGTGGGTCTCGTGGCGCAGGGGTAGCGGCTTCGGCTGCCGATGCTATGATGCTATGAGACGCGGGTTCGATTCCCGCCTTATCCACTGAGCTTCTATCGGATGGTGAAGTAAAACGTCGGTCCCGGTTTCTCCTGTCTCGTCAGAGGCGCTGGAGCAGAAATCCCACGTTAGAGGAAGGCCATGCCCCGGGGGGCGTAGTGCCAATAGTTTCGTTTGCTTGTTTTGAACATCGATAGCTTGGGAACTAATGATCCGATATTTAATGTGGGTCATTCTCCGCCAACTCACACCGCTGTTACCCCGTTGTCAAAAATGGTAAAATTTATCATTTTTTCAAAATCTTTTTTGTAAAATTATGATAACCCATTATGTCTTTGCAGCAATTCCCCACGAAAACAGCATGATTCGAAAAAAAAAGTTCTCCGATCGGGCTCAAAATTTTTCTGGGGGTTCCTTGGCAAAAATAATTAGACCCGTATTTTTTGTTTGACCTACACCGTCCGAAAAATGGCCTTTTTCGTCATTTTTCGCAAAAACCACTTTTTTTAAATCTTATCTTCGCGCCATTCAATCCGATTTTAGTTGTCTTAGACGCAAAAGAAAGGTGATTAGTTTGGCTATTTGGGAAAAATAGTAAGAAGTTTCAAAAATCTAGTTTAACATTTGAAAAGGTCGTATGAAAACTTAAAATGCTCGGAGAACTTTTATTTCGTGGGGAATTGCTGTATAAATAAAAAATAATGTTTTTTTCTGTTTATGTGACATTGTTACATTCTAAAAATAACCATGCAAAATTGAAAAAAACACGAAATTTTAAAATGAAAAAATTAATTAAATAATTAATAATATTTTTTTAATTATTTCAGAATCGAAAAAGTACATAAAATTTCACATAAATTGAATTGTCTCACGTTTTTGACAGTTGAGTAACGGGAAATGGTAGCGACTTTAAACTATTTTTTTACATTTTTTATTAATGAAAAATACGCGTTTTTTATTTTGAGTACGGACGTCCACTTTGACATAAAAGTCCATTTGACACTAAATTTATATCTCTTCACGGTTTCGAGCTACAAATCACTGTTAACGTGTCTTAGTTAAAAATTCCACAAAAATGAAAGGGGTCGTACCGCCCCACCGTCACGAGATATCGAAAAAATGGACTTCGGATTCGTAACCAGGAACCAAAACTACTCCTTAAAGCAAAGTTTCACGAAAATCGACGTTTTCTTTTGAGTTGGCGGAGAATTACCCATATTTAAGAATGAAAGTTTTGTGAAATTTTCTGTTGTGCTTCTGCTATTGCATGAAACAAAAGCACCTCTGCAAAATAGTATGTAAGAAAAACTGAGAATATTTCTTGAAAAATT
Source organism: Culex quinquefasciatus (assembly GCF_015732765.1). Lineage (NCBI taxonomy): Eukaryota > Metazoa > Arthropoda > Insecta > Diptera > Culicidae > Culex > Culex quinquefasciatus. Next base: position 165,459,782 of record NC_051863.1, on the reverse strand, counting down.
TCTTTGAATGTTTTTTTTTTTTTGTACTACTGGTTGCTAAGATGCAGCTTCTAATGTTGAAATTTAGATAAAAATGATTGTTTTATGTAGTATTTATATCATCAGACCTCGATTTTCAAAAGACGAAATCAAAGAAACGATTTGATAAATTTCCAAAGTTAAAGAAATAAGCTAGATTTTCAGTTTTTTTTAAATATATATAATGAAAAATTATTGAAATTTGAAAATGCATGATTATCAATCAAGAAAATAATTAAGTCTTTAAACAGTCATTATAACTAGAAATTTGGAAATTCAAAAAGCAAAAAAAGATAAAATTTATTTTTGAAACCAATAGGCAACAACAGTACCAACGAAATCCCTAGACACCTAAGCTTTTTCCAAAATTTTGAGCTGGTTGAACTCGTAGCACTTCAAAGATACCACCTTATCGCAAATTGAAGTCACTTATCCAAAATCATCAGCCGCTTCTCTCCTAACCGCGATCAGTAAGTTCCCTCACGTCCACCGTAAATCGGACATTTTTATGGTAATGCATAGTACGCGCCTCCACGTCGTCGTCGTCGTCGGCCGATTTGCATGTTACATTTTCGCAACAATCTAATCACTCGGAACCGACAGCGTCCTACACTTGGAAGACGACGACACGGGTTTAAGGCGACCTACGAGCTTCTTGACGGATTGTTGGCTGATTCCGAGACACCAGAGACTGTTTACCCAGTTGTGTGTGCTTCTTCCCGGTCCGAAGGTTTGCGTACGATTAATTATTCATTATTCTTGTGCATCTTCTTTGCTTGCTTGTTACTTTTGCCGCCACTCAGTGACCATTTGTACTAATTAAGAATCTAATTTGAATATCACGGGCGAAAAAAAAACAAAGTAACGCACGATGTAGGGCCATTTTTCGCTTTAGAAAAACAACAGACGTTTCATTGCCACGCCGCGCCAGTGCAACTTAATTAGTTCGAGAGCCCCATTGAAATAAGCTGGGAATGCGAGTGCGCGCCCATGAATGAGTTGCTTACGTTTGTGATATTGGGTACAAAGTGATGCACTCTCTCTACTGTGTGAGAGGCCTTCCCGGGTGTGTGTGTGATCTGTTTCTGCGTAAGGTTGGACTGATTAATGTTTGTTTGTTTGTTTCCGATGATAAATATGGTTTTCAGCAGTGTATTTGCGTACTCGTCAATAATTACAATGCAAGGTGAAAGTATCAAGGTTCGACGGATCAAATTATAATTTCTGAATCTGATGTTAGAAAAGACGTCAAAAATAGATCTCCCCGAAAGCCGAAACTAGATTGAAATTGTATGATGTGAGTTGGACTAAACTTTTTGAAGAATTTCCCTACGTCCTTAGATGTTGATTTCCACACAAACTTTCGAAAAAAAAAACACTCTCCCATGCTGATTTTTTAATTAACCCTTTCCGGCCTGATGGGTCATATATGACTAAAAAATCAAAATTTTCTAAAGTAGCCTATAATTTTCGTATGGTCCTCAGGATCATTTTCCAATCACTACATATTTTTTTTAAATTCAGGCCTGAAAGGATTAAATTCAAATTGCACATTATTCTGGAAACCTTCCAGCTTATGTTGAGAATGTGCAGTCGGTGTAAAATTTTACCCAAGCCACAAAAAAAAAAACAACAAAAAGAATACGGTTTTGTAAGTGTGGTTTCAAAAGAACTGGTTCTTTTGAAATTGATCAATTTGCGGTGCCAATTGAAAAAAAAATCAAGGTCGTTAACGATAAAATTATAGAGGTTCGATAACAATTCTATCGTTATCGTTATTCCGATAATTCTATCGGCGATAATTTTATCGTGGATAACGGACATAACTTAAATGCAATATATTTCTAAAATTGACTACATCCAACCAAATTATGTTGAATTTGCGTGCATTTTTTATGTTTAAGAGTTTTTTAAATGAATGACTAAAATTTTCAGAAACTACCGTATTTTCTCGAAAATACTTAAATTTTTATAATTCGCAATATGGCTTTCTAATAAAAAATTTACCAACACATTCATAGTATGTTTACATTACAGCTGGAGGTTTGTTTGCATCAGGTTTCCTATCTCTTTCCAGCAAAAGTTTTTTTGTCAGGCGACTTCTAGCTGGTTTTACTGACCGTCCAATATGTCAGCCAACATACTTCGCAGGGCTGTGACAGCTCGAGCTCGATCATTGTTTGCATCAGGACACTGTGACGTGAAGGTCGTCATTTTTGGGTTAAATTATATTTTTTTCAGTGGGCCTAGAAAGCCTTGTATGGGTATCAAACGATTCGAAATTATGCATGCACTTTCACTGTTTTAGAGTTTTATGAAAGAAATACTAAAATTTTCACAAAATATCGTTTTTTCTCGAAAAAAAGGACAAAATTTTAAGGGCCTGATATCAAAAGGGAACTAATAAATATAATTTTATGAAAAAATACCTATTTACTGAGGAGCTTTAAGGATAAAGGGTTGGTGGAGAAGACGATTACACGCGACCTGCTCGGGGTTAGTACAGTATTTTTTTTTTGAAAACTAGGGCATTTCATACTTTAAAAGAACAGTGAAAATGCATAAACAATTTCGCTTCGCTTGGTATTCATCATGTAAATTTAAAAAAAAAATAATTATTTTCGAAAAATACGGTATTTTGCGAAAATTTAAGTATTTACAAATATATCTAATAAAAGTTATAAGCACACAAAATTTCGCTTTGTTTGATACCCATTGCAAACTATGGAAATTTGAATATTTTCAAAAAAATATGGTATTTTGTGATTTTTTTTAAGTATTTCATTTAAAAAAATCTAAAACAATGAAAATGCATGCAAAATTTCAAATCGTTTGATACCCATACTGTGATTTATAAAAAAAATAGTGTTTTCGAGAAAATACGGGATATTGTGAAAATTTGAGTTTTTCATTCAAAAATTTTAAAACAGTAGAAACATATTGCGAAACATAAAAATTTTAGTATTTTCAAGAAAATACGATATTTTGTGAAAATTTTAGTATTTCATTAAAAACTCTAAAACAAAGAAAATGCAGGTAAAATTTCGCTTTTTTTACCCAAATTGAAAAATTATGAAAATTTTAGTACTTTCAAAAATACGATATTTTATGAAAATTAAGTATATCAATCAAAAAACTTTAAACCAGTGAAAAAGCAGGTAAAATTTCGTTTCGTTTGATACCCATGTTGCAAATCATGAAAATTTTAGTACTTTCAAAAAAATATGGTATTTGAGAAAATTTTAGTATTTCATTCAAAAAACTCTAAAACAGTGAAAATGCATGCAAAATTTCTAATCGTTTGATACCCATATTGCGATTTATAAAAAATAGTGTTTTCGAGAAAATATGGGATATTGTGAAAATTTCAGTATTTCATTCAAAAATTGTAAAACAGTAGAAACACGTGCAAAATTTCGAATCGTTGGATACCCATATTGCGAATAATAAAAATTTGAGTATTTTCGAGAAAATACGGTATTTTGTGAAAATTTAAGTATTTCATTCAATAACTCTAAAACAGTGAAAAAGCAGATAATATTTCGCTTCGTTTGATACCCATATTGCAAATTATGAAAATTTTAGTTATAAAAAAAGATATTTTGTGAAAATTTAAGTATTTATGCTATGAAACTTCCTACATTCAGGGTTGTTACGGGAAAGTCGAAAAAAAATCCGCGCCAAATCCGCGCCGACCGAAACCAAAATACGCGCCGTATAAAAAAAATCGCGACCAACATTCAAGAAATGTTATTTAAAAAAAAACTAATACCGAAGTATTTTATAAAAAAAATGAAACTCGTTTTAAGTTTAAAGGAATGAAAGCAAAAAATCCATTTAAAAATACCTCAAGGGACACTACAATAATTTTGACCAGTGTAAACAGAATAGAAACTTTTAAAACAATATAAACAAATTTTAAATATCTAATCAATTAAATTTAACTTCGAAAATATTAGCTCAAAAAAAATGTAAAATTTTAATAAAACTACATTTTAGGATTTCCAAATACTAAAAATTCAAAATCTATGAATTTTAATACCGATTGTATTCCAAATTCCTCACTAAAATTTCATTCCGAAACAAATTGCATTTCCAAAATTTGAAATATTTTCTTCTGAAAAACTAAGAATTCAAGACATTAAGGATTTAAGAATTTAAGAATTTAAGAATTTAATTCAAATTCAAATTCGGTTTTATTGGTGAATAATCAAGATACAATAAGTTCTTTTGAGGTACAAAACAGAGTTTTGGAGTTCCTTTCAGCTGTGTGTTACATCATAATCCATTTTGGAACAGTTATTGCTTGTAAATAAAGGTGTTACCAAGAGTAAGAAAAATTTAAAAAAAAACTTACTAAACTTGCTAGGAAAAGGGGATAGAAATAGAGAAAGCTTAAAACTAGATCACAGTTTTTTATCCTTTATAGATGTGCTTAATCATTAATTCCCCGAGGGCTAGAAATTGCTCCGCCTTGTTGCGGCAGCTCCGAAACCGCGTCATCATCTCCCCCGCGAGAGCAAAGAACTCCGGCAGGGTAAAGAGATCTTCCCCGGTGACTTCTTGCTGGGCCGCATTGCCGCTACCGGCCGCGACCACGCTGGCAAACGATTGCCCCCAGCCAGGAGGGATCGCTGGGTTGTCCGCTGGAACCGTACGCTGGCCAGCTGCAGGAACGGCTGCACTCGTACTTCGTTGAGGAGGGTGGGACGCTGCTGCTTTCTTCTTCCTCTTTTCCTGCTCCTCGAGGTAGGACTTGCGCGCGACGCATCCGCGGTAATTACCGGTATGGTTACCGCCGCAGTTCGCGCACTTTACGCGCGGCTTGGTTTGTTCTGCGTTTTCCCCAAGTCCGCCTTTCGTGGCAGTGCGCACACCTCCGAGAGGTGTGACTCACCGCACTTCACGCAGCGGGGCTGGAGGTTGCAGTTCCGCGAGCCGTGGCCGAATTTCTGGCAACGGTGACATTGCGCTGCGTCCGTCGGATTTTTGAGTAAAACCGCCAGTTTACCCAAAACCGTCCAACGCCTTAGTCCGCCGCAGGTCTTGAATCTTGACGGTGCCGCGGTCGAAGTACAACAGGTACAGTGTGTGTGTACCTGTGACTGTTGTCTTCCGCGAGAGGACTTTATGTCTCGCGGCGTTATTCCGGCACCCGAGAGGTGCTCCTTGAGGACGGAGGTCGGGCGGTCTTGGTACCCCTGCAAGACAATCTTTACAGCGGTCTTCTGCGCGGGGTCAAATGTGTAGAATTTGAAGTTTTTACGCTTAAATTTCTCCACAACCAGGTCGAAGTTCTTTTGGTCAAATGTGAACACTTGCACTGACGCTTTACCTATTTTGAGGCAGTACACGAGGCCTTCCAGCTGCTCGTCAACATCGTCCGCCAACGTGTCCAAAACAAAAATTGGTGGTGGTCGTCGTTCCTTTGGAGTAATTACTTTTTTTGGCGTTGGCACTTTTTTTCCGTGCACGACCATCGTCGTCGTCGTCGTCGGTAGTGCTACCGTCGGTGTTGTTGTAGCTGCTTTCCTCGTCACTCAGCCTCGCGAACTTGTTACTGGTGGGAATGTTGGCGGATGTTGAAGCGCCATCGGTCGACGGATTGCCGGAAGTAGCTGAACGGAGCCTAATAGGGCTGCGATCCTGGACGCGGTAATTAGCGTGTAGTAACTTGGGGTCGAATCCTTTGGCGCTCACACTCCCCGGCGCGATGGCGGTCGACGCGGCATTGGTTTGTTTACCTTTTGCACACGGCCGGTAGACGAACTTCGCGGGTTTTTCGAGGCCGCACTCGAACTGCCACGGCCACGGCCGGCCCTTGGCATGCTGTTGGAGCAAACTCGCGGCTAATCACGGTAAATTACGGCGAAAATTTTCGAAAAAACGATGGAGCACTGAGCACTTGACTGCTGCTTGCACTCGTGCGTACACGGAGGTGAATTTAAGAATTTAAGAATTTAAGAATTTAAGAATTTAAGAATTTAAGAATTTAAGAATTTAAGAATTTAAGAATTTAAGAATTTAAGAATTTAAGAATTTAAGAATTTAAGAATTTAAGAATTTAAGAATTTAAGAATTTAAGAATTTAAGAATTTAAGAATTTAAGAATTTAAGAATTTAAGAATTTAAGAATTTAAGAATTTAAGAATTTAAGAATTTAAGAATTTAAGAATTTAAGAATTTAAGAATTTAAGAATTTAAGAATTTAAGAATTTAAGAATTTAAGAATTTAAGAATTTAAGAATTTAAGAATTTAAGAATTTAAGAATTTAAGAATTTAAGAATTTAAGAATTTAAGAATTTAAGAATTTAAGAATTTAAGAATTTAAGAATTTAAGAATTAAGAATTTAAGAATTTAAGAATTTAAGAATTTAAGAATTTAAATATTCAAGAATTTAAGAATTTAAGAATTTTAAAATTTAAGAATTTAAGAATTTTAAAATTTAAGAATTTAAGAATCCGAAAATTTAAGAATCTAAGAATATAAATTTTATTTGAGATTGTTTAGATTTCCGTTTTTTTTTTGTATTCAAAATTGTTTTAAAATTAATATTTTTTTAGTTTTTATATTTTGATTTTTTTTATTTTGATAATTTAAAATTTTGAATTTTTGATTTTTTAGTTTTTTGGAGTTTTGAATTTCACATTTTTAAAAATCTGAATTTAGAAATTTAGTTTTCTTTAAATTACAATTTTAGAAATTCGAAAAAAAATATCTGAATATTAAAAATTTTGATTAAAAAAGCTTTTAAAATATAAAAAAAGTTTTAAATTTTTGAAATTTTAATTTTGAATGATGGAGCATAAATTTTTAAATGTTCAGATCTTTTTTTATTTTTCGCCAAGAATGTATAAATTTAGAAAAAAAATCTACGGGTTAATCCCATCTAAAATTCAAAGGCAAATTGAATATATCCACTATAAAATTAAAAATAAATAAGGTTAAAAAAACATTACTCTAAACTGAAAAGAAATTACATATTCAAAGCCGGATATATTAAGAAATGAGTTAAGTGTAGTAATAATTTTATTTAAGAAATTCTCAACCATACATTTAAAAAAATATTTTTACATAATCTTCATCTTAATTTTTCGACGGTTCGTATTAAGAAAATGCAAACAAACATTTTCAGAAAAAATCTATTAATAAGAAATTTAAATTGCACTCAATGTAAAAACAAACAAATTCTCGTAATTCTTGATAATATTTTTCTTAATAACTTGAAAGTAATTCTATCTATTTATCTATTTATTTATCAAAATTGCCATCCGCGCGAAATCCGCGCCTGAGCAAAATTAGTCAGCAAATCCGCGCCAAATCCGCGCTATCCGCGCGAAACGCGCCATCCGCGCGATCCGCGCCGTCCGTAACAACCCTGTACATTGTCAAAAAATATATTTTAAGCGGATGCAGTAAAAATTTAACATGATATTGATGGATTAAGTTAATTTAAGCAAAAATTTAAAAATGAGTTATCGTCCGTTGTTGGCGATAACATTATCGCCGATAGAATTATCAAAATTATGATAACGATGACGATAGATTATCGTCCCGACGATAACAATAACCATTATCATTATCGTTATCGTTAGACGATAATATTATGGACGAAAATTTCATCGAAAATTTAATACGATTTTTTTATTCCAAATATATGGCTTTTAATTTTGAGCACTCATGTGATTTTTTGTAATTCTCGAACGTCATACGCCAAGTAATGATATGTATTTTGTGATTTCTGAATAATCTGAATGATTCTGTGATGTTTTTTCAAAAAATTTCACAAAAATTTGCGGAGTTTATGATTTTTTTTTATTCTTTCAAGTTGTTTGAAAATCATGGAATTCTTCAAGAGCAGTAATTAAAAATTTTATGAAATTAGCTGGAACTGAAACCGTCTTGAGCAATTCTGTAGAATTTCGCAGTTTGACTTTTCACTCTTTTTAAAAAATTGTATGAAACTTTGTCCATTGATTCCTTAGTTATAAATAAGCCGTTTTTCATCATTACTTCCCTCATACAAGTCTCCATACAAATTTGGGAGCTGCCCACAGAAAAGGGCTGAGAAAAAAAATCGTAAATCTGTATCTCAAGAAATATTGTCCGTTTCTCTCGAAGGTACACGCCGCGCGGCATTTCAGAATGTGCCGCAGACACTGTTGCCAACGATTTTCTGCACTTTTGGTGCAATAAAAAACATTCCCGGCAACAATGCCATGCAATTCGAAGAAGAAGATCAACAAAAACAAAACGCACAGTATGGGATTTGACAGCGCGCATTTGCCGAAAGTGCGGCGCGTCGTTTCGAGGCTGGTATGCCGCGTGTCTTTTTCGGGAATACGCGCAATACATTTTCTGATCGATTTGATGTCTTCGGTCAATTTGCAAGCTATGACTTCCTAAAATTTTACATTTTTTGAAAACTAATGCATATCAACTGAACTAGTGTAGAGCATTTTTTTTTCATTTTATTTTAATTACGGCCGTAGATGATTACAATTTGTCAAGTGGAAAAATTGATCAGCCTATGCTGTCAACAAAATAATGATTTTTCCAATGCTCGATCATACGGAATATATCTCGAAATTTACTAAAAACAAATGCACTAACTAGTAGAGAAGCTTTTTGTGGTAATTTCTGTACATTTGATTTCACTAACATTCCTGTCCCATTTCCCCGAGATCTATAAACTGACATGGCGGGCGCCGTTGGTGGCCAGTACTCGCTTTGAAAACCTTTGTTTTTTTTTGCTCGAAATTATATGTTAATGTTGGGAACTATAATACTGGTTAGTAAGGGACTTTCTCATCACATCATCGTTATTGAACGGTTACGCCCAATTCGCGTTAGAACATGTTTGTTTCGCCAATGTTTGTATATTTGGTAAATACACTACTTTCGTTTATTTTCTCTTTACTCACTGCTAGTAAGTACAACAATTTCTATCACGATAAATGCTAGTATGGAGTGGTTGCTTCGTTTATATATATCTGCTAAATTTTACTATCCATCAATAGGTACTTTGCTTTCGCGTTAAACGATTATTGAGAGTGCTGCTTGCTTTTGCTTCAGTTGGAATGCCCTAACATGATATATATATAATATTGGTAATATAACGATTTTTATCATTTCTCTGTGTCAGGTTCAATAAATAATCTCCTTCTTATTGCTGGAGTTCCCTCTTCTGATTCGCCAACAGTTCTAAATATTCACACGCGAGGCGAGGGCAAATATAACTCAACAATATATTACAGTGTACAATCTTCGACCGCGGGGACGGCAGCGATCTGCTTGGCAGACTACACCGCTTACCCCTTCGCGAAAAAAAAACTAATAAATGCACTTAAAGTTTACACTCTTTACGGAAAAGGCAGAAACCGTTGATTTTGAATCGACTTGATTTTTCAGTTTCCTAGTGATGAAGGCCAATTTTTCTTCAGCAAAAATACGTACGAAAGCAATCTCGTAGCAAAAAGGTACGATTGATTTCTGTTTGGAACTTGAAGTTTTTTTTAAGGTTTGTAAATAGATGCTCGCTCTCTGTCTGCTTTCTAACAACGCGTCTCTCACTCTAGGTTCCCCTCCAACGCAAAATATAAACAACAAACAGTGGAACGTGGTACTTACCCGAGCCCCGCCTAGATCTTCGTGATCAACCCGCCCAGGTTGAGGTCGTCCGGGATGTCGACCTCTTCCAGGTTCACCTCGCTGTACTTGTACACCACGACCAGCGGGCTGACGATCTCCTCGTCCATCATGTACGTGTCGGCTTCGCTCTGCTGTGAGCGCTCGTTCAGCTGCTTCGTCAGCTTCTCGATGAAGATCGGCTTGATTTCGTTCTCGCAGTCGTCCGTCGTGTACGATTTGATGATCTGTAAAATGATTTTTTTGAATTGTTGTCGGGTTCTACAACAAATTAAATTTTGAAACAAACCTTCAAGATCTGCGCCGTCGTGAGGCACGTGCTCAGCTCGAGCAGCGTCTGGACGTCCTCTTCGGTTTTGCGAGCTTGGAGGATGCGGGAGATTTGAATCAGCGGCTCCAGCGGTTTCACCACGTCCGGGTCCATCGACATGGTGCGCACCCAGCTCTCCAGACAGCCCACGTTGTAGCGGATCTTCATGCCCGTCTTCCACATGCAGAGGTCACCGCGCAGCATTAGACTGTTGACGGCCACCGCGCAGATGTAGTACATTAGCTGGAAAAAGGAAAAAAGTTCAGAAGACGAGTTGATTATCAATAACAATCATCAAACTCACCTGCTTGCAGATCTGCTCGATGTAGTAATTCTCCATGCCGAAGCTGCTCAGATGTTTGTAGAAGATGTCCAGTTGCTGGACCAGCGTCTTCGGCTCGCGGTTCTGCTCGGGCGACATGTCCAGCGACATTGTACGGCCACGGCTCTTTCCTCGCGAAGTTTCGTCGTGGTCGAGGATGGCCGGCACGATGAACTGCTTGATCGATTCCTGCACCTGCCGCAGCAGCACGCCGTGCATCAGGATGATCGTCTCGTGGATCACCTGCCGGTACTCGGACAGGTCAAAGTTCTTCAGCTGTTGCTGGTTCTGCGGCTCGGTGTTGTACTGCATGTACTCCGGGTAGCCGCCAAACTGCTTCAGCAGGTTGTGTAACCTGAAAGGGGAGTTATTCGTTTGTAAAAAGATCGCAAAACGTTTCAAACCAGAGACTTACGTGAGTGTATTGACTAGCCACATGACCCGGATCTCGGCCGGGTTCGGTGCCTTGAAAAGTCGCTTGATCATCTGCACAAACCGCGTCAGTAGCGAGCGCACGTGCTGATCCGTGTTGACCAAATCGGTGTACCGAATGCACATAAATACGACGTAAGCAGGCAGGCTCGTCACCAGCGTAACAGCAACGCGTGGCTTCAAATCGGTCACCAACCGCTGGATGATCTTTGTTTCATCCTCGTGGCGATACTTCAAAATACCCTGGTTCGACTGAGCCTTCTTCTTGACCGTCACCATGTTCTGGAACTCTTCGTTCATCAATATCGAATCGTTCAAGCCGTGATCCCTCAACCGGTTCGACAAAATGTGGTTCTTCTTGGTCAGCTCGTTGATCTTCACCAGCAGTTCGTTGATCTGTTCCTGCAACTCAACGTACGCCGCCATCGACTTCTTCAACTCATGCCTCAGGTACTGCTCGTTCAACCTGAGCGTTTCCACGTCCGCATTCTCCGTGTTCTCAAGTCTGCTCTGCAGTATACTCTGCAAATCGCCCACTTCCTTCCGCAAAGCCTCAAACAACTTGTTGTTCTCCACCAGCGTTTCGTTGTTCGCTTCCATCATGGCACTCAACTCTGCCTCCAGCTGTCTATTGACCAGTTTCTGCGCCTGGAACGCCTCCATCAGCTCGCCCTCGTCATGAATCCTGCTCATGCTGCTATCTCCATTATTATTCCCCCTCGACTGACCAAGCGTCCTCAAGCTCTGACTCTGCTGCGCCAGCACCGCCTTCAGCGAGATGCACTCCTCCCGGCGACGCTTCAACTCCTCCTGAAGAGCCAGATATTGCGCCTCCATTTCGCGCTCCTCAACGCCACGCTTAATACTGTTCCGAAGCAAATTGTAGTCCTGCCGCAGCTTCTCGATCTCGACCTCCAGCTCGGAAGCCCGGATCGAGTCCTCCGTGCTGAGCGAGGAACTCTTGCGGAACCGGGCCACCTCCTTGCGCAGCTGGTCGCTCTTGTCCTTTTCCTGCTCGAACAGCTTGCGCATCTTCAGGATGATGGCGGTCTGGTCCTTCTCCGGCGTTTCGGTGGTGTTTGGCGTGGAGTGGTCTGCGGGAGGAAATTCGGGGTTAGTTTAGGTTTAAACTTGGGAGGGAATGTTAGGGTAATGTTAGTGGTAGAATCGTAGAGTACGTCACACAAGTTTATCAACGGAGAATTAGGTTGAACGGAAACCACAATTTTAATAACCGGCAATGTTAGCAGATGAACTTCAAACAATTCCACCTCAGGATCCTAGGACTGCAAGTCCTTGTTTAGTGACTGGAACAAAAACAGAAGAATATTTAGACCACAACCTGGAAGCGTCTGATTAAAATAAAGTAGGTATTTAAGCTAAATACGGAGCTCCGATGGAACGCTTGCGAATTTTGTAAAAAAATATTAAAATATTTCAAATTGTTATAAGATACTAATAATTTTAAATTCTTAAGAACCTAAATTAAATTTTGAAATTATAAAAATGCCTTAAAATTAAAAACAGTTCTCAAATCTACAAATTAAAAAAATATATGTTCTTATTATTTTTAAATCTTTTAATTCTTCAGATTCTTAAATTTTTTAAAATTCTTCAAATATAATTCTTCAAATTTCGAATATTCTTAAAATCTGTCACAAATTTTTGTAATTCTTATGTATATTATTTTTTTAAACTTGCACATTTTTAAGACCTAAAATTGTTTTATAAAAAAAAACGATTAAAACATTCAAAATATATAAAAAAAACAGAAAATAAAAAAAATAAACGAGTACAAAAATCATTAATTTAAAAATACTCTTAAATTGTCTAAAATCTTTTTTTTTCTGTTGGATATTCATTTTTTTTTAATTTTTCAATAATTAAAATTTTTGCTGAAAATTCGATTTTTTTATTTTTAAACTTTTTAAACTTTAAAAGGTTCTAAAATAGTTTTTAATTCCTAAAAAAATATATTTTTTCAATTCTTAAGATTTCTGTAAATTCTTTAAATTTCATAAAATTCTTAAAGTTCTTAAAAATCATAAAATTCTTAAGAATCTTTACATTCTAAAATAACATGTTTTTTCGAATTCATCAAACTCTATTTTTTCATTTCCTCTAAATGTAAAAATTTTTCAATTCAATTTTCAATCCGTTTTAATTTGTGAATAATTAAGTTACAATGAGGCCATTTAAGTACGTAACAGAGTTTTGGTGTTCATTTCAGCTGTGTTTTACATCGTAGTTCAATCGACATTATTACTTATAACTAAACTATGGAATAGACAAATTTTTAAAAATCGTAAAAATTTCAAACATTTTAAACACTTTAAATATTTCTAATTTTTTTATTCTTATGATTCTTAAAATTTTTAAAATTCTTGAAATCTTTCAAATTCTTAATAATTTGACAATTCTTAAAATTCTTAAAATTTTTAAAATTCTTAAAATTTTTAAAACTCTTAAAATTTTTAAAACTCTTAAAATTCTTAAAATTCTTAAAATTCTTAAAATTTTCAAAATTCTTAAAAATCTTAAAATTCTTAAAATTCTAAAAATTCTAAAAATTCTAAAAATTCTAAAAATTCTAAAAATTCTAAAAATTCTAAAAATTCTAAAAATTCTAAAAATTCTAAAAATTCTAAAAATTCTAAAAATTCAAAAAATTCAAAAAATTCTAAAAATTCTAAAATTCTAAAATTTAAAATTCTAAAAATTCTTAAAATTTAAAAATTTAAAATTTTAAAATTTTTAAAATTCTAAAAATCTTAAAATTTAAAATTCTAAAAATTTTAAAATTTAAAATTCTAAAATTCTAAAAATTCTAAAAATTTAAAAATTCTAAAATTCTAAAATTCTAAAAATTTAAAATTCTAAAATTCTAAAATTTAAAATTCTAAAATTCTAAAATTCTAAAATTCTAAAATTCTAAAATTCTAAAAATTCTAAAATACTAAAATTCTAAAATTTAAAATTCTAATAATTCTAAAATTTAAAAATTTAAAATTCTAAAATTCTAAAATTTAAAATTCTAAAATTCTAAAATTCTAAAATTCTAAAATTTAAAATTTAAAATTTAAAATACTAAAAATTTAAAATTCTAAAATTCTAATAATTCTAAAATTCTAAAATTCTAAAATTCTAAAATTTAAAATTTAAAATTCTAAAATTCTAAAATTCTAAAATTCTAAAATTCTAAAAATTCTAAAAATTCTAAAAATTCTAAAAATTCTAAAAATTCTAAAAATTCTAAAAATTCTAAAAATTCTAAAAATTCTAAAAATTCTAAAAATTCTAAAAATTCTAAAAATTCTTAAAATTCTTAAAATTCTTAAAATTTTAAAAATTCTAAAAATTGTTGAAACTATTAAAATTCTTAAAATTCTTAAAATTCCTCAAACTCTTAAAGTTCTTAAAGTTCTTAAAACTCTTAAAATTCTTAAATTACTTAAATTTCTTAAAATTCCTAAAATTTTAAAATTTTAAAATTCTTAAAATTCTTAAAATTCTTAAAATTCTTAAAATTTTAAAATTCTTAAAATTCTTAAAATTCTTAAAATTCTTAAAATTCTTAAAATTCTTAAAATTCTTAAAATTCTTAAAATTCTTAAAATTCTTAAAATTCTTAAAATTCTTAAAATCCTTAAAATTCTTAAAATTCTTAAAATTATTAAAATTCTTAAATTCTTAAAATTCTAAAAATTCTAAAAATTCTAAAAATTCTAAAAATTCTAAAAATTCTAAAAATTCTAAAAATTCTAAAAATTCTAAAAATTCTAAAAATTCTAAAAATTCTAAAAATTCTAAAAATTCTAAAATTCTAAAATTCTAAAATTCTAAAATTCTAATAATTTAAAATTTAAAATTCTAAAATTCTAAAATTTAAAATTTAAAAATTCTAAAATTTAAAATTTAAAATTCTAAAATTCTAAAATTCTAAAATTTAAAAATTCTAAAATTCTAAAATTCTAAAATACTAAAATTCTAAAATTCTAAAATTCTAAAATTCTAATAATTCTAAAATTTAAAATTTAAAAATTTAAAATTTAAAATTTAAAATTCTAAAATTCTAAAATTCTAAAATTCTAAAATTCTAAAATTCTAAAATACTAAAAATTTAAAATTCTAAAATTTAATAATTCTAAAATTTAAAATTCTAAAATTTAAAATTCTAAAATTCTAAAATTTAAAATTTAAAATTTAAAATTCTAAAATTCTAAAATTTAAAATTCTAAAATTCTAAAATTTAAAATTTAAAATTCTAAAAATTTAAAATTCTAAAATTCTAAAATTCTAAAATTTAAAATTCTAAAATTCTAAAATTCTAAAAATTCTAAAATTTTAAAATTCTTAAAATTTAAAATTTTAAAAATTCTAAAATTGTTGAAACTATTAAAATTCTTAAAATTCTTAAAATTCCTCAAACTCTTAAAGTTCTTAAAGTTCTTAAAACTCTTAAAATTCTTAAATTACTTAAATTTCTTAAAATTCCTAAAATTCTTAAAATTCTTAAAATTCTTAAAATTTTAAAATTTTAAAATTCTTAAAATTCTTAAAATTCTTAAAATTCTTAAAATTTTAAAATTCTTAAAATTCTTAAAATTCTTAAAATTCTTAAAATTCTTAAAATTCTTAAAATTCTTAAAATTCTTAAAATTCTTAAAATTCTTAAAATCCTTAAAATTCTTAAAATTATTAAAATTTTAAATTCTAAAATTTAAAATTCTAAAATTTAAAATTCTAAAATTTAAAAATTTAAAATTTAAAATTTAAAAATTTAAAATTCTAAAATTTAAAATTTAAAATTCTAAAATTTAAAATTTAAAATTTAAAATTTAAAATTTAAAATTCTAAAATTTAATAATTTAAAATTCTAAAATTCTAAAATTTAAAATTTAAAATTTAAAATTTAAAATTTAAAATTTAAAATTTAAAATTCTAAAATTTAAAATACTAAAAATTTAAAATTTAAAATTTAATAATTTAAAATTTAAAATTTAAAATTTAAAATTCTAAAATTTAAAATTCTAAAATTCTAAAAATTCTAAAATTCTAAAATTCTAAAATTTAAAATTCTAAAATTCTAAAATTCTAAAATTCTAAAATTCTAAAAATTCTAAAAATTCTAAAAATTCTAAAAATTCTAAAAATTCTAAAAATTCTTAAAATTCTTAAAATTCTTAAAATTTTAAAAATTCTAAAAATTGTTGAAACTATTAAAATTCTTAAAATTCTTAAAATTCCTCAAACTCTTAAAGTTCTTAAAGTTCTTAAAACTCTTAAAATTCTTAAATTACTTAAATTTCTTAAAATTCCTAAAATTCTTAAAATTCTTAAAATTCTTAAAATTCTTAAAATTCTTAAAATTCTTAAAATTCTTAAAATTCTTAAAATTCTTAAAATTCTTAAAATTCTTAAAATTCTTAAAATTCTTAAAATTCTTAAAATTCTTAAAATTCTTAAAATTCTTAAAATTCTTAAAATCCTTAAAATTCTTAAAATTATTAAAATTCTTAAATTCTTAAAATTCTTAAAATTCTTAAAATTCTTAAAATTCTTAAAATTCTTAAAATTCTTAAAATTCTTAAAATTCTTAAAATTCTTAAAATTCTTAAAATTCTTAAAATTCTTAAAATTCTTAAAATTCTTAAAATTCTTAAAATTCTTAAAATTCTTAAAATTCTTAAAATTCTTAAAATTCTTAAAATTCTTAAAATTCTTAAAATTCTTAAAATTCTTAAAATTCTTAAAATTCTTAAAGTTCTTAAAATTCGTAAGATTCTTAAAATTCTTAAAGTTCTTAAAATTCGTAAGATTCTTAAAATTCTTAAAATTTTTAAAATTCTAAAAAAAATTAAAATTCTTAAAATTCTTAAAAATTTTAAAATTCCTAAAATTCTTACAATTCTTAAAATTTTAAATTTTTTAAAAATTCCTGAAATTTTTAAAATTCTTGAAATTTGTCAAATGCCTATACTGCCGTTCTACGCATAATTGTCCCATGTTCAAAAAAGTGCAACTGAGAAAAACGCTATTGAAATTTTTAGACCGATTTCTGTGTTTCGACGCATAATTGTCCCGTGGGTTCCTATCCGTCCTATGTGTCCCCAATCGCCCCAGTTTGTAGTTTATTACTCTTATTTATGATTCTCTTGCTATACAATAGGTAAACAAGGCATAATGCTTCGTTAAACTAATGATTCTATGAGCGAAAATACTTGGTGGGACAATTATGCGTACAAGTGTAAAGATGGGACAAACATACTTGGTGTTGTTTTTGATGAGTTTCCGAACAAAGTACTAGATTTTATGTGTTTTTCTAAAAGTATACGACAAACAAAACTTAAAAATGTCAAAAAGTCAAAATCGTCCAAAAATGACATGGGACAATTATGCGTAGAACGGCAGTATAATTCTTAAAATTCTTGAAATTCTTCAAATGCTTATAATTCTTTTTTTTAATTTTTTGAAATTATTTAAATTTGTAATATTATTTTAATTCTTAAAAATTATTATATTTATTAAAATTCTTGATTTTTTAAAATAAATGTTGAAATAAAAATTCATTAAACTTTATTTTTTATTTATCAAAAATCTTGAAATTATTTAAATTTTTATTTTTATTTTAAATTCTTGAGTTTTTTTAAACCCTTAAATTTCTTGAATTATTAAAATTATTGCAACTCTCAAAATTATTAAAATTGTTAACATTTCAAAAAATCCTTGAAAAATATTCAGATTTTTTGTGAATTATTTAATTTTTAATTGTGTGATTTAATATTTTTGAATTCCTGAATATTTAAATTTCAGAATTATTTTTTTAGTTGCTTCCTCTCTTAGGTCCTTTTTTAAAGCTGTTCTCAACCCCAATTTTTGAGAGGTGCGTACTGCGCCTAAGAATACACTCAGCAGAAACTATACTTTGTTGAAGGGTCAAAAGAAATGTTTAAGGAAAAAGAAAATACACACAAACACGCCAACTCCAAGATATTAGTCTGATTAGTGGCACGCAAACCCGACCAACCACACCGCTCCTACCTTGCAACATACTGAAGGACTCCGGTGGAGTCCGGAACAAGCGATCGTAATCGCTCATGGACACTCTACCCTTGGCGGCGGACGCTTCGGTGGAAGCTCTTTGACTAGAAATGTGGTTACCTATCGATGGGGTACCACCAATACTGCTGCTGCTGGTACTACTCACGCTACCACTACCGGTAACGGGGGGAGGAGCAACGGACACACTGGACCGGGGACCACCCAACAACGGGGGAATCGCACTAACATTACCACTAACCAACTTGAGGTTGTTGTTTATTTCACCTTCGTAGGAAAGCGGCGAGGGCCGAATCTCCAGCGTGTTCTTGCCCGAGTTGTACCCGTAGTCCTCCTCGTTGGTGCTGGACGCGTTGCTCACCGATCGCGAGTGCGTCTTCAGGTCGTGGTTGTTGGCGATCATGTGCTGCAGGCGACGCAGTTCGTGCCTCAGCGCATTGTTTTCACCCTCCAGTTGATCTTTGTCCTTGACCATGCGCTGGTAGGCCGCGTGAATCTCGTTGGTGTCCGCTTGGGAGAGTAGCCGATCCCGCTCGATCTTGGTCACGTTGTTGATCTCGTTAACCTGATCGCGCATTTTGGCTAGGTCTTGTTCCATCTGAGCGCGTTCCTTCATCCGTTCTTCTTCCTCTTTTTGCTTCTCCTCCAGCAAGATCATCTTTTCGTCACGCTCGTTCTCGAGCTGCTTGATCACGATCAGCAACTTTTCGTCCTTCTGCTCCAGCTGCAACTTCAGCGCCTTCAGCTCGTTCTGCATCCGCCTCGTTTCGTCCAACTTTTGTCGCATTTCTGGAATTTCCGCGTTCTGCTTCTTCAGAACAGCACTCTCCTTCGACAGCGTATCGTAACGCTGCTGCAGTTCGATGATCTTGTTCTCCAAACCCTTGTACATCTTCTGGATGTGGGAGATCGTGCGAGCTTCGGCCTTCAAGCGTTTGTAGAGACGACGAGCCAAGAAACGCCGCACGGTCGCCTGACACTTGATGATACTGGCCAAATGCTTCTGAGCTCGTTGACGAGCCAAATAACCGCGGCAAAGCCGTTGAATCTGTATGGCCTTGTAGTTGTCCAACGCCAGCTTGAACTTCCTCCGGGCAAGCATCCCACGAGCGTAGGTTTGCAGTCCCAGAACAGTTTTGCGAGTCCTCTGGTACTTGGTCCGTTGCAACCAACCTCGCATGTAGCGCTGGATCTTGATCGCTGCCCGATTCTTCCGCAGATTGTCCGCTTTCCTGCAATGAAACCACAATTAGTACTGAGATCGAAACCCAAACGTCCAAAACTCACTTTCTCGCCAACATCCCCCGGACGTGCCGCTGCAACCCCAGAGCCGTTCGCTTGAGCCGCAAATATTTGTTCCTGCAGATAAACCGCCTTATCAGCGACTGCACCAGAATGATGTGCTTCTTGCGGACGTCACTGCGCAGCTGCTCCAGGTAGGCGACCTGCCCAGCGCGGAAGAAGATCTGCGTGTTGCCCAGCCGGTACTTGTCCGAGTCGGTCAGCCAGTTGCGCACAATGTTCGTGCAGGTGGCCTTCACGTTCCAGTCCACGATCTGGACGCGCTTGCACAGCAACCGGTAGCGCTCGTAAAAGTCCTCGTACGTCCAGCGCGACGGGAAGCCGGCCGCCGAGATGCGGACCGTCTCGAGCACGCCGCACGCCCGCAGCTGCTGCACGATCTTGGGCGCCTCCCACTTGAAGGCCGCCTTGTCCTCGTTGGGCTGGAAGTGGAGTTAGTGGAGGTTTGAGTTGAAATTGAGCACTTGAAAAAGAAATGTTAAAATTTATACTGAAACTCTAGAGTTGATTAACTAAGCAAAAATTTAACTAAACGTAAACTAAGTTGAAAGTTTATTTTTGAATTAAATTATATTTGAATTGAGACCATTCTTAAATTGAACTAAAATTGAACTGAATCTGAACTAAATCCAAATTGAAATCAAGCAACAACTAGATTCAAAATTAACAAAACTATAAGTGATTTAGAAATAGGTCTGAATCAGTTTTAAAACGTAGACCAGTCACCGAATGCTGCTCGTTAACAGGGCTGAACTAAAAATAACGAGGGGACCACCGATGCTTAATACTTTCCTAATGAAATATAAAAATAAAACTAACTCAAATTTATTTACAATGCTTACTTTTCATATCTCTTAAATTGTGACTTGACATTAAATAAAAGTTTGATATAGTTTTTTTAATTATTGAACATGATTTTTTGCATCCATGCACCCCTCGGTCATTTCGGTTTGTTTTGGTTTTTTGACGTTTGTCTGCTTTTTAAGTGGGCTACGGCTCAGTTATCGAGCGCCTAGTTAAACAACGCCCAGATACCGAACAACTACTGTAATAACTAAACTGAATTTGTCAAAATTAACATTTATTAATTAATTATTTAAGATCTGAAAATGCCTTAGAAATTAATTAAAACTAGCACACTAATTTTCTATCCTGAATGTCAGCATGTCTTTCGAGAAACGATTCTACGGAAATATATCCATTTTAAGCCTAATAATCGGTAGTGTTTGAATGATGCTGGATAATCTGAAGTGTTCCTTGAAATATACTAAATCCCAGTACACCAACTTTTTGTGAACATTTCTGTTTATTTTCACTTTTATTAAAAGTTATGCTATTCCTTTTACAAGCATTTAAAAAAAATATTTCCCAAATGCATTCTAATCAGTCGAGTGCATTGGGCCTCGCCCATTTTCCTATTTTCAGCTCAGTTCTTTTTTTCTTCCAGCGCTCTTTTGGGTCTGCTTAGTGCTGCCAAAATTTATGAAATTTTAAGCGAACACTCACGAAAAGTAGCACTTATAGAGAAAATTTCCTGGCATCACTGGCTCACTCCAACAGGCGCTGGTGGTGGTGTTGGAGGCCACCCTTTGTTCTTTATTTGCCTTCGCTTCTCGCTCGGTTTTCTTCAGCCTTCGATTGGAATGGGTCGTCAAAATTCAAACGTCAAAAGACTTGACGCGTTTTTTTTTATGATACATTTTATGATGAGCAATTCACTCAAAAATCTACAAAAAAGGATAAATTTTTGTATTTTTTAAATTTGATGAAACTTTGTGTGTACCTTTCCTATGACCAAAGAAGGCTTTTTCTTCAGAAGTTCGTCCATACAAGTCTCCTTACAATTTTATCTGCTATCCATTTTCAAAAATGCTATTAAAATATTCAAAAATCTGTATCTTGAGAACGGTTCCTCTTACCAATTTGGTGTTTTCGACAAAGTTGTAGATATTGCTTAAGAATTTTCAGAAAACGGTTACACTTTTGTATAAAATTGCCTATTTCTTTTAATTCAACTATTTATACTTTACTGCACAAAATAACTACCGTAAAACGGGGTGACTTTGATAGCCGGGGTGACTTTGATAGGTTTGCGATTTTTCCGCAAAATGAAGAGTACAATTAAAATACGTAAGGAATGGTTCAGAAACATACTGACCGTGGTAGAGAAGTGTTCAAAGTACCTCAAGAAGAACTTTTCATATTTTTTTGAAAGGTTTATAAAGTTAGTTAACTATAGTTAAGAAAATGTTGATGGAAGTCATTATTTTAAACTTCTCAAAGTGTCATGATTTTCTCAATGAACATGATTTTCAATCGGAAAACGGAATGCATTTTCGGATTCTTTGGACAATTTTCCACTAGGAGAAGGTTAAATAAGTTTGTAAATAATAAATAATATGTGTTTTTGAAACACAATCAAAAAAAATCTCCAAATTTATAGGCAAATTCAGTTGAACAAATTTCATGTAAAATGTGAAAATTGGATATATTTCGAATGAAAAAATTGCATCTTTTGAGCATTGAAGATTGGACTAATGGTTGCAAGTGTAATTTTACATCTAAATAAAAATTACAAACATGGAATCGGTTGAAACCGACCCTCTCCGATATTTTTAGTATAAACAGTTGCTTAACTTTTTGGTCATAGGAAGCTTCCCGTTGAATTTCAGACAAATGAAAAAAATAAATCAATTTTATGTTTTCTTGGGAAAATTAAACAATCAAAGTTGAGCTTACAAAGAAGTGAAGTAAGTAGAAAATAACTAAAAAATCTCACCTTAATGCACCGCACGTAGTGGGGGGTGGTGTTGTGCAGCGTCGTAATCAGCAGGGTCAAACTCTCCCGGAACTGCGAACCAACGGTCTTGCGCTGTTGCTTCTGGGTCATCGGCTGCGGGCGGGAAGAAATCCGATTAGAACGACGCCAATTTGGTCAAACACGAAAACGAGCAATAGTAAAACAAACAGGTGCGGAAAGTGGAACAATACGAACCTTTCGTCGTCTATCTGCAGGCTGCAAGAGGGCGTTGGACACGTAACAAGTACAGAAGCGTGAGAAGAGGGTGGACAAACACATTAGCGAAACCAGTACGCATCACAACAGGACAGCGGGGCGTCGGTCTTACCTGACTCTTGGCGGCGCTGACGACCAGCTTCACGCCCGGACTCCTCACGTCCGGCGTTTCCGCCGTCTCGTCCTGCGCGGTCATCAGCTTATGGCACAGTTTCATCTCGGACATCCGCAGCACGTTAACCAGCTCCTTCGACACGGTGTCACGGTTCTTCTCCAGGAAGCCCTGCGACTCGTACTGGACCGTGTCGGAGAAGTGCTTGATCAGGAAGGCGCTCGTGCCGAACCGGGGCTTGTCAAAGTGATTGTACTTGGTGCACTTTTCCATCAGCTTGCCCACCCAGGACTCGTCCGAGCCGCGTGGCATTCGGCACTCTTCGTCGAGCAGGTCCAGAATGCCCAGCTTCGCTTCGATCAGATCGATGCACGGCTGGTTGTCGTAGAAATCGATCATCTTCCACTCGATGCCCTCCTTCAGGTACTGCTCCTGTTCCAGCTTGAACACGTGCTGGTTGAACTGCTGCTGGAGCTTCTCGTTGGCGTAGTTGATGCAGAACTGCTCGAACGAGTTGATGTCGAACGTTTCGAAGCCGTAGATGTCGAGCACGCCTAGCGGGGAGAATGTCTTCTTTAGTAAAATATTCAGAAAATCAAAAGAATCCCAACTCACCGATGAAGCAGTTTTGCTTCTTTCCACCCGCCAAGTTTCGGTTGATCTTCTTCACGATAAACTGGAACATCTCGGCGTACACGTGCTTCGCAAGCGCATCCCGTGAAGCTTCCGACTGGGGTTTGTTCTGCGGAATCAGCACGCTGTCATTGAACGACTCGATCTGGCGCGTCACGAGCCACTTGCGCAGCTCGTCCCGGTTCAGCTTCAGGATGTCGCTGAAGATGTTCAGATGGAGGTCGTCGGACGCAACGCTGCAAGCCTCCTGGTCGACCTCCTGCGTTTGCTTCTTGTACTTGTGGCTAAAGTCGATGTTTCCGAGGTGCAGCACAGCGGCCAGCATCTTCATGATGTCGTTGACCTCGCCATCGTCAAACCCGAGGATCTTCAACGCGTTCATCGTTTCCTTAAACTGGTCCTCGTCCGACACACGCGTAATGTCCGGCGATTGACCCTGGTTCAGGAAGTGGAACTTGTCCTGATGGTCCAACATCAGCTCCGGATATTGCTTTCTCGAGGCGCACAGTTGGTAGAAGATGTGGTAGTTTCGCTCACCTGGAGCCTGAAACACAACCCGGGACTTCTCCAACAGGTACGTCTGCATGGTCCCCCCAGTCAAGGACATCATGGACAAATTGTTAGTAAACAACAATTTGGTAAACTTGCCAAACCTCGAACTGTTGTCATTCCTCGTAGTCTTGGCATTGCCGATCGCCTCCATGATCGGATTGCTGGCCAGTACCTTTTTCTCGATCTGCGTCTCCGATTCGCTACCCCCAACCGCAGCAAAATACCGCATCGCGTACTTCGCCGAAACGGTCTTCCCCGCTCCGGACTCCCCGCTAACAATTATACTAATATCACATTTCTCCCGCTCCAGCTTGGCGTACGCCTCCTCGGCCACCGCAAAGATGTGCGGCTCCAGCTCGCCCATCGAGTGACCCCGGTACGCCCGGATCAGATCCGGCCCGTACAACGGCAGCTCTGCATACGGATTGATCGCCACCAGCACGATGCCGCAGTACGTGTAGATGGCGTGCCGGTCGCAGAACCGTACCTCCAGGTTGTACAGCACGTCCGGTTCGTGCAGGTAGGACAGCGCTGTAAGGTCATTCTGGCCGATCAGGATGGCCGGATTGCGCAGGTGGGGCAGATCGGCGGTCGACTTGACCTGGAGCGTTACCTTCTCGGCGCCCCGGTCCGTCACGAGCTCGAGCGTGCCGGTGTCTTTGCGGTAGTCGGCGAGCACCACCGCACCCTGCCATACCGTCTCCGGGTGGGGGATCCACACGCGGGCGTCCTGTAAGAAGAGGGAAAATATTCACGTTACTACATTGGTACTCGATGTTTTTCAAAACGTTTGAAAATGTATTTGCAAAATTCGATAAAATTATGTTTTTAGAGAAATTGAGCCAGTTGCTTCTTGATTTCGAGTCAGCACCGTTATTCTGACCAATAACGACGCCGTCCTTGCACGAATGCAGATCTCGAGGAAATGAGAAGGACAAATCCACCAATCGATGGGTTGACTTATGTCCCAGCCGAACATTTGCTTGGTTCTACTAAAAAATGGGCTAATTCAACTAAAAAGTTAGTAGACTAGAGATTTATGGGATTAAATTGCTGAAATTGCAAATTCAACTAGTAATTTGTTTTGCATGGTTTAAGAGAAATCTACGAAACAAAAAGCGTAACGCCACCGCGTAAAAAGATGTTGCTCTGTAATAATTTTTATAAGCCTGTATTTATTTTCGGAAGCGCTTTTCTTTCAACAGGTATTTTTATCATGCAAAAATACGAAAAAATCGAAAATATACCGTTTTTTTGACCCAAAACATTAAAAATCTCTTTTTTTTAAACTATCGTATCTCTGGAATTTATTTATTGTTTTCCGAAAAGTCCTAATCATAACCTACAATTTTTTGATCAGATTTTTTTCTCAAGATACATACAGCATAATTTCATACGTTTTCATACCCATTTGGTATGACCAGCCCCCAAAATTGTATGAAGACTAAGATTTCTAATAATGCTCGCAAACTTATTGAGGTGAATTATGAGAGTATCGACGAAAACTTTCCAAAAAGTGCTATGTGTCACAACAAAAAAAAATCAACGCAACAAATATTGATTCATCGAAATGTGCTAATTTGTCATCAAATCAGCCGACCAAACATTCGTCAGCCCAAGTCTTTTCTTTTTTCAATCGCCAAATAGTGAATCATCCAATTAGGCAAACGTGTAACATTACCTGGCAGCAGCAGCAGCAACCCCCATTATCGTCATTGAGTTTTGTTTTGTGTACTTAACTGGCCGATAACACCGTGCCGCAGTCACAGGTAGAGTTGGTGTTCGTTATTTATTTTGGGGTTTTTCATTGTCAGATTATTAAAGTTTGTGAAAAGTATTGTATTTGCTAGAATAATGTCTTAAAGACTTGTTGAAACACTACTTGAAATGTTTGTGTTTAACAGGATTTTTAAATAATGTGAAAATTCAACAAAATCTGATGAAAATTTTACCAGTTTCTGATGTAAAATTACAATTTTTTAGCACAAAATATTTCACCATTCCCAGATGTGATAACCGTAACCGAGCCACGTAGCCCAGTGGAAACGCTTCCGCCTCGTAAGCGGTAGATCGGGGTTCAAATCCCGGCTCGGACCAACACAACTGGTGATCTTTTCTCTTCTGGAATCGATTGATTAGTAAAGGGAAGGTAGTGTATCGTCACAAACTGCACCTTATCACATTAAGTTGAGAATGAAATTGCCACTGAATCCGCTTTGTAAATGCCGGCCCCGATACTCTTCAAGGGTGTTCCCCTCAGAAACTGGGAAAGATTTACTTTACTAGATGTGATATCAACATGCCATGAAAATGCAAAACATTGATTCAAAAAAGTATATGTAAACTGCAATTATCTTAAAATTGGTTCTAAAAATCAAAAAATCAAATTATTCGCTCTACAGCATTGCCTTGGCGTTCTCGATTGCGAGATTCCTACTCGAAACTAGGTGTCCGAAGGCTTGATTGTTGAGGCAATTGCAAACCTCTTTTTACACCTAAGCTTCCATCCACCCCGGGATTCGAACTGACGACCTTTGGATTGAGAGTCCAACTGCCTACCAGCGACTCCACCGAGGCAGGACCCAGGGAGACGACTCCTACACCTGGACTGAGCTAACGACCTAACCTCTAGGTTAGACCGGGGCCAACATTTACTTCCCTGTCCGACGGAAGGCGTGATCAGACAAATCTCGTCTCAAAATTTGCCACCGGGACCTTCTGGGATCAAACCCAGGCCGGTTCTATGATATGTATTTTGTTAACTTCATTAGGGTGATTTTTCACCAACTCACGCCTCTTCGATTTCCTTGAAACTTTGCTCTTAGAGGTAATTTTGGTCCCTGATCACGAATCCGAGGTCCATTTTTCGATATGTCTTGACGGTGTGGCGGAACGACCACTTTATAATCCTTGAAGCGACAGAAATTTGGTGTCAAACAAACTTTTAGGAAAAATCAAACGTCCGATTTGGACATAACCTTCGTAAAACAGACACTTAATATTATGAATTGCATGTACAATTTATGTAATTATGAAAAATAAGGTTCGAGATTCTACGGAACTCAAAGCCAGCATCAACCGAAAGGACTGGCGCCTTAGCCCGCTCGGACATCGGACCGATGAAGAATGGAAAGGATAAACGCAAATATGAGCATTCCGGTCAAGTAGGTTTTTCAAGTATACTAATGAGCTACATATTTCAGGGTGTAAAATTACATAGAATTTCATAAAATAATGCATCGTTTATTTTACACCTAGGTCTTTTACACGCAACTGGATTACTATTTTTCGCCTTAAACTATTTAAAATATATAGTTTAAAAAAATACAAACATAGTTTTGAATTCCCTGTTTTTTTTCCATTACTTAACTGGGAAAAATCGAGAGACATTATGACAAATTTAATGAATTTTAGAATTTGCAATTATCCATATAGAGGTATTTTTTTCATTTAGATGTTATTTCATGCAAAAAATAGCTGTTGACATTTTTGGGGATTTAAAATCATTCGAAGTAAAGGGTGTTTTTCATAAATTCTTAGTTTATTTTTCATTTTTTAACAAAAGGTAACAACAACTTCCCTTGAGAACTGTATTTCGACATGGCCGGCGCCGCTATTGGCCAGGTTTGAAGAGTAACTACACAGAAAAAAAAATTGGTTGGTTCACACCTTGAGCAATTTTACTTTTTAAAAAATGTAAAAATGTGTAATTTAACAGAGACTGATAAAAATTTCTTTTTCTGGTGTAAAATACACATAAGCAATTCTCCACCAAACTCGGAAGTGGATTTTACTTATATTTTTTTTATTTGGCTCAAACTTTGTGGGGGCCTTTCCTATCACCAGAGAAGCCATTTTGTGGCAGAAATGGTACGTAAATATTCGAAAATCTGTAACTTTTCAGGATTTTTTTTTATTGAAAAATAGCTACACGGAAAAAGTGTTTTATGAACTTTTTTTTTAATACAAAACATCAATTTCTCAAAATCCGTATTTTTTATATTTTAGGAGACAATTTTTTTAACGAAGTATGGACCAAAATTTTGCCGACGAGTCAAGATTTTTCTTGTACTTAAAATTTTATGACATATTTTTTAAATGTTAAATCGAATTGGCACCGTTTTAAAAATATAACCATTCAATGTTAAATTTTGTCCAATAAATTTAAAATTGACTTTTTAAAACAGTGTCCATGATTGTCCACTCCTGAAAATATTTTTTTCGAAAGGTTCAGAAAATTTCCTACAATTTGGTCAAAGAAACATTGAAGATTGGACCACTGCTTGCTAGATACACCGGATAAAAGAAAAAGAAACAGAAAAATTGAAGTTTTTGAAGTCTTACTCAAACAACCCTCCAATTTCTAATGTCGATATCTCAGCAACTAATTGACCGATTTTCAATGTTAAAACAATATTTTCAAACAAATATAATCAAGACTAACATTTCAAAGGGGCATAATATTAAATGTTTGGGATTATTATTCAGTGATTTGATTTCAAAACATTTAGAGTTTTAGTGAATGCTTGATGCTAAAAAAACATTTTCATCAAAATTTAAGTTTAATGAAAACTAGTGATTGCTTCTGTACTGCTAAATAATGCAATCTCCATGCCTTTTTGTAATGCAATGCTGAAGTTCTGGAAACGTTAAATTCCCATAATATTGTGAAGTTTATCGAAAAATATTCAGTATTTTGCAAATGAAAAATATTTCATGAATTTCAGTTTAGACAATTTCCGCGCAATATACATAACTTTGGTATTTTTTTCTAATAATACTAATTATATACAATTAAGAATCAAGAGCAACCTTTTAAAATGGCTTTAACAGTTATTTGGACCATTTGCATAGATTTTTGTATTTAGACATATTATTTTATAGGTTAAAAAGCAGAAAATTTTACAAAAGTTTCAGTTTTTAATATTAATGAACCTTAAGATAGGTTCCAACCCGAGCAGGCGGAAATAACTTAGGAATAACATTTTTTGATAAGTGAAAATATTAGTCCAATAACATTTTATGTTATTTATAACAAGATTTGTTATTCATCGTTATGATTTTTTTTGTTATTGGATTGTTATTGCAATAACAGACTTATAATATGTTTAGTTATTCTTCGAACAAATCATTGTTATTAGTTTTTGTTATTTTAGCAACTAATCCGATCATCCCAATAACAGTTGGAGGTATTCTTCCATAACAAAAAATGTTATTCCAATGTTGTTTTGGCTTTCAACCAATATCAGATTAATAACAAATTTTGTTATGATAACCTAATCTGTTATGCAAAAGTGGATTTTTCAAGAAGATTCCATAACACTTTCTGTTATTTTAACTGTATTTGTTATTGAAATGGCATGAATTTTGTTATTACCGTCTGCCCGGGAAGATATTACGAGTTTAAAAAATTAAGCCTGATTAGATGACACTGAAAAAGACCTATTTTTTAATTAAATATAAACTCAGTATCTCAGCAGGAATTTATCTCAGCTTTTTGAAAATATTTTATTTCATTGCGGAAAAAAGTAGAACTTCGAAAAATTTCACCTTATTAAAAAAAGGTAAACGATATCAAAACATGTACAGAATCATTTTCGATAAAAAAGGAGAATGGGCAAATTTGTATGGGAGCTGGTCCAAGGATGTACACGAACGGGACCAACTTTTTTCGAAAGATCTCGCCGAGACATGAAAAAAAGTCTTCTGGACCAACTCTCTAAACCCCGGGGTTCAAAAGTTACATGCTGTTGAAGTTTGAGCATTTTGGTTAAAAATGTACAAAAAAATCGTATATTTGCTATTTCTAAAATCATTTATAAAATCTCTGTTTCATTGTGGATTTCGATTATCTTGACTTCATTCGACGCGTATCAGCAAAAACTATGAGTTCTGATATGTCTTAGCATGATTGAAACATGATTTCTCTTGTTTTTATCCGTTTGAACCGTTTGTGCAAGAGGCATCCCATAGAAACAAGTCGAAACTTCAAGGTTTTGAAACCGGATCCGAGCAGTCTACCACACTCACTGAAGCTATGCGGGTATGTTCCGTTGTCAAAACCGGTCGACATTTTGCTTGTTACGGTTGTAGACCCACAGATCTGAACTCCAGGGAGTCCTAGGAGAACCCAGGACACTCCAACACATCAGCATAGTAGTCTACCATACTCACTGAAGCCATGCGGGTATGATCCGTGGTCAAAACCCGCAGACATCTTGCTTGTTACGTCGGTAGACTCACCGGTCTTAACTCCAAGGAGTTCTCGGATGACTCAGACCATCCCAATAAGTTGTTACAACATTGCACTGAAGCCTTCCATACTCACTGAAGCAGTCTGGGTTGGACCTGGTTTCAAAACCTTGAAGTTTCGACTTGTTTCTATGGGATGCCTCTTGCACAAACGGTTCAAACGGATAAAAACAAGAGAAATCATGTTTCAATCATGCTAAGACATATCAGAACTCATAGTTTTTGCTGATACGCGTCGAATGAAGTCAAGAAAATCGAAATCCACAATGAAACAGAGATTTTATAAATGATTTTAGAAATAGCAAAAATACGATTTTTTTGTACATTTTTAACCAAAATGCTCAAACTTCAACAGCATGTAACTTTTGAACCCCGGGGTTTAGAGAGTTGGTCCAGAAGACTTTTTTTCATGTCTCGGCGAGATCTTTCGAAAAAAGTTGGTCCCGCTCGTGTACATCCTTGGACCAAATTTGCCCATTCTCCTTTGGTTTTTCATCTGAAAATAATTTTTGAAATTTTGAATGATGCAAAATACCTTCTTTTCTACAAAGGAAAGGCATGATGAACAAAATTAAAAATGTAGATTTAATTTTATAAAATTACTCATTTTTAAACACATTTGAGCATCTTAGCAAAGCATAATCAACCCACATAAACACACAATTTTCTTAAAGTTTAAGAAATGTTCTTTCCAATGTTGTTTGAAAATCTAAAATTTGGTGATTTTTTTTCGATCTGGAGCGTATTTTTGTTTTTTTCAATTATGGAGTTTTTTTTTGAAAAGGTCCAATAAACCAAATTTCCAGTTTGGAAATAAAAACATAGTTTATTCAGAAGTAAAAACATTTAAAATAAATTATATATTTGTCAACATTTTTAGAAAAATAAAGAACACAATATCTGAACACATAAATGGTAAAAAAGGTGAGATTTTTTTCCAGCGGAATCATAATTCCTTGCCATTTCATTAGGATCAAAAATATATGTTAGTTATTTATTGTTTGCTGGTTTTTAAATTTAAAAAGTATTCAAAACTTTTCCTATCTTTTATGTAGACAATCTCATTTTTTGTTTAATTAAAAAAAATGGTTTTGATTTCCATTTTATTTTATCTCATTAAAACAATATAAAAATTAATTAAAATTTGGTACAACTCCCAAAAGCTGGTTGTAAACATGCTCAAATTAAAGGAGCCACAATACTTTTTATTTTAATCAACAAAATTAATCAAAAGAAAATGAATAGAAATGTGAAAAGCTAAGAAATGCATAGGATTTTAAAAACTTACTGACACTTTAAAAAATCACATTCTATGATAATATGTAACCATCAGAGTCGTTCCCCTGTTCAGGTGTCTCGACCGTGCAAACGTAAATATATTATCGAGCCATGTGAGTAAGTAGCAGTCAAGAGGGGTGTTACCCCACAACCGGCTTCGACGTGAATTACCCCGGGGAACGGTACGCATGGGGTACGTGTGGGGTGATCACTGGACTCATGTTACTAGCAGTTCTTTTGTTTTCTACTTAAAGTTCTCCTACTTCTGAGCGCGCGCGAGAGATAGTAAACTTCCTTGGCCTATCCCCGAGACGAAGCCCGGTTTGGTCACGCTTCTTGGCTTCCTTGGGGCTTCTTCCGCCACGGGGGGGCTTACGGGGCCGCCGTACGACAATGCCGAGATCAGATTTCATTCCACAAATGTCTTGTAAAGCTGGCATTTTCCCTTGTGCTGATTATCAGCTTAAATGGTGAGCGATGGATATGTTCCGGAAGTAGCCCCCCCCATTAGAGTAGTGTAGAGTTGGCAACATTGTGTCCCAGTTGGAGGGTTTAATTGATATGACGCGCGTGACATCACGTTATCACGTCACGTCGCACACTCTCTTGTTCTTGTTTGTAATGGGGGTTGTCAACAGCGTTGGAAATGTGATGCAATTGTACGAGACTACAGATGGAATGCAGCAAAGTGTCGTCTGGCAGTCTGCATGAGCCTTGTTCCGATAAAAAAAAAACTTTGATTTGCTTTCAAAAGTGGTGGAATCTACAACTGTGCGAGAATGTAGTAAAAAAAAAGCAAAGATGAAAATATCGATCGGCCAGGAAAACTTCTGTTGTTGCTGTTACTTTTGTAAAACGACCTATAACTATGTCCTCTCGTAGGTAGGCAGGTAGGCAACAGGGGCAGTACAGCACACATTCGCAGCTCGCAGCTTTAAATGTGTTATGAGTTATGCAATCGTGTGGAGAGCACACCATTACCCACAGGCTCACTGGTTGACGATGTTGTTGGTTCATGCCCTTTCAGGATTGTGGCACATGTAGTTGTGTATTGCCGGCGAAGGATGCTGCACCGCAAGGTCGTGGTCAACTGCGTCATCATCTGTTTGCAAGGACGTTCAGTGGATGTTTAAGGATAAACTTTTTACAGCCGGAATAAAAAAGGTGGTGGTCACATTTCTACATTATTAAGAGCCTGTCACTGTAATTTTTTTCGCAAATATATAATTTTTACGTTAAAAACTTGAAACCACAAATGAGCAATTCTCTACCAAAACCGGAAATGGATTTTATTTGTATTTTTTTATTTGGCTTCAACTTTGTGGGGGCCTTCCCTAAGACCAAATAAACTCGTGAAATTTTTCGATCTTTTCGAAAAAAATATTTTGAAAATTTTAAAATCAAGACTAACATTTTAAAAGGGCCAAACATTGAATATTACGCCCATTTGAAATATTTTTTTTTCAAAAAGATCGGAAAATTTCACGAATGTTTCATGTATTAACATTGAAAATCGGACCATTAGTTGCTGAGATATCGTCATTAGAAAATGGTGGGTTGTTTTGGTGAGACTTAAAAAACTTCAATTTTCGTGTTTCTTTTTCTTAAAGCGGCTCTATCTCAGCAACCCGAGGTCCAATCTTCAATGTCTCTTAGACAATTTTATCGCAAATTTTCTGAACTTTTCAAAAAAAAATATTTTTAGAACTGGTGACTCAAGGTCACTATTTTTAAAAATTGAAAAACTGCAAATATTTCGCTAAAATCAAACTTTCGGTGGCTATATCTTGAAAACGGAGCCCTTTATCAAAAAATCTGTACAGTACTTTTCGATTGCAAATTCAATTTTGCATTAAAAAATAATGTCAAACTTGTTTTTGCATGAAACTTCGATTTTTTCCAAAAATCACTATTTTTTTAAAATTCATAACTCGGCGGCAGATTTTTTGACCATGTTTCTCTATAGCTCAAAAGTTGCGGATTTTTGTCCCCTAAAACATATCAAAAAATCTCGAAAAAAAAATACGTATTTGGGGAAATTGAGTTTTAGTGAAAAAAAAGTTGATAAAAAAATCTGCAAATTTTGTTTTTCCGTGTACCTATTTTTTTCTCAAAAGTCCTCAACAATACTTACAACTTTGCCGAAGACACCAAATTGATCAGAAAATTCACTCAAAAGTTACAGGTGTTTGAATATTTACATACCATTTTTGTATGGACAGCTGCCAAAATTGTATGGAGACTTCGAGCTTATTTGGTCATAGGGAAGGCCCCCACAAAGTTTGAGCCAAATCAAAAAATACAAATAAAATCCATTTCCGGTTTCGGTAGAGAATTGCTCACATGTTAACAATTAATTACAGATTTCTTCCATAAATCCTTACACAGAAAAAAAATAATTAAAGAAGGTTTAATATTTGCTTGATTGATTATTATTGTTGGAGTTTAAAATTTCCCAAAAAAGAGATATTAAAAAATGTGTAAAAATGTGAAATTTAACAGAAACTGATGTTCACAAGTTTCTGATGTATAATAATTACAATATTTTTTGACACATAATCTGACACCACTCCCAGATTTAATACCACCAGTCTTCCCGAAACGCGCGCACGCCGTACACGCCGTACAAGTTTTCAGTGCAGATGAACCTCAAACACACCAGGCTGCCATGTTTGAGTTCTCCCCGCACGGCGCACTCAAGTTTACACGCGGTGTAAACACGGGGTGCACACCTCGGGTACAACGCCGTGCGAGCGAAGAGCGTATAAAGAGACGAAAAAAATGACTGCTTCTCACTCTCTCTGTGGCAAACACTGTAGTGTGACTGCAGCGGAGAATAAAACACCGCTTTACAGCAGAGGGAGCGTGAGGGAACTATTTTTGTCTCTTTTCTGCGTCGTCGGCTTGCACGGGGTTTGTACCCGGGGTGCAAGGTTCGGTTTTAAACTCGAGGTTCGTGTGCGCGTACAGACTGTACACGGCAGAGTTTAGGTTTGCTTGTACGCGTGCACACGCGGTGCTGGTGTTTGATCGAGTACAGAAAACAGAGAACGCGGTTGAACGCGGTGCACGGGGATCACTGAATACCACCATAATTTTTTCTGTGAAGTTTACCTGTAATCTATGTCAAAATAAAAAAAAATCAGCATAGCTAATCCTCTAATGCCTGTTTTAACAATGTCAAATTATAAAATGAAAATCAATGCAGAAAAATGTATTCTAAATGTGTGTAATAAAAAAAAGTCGTTGCACTGTTTTTTATATCCAAAATTCAGCCTCAAAGTGTCCTGCTATTAGAATAAAACAAGAATAAAAATGAACGCTAAACAATGTTTTCTAGACTGTTTAAAATATGTATACTATCGATTGTACATGCCATGAAAATTAAAATTTCAGCAAAAGAATTTCCCCCTGATTTTTGGGTAAATTTGAAGTGGGGAGACAAAATTTACACTGTCCTTCTTTTTTTTTATTTGCATGCTCATTTTCATTTCTTTTGTGTCGCTGTTTGTGTGCTTGGGTGCGTGGTTATTATATATAGGTGAAGGGATTTTATTAAATGATCATTATATTGCATTATTATATTTAATTGATTATATAACCACACTATATTTTACACTTAACACATTATACAAAACACATATGAAACTGTAAACAGGAGCGTTTGGTACGGTATGTCCACGCATCCTTCCTCCCCTGTAGATTTTGTGAAATGTGCTCCGTTCACAGAATCTGTCTCTGCGGTTAATGCATTGCAGTAGGCCTGGCCGCATTAATTTATGCAATACATCTTCGGGGTTACTCAAGTGTACTGCAATAATTAATATTGACAAGAAAGAACTTGGGGCGTAATCTAACCCCAAGTTCTTCCAGGATGCTTTCTTCGGACTGGCTGCGCTTGTGTTCGATTAGATTAGATTAGATTAGACTGTCCTTCTTACTTTTTTTAATGTTTTCAGTTCGGACACTTTCTGATTTAAAGCTTGTTTTGTTTGTTTTGCTTAAAATTACCAAATTGCAATACAATTGTGTTTAATTCTGCAAAATGGGTATGGATTTATTACGATAAAAAACTAGATTTTGAAGATTATTGCAGGTTTTAATATCATGAAATTCCACAATTTTAAGGATTTTTGAAAATCAATTTACAAAAAAAAAAACAAACAACAAAGGTTTTTTCTACAAACGTTTTAAATAATGTTATTTTTCATTGAAACGATTGTTAACATTGTATTTTTTCTATATTTCAGTGTTTTAATAGTAGTTTATACAACAAGTTGCAAAAAGAGGATTTTTTCAGCACGAGTCGTACATTTATCGAATGAGCGAGTTGGATAAATAAGACAAGTGCTGGAAAAATCAAGTTTTGCAACGAGTTCCATACAACAATTTTGCAATTCCGAAAAACACCCATTGAGTGAAATTTTAAGTCAAATTTTCATGTATTTTGTCAATAAATCGCTTAAATAAAAAAAAATGTTGAAAAGTGTTACTTTTCGAAACAAGTGCTGAAAAGTTCAACTTTTCAGCACCCATTTCAGAGCTGAAAAGTAGAACTTTTCAGAATTTATTTTGAAAAGTGTTGCTATTCGATTCTGTTATTTTTGCTACAGAAAAGTAGGCTATTTCGACAGAATTTCAAAAAATAAATTAGGAATTATTAGGCTTTTTACAAGTTTTAGGTTTTCAAATTACAGATTAGAAATACCCGTATAACTTCCGGGTTTTTTAAAGGCCTAATTGATATATTGTATTTTTTCACAGTAGCATGTCACTTCAATTTTTGAAAATAGAAGTACAACCAACTGAAACGGAATTCATTTCCCTGCTTTTGTTGTTACTTTTAGCGCTCAGTTGAAAACATTTTGAATATAAGTGAAAATTCCATGTACATTTCGGAAAATGATTCTTTTCGTATTATTTTTGTATTAAAAAAACGTAATGTTGTCCCTCGGCTTCAGTGGAGGTCGATAAGTAGAAGAGAAAACGTAGAAAAGCAAAATTAAAACTTGTATGCATTTTTTTAATTTATTTTGTATATAAAAATAAATAATGTATTTATTTTTATTTTAACAAAATTTGGAGGCAATAACTTCAAATAAACTGCTTAAAAACTCAAATATACCGTAGAACGTGGTGACTTTGATAGGTTTTATTTTTTGAAGTTTAGGTCGCCCCCCCTTTCAAACTCGGTCCGAAAAATCAAGGGACGAAAAAATATTTTTTCAAAAAAAAACTTCAATGGAAAATGAAGACTAATGAACTGAAAATAATTTAAAATGCATTTTCCTGCGTTTAAAATCATATTAAGCATATTATTATAAGCAGATCGATCAACAATATTTTTTTTTGTGAAATTCCGCTGTACAGTACTGCAAAAAGTTTTTTTTCGACAAAAAAATATACTTCGCCAAAACTTTAATATTTTACTAAAGTTTGCAAAACATCCTCCTCCCTCGACTTTGGCCAGAGCCGAGGGACATAAACTTCAAAAAATATTTGCAGCGGCCTAACTATAATTAAGAAAATGTTGATGAAATGCGTTATGTTAATCTTCTCGAAGCATCATGATTTTCACAACTTGATTTTGAATCGGAAAATGGAATGCATTTTCGGATTCATCGGACAATTTTCCACCAGAAGAATGGTTCTTCCTTCGAATTCAGTTAAAATTGCAGTATAAACCGTTAATTTTATGAACTAAACTAGTTTTAACGAATTACAGGCAGAATTCGGACTTTTTGATAATTTAAAATTTATATGTATTTTTAAAAGCTTATAAACTTTGTTAACTAAACATAAACCTTGTTTATTTCTTTAAAAAACTTCATCAGCAACCTTAGTGATGGTACATTTGACGTAAAAATAAAGTTTGAACACCTTAAATTTGATTTTAACTGATTTTAAGAATTATTAACGTAACTTTTTTTTAACAGTATTGAAAAAACTTTTTTTTCAAAAATAGTGCATGGACTTTGTGTGGCCTACCCCAGTACATGTTTTAAAATTAAAATCTTGAGAAAAACCTTACAAGTTGGAAAATATTCAAAAAATAAATTGAAATCATATCAATGTCACCTCGGTTTACTGTAAAACCCCGAAAACGAAGTCAAAATTCTATATTTCGTGATCAAGGCATGGATTGATATGACCACTTTAAATTTTGATCATTTGAAAAAGGACGCCCGATTTGATGTCGTACTCATAAAAAAACTCGAACAAAAAAAAAATCTACTTTTTATAAAATCTCTCCCATTTTTCTTTACTTAATTGTAAAAAATATATGCATAACTTGTAAGCATCGTGAGTTATTGCGTTTTTACGAAAACATGATTTAAAAAATTAAAGGGGTCGGACCTCGGATTTGTGATCACGGAGCAAAATTATCCCAAAGGACAAAATTTCTTGCAAATCGAAGAGGGGTCCGGGCAACTTCTGTATAAGTTGGAGGAGAATGATAAAAAATATATAAAAAAAAATGGTTCTCCTTAGAGAAATGTTTCATCCATCTGCTCTTACGTCGTGACGCACACCGCTTTACGACACACAACAAATTCACATACATTTTGCTTCAGCTCTAAATGGTCGATTATCGCACTTGTTTCTTATCACTCCGCTAGAGCACCTCACCTCCACCATATAGTCATTCCAGAGGCGATAAAAAAGAGAGAAAAAACTTCCCAAGGCCAAGAGTGCCCAGACTAAGCAGCGTGTATCACGATACGATATTAAAACACTCTCACTCTTTTCCTCCACCACAATTCCCATGGTGTAGCGGAGACTATACTCTACTCTAAATCCGACCACATGAATGAGTCTTTTCTTCTGGTACGAGGTCAGCTTTTCGGAGCAGAAATTGGAGCGAATGAAAAACAATTTCATTAATAATACACACCAAAATTGCGCGCGCTCGAGGTTGTTAAATGTGTTAAATCGCACGAATAGAAAATGCAAGTTAATAAGCTTTGCGGGGGAAAAGCGAAACCGCGTGACTTGAAAAAGATTTCTTTCTTGATTTTGTTTTTTTGAAGGCTGCAAAGTTTGCGTTCGGGAATAAGTATTTCGCACTCAATGTTGCAATTCATACTGATTTTTTTTTAAATAATTATTTTGGTTTTTCTTTTTTAAGCAATTCAAGTACATTTTTTCCATCTCATTTTGTCAGATATTTATCGTTTCTGTGATCATCTTTCACCTTTTCCGAATTCCACTAACAAAAGACACACACAACACACAAATACACATGCTTTGAATGATTTCTGGATTGAATATGCACCGTCAAGCAAGAAGCGCCACCACCAGCTCCGGCAGCAAAAGTTCAAATTGATTGGCGTGAAAGGTGAAAGGCACCAACTGAAGCTGAGAGCAAGTTTCACGTGCCACCGATTTTATAGGGTGAATGTTTGGGATGTTTGGTGGAATTTATAAGAATTAACAGTTACGAATCTACGAAATTTGTTAAGGTATATAACATTTTTGTTAAATTGAAAAAAAAAACACAGTAAAAACGGTACATTTTTTTTGTCAAAAAAAGTGTAATTTTACATCTAAAAAAGTTTCATTTTACTACAGTTCCAGTGTAATTTCACTTTTTTAGTCTAAATTGAGGTAATATTCCGTCATAAAAGCGGTGACATCCAACCTTCCAACTTAACAGCTACCAAACTTACACAATTTTTACTGTGTACGTTATTACAAAACATTTTTTAAGATTGAAATTCTTAACATGCAAAAAATAACGTTAATTGTTAAAAATTTTATCTCGGTTCAAGATGTTTGAAAAATTCTAAAGTCTGAAGCTAGTTTATGCGTTGGTTCATCGTACAACGAAGTTTACCAAGTTGGATAAATATGACAAGTGCTGAAAAAACAAGTTTATCAACGAGTTGAATACATTATTTTAACAGTTCCGAGAAAACATTCCTGAGCAATTCTTTCAAAAATTAGTGTTTTTAAGGCAATTTTGTTTTGTTTCTTTTATTTGGGTGAAACTTTGTAACTTTTCAATGACCAAAGAAAACATTTTGCATCGTTAGTTCGTCATGGCAG
Organism: Culex quinquefasciatus; assembly: GCF_015732765.1. Classification (NCBI taxonomy): domain Eukaryota; kingdom Metazoa; phylum Arthropoda; class Insecta; order Diptera; family Culicidae; genus Culex; species Culex quinquefasciatus. Next base: position 165,420,797 of record NC_051863.1, on the reverse strand, counting down.
CGGAGAAAGGATTTGCTGATCTTCGGCAAAGTTGTAGATATTGCTTAGGAATTCTAAGAAGAAGAAAAAACTCTAAAAAAATATTTAAAAAGATGACAAAAAATTACTTTTTTGAAGCTATGGCACATTTTGTACTGAGGGTAACACGGTTTGCGTGTTACGTAATAAAAGAATGTTCCTTGGTTAAAATTCATTTAGCAGTGTTGCCAATTTTTCAAAAAAATTGCTTTGTAAAATTTGGAAAGGTAAAAAAATGTTTTCTTTTTTATTTTTAAATGTAACATAAAATTGGCAAACAAAAAGAACTTTCAGGGTGACCAATCAAATCCCATTTTCAAATTCCCAACTTTTCCATTAAGCTCATTTCTTATCTAAATTTCAAACAAAAAACTCTCTATAAGAAAAGTCAATATCAACCACAGAAAAAAATTCTAAATTAATTTAAAAGATATCCAATTATTGTCAATTTTTGTAAACACAGAAACTGAACAACAAATAAAAAAAAAATATTTCAACAATAGAAATTCATTGTTATGATTCAGAAAAGAAACACAAAAAATTAGTCCTCGAAAAATAATCGAAAGTTTAACAATACTTATAACTTCTATGTTATTTTTTTAAATTGGCAAACGTATAGTTTTTCATACTTCGATTCAACTGGAAATGGCAAAAAGTTAAAGATAATTGATTTTTTTTTAAACTTCATCATCATTTTAAATCAAAAAAACGATTAAAACATAATTGCTGTTCACGGCGTGTTTTCTAGAACAAACACTTCAAGAAAAAATAGTCATCGCTACTGTCAAATGTGTCTTATAGGAAATTTTCTCAGCTTTCTAATGCTTCTAAGAGCGAAATGTTTCATCGGGAAATTTCTGAGATATCTATTTTTTGAGTTATTTGTTCTAAAATTCCTGTATTATTTATTGTAAACTTTGTAATAACTATTCTGGAAACTTGTCAAATGATGTTTTTCATGTGTCATTTACTCATCAAAATATGCAAAATAAGGCAAGAAACAACTTTGGAGAAGGTTGCAAATCGCTAAATATTTTCAAAATTAAGTTTAACCGAGTTTTTTAATATATGAGATTTATTCAGAAATGAAAATCAAAAAATCGTATTAAAAAATATGTTTTACAATATTCAAAAGATAATAACATAATTTTTGTGTACGAATATCACGTTTCTGCTCGGATTTAGCTTTAGCTATGCAAGTTTGAGATTTGTTAGGTTATCACTAGATTTTTATATAAAAAAATATGCAATTGCATGGATACAAAACATGTTATATACTCAAAATTGAACCAAAAATTACTGTGGCGAGCTTCAGGAGAAAAACTTTTCATGAGTATGAAATGATTTTTATACTTTTTATTTTGTATGAAATGATCAAGGAATCAGCAATACTATAGAAGTCTTATCTAATCTTTTTAAAACGTTTTAAAAATGCTTTGATTTTTGTTTAAACAGTTTGAATGGAAGACTCTGTTTGATTTTTTTTGTTTCATAATTTTTTATTTTTGTTTAAACCAAAAAATGTATGTGGCAGTGTTTTCAACATTCAGAGTTAAAACACACAAATTTTATTCCTGCATTTAAATGCATTTTCAACAGTAAAACTTTTTTTCGTTATTTCACACACATGAGAATATGACTTTTGAACCTTGCAACGGTAATTGGTAGTTCATTTTCGATTTTAAATTATCTTTTGGATCCATGTTCCCGGTTCATGTATGCTTTAAGAAGTATTTATTCAGTATATAGTATTTATTCAAAAAAATCCATCAATAAAATTAACAATCTCAAACCTGCAAAAAATCGATATGTACACAAAAATTGTGTAATTATCTTTTAATTCTTGTAAATAATATTTTTAAGAAGGTTTTATGATTTTCATTTTTGAATAAATCCCGTATATTCAAAAACTCGGTTAAACTTAATTTTAAGAATGTTTCGCGATTTGCAACCTTTCTAAAGTTGTTTCTTGCCTTGTTTTGCACATTTTGATGAGGAAATGACACATGAAAAACATCATTTGACAAGTTTCCAGAATAGTTGCTATAAAGTTTATAATAAATAATAAAGGAGATCGGGACTGGCAACACCAGCCAGCAACAGTCAACTGTTCGGAGCTCCTCAAACTTTTCGATTTTTTCGCCGTAATTAACAGTGTTTACCCGCGAGTTTGCTGCTCCAGCATGCCAAGGGCCGGCCGTGGCCGTGGCAGTTCGAGTACGGCCTCGAAAAACCCGCGAAGTTCATCTACCGGCAGAGTGCAGAAAGGTAAACATACCAACGCCGCATCGACCGCCATCGCGCACGGGAGCGTGCCCGGTGACGTCACCGATCCTTCTTTTTTACACGTGTCATACCGTCCACGTGAGTCCCCAGTACGGACGAGACAATCGACCCGGGCATCCGGAAGTACTTCCGACCAGCAGCAGCAGCAGCAGTCCACCAGCACTACGACAACAACGACTTCCAACGTTCCCACCAGCAACGAATTTGAGATGCTGAGTGGAGAAGAAAACAACACCGCCAGTGACAGCAGCAGTGCTGGCGACGACGATGACGATGATGAACTTGCGCGCAAGCAAGAAGCAGAAAAAGTGTAACTCTCCGAAGGAACGACGACCACCTCCAATTTTTGTTTTGGATACGTTGGCGGACGATGTTGACGAGTTGCTTGAGGGACTCCAATATTGTCTTAAAATTAGTAAAACTTCGGTGCAAGTGATTACGCATAAAAACAGAATTTCGACCTGGTAGTGAAGAAGTTGAAGTTGCGAAACTTCAAATTCTTCACATTTGACCCAGCAGAGAAGGTCCCAGTGAAGATCGTCCTTCAGGGATATCCGGACCGCCCGATCTCCGACCTGGAAGAACACCTGTCGGGCGTCAAGGTTAAGCCTCGAGAGGTTAAGGTGCTCTCGAAATCGACAACGGTGACAGGTACGTACACATTGTACCTCCTGTACTTCGATCGTGGGTCGGTCAAAATCCAGGACCTACGGCAGATCAAAGCACTGGACGGCTTCTTCGTGACGTGGCGATTCTACACGAAGAATCCGACCGACGCAGCGCAATGCCACCGCTGTCAAAAATTCGGACACGGTTCAAGAAACTGTAATCTTCCGCCCCGGTGCGTTAAGTGCGGTGAGACCCACTTCACCGAAAGGTGCAATCTTTCGCGGAAAGACCAGCTGGGGGAAAACGCCCAGCAGCACAAAGCGCGCGTCAAGTGTGCGAACTGTGGTGGAAACCACACGGCGAATTTCCGTGGCTGTGCCGCGCGGAAAAAGTACCTCGAGGAGCAGGACAAGAAGAAGAAAGCGCCAGCGTCCCGCCAACCTCCAAAGACTTCGAGCACGAACGCTACAGCAGCTGGCGGCGGAGCGGTTCCACCGACCAACCCAGCGTTCCCTCCCGGTTGGGGAGGTTCGTACGCTAGAGTAGCCGCTTCTGGGAGCGGTACTTCACCGGGACAAGCAGACGTTACCGGAGATGATCTCTTCACGCTTCCCGAGTTTTTCGCTCTTGCTGGAGAGATGCTCACGCGCTTTCGTGCCTGCCGGAACAAGGCAGAACAATTCCAAGCTCTGAGTGAGCTTATGATGAAGTATATCTACAACGGATAAGCTGCCTTGTGCAGCGAAGTTTTCGACGTCAAAAGACAAAACAAACTGTGATCTAGTTTTAAGCTTTTCTATCTCTATCCTTTTCCTTAGCAAAGTTAGAAGGTTTTTTAAAATAATTTTTCCTTCTGTTGGCAAATCCATTGTTAGAATATCCAATTACATCAAAATGAACTATAGTACAAATCATAGTTGAAAGGTACTCCAAAACTCTATTAGGTTATAAGAATTACGAAATTGTGAATTGATTATTTACTAATAAAAACTAATTGAATTGAAAAAAATTGAAATAATAAAGGAATTTAGAACAAAAAACTTAAAAAATAGATATCTCAGAAATTTCCCGATAAAACATTTCGCTCTTAGAAGCATTGGAAAGCTAAGAAAATTTCCTATAAGACACATTTGATAGTAGCGATGACTATTTTTTCTCCTTAAGGTTGCCCAGAAAACACGCCGTGTGTTATTATGCTTTCAAAGGATTTAGAAAGATATTAAGGAATTCATAAAAAAATGTTTTTGTCAAGTTGCCTATTTAATTTTGTAATTTTTGATTTGGAATTTATCTAGCGGTCAGTATTCAATTGTTTTTTTTTTCAATGACAATTAAGTTTGATATGATTTTATGTTCTCCCACTTATTTTAAGCAAAATGTTTGAAGAGACACAATTTAAAAAAAAAATCAAAATTTCTTGGATTAATTTAATTGCAATTTCAATATTTTTGTAATGTTTTCAAAACGTAAAAAAGTTTTTGAATTTTGGATTTTATTCTATATTTAGGTTTTCCGAAAAATGGAAAACAAGCTTTATCAATAGTAGGTGATTTACCCATACTTACTAAAAAAGTTCAATGGAAACATCTGGAACAAAAAATATTTGAAATTACTAAAGAAATTTAGTTAAACAATTAAAAATATTTACTAAAAAAACATTTTTAAAATCAAGTTGGAACTTGTTTTCAAATATTCATGTGACAAAATAAAATAGAATCATAACTCTAAGCTGACCATTAGGCTTTATTTTTATATTAGTTTTTCATTCCCTTTTGTTTGATATACAAAAATTAATAGAGATAATTTGATTAATAAAAATATTATGAAAATCTGTGTCAAAGACTTCCAATATTTATCAAGATTTTGAATGTCTTAAACAGATTTTCCATACTCAAATATATTGAAATAGTGAAAAAAAACCTTTAATTTAAAGTAAGTAACTAAAACAGAATTGAGTGAATTTAGTTTGAAAATTATACAAAGTCTTACATAATTATTCAAGAGTTGAAAAATAATTTTCAAAGAAGTTTGCTTAGAATGCCGGACTTTTCGACAAAATCACTTTTTCCCGATTTTTGGCGGATATTGGCAAGTTTCCGACTTTTTCCCGACTTGAGTGGCCACCCTGTACTTAACATAAAATTTGATATCGTGCACTGTTTTCAAGTTATAGCCACTAGAAAACATTTTTTGGTTAACAACGTGACTTTGTATTACCTATGGAAGTCATGGCTTAACTTGATCATATCTGATTTATTTGATAATGTTAACCAAGAAATATATAAAAAGCAAGTTTGGTTCGATAAAAAATAGATACACAGAAATGCAATCCATCATAAAATTGGCAATAAATTGGATAAATATTGTTCATATCTATAACCTCAAAAACCATCATTAGCTTCAAAGCTTTTTCCGATTTGTGCAAATTTTAAAATTTCTGAAATGTTTTGAGCAAGCAACAAAATTAGAAAGAACCCACAAAACAAAACACTGTCACGAAGAAAGTACGCTGGAATGCCAGTCAACCCAGACCTTACCATAACTGGAAATCCAGCTCCCAAGGCAAGTTCATCGACGATGAAAGTTCGTGTCCAGAGTGAGAGGAAGACCACGCGGGAAATAACAACAAATCAAGAGTCGTTCCTTCTGAACAAGCAACGTCCACATACCAGTAAACGGAGCTGATCGGAGCCCTCCGTCTCTGACGGCAAGGTTCCAGTTCAGAGGTTGGCGTGTGGGTAGGGAAGAGACTGAATCGGTAATCGAATACGGTCGGACTTTCCGCGCATCTATTTTGCTTCCTTTTGGGTGTAGGGGCTAAATTGACTACATAGTCGAATTTGATCCCCTTGAAATCTTAATCCACTACTTGATGCCTTGAACAGGCGTTGTAGTTTCTAATACACTCGATGGGCTCTATCGGTCACTTTCTAGTACTGGTCGAACGTTCAAGAGTCAGTGTTGCCAAACTTTTAACAGCCTCAGAGGAAATTACGAAAAAGAAACTTTTCCAAACAATTAAAAAACAATTAAAGCGAAAAATCGATCCGTTTAAAACCTGTAATCTCACCTTCAGCAATTGAATCGCTAACGAGGGGCCCATTTCGCAATTCGGCAACTCCCCAAAAATTTAATCATTTTTCTTCACTTCCGAACGATGCCTTCATGAAATATGGATGACCCCGCAACGGCTAAAGTGCAAAAATTCAATGATAAATTTAAGAGGTCACAGCGAGAAAACCAGCCACCGTGACCGTCGTCGTCGTTGTCAAGGTAGCGGTTTCTACGCCACTCCAAAATAAAAGAGTTAACCTGTGCCTGCAAACAATCGTGCTGCACTACCGCCGTTTGGCGTATGTAAATAGATTTTTAATAGTTAATAATGCAGCAGGGTATTGCACATTCCTTGATAATAGGCAGTCGTAGCAGGGCCATTGTTATTGTTAATGTTACCACTTCTTCTTCTTTTGTGCCTTTCCAAACAATCGTGCCCAAGAGATCTTCTTGGCTCTCTCGATTGCAGCAGTTTTGTACTATCTTTGGGTCGTGTGTCGAAATGGAGCTGATGCGGGCAGGGTGTCGGAACAGGCGCAATTAGTAAAATTCATTTTTTTAATTTCTTTTTTTCTGAATATTTTTTTTGCATTGTACCTGTAATCATGTAATCATGTACCAAATCCAAAAAAAAAAATTCAAATACTGTTTTTATTTTACTTTCTAAATTTTTTTTTCCAAACTACCCACATCAAAATTCCGTTTTCAAGGATTTAAATCCTTTGTTTTCGTATAATATTTGGAAAGCCCAAAATAAGACTTAGGGTTCGTTTTTAAGTTCATTTTATCAAAATGCCATTTTTCCTAGATCAGTAGTGTCTCTACCAATGACTTGCACCTATTATAAGCTGTGTGGTGCGAGCTCTGTCGCCCACCAGCTCAAACTTTAAAAATTGCACCAGCGTTTCAAGGCTTTCAATGCTCATGGTATGGCAGATTTTCAAATCAAAATATATATTTTGAAAGTTTTTTTTTAAATTTTATTAGCTTTTAAGGTTTTTATTGAATTTTTATACTTATAAATTGGAAGTTGTCAGATTCGTGTGTGTACCGCTTTCGAGTTAGCTTTGGGCTATTTCGTTTGACAATTCTAAACCGATTAAAGAAATTGTTTGAAAAAATCGTTGTTTTGTGGGTTGTTTTAATTATGTTTAGTCTTTTGTAATTTGCAGAGGCGATTCGTCCACCTGTTCAACCTGTTCATTGAACAGGTAGCCGATTTCAAGCGGATAATTTTTTTATTCTAGTACCACGGTGCTTTTTCAACCAGCAACATACAATTACAATTTTTGTTTGAATATACGTTAACAAAATCGACGCCCTATGTTCAGCAGCGCTGCATGCACCAAAAAAGCATTGGCCCGCCACCCTTTACTCTTTACCTCTCTTTACAACCCACCAATACTAAAGCGAGCCAGCCGGCAGGCCACGCGCAAATGCTCGTCGCGTTCACGCCGACCCTCTGAACGTCGGGGAAAAAATCTCCATACGGAAAAAAATCAACACATGTAAAGAGCTTCCTATTCATACGCAGCGGCATTATCGATGTGTTGGTAAATCTGGTTCAATCTGAGAGCGTGAACTGACAGCATTTTTGGGAGAGAGCGAAATACCACCCCCAGGCCCCAGCTGACTTAGCTCGCTCAGCTCTGCAGGGAGCTGCTTGCAAAAGGTAAACAAGCCAGCGCGTTGACAGCACGTTGAGAGCATGAATAAATGAGAGAGCGCGAGAGCACCACAGATATTGCTCTATATTTGGCGCATTTTTGGGCATCAGGCTGTTTTGCGCAGACTGGTGATGGCTTGTTTTAAAACTGGAATGTTCAACTGCGCGCGTTGAACCTCTTCGATCTTCTTGGTTACTAGTGGATTCTTGCTCTACTGGAAAGTGATGTAATGTTAAGTTTAGAAAGTGTGATTGATAGATTGAATTGAAACAATTGAAACAAAAAAGTACTGTGTTTTTTCCAGGCTCGGGACACATGAGAAGAATTATGACAGTAGATTCAACCATGATCGTTATTTTATTTTCAGGATGGTTGTATTTAAAGCGGATGCAGTCCTAAAAAGTTTAAGATTTGATGCCATTAAATGCTCCAAAAACGACTGTGTTTATTCAGACTGTTGGTCCGGTTCACTCTAGTTGAATAATATATTCATATATTGTAACATGAATTTGTTCTGAAAACAGTTTTTCACTGATGCTAAAAACAAATATTTTCATTATCTCGGATTCATGTCAATATAGTTTTGTTTTTAACATCAGAAGCCCTTCTTTTTATTCAGATATTGAATTCCAAAACCATGAGGACATAACAGTGAGTAAATTCAATTCTCTAAAAATTTGACAAGGATTAAAAGCGATACGACCTGGTTTTAAAAAGTATAAAGTAAAATGTCAATTTAATTTTTTAAAAGTAATCAAGTTAGCTCAATATTAGTTGGGCCTAAAAAAGCACAACAAACAGTTTTTCTTTGTGAAGGAAATGGTTTTTTTTTCTGAACATCCTGATGAATAGTTTTGGAATTTAGTACAATATTCAATAACTTCCCTTGAATTTCGATAAGGATGGCAGAGCGATTGCTCTATTTTTCCACATTCGCCACGCTAACGATTAAGTCTTGAAAATACATTTTAACGAGATAAAAAAGTCTTAATCATGAGTGTAATTAATTATTTGCATAAACAGAAAATTAAAATAGTATAAAAATAATAAAACGTAAAAATAAAAGCCATTGGAAAGAAAAAAGCTTCAAACACATTTTTTAATATTAAGATTCAAAAATTTACTACGATCTATAATCAATATTTATTAAAAACAATATTGTAGCACGAAGTCAAATCATCCAAAAGAGTTGAACCAGCCTCCGTCTGAAAAACTCTATAATAAAGAATAAAAAAAAAATAACATTGAACAGGTACTACATTCGGGCACGAGTCGCCTTTGGTAATTTGTGAGTCAAATCTATATTTTTTTCAGATTCAGAAGTATGATAAAATTTACATGATATCACTTTAATATCTGGCATAGCATAATTTTTTATGTGCCTTGGCAATAACTGACAGTCGCACGACCTAGATTATAAGGTATGATTTATCTTTTGGTGATTTTTGTTGAGAGCTTTTAAAAAAACTTGTTCAGGTGGGGTAAATGTACCATATGAATTTTAAGTATGGAAAAAAATACGAATTGCTGCAACAACATATTTTATTGAGAAATAAATACATAAAAGTACTTAAAAACTGATAAACAATTGGGTACTAAAGCCCTATGTCAATTTTTATGTACAACGGTGAAAAACACGATCAAAAACCATTTCTGATCACTTTTATTCATTTTAATGCAAAAAAATAAATAAATTACAAGACAACATTTTTTCGATGGATCAACTATGTTCCCCTTGGAACGAGCTGTCAAGTAGGAACTTTTCTGTCAAGAAGGACTGCGAGGTTATTTTTTCAAAATTGATTTGACAATCCATTTTAAACTCGTTGTGCTCGTATAAAGGGTCATTGTACTCAGAAAAATAAGCTTTATCGATGTAAACAATAATATCAGCAATATAAGCTTCATTTAAGGACCCAATTGTTAAAAAAAAAATCCTTACAAAATATTGTGATATTATGAAAATTATAAAACTATTTATCATCTAAGGCTGGTACAAATTTTATTAAAAGTTTTTGTCTCCCCCTCTTCAAAATTGGGGTCGAAAAAAAATGTTTTCCAAAAAACTTCAATATTTTAATGAAAATTAAAGTGCAGTCAGTTGAAATCAATTTAAAATGCATTCCCCTGCGTTTAGAATCATTTTGAGCATGTTTGGGTTGATTTTAAAATCCTTAGAATTTTTGAAAATTTTCGATGTTTATTATCGCAAAAAGTGTTTTTTTTTTCGCTTAAAATTTTTGTTTTCGTCAAATTTGAAAACTGAAAACTAATGATTGCAAAACAACTGAACTTGTGTAAAATGCATTTTAAAACACTTTTCCATGCAAATGTTGAAACTATTGCTTGTTTTTTCAATATTCAATGGCACCCGAAAAAGTAATACAAAAATTAAAGCGGCCAGCCCTACTGCGTTTTGTTTACCGCTGAGGTGCCCTAAAAATCGATTTTCTGTAGAAAAAAAAATGCGATTTAACACCTAAACTCCCAAGCTCGAGAAAAAGGGGAAATTTGTTTTAAATTCCTCCTTTTTCTCGAGCTTGGGAGTTTAAGTGTTAAAAAAAAGTTTTAGTTATTGTAAAGCTCAACAGATTGATATGGTTTTTAATTTTTTATCGGTAATTTTTTGGATGAGGGTTAATTCATGGTAGGGGAAATATACCCATTTTAATCAGTCTAAGCCGTTCGACCAATTCTCATCACTTTTGCCGAGAGTTGCTTGCTCACTTTTGTTTGAGCTATTTATTACTTTAGAACAGTCAAAAACACTTTATGAAAGCTGTAATTCATGATCAAAGTACTGATAGGCCGATAATAGAAATAGGCTGAGAAATGGTATATTACCCCTAACTTTAAAAAAATTAGAAATTTATTTCAAATTTGATGCAAATTTCATTAAATAATATACCGATACGATACCGATTTTTTTTTTCGTTGCCTTATTTTTTATTGTTGAGTGATTTGATGTATTATTTTTATTGTTGAGTTTTTTAGTGTAAAGTGATACTTGGAATTTTTAAATCCAATATGGTGGCCAAAATGGCGATCATAAAACATTGAAAAAAAAAAGCATTTTCAAGTTGTATTTCCAATCAACCATTCAAATTTGACAAAAATGGAGTCGAAAAGCTCGAATTTGATAAAAAAAAAAAAACAAAAAAAATGTTTTGCATTATTCGTTTATCCGAATCCTATACAAACTTTTAGATAATCGAAACTTCGGATAATCGAGGCTTCTGATAATCGAGCCTGGACTGTAATCTCTAATAACATTGTTTTTTATTCAAGTCTATTTTTCAAAGATTTTGTAGTAAATTTATAAGAAACTTCAAAAAAAACTCGAGTCGTAGTGTCATTGATTTTTTTCACGATATTCATTTTTTTTATTTGGATATTTTTTTCATGCATTTTTTAAGTCAAAAGAAATTATTTTCTATTATTAGTTTTTCTTTATAAGTCCTAAGTTGTGAGGACTGTTTAGGGAAAAAAAATTACACGAAAAAAAAAACATTATTTTTGGTATGCTTTTGCTGCCTTTCTACGCATAATTGTCCCATGTTCAAAAAAGGACAACTGAGAAAAACGCGACTGAAATTTTTCGATCGATTTCTGTGTTTCTACGCATAATTGTCCCGTGGGTCCCTATTCGCCTTATATGTCCCTAGTCACCCCGGTTAACATTTTATCACCCTTATTTGTAATCCTCTTACAGCTAAACAGGTAAACAAGATGAAATGCTTCTTAAAACTCATGATTTAGTGATAGAAAATACTTGGTGGGACAATTATGCGTAGAAGTTCAACGATGGGACAAACAGACTTGATGTTGTTTTCAATGATTTTCTGAACAAAGTACTAGATTTTATGTGTTTTTCTGAAAGTATACGTAAAATTAAGCTTAAAAATGATAAAAAGTCAGAATCGTCCAAAAATGACATGGGACAATTATGCGTAGAACGGCAGTTTGTTACTCAAAATTTAATTCCAAAAATACATATTTTCTGTCTTCAAGATTGTTTCATACGTTTTCGGGGGCTCATTTTTTTACATACTTAAATTGGTCCCTTCAAATTGTTTTGCTTGAATTCTTTCCAAAAATAAAAATTTAACTCTTTTGCAATGTTTGGCTTTATTTCGAAATCATAATATATTTGTTATGGAAAATTGTAGAAAACTTTAAATTGCAAATGTTATTTCGCAAAGCGAAATAACATTTGTAATTTGTAATTTGTAATTTATTGGAAACGATAGCCTGTTAGTATAACACATTGTATCAGGTTAAGGAAGGACGTTGTGATGAGTACTTTAGATCCAAAATAAACGAAACAAATTAACACCTAGATCTAGTTTTGTAAATGACTTCTCAAAGAACTTTTGAATGCTGATAAAGTTGGTTTGACCTTAACTTCTGTTGGTAGATTGTTCCAGCTTAAGATCCCAGAAAATTAAAAGTTGATAAACTAGAGCTCATCTCCCCACTTGAGTGGCCACCCTGCTACATCACGCTGGGGGCCTTCGTCAGCCAGCACTTTTCTTCTTCTACTACACAACAACAACCCAGAAAGGTTCCACGTATTTACCTTTACGTACAGCTCCGTTGATGACATGTTTTTCGTTCCTTCCTTGCTTCTTTCTTTCTAGCTCCAATATCGCGGTCTCCCCACAGGCCTGCGTGTCTGTGTGTGTGTGCGGTTCCGTTCCACGTCCAACGGGTGTGGGGTGGGGACCGGGAAGACCGGGAGGTGGTACCCTGTTCCAGCCGCTTCCGAAAAATTCTGCTAATTGGTGAAACTTTTCTTCTTTTCTTCACACTTGCTCGGTTGGCCTTTTTCTTAAAAATTAGGCTCCACTATCCGGATTACACTGAACTAAACACCCAAAAATCAAGACATTTTTCTTCAGCTTTTGACCCTGCACTGGAGAAGGTTCCAGCTGGGCGCCATTCACTTTGCGTAACAAATCGCTTCTTCGTGAGCCACGTTGTTTTCGTTGTCGTTGGCGGCTTTTTCTCACATTCGGAAGCCCCAAATTATCACCCAAATCAGCAGACTGACCAACCGCGGTTCACCGGAATCAAAACTCCGTCTGCCAATCCGTCGCACAAGATACCCAAATGCGTGCACTGCCGGGAATGCCACCGCCACCAACAACAGCTCTGCCTTTAATCGTGGGAAAAAATGGTAGAAAATTCCTTTGGTTGGCTGCGCTTGCAACAGCACAGCAAAACACTGAAACACGCGCGAAAGTACCGTTACGAACGCGTCCACGCTGAGCGGCGATTAAACTCCAACTAAGAACGGGGAGGCTTTTACTGTTGGAGCCGCGACTCGTCGCTCCCCAAAATCAGCTGAGAGCCGATGAGAGTGGGAGAGCGAGAGAGCGGCGACAAACGTCAAAACACTTGCCAGGGTTGCCACATGATTTACAAGTGATCTGTAGGCTTCTGAAGATAAATTCTGTATTTTGGTCTGTATCTCGTTGATTTTGATGGGTGCACGGGAGAAAGGGCTAACGTCGCTCACGAATTTAAGATGCAGAGATGCTAGAAAAGAGTTCTCAATAGATAAATAAAGGATCAAACCGACGATCAAACCATTTTTTCCGATGAGGTAAAGTTAACCAAACAAAAGATTAAAATTTAATAACCAAATTGTCGTGACTTTTTTTGACCCCCACGTGGACAAATCGCCGCTGTCGTGCTATCTTGTCACACGTCGGTTTTGTGCAAAAATTGACCTCACCTTTTGACCTTCCCCAAATCCGATCCTCAAAATTCGATTTCAATCCTAGTCACGAAATATTCTATCAGAATTGATTGTGTCAGAATCCTGCTAGAACGGTGGAACATCTCTGCTAGAATGCTGTAAGAATATCCAGCTCTGTTAGAACTCTGCTACCCAGTCACGACGTTCTAGCAGGATTCTAGCAGAGTTCTCACAGAGCTGGATATTCTTACAGCATTCTAGCAGAAACGTTCCACCGTTCTAGAAAAATTCTGGCAGAACCAGCTCTGCTAGAATATTTCGTGACTGGGTATTTTTGTCACTTTTCATAAGAATTACAACATAAATGTTCAAAATAAAATAATAAAATAACTAAATTGGTTTAAACATTTTTTGATTAAAAATTTAGATTTAAATACAGCCCAGACTCGATTATCCGAAGGCCTTAGCAAAATTACACTTCAGATTTTTTTCTCTGGCTTGATTTTGATTATCGAGCATCAGTATGACCTCTAAACTAGCCTAAAGTGATTTAGATTTTTAAATCCAAATAGGCGGCCTAAATGGCGGTGATGATTTTATTGGAAATCAACAACTCAAATTTGACTAAAATGGGGTCGCAGAACTCAAATTTGACTAAAATGGGGTCGCAGAACTCAAATTTTATGTTAAAAGAAAGAAAATAAAAAAGGATTTTTTTTTTGGTTCGTGATTCGATAATTCGAAGTCCCATACAAACCTTCGGATAATCGAACTTTGGATCGAAACTTCGGATAATCGAGGCTTCGGATAATCGAGTTTGGGCCAAGTCTGGACTGTATATATCTAATAAAACAATGTAAGACTGGTTGCAACGCGAAGTTTTATAATTGTTTCAAATTGCGAGCAGTTTTAAATTTTTAGAACTGGCGGAAATGAAACTAGAACACGGTGCTCGCAACGCGCTGATCTAAATGTTGTTTCAAAAAAATGCTTTTAATTGTGTGCGTATGATTATCAACACAGCATCATAGTGTGTGTGTAAGAATACGTGGATATCTCCATATATCTGATTTTTTTTGAAACTGAGTTCTATTCCAGTTCCAAATCGTCTCACGTTTGAAACAAACTCGTCGAGCAGTTTTATTCCGGTTTCAAAATACTGCTCGAAAAATAAAACTGCAACTCCGCGTTGCGGGTGGTCTGTTTCAGTTCTATTTGAAAAATGAAACAGCTAGAACAAAGTAGAGCCGCGTTGCAAGCAGTCTAATTGAGCCAATGTGAGTTTGATCACGTTGGGAGTAAGAAAAAAATTTAACAAGCTTTCCAATTTTTTTTATGTCATTTAAAAATAATTTGAATAGTTGTACCGTAAAACGAAGAGATTTTTGATTTGAAAAAATCATATCTCGGAAACCATGTCCGAGAAATCGGGTAACAATATTCTCCATTCCATTTCAAATTGCATTTTAAGTTTTCGTTTTATATTTTCAAATGATGCTAGATTTTTGAAATTCCTCACTATTTTTCTCTAAAAGCCCAATCAATGACCTTTCATTTGCGTCCAAGAGAGCTAACATCGGTTGAAATGGTTTTCATTCCAATTTTTAACTCTCAAGCTCTTTTTTATGAACAGGGTCCTAAACTGCCGCTCGAAGCTAGTCCGTCCCATATGTAATTTCGTCAATTTTGAGGTAATGATGCAGTTCGGTTCAAAATCATGTAAACTATCAGAAATACCAATAAAATTTAGTACTTTGTTCTAGAAAACTGGAGAAAACCCACTTTTTCGTAAAACTCTAACACGTAGCCTTATGAGCGGGACAAATTTGACATGCGTTTTTCTCGGCTTGCTGTTTTTGCACAACGGTAATTAACACGATTAAAAACCATTTCTGATCTCTTTTATTAACTTTAATGCAAAAAATAAATTGGCAACACAATTTTTTTTCGATGGATTAACTATAGACCTTTTAACGTGAAGACTTCTATCATTGTCATGATTTTTCGTTCAAAGATTCGTCGCTTTCAATATTTTGACAAAATTCCTTCTACAAGCTATTTAGAATAGTGCCCTACACATGCTGATTCCTTTTAGTGACGATTATCCCATTACTTGTAAAGTTATGGAAATCGTCATTAAACAATGATTGCCAACTAGAACGTCAATGACACATGTTGATTCCTTTTGGTGCTGAAATTCGTTAAATTGAATTTAATACAGAATATTTTATAGTGATGATCAATTTTCTTCGAAAATGGTCAAGGCTATAAAATCACACGAAAAATAAAATTCTTTATTCGACCCCGTAGATCCTCCTTCACGTATACATATCGACTCAGAATCAAATTCTGAACAAATGTCTGTGCGTGTGTCTGGATGTGAGTCCGTGCACCGAAAAATATGCACATGATTTTCTCCGGCCTGGCTGAACTGATTTGTACCGTTTTAGTCTCATTCGATCCGTCTTGGGGTCCCACAAGACCCTAGTTAATATTATGAAGTTTAAAAAAGTACTTCAAAACTTATGCTTAAAAAACAATTTTAGCTGAACTTCGAAAGGTTGTAATAAGGGTGGTTTTTGTAAGAAACCCCATCTTGCTATACTTTTTCAGAAAGGTATTTGAAAGATCTTTCCAACGCGTTCAAGATTGCGTTCAGATTGAAGATCTGATAACCCTATCAAAACTTATGAGCACTTAAGTGTTATTTATGCACTTTTTTGAGGCCGGATCTCAAATATTTTGATGAAAAAGCTGTCCGGATCTATTATGCGATCCATCGTTGGAAAAAGAAACAAAAGACCTTTCCAACAAGCCCAAGAGATTGAATATCTGACAACCCTATCAAAAGTTATAAGTACTTTAGTGTTTTTAATACACTTGTTTCGAGTCCGGATCTCAGATATTTTGATAAAAATAACGGTTATTTATACACTTTTTTGAGGCTGTGTAGTGTATTCACTTTATGAATGCGAGGAAGGCACCAACGACCTAATGGTGGATTAATTTACGTTTTTAAGATTGATTTTAAAATCCATTTTAAAACGTCATTATACTCAAAAAAAAAACAAGCATTATGGTTGTGAACAATAGTAGTACAGGACATGGTCAGATAAAAATCTGATTTTTTGTTCCAAATTTTTTTTTTCGCAATTTCAAACATGAGCAAAACAAAAAAACAAAGGCTCACATAGATTTTTGATAGGTTTTCCCTTTTTGAAACGGGATGCTTTGCTTTCCATTAGTTTCCAATAGAGTTTGTTGCTAAATATTTTGAATGTATTCGAATACGAGTTCGAATACGTGTTTCCAACTAAAGCAAGTTTTTTAAAACTTATTTAATCCGCCATTTTAGCTGCAATGTAGGATTTAAAAATTCTAAATCATTTTAGAGTAGTTTATTGGTCAAAAAATTAGATTATCAAAAATTAGACAATATAAAAAAACTTTTTTCGTGATGCGATTATCCGAAGTTTTCATTATTCGAAGTGAAATTTTTCCGAGGCCTTCGAATAATCGAGTCGGTCTGGACTGTAATTTGAAATTAAATTTAATAAATGAGCACGATATCGACGACGATCTATGGTAGATACGCAAAATAAAATTAATGTTTTAGTTTTTATTCTATTTTGATTCGTTTTGTTATACAAACATTTTTGACCAACGGAAAGTGAGAGGTCTTTTTTGAGGGAAGGGAAATCGAAATTTATTGACTGTCCTGAAATGTGTTTTTTTTTGAATTTGAGTTGTTCTACGAAACACCTCGTGTGAGTCTTTTTGTTAAATTCTTGTCTCATTTATTTTGTAGGTTTTGAAAACTGTAAAATATGAGTAGATATTCAAAATGTGTAATGATAAAAAGTCTGAATTTGAACATGCAGTGGACTCTCTGGCTGTTGATCTTCTCGATTTCAATATTGCTCCAGCCGTCAAAATTTTTTTCAGTCCCTTCAAATAGATTGCTTTGATTTTTCGTTCTATAATTTGATAACTCCCGCACTCGACGGTCCCTTCAAAATCGACAACGAGAGAATTCACTGTATAAATCTTTCAAAGAAACATTTTTATTTAATTTTTTATTGTTTCAGTTGAAAATATTTTTGTTAGTTTTCACATTCATTCATACTTTAAAAAGTGTACAAAAATACTGAACTAAACCATGTTTTGAAGAATGTGGTATTTTTTCTAGAGCGTCCAATTTCCCGGGAAACGGGAAATTTTAAATTTATTGAAAATTGTTCTGATCTTGGCTTTGATCAATATTCTGCATCAAAATTGTATTAACAGCAACTCTAATGGTTAGAATAAGTGTAAAGATCAATTAATAGCTTTACTGCATGTAAAAAATCATACACCTACAAGTAAATGTAAATTTTTTCTAGTTTTATAAGATCAAATCGTCTAATAAATCAAAAACCCGATTTAATATCACCAGAGGTGAAATAGAGCCTTTCTTACAAAATGATGAAACTCCGAGAAATATATTGGTGCAATAATTTTTTCAAAAACATAATGATACCATCCAGTGAGAATTTTACCTAAAGCTTCGAATCTTTTAAGGCTAAACCTCAAATGCCATTTTTTTTTATTTCACAGGTACATTATTTGTCGCAAGACATTTAAATTTAATTAAGAAAAACATATTGGATTGACATTATTAGAAAAAAAAATAAAGGGTACTCAGTCTATAATGTTAGTCTATGATTAAAAAAATATGTATCGCTATTGCACTTTGTCGATCAATTATGAGAAGCCAGAAAGAACACTTTCACGCGCAGCGTAAAACGCGCAAGCGTAAAAGCGCTGGCGTTGAAGCTTCGACTTGACGACTTGTCGAGCTTTCGATCGAGAATGGGCTGGGACTTTGAATTTGATGTTCAGTATATGATTTTGTATAAATCCAAAAATTTAATAGGAAAAAATAGGGTAAAAATAAGACGAAAAACACTAAAATCGCTATATCTCTGGAAATACATTTTGGAAAAGCTTCAAATTTTGGGCCCAAACAGTTTATGGCGCATGTTTTCGAATGGCTTTTTGTTTGAAACTGAATTCTTTAAATTTGATAGTGTTATCTGTAAAATAGTCCAAAAAATACCTCTAAAAATGGCTTTGACCACATTTACTGGTCGAAAATTGTGAATCGAAAAATAAAATGTTCGTCTCCGACCCCACGGCTACAGATCTGGCTTTCAAAAGTTGTGGGTTTTACGAGCGGTTTTCCAGTGATGGAAGACACAATTTTTTAAGAGCGGATACAGACATCGGCCATGTATTTCAGAAAAAGAGCTCTCAAAAATCAGACTTTGAGTTCCGGGTTTCGGGCGAAAATTCAATCGAAAGAGCGCATCTAAACCTTTAATTTAGTAATGGGATTTTTTCCTGGGACGAATCCTCGCCGTGCACGAATTTTTTTAGATTTCTGAAAAAAGCGTTTTTCCAAAAGCAAACCTTAAACCTTTCTTATCTTCTTTTTTTTAAGCAAACCATACTGGTTTCAGCTCTTGAACAAAATAGTAAAGCTTTTAAGTTTTTTTTTCTTACAAATCTGACTTCTCGTTATAATTCAAACAACTAATTTTTATTTTAATGTTTGGAGCAGGTTTTTTAATTTTTTTTTGCAACTCTCAAACAGTACAAAGGAGTTTTTCAGTGATGTTTTTTAATGCTTTTATTATACCACATGGTTTTTGGATTTAAAACCAACTTCGACAGATTTTTTTTTTTTCATAGCACTAAACCCATGATATAAGGGGAACAGCATCTAATTCCAGCGTGCCTCTTATGTTGGCAGGTCATTCAATTACACATTCAATTAATGCTAATTAAAAGCGTTTTTATCTGAAATCGAGTGATAAATAGCTCAATAAGAAGTGAGCAAGCAAGTTTCTATCAAAAGTTTTGCAAAATGTTTTTTAAATAGTGAAAATCGGCAAATTGGATGTAGTCAGGAGCGAGTACTTAACCTGCTAAACATACGAGAATTTCCCCAAATTATATGTACGATTAATTGACAGAACTTCTTCCATTTTTTTTTTTCAAAATTTAGCCCTTTCACACCTATTATTGCACCAGTGCTTCATAATTATTTTAAATCAAATTGTAATTTCTTGAATAGTAGGTATTGAACGAATTATTCTTGCAGAAACCTATTCGAAATATTTAATGACACTACATAATTCAATTTTCATTTCATTTGATCATGGTAAACAAAAACGAAAACAATCTCAATTTTGTTTAAAGTTTTTTTTCATTCAGCTAGATCTATTTCCAGATGCTTCTACAATTAATGTTCAATCAAATTTATTTTTATTTTAAATTTTCTGATCAATTTATTAAATATTTTCTAAAAGACCAAATTTCCCGGGAAACGGTAAATATTTTTTACGGGAAATCCTGGGATTTTTTTTCCCGGGACGGGAAATTGATCGCTCTATTTTTTTCAAAGCAATTCATGTTTTGGTTTAACTATATTGTTTTATAATAGTTTTTCATCCTTTCAAATATTTTTCAAGACTTATCTTAATATTTATTTTTATAAGGTTAATATTTTCATCTAAAATTTGGAGAGTTTTTCCTTGGAGTTCTTCTTGAAATAAAATTAGGCCAACACAAACACTGGAGAGATAATTTATTTATTCAAAAAATCCGACTACTACTAATAATAGATTAAGTATAACAAAGAGGGGGAGTGAAAAATGATTAGCATTCTGGTTTTTGTTTCCTTCTATTTATTTTGATATAATGTGCCACTGTGTATGTATTCTCGTGAAGTGTTTGTGTGTGTGTATGTATAAACGTACGTCGCGCGTAAATCTGCATCTCCTCGCTAATAATTACATAATTTAGTACAGTAAATGTGGTTCCTCTCTTTTTTGTGTTTGCTTCCATCTCTTCTCTCAAGGCTTTCATGCTTCTACGCTATCATAAAATATAGTAAAAATGGTAATCAAATTGTTAATTCAATAAATAATCGTTTTAAACTTTAGCGCGAAAATATTTTTCTCGTTAGACGATACTGCTGCGAAAGGGTATTAATTTATAGTAGACAGAAGAGAAACCTAGAATTTCACCTTAATATGATTCTACCGCGTACCTTCTTCTTCTCATGCGTTCCGCTTTAGCGTGTGTGTGTATAGGATTATCTTTAGTAGCTTTTTTTTTTAAATTTTATTAGCTTTGATAGATTTCTAGTTTCTTTTTATTAACTTTTTCTTTAAATACAATTTGCTTCGTTACTTCGACCGCCTAAGTTATAATATAGGTAATAATTGATGTTTTCTTTATGTTTTTTTTTCTTTTCGTTTACAGTGAACAACATGTAACATAAAGAGGGAGGAGACAAGCGTTCTTGTTTTTAAAGTTAAACGTGTTCAAGGGTCTGTATGTGTTTGTGTGTTTTTGTCTGTATTTCGTTTATTAAAGCTCACCATTCTACATAAATACTTTAATTGTTTCTTTTCTTAATTTTTATTATTTTTAAAAGCGATAAAACTAGGACAACAATCATTTAAAATTTGTCACATTTCTCGTTTGTGTGTGTGTGTGTTTGCGTTTTTTTGTATGTATGTTCGTGTGTTTGATTCCTTAATTTGTTCATAGTAGAAGGCAACTTTTGTGAATATAGGCCGTCCCCGCTAATCTCGCATGTGTGAGTGTATGGTCGTGTTTGTTTTGCTGCTCCGGTTGCTTTCGTTTTAGCGTGTAACAAAGCATTGGTATGTGAGTCATTAGTTAGGGTGTTTAGAAAAAGCCGATTCTTAATAAAAAACCATAAAATATAAATATATACTTTCACAGCGTAATTGTTTTGCATGCATGGCTGATAAATATGTGCCCGCGATATTTTTGTTTTTCCCTATAACAAAATGTGTTTAAATACATGTTTTCTCTTTCGGGTGATTTTTTTAAAAACACTTTTACCATGGCAATAACTAACATTTCCATCATAGAAGTACGGGAGAGGGAATAGCTCAAGCCAAAAATCAAAAATCTTGAATACCATCTGACGTATACCTAAATGTAAATAAATAAACGCGTTCGTTTAGGGTGAAAACAAGGACGCCATTTTGAAAAACTCTTCGTTCTAGCGCAAGATGGCCGCCTGTTTGACACTTGTTATGTACGACTCTGTGTAAGGCTTCGTCTTCTTCTTGTTCTACGTCGTTTGTGAATTGGTTTTTTGCTTCTAGTTCAATTCCTAACACGCATATTTTAGAATATCATTTTGCTGTTGTTGTTCGTTGTGTTTTTTTTTGTTAGGCGGTGTTTTGTTTTGATTTGTTGTTTTTGTTTTGCGTCCCCACATTTACAATTTACATCAGTTTCTGCTTGGCGCACTCCGGACAGATGACGTCCTGCTCGTCGGTGATGAAACCGCGTCCGACCAGCGACGTCTTGCAGATCGCGCAGATGAAGCAATCGTTGTGCCAGTGGCGGTCCTCGAACGAGATGAAACGGGTACCACCGATTCCTGGTTCGGGAAAAAAGAGGGCAACACGTTAGCATAACCTCACACTTTTTGACAGTTCAGTAGGGCGAGGGGTAGGACACTACCGAAATGGGCTCAAAATGGTCAAAATGGCAGACTCACCGGTAATTGGCTTGACACAGGAGGTGCATCTCTTGGCGAACAGCTCCCCGAAGCACTCGGCACAGTACGGCTTCTCGTCGCGGCTGGTGAAGCGCTGGCCGGCCAGCGACACCGTGCAGTGGGTGCACGTGAAGCACTCACGGTGCCACGGTTCGTTCTTGTAGGTCACACCGCCGCTGGTGATGATCTGCGAGAAAGGCGTCAAACGGTTACAAATCGGCGTCTATTTTGGTCTAGCGGGCTGCTTCAGCTTACCTTTTTGCACTTGATGCAACGGGTCGCGTACTTCTCCTCGTAGCAGCCAGCACAGTAGATCTCCTGCTCGCGCGGGATGAACGACTTGGTGCCGATGGCCGTTTTGCAGACGCAGCAGCAGAAGCACTTCTCGTGCCACTGTCTGGTCTTGTACTCCATCTTCTTGGTTCCTGGAAGAAGGTGTGGAGATAAAAAAGTGAGGTTAGAATCGCTCAAGATGATTTTTTGATGTCACTTGTCAGGACGCTGTCTAGTAAAATATTTGCAGAGATTTACAAAAAAAAGTTTGTTTATTTATAATATTTTAATAAAAATCTATAATTCTCAATTTATTGAAAGTGGCTTGCCCCTTGTTAATCATTTTGATTAATAACTACTCAGATTTTAAATAATTTGAAGTAATTTGTTTAACTTATGTTTGAGTGAATTAAATGGCTATGTTGATATTTTTTAGCATAAATTATATTTTTTTTTGCTGGAAAGATGATGTGTGGAAAAAATCCTTTAGACGAGTTGTATTGAATGATCGTGTAAGGTAGAGTCAGTGAGTAATTATTACCCAATTTCATTTTTTGGAGTGTAAACAAAACAAATCAATTCCAACTTCAGCTGTTGAAAATTGATATTCCAGATTTGGTAGAATACAATTTAGATTTGAGTAAATTTTATCCTTTATTATTGACTTTTTCTCGGATTTTTTTTTATTTATGTTTTGTTCTTTGAAATTTGAATTATTATGATTTGCATGTTTTACAAAATTTGAGTAAATTTGCTTTGTTCCGATTGACAACATTCAAATAATAAACATTTTAACCAAAGAGTATTTCACTTCTGTCTGTTTATAATAAATAATTGATGTAGGTACATTAAAAGTGGCATGTTCTATCAAGATGCTCTTTCAATTTGATCCAATTGCCAAGGATGCCACTACTAATTGCACCTTAACGCAGCTTTAGAACGCAATTTTAGGTTATCTAACAATGTGTCCATAAAAGCAGTTCATTGCGATGCCCCGCCACTATAACTGGCCCAAGTCCATAAAACGACGATTAAAATCTCACATCCATCAACGCTGCAGCTTCCAACAACCCAACGGGGCAGGCAGGGAACGCTCTAAACCAAAACGCCTACGCCACTGGTCACGACCTCCGTAACGCAACGCCACCAGCTCGCCCGTAACGCCCAACGAATACGACTTATTAACGACCGTGCAATCAATCCCGCCGTTTTTCGCTCTCTAATGAGTATAAGTGAGCAAAATTTACATTTTAAATTGAGTCAGTCTGATGACAAAAGGTCAGCCTCCCCCGTTCCTCACAACGCTCCTGTGCCCAAAATCCAAAGGGGGTAACGTCGTAACGCGCCCACGGCCTAATCTGCCAAATTAAAATCTTCGTCTGCGCGAAACCAGGTTAAGCTTCGGCGATTATTTCGCCAAAACAAATTCGTTTCTGACTCACTTTAATTATCGTGTCGCGATTCGCTGCCGAATTGAATCGATCCCGCGAAACGTGTACTGTTTGTTTTTTTTTTTTGCTGCGTCGGGGCCGCACGTTTTTGTTGACGTTAGTCGCGAGATGGCGGCGGTTGAGAAAAAAAAAACGAGTGAGGTTAGGTTTATCTAGCTTGTTTGATCTGATTTATCCGCCCACGATGATTGCAATTTTATGCGAACGCGTGGAAGCGACAATTTCGATGCAATGGAGTTGAATTGCAGCTTTTGATTTGTTTGTGGAAGGGGGCAGATCGGATCGGTTTACTTTTCCGTGCGAGCTGTCAAGTTGACGTGTGTAGAGATAACGAAGCGACGCGGTTCCGCGTGGAAGTGGCTTTAGAGGGAAGCTGACATTAATACTAAGTGGGTGAATAGTTCAAGTGAACCAGACAAAAACAGATTTGACAGCTGCATACTACACCCTTATCTAAAATTACTCAGTTTTCGTTTCAAAACTGAGGTCAAACGTCAGATTTTGGTGATAACTCAGGTTTGAGTATATTTCAATCAGTTTTCGTAAAACTCTGAGTGAAATCTACTCAAATCTAAAGTTTAGCTTCAAAACACATTCCTGTGTGATTTTGGATATGCATGTTTTAAATAAATTCATCAAATCTTTTTAAACGTGTACTTAGCTGTCATGTGACAGTGTTGCCAATATTGCAATGCATTTTCAAAGGATGAAAATATTATAATTTTAATTTATGCTCGACACTGCACTCCACGTGCAGTGCGGCCAGCATCTACATCACGTTGATTAATGGCGCATAATGGTGCACCGTCTGGGCACCGGTTCGCCATGAACCGCGATTACTTTCTCGGATCATTTCGCCGCCGGTAGGCCGCGCTGAGGTACTAAACTATGAATAATTCCCCTCATCAAAGTCGCGACTGGTTTTGCACAGTGCTGCCCGAACTTTTGCGCGTGGTCATAAACATTGCGCCTGACACCCACGCGCACCTGGTCAGAAGCAAAAAAGTGAAAACATCTCGCCTTCTAGGGTCACCGTGCGCGACGTGGTCATAAATCCATCATGGTGGTCATGGCCTCCTGGGTCGTCAGCTGATTAGCGGTAAAAATTTCCGGAAATTAATCAAACTCTTCGACACCGCTCGAAAAAAAGAGGTGACTTTATTCAAATCGTAACTTGGCACCCTTTGCGCCAGACCTAACCTCAAAAGGGGCGGACAAATTCCAAGCCTTGTACGGTAGTTTCGCGCCACCAAACGGCCGCGCGGGTCTAGATCTTCTCTAGGAATGATTCATCCGCGACACGCTCCGGCGAGGAATTTGCGCGCGCGTTGGCCGGAATATAATTTAGTACGGCAATAAAAATAATAACTCCATAGGACCGGTTAGCGTACTGGCAGCATGCTTTGCGCCGAGCGCGCACTTTATTCCCATTTTTGTGCATGTTTTGGATGGGATGTTCTGATCATCGGAAGCCGCGCTGCACTGACCTGACTCAACTGGGGTGAACGAGCTGAAAAAAAGTTTTTTTTCATTTTGCTTAGTAACAAACAAAACAATTTGAATTATTGGCAACTCTGTCTTTAAAGTTTGTTTTGACGTTTGGCGTGTAATGTTTTGGTGTCCTTTCGAAGAATAACTCAATTTTGGGTATCTTTGTTATCTTAACTACACCCTTAGCTTAATTTACTCAAATTTCTGTTAATTTTGAGCAAAACAGAAGGTTAACATGGATGAGCCTGTCAATAATTCTGACAGATCTGTCACTTTCCTCCATGCAAATTGCAGACAGCCCAACTAGCGAGGCTTACCCACTCGACCCTTTAAGCACAGGCTCTTCAACTCTGTCGATAAGTAGGAACAAGTTTTTTTTTACACAAAAGCGACTTTCAACGACCACGCGCACGTTGCATTTCCGTCGTCCGAGCCCACTTGAATGAGTGTTTCATTAAGGGGAAATGTGAAGCACACGCCGCTACGGCCGTAAATGTTTGCTGACAGTGATTAAATAATGGCGCAAGGATTAAGATTGATAAACACTGGATCAGAGGGGAAGCTCTGGAGCTTAAGCTGCGCGTTTACTTTGTTGTCGGTAGAAATGGCGTCGCGACGGTTGTCAATTTTAATATCATTAACTTCATTACTTGCAACATAAACTTCTGAATTAAGCTAAAGAAGAGAAAACAACAAAAATATTTAAAAAATCATCAATTCTGGAACATCGTGTTCAAGTTAATCTAACAGTTATGCCGCACGATTTAAAAATGAATAAAATTAATAAAATGTTACATACAAATTACATAAAAAAGCTTGTATTGAGTGCTTAAATTTGTGATTTTATTGTTCACAACGATAATGCTTATTTTTATTAGTACAATGTTCCTTTGTACGACAGTAAAGGATTTAAAATGGATTTTGAAATTAATTAAAAAAATAGCTTCGTGGTCCTTTTTGACAGAAAAGCAAAAAAGTGATCAGAAATTTGTTTTTTACCGTCGCAGATAAAAATTTACATAGGGTTTTAGGACCTAGTTTAGGACCCTATTCGTGGTCAGAATGAGCTCAAATTTAGAATTTAGCCTAGTGATAGGCCAATCTTCGACTTCGGGGGTAGCCCCGAGGAAGCCCGATTTTGACCACCCTAGTGTACAGTC
Source organism: Culex quinquefasciatus (assembly GCF_015732765.1). NCBI lineage: Eukaryota > Metazoa > Arthropoda > Insecta > Diptera > Culicidae > Culex > Culex quinquefasciatus. Next base: position 165,394,491 of record NC_051863.1, on the reverse strand, counting down.
TTACTTTAAATTACTCAATTTTCGTCAAAACCGAACCTACTCAGAAATGAGTAAATGCGTCATCCGGCAGTGTTGCGCGAATCTCAGCCAGATCTGGGTGCAATTTACTCAATTTTCAGAGTGAAATTTCGGTGAAGTCAGTGTGAAAGTGGAAAGCAACCGAACAACATTTGTTTGTTATTTTTTACATTGCGTGCTCTATTTTTGATAATTTAAGGTCAAACATTAAAACGCGATTTTCTCTGAACGTCAATAAGCGACGTGCGACACGATAGCACGACAACGCCGATTTTTGGATATTTTTGCTATTTTTTTTAGTAGGATCGATTTTTTAAAAAGAAAACTGAGTGGTTTTGAACGTGCGTGTACATTTTTGAGATTCTTATGTCGTGATGTAAACAAAGAGCTATCACCTTAAGTCCTTTTTTTGCAAAGATAGATCGGATTAAATTTGTTTAAAATTCTGCTCCTTTTTTCAACTGAGTGAAATCTTGGATGTAAACAAACAGCCTATCCCACTCTTTCTCAACTTGAACTGTGCACTTAAATGCAGATGCTTAGGACCTATTGCAAACAAACCTGCGTAATAAATGTAATCCTTCAAAAGTGACAGCTATTTGTTTACATCGCGAACTGAGCATCGCAGAAACCTACACTCTGATGAGAGTTTTACTCATTTTAAAGTTATGTTCGATACGGAATTAGATCTAGCAAAAGAATGTAATTTAGAGAACCTGAAATTAGATTCTCTAATTTTTGTTGGGCCAATATCGAAGTGTAAACAAAATATCCATCCTACTCGTTCCTAATCTAAATATCAACAGATGTGAGCAGGATTGATTCTTTGTATTTTACACTCCGACATTAGCACTTTTTACATTGTTTTAGATAGTATTGTTGTTATAGTCAGCAAAATTTTCCAATATTTACGGCTTGTAGAATTTATCGAAACACAAAAATAATAAAAATGTATCATTGTTCCTCTCCTCTCATCTCAATCATTCTAAAATAAAGTCATCTGTCAACACCGGCCTCAAATCATCATTTTTCACAACAACAACAACAACCGTGAAACCGAAACACCCCGCTGTCAAACAGGTTGCATTTGATTCAATTTTGTTCGCAAATCCCGCATCAAAAAAAAACCTCCCGCTTCCATTTCAGCCCCCGTAATTTGACAGCTCAAGCGGATTCCGAAATCCCCGACGCCGTCGGCTCTTCCCCAAAACGAAATTGAAAATTTATGCAAATTCCATTTGCCGTGTAGCGCGCGCTCGCGCTCTCCGGCTGCCGTTTTTGATCTCTTTTCGCAACGACAGGTTAAACTTGACGGGGAACCATAACCCGACGAATCGGCCGTGCGTGGGCGGACCATCGATCCGCGGAGGTCTTTCCGATTGGTCGGTGACTATTTATGGATCGGTTACGGGTGGTTACGTTACGCTCGCGCGCACCATAATGGAAATGTCAAATGTTACCATAATGGCGGGCTGCTTTTATGGCACGCCCGCCGTAAAGTATCAATTTATTAATTGAGCTTATTAGTGAGCGGTGTGTTTCTTTTGTTTCCGATCTGCAAATGACCTCCGGTGTGCACCTTGCTGCCGTTCGGGGGTGGTCAGTTCTGTTTTGGATCAGGATGCAACCACCCCGAACGGTAGTAAAAAAAGAAGTTTTATGGTTTTACAGTTACGCCGACATTCAACGGTGCGATTTTTGCGGGGGGTGTTGATCTTCGATCTTCGACTAAACGTGACTTGAAGCGTGAATTTTTTCAGCACATTTACCCTATCGAAGGGGATAAAGAGGTAAAGCTTTTTTTTGTGGGAATTTGAGTGATTCTGTTGGGTGGATTGCGCGCGTGGGAAGTCAATCGATTTTGGGGGAGACCAGGAAAAGATTGGCGATTTGTTTGTTTGGTTTGCTGGTAAGTATAATACTGAACGATCTTATCGACGTGGATGTTGAGTGGAACAAGTCAATGTCGACCGGGGGTTTAAGCGGGCAACGAGTCAGCGGGAGTAAATTGCAAATGACAAACCTCTTATTGATGAGATCTACTGACGCATTAGTTAAAGTTAATTTTGAATAAATATGTAATATTACAGTTTTAAACCTTCTTTTATAATCTGGAGCAGTGTTGGAATTCGAGCGAGAAGAAGGAAAGCATTTCTCGCTCGCGAACGAGGGAGAGAACTTGTAGTACTTTTCTCTTCTCGCTCGCGCTCGCATTTTCGTTCGCGTTCTCGCTCTCGACGCGAGCGCTCGCGAGCGCCTCTGGCTATCCGTTCGTTCCAAGCTAGCAATTAGTTTATCAGGCTTATGAATACGGACCAGGCGATGGTATAAAGGTGTAACTTCAATCGCTGTGTTGTTTTTTGTTCGTTCAACTTCTCGCGAACGGGCAATTCTGGCTCGCGAGAAAGCCCGTTCGCGAGCGGAGGAGAGCACGGGCAATCGGTGAGTTTCTCTTGGCAGCTCGAGACTCGCGGCGAGAACTCGAGAGAGAGAAATTTTTCTCGCGAGAGCGCGATAATACCAACACTGATCTGGAGTTTTTTAAAGGTCAAATAAAACATTTTTTTTTTTATTTTTAGGTGATTTATAAACTGCCTTGACTCAGCGGTATTTAAAAACACCCAAAAAGCAGCAATTGAAATTGTTTTTCATTGAACCTTTTCACAAAAAATGCAATTTTGAATTTCCAAAAGTATTTTAAATTATTTATTTGCCTGTCACTTGATTTTTCAAATCTTCAAATCTTCAAATCTTCAAATCTTCAAATCTTCAAATCTTCAAATCTTCAAATCTTCAAATCTTCAAATCTTCAAATCTTCAAATCTTCAAATCTTCAAATCTTCAAATCTTCAAATCTTCAAATCTTCAAATCTTCAAATCTTCAAATCTTCAAATCTTCAAATCTTCAAATCTTCAAATCTTCAAATCTTCAAATCTTCAAATCTTCAAATCTTCAAATCTTCAAATCTTCAAATCTTCAAATCTTCAAATCTTCAAATCTTCAAATCTTCAAATCTTCAAATCTTCAAATCTTCAAATCTTCAAATCTTTAAATCTTCAAATCTTCAAATCTTCAAATATTCAAATCTTCAAATCTTCAAATCTTTAAATCTTCAAATCTTCAAATCTTCAAATATTCAAATCTTCAAATCTTCAAATCTTCAAATCTAGAGTTAGTTTGTAAAAGGTCGTAAGTGCCATTTGTAAACAATGCCGTTCGCTTTCCATCAATAGGGTTCTAAAGCCCTATTCCAATGTTTATGTACAACGGTGAAAAATACGATTAAAAACCATTTCTGATCGCTTTTTTCATTTTAATGCAAAAAACTTAAATTAACAAGACAACATGTTTTCGATTGATGAACTATGGTCCCCTTGGAACAAGCTGTCAAGTAGGATCTTTTCTGTCAAGAAGGGCCGCGAAGTTATTTTTTTAAGTCGATGTAAAAATCTATTTTAAATTCTTTTGTGGTCGACCAAAACAATATTATCACAAATTTAAGCTTAATTGTAGAATCCAATCAATAAATTATTCTCTTCAAAAATGTTTTATTTTGTTCATTTGTATGTTGTTGAAATGCCCATTGCATTGTAAATTCGAAATGCTAAACAGAAACTCACAAAGAATTTTTACAAATCTTCAAATTATAGTTTTCAACGATCGTTTTTTTTTTAATTAAGAAATAATCTTTCAAATGTTCAAATACAGAGAAACCCCTTTTGAGCGGTGGCGTTACACTTTTTGTTTCGTAGATTTCTTTTAAATCATGCAACATTTTTGCAATCTTTTAAAAGCAATTTATAGGTTTTGTTAAGATCTACAAAACGCCTTTTGAAGCTTGCCAAAATATTGTATGTTTTAAGAGAAATCGACGAAACAAAAAGCGTAACGCCACCGCTTAAAAAGAGGTTGCTCTGTATTCAAATCATCAATCCTCCAATCTTAAAATTTTCAAAACATGAATTGAATTCAGCGATGCCAGTTTTTTGGCGGTGACGTTACGCTTTTTGTTTAGGAGATTATTTCTCCTAACCCATACAATATTTTTGCAAGCTTCAAAAAGCGACTTGTAGATCTGAACAAATCATACAAATTGCTTTCAAAAAATTGCAAAAATGTGGCGTCATTCCAGACAAATCGACAAATTAGAAAAACGTAACGCACCGCGTAAAAATAGGTTTCTCTGTATAAATTTAAGCTTTATTATTGTAAGGCTTGTCTCTAATACTAATTGATGTCTCCACAAAATGTTGCTCAATTACATATAATGGGATCGGGGAATCCTTCAATTTGTCAAAAAACCTCATCTGCATTGATTAGCATAAATTTCACGCTTTGTCTAACATCGAGAGACCAGTTGCAAACAACTCTAAAATGAACATCACTCTTCCAAGCTTATTTAAACTCCGGCTTCACCTTCTTCAAACACAAACAACCCCTCATTTTTGCTAATGACCCAAAAACCTCCCACCCCGAATTCCAAAACAACAGACCTGGCGTCGTGTCACGACAGTCGCCGAGCATGCACTCCATCCCGAGGTGGCACCGGAAGATGGCGTTCTCCTTGGCGGCGGTCGCCCCCGGCAGGAACATGCTGAGCACGGCAATGTCCTCGCCGGTTTCCTTGGCCCGCTTGATCCGCTCGCCGCCGATGGTTTTGGTTTTGAGCCGCAACCGGCTGTCAAAGTCGGACGCCAGAATGTCGGTGGCCATTTTTTTTGGGACCCTCTTTTTTTTGGTTAAAACTTTTTATTTGAGGATTTTTATGAGCTTTGGCTCACACACTGAAAAAAATTAACCACTTTCTAGCACTAATTTGCGCACTTCTTCGCTTTCGACCTCCAAATTACACACTCAAAAGCTCTTCACCAACTGTTGGTCACTTTCACGAAAAGAGGTAGCCACGTGTGGGGGTCTTAAAACCGTTGCGGAGGAGGTGATCTCGGTACTTCCTAGCGAAAGGGTCGGTCACGACGGAACGGAACAGCGATGTAATCCGGACAAAAGTTCATTCATAACTGAAGCCGGCGAGCGCGGCCAGTGTTATTCTTATGCCGAGGCAAGAGTTGTTGCTCACCTCGTCAGCAGTGTATAGCTGGAAACTATTGCCTGGAACTCCACACTACCACCGCGAGCTCTCTTCTCAGTGAGATAGAGGTGGTTGCGTGACTTGGGGAACGCTGAAGGGAGGTACTTTTCTTTTGATGGAGTCAAGTTCCAGTAGATTTACGAGGCAGATCCGAGAGTACTTGGTCAAAGGGTACTCGAACTATCTACTTATGACAAGCTGAAGATGATGCATTTTTTTAAATATAATTTACATAAATCAATTGAAATAAACATCTTTTAAAAATGGCGTTTACGTCAGTTTTTAAAACTTTCTACCCTGTAAGGAACTAGGTGGTAACTGGAGAGGACTCTCTTGTACGGAACGGTAAGTGTTGTTTGGCGGATTGAATTTCTTCAAGTTGTTTGTACTCTACGGTGTTGTTGTGGGCCATCAGCAGAGAGTTACAAAGAAGTGTGGAGCTTTTCACATTCAAATGAGCGGTGATTACCTTGTGGTTCTTAGTCTTTTTGAAAATAGCTGAACAAAGAACGGCGAAGTTGAGAAGGGTTGATTTATGACTTTTAAGTTTGGTTTGAACAAGAAAATCGGAGTTGGAGCTTTATGAGGTGATGCCACGGACGATGCTATAATTTAAAAAAATCAATGCTATTATTTGCAGAATTTGAAATTTGGTCCTAAAATTAAGACTAAATTGCTGATATTATTTTTCACAACGTTGAAGTTTGTTTTTCAAAACACAAAGACGCTTTGTACGGCCACTAGGGGTTAAACATGATGTTTGAATCAATATTGAAAGATTAACTTCACTGCCTTACTTGACAGAAAGTATCCTGCATGACAGCTCATTCCAAGGGGACCATAGTTGATCCGTCGTAAAATGTTGTCTTGTCATTTTTTTTGCATTAACATAAAAAAGTGATCAGAAATTGTTTTATGTGTGTTTTTTATCGTTTGACACAAAAAATACATAGAGTTTTAGTATGACTTTCTACCTGATGTACTCGCGATTACGTGTGTAGTGATGCGGTTGTCCAAATTCGCTAGCGCTGACTCTGTCACTCCGATGGAAGCTGACCTTGTTTATGTTTTGGTTATCCTGGCACGGTAAATTGTTATTGTTTTGGTTTTACTGGCACGGAGTGATACACTCACACTAATGCCAATCAAGATGGTGTGTAACTGAGATACAGTCAATAGTCGCATAGTACGAAGACTTAACGCTTTGTAATTCTTTGATTACTCTAAAACGACATAAAAATTTTGCAATATTTTTTAATTGTAGATTGGAACAAGACGATCAAATTGCTTCTAAAAGATTGAAATAATATTATTGCTTGTTTGAGAAATCGACGAAATACAAAGCGTAACGCCTGTGCACTAACGGCACAATGTTTTTGTAATCTTTTTGAAGCTTATTGTAGATTGACGAACAAATTGCTTCAAAAAGAATGCAAAAATATTATGTCGTGTTTGAGAAATCGATGAAATATAAAGCGTAACGCCTGCGCACTATGTGAGGTTTTACTGTACAGCCTTGGAGCTTCAGGATCCTATCCAGGTTTTTAACAATATGGACGAATACCGAATGTAATGCTTGTAACGGTACGGGGGTACTGTCAAACCAATTTTGTAACGCACGCTCCCGTCACGTCATTCTTGAACTCCTGCCAAAAATTTTCACCAAGATGGCGTCTCACATTTTTGCTTCCGCACCGCACCGTCCGCACACAACAAAACTTTTTCTGCTGGAGTGTTGTCGAGGGTTTCGTTTCTCTACAAAAACAGCTTCCCAGGAGCAACCCACGGCAGATCCGTCTTTATCCGCTGGCCGGAACGTGAAACGATAGTGCCCGAGATAGTGCCAGAAATTAACCGGAGACAGCAAGGCCGAAAGATGCTCGTGGAAGAACCTTTACTTCTCGCTTTACTTCCTGCAACCTCCAGCCGGAACCGAGTCCGTGGCTAAGAAAAACATCCGAGGCAACATTCGCTGGCCACTGGCCGTGGAACAGTGGAAAAGTCAGTGTGAAGACACAGAACCTGTTGGTTTTGGGTAGCGGCTGCCGGTAGAAACTGGTTGTCTCGGGTGTTTTTCTTAACCACGGACACGGTTCCAGCTAACAGTTCTGTCGCGAGTTTCTTTCTGGCGTCCTGATCCGTGCATTTGTCTGGTTCTCGGGTTTCCGACCAGTAGGTTTTATCTGGGTTATTTTCTTGCGGTTTTTTCCACTCTTCAGCGAGCGCTGCTTTGTTCCCAGCAGTAGCCATCCGGCAGAAACGTTTGAGTCTCGGATGACTTTGGTGTAAAAGTACGGTTCCTAACCCCGCACTAAAATAAGTGCAACAACAGATAGATTTGTTTTGTGAACATAACCTTAAACTAGAGATGGTGTGATCCTTCCGGAATGAGGACAACTTTTGGAAAATGGACCAGGAAATGTGGTTCGGTGGAACAGTTGGCAAATGTTTTAGAAAATTTGTTTTTATTTTGATTCTCGCCATGTCGGTAAAAATTGACGGGCGGCCCACCGTTTTTTTGTTTCTAGCTGCAGAGATCCACCTGGTTTGGTTGACCCTGGGCAACCCACCAGTGAATAGAATGTGCACCAAATTGCTAAAAATCTCGAGGACAGCAAGAACCTGCTGGCCAGAAACACGCGACAGAACTGTTAGCTGGAACCGTGTCCGTGGTAAATAAAAACACCTGAGACAACACCGTTTCTACAGGAAGCCGCTGCCCGAAACCAACAGGTTCTGTGTCTTGTATTTCCCACTCACTTTTCCACTGTTCCATGGCCAGTGGCCAGCGAATGTTGCCTCGGATGATTTTCTTAGCCACGGACACGGTTCCGGCTGGAGGTTGCAGGAAGTAAAGGTTTTTCACGAGCATCTTTCTGCTTTGCTGTCTCGAGTTTATTTCTAGCACTATGGACTTGGTTCCAGCCAGCGGATCTGTCTGGGGTTGTTCCTGGGCAGCGGCTTTCGGAGAGAAACGGGTTGTCTCGAAAATATTCCGGGCAGCAGCAGAAAATGTTTTGTTGTGTGCGGATGGGGTGAAAGCAAAAATGTGTGACGCCATCTTGGTGAAAATTTTTGACAGGAGTTCAAGAATGACGTGACGTGAACGTGCGTTACAAAATTGGTTTGACAGTGCCCCCGTACCGTTACATGCGTTACCTTCGGTATTCGTCCATGTTGTTAAAAACCTGGATTACAGAGATACCTCTTTTTACGCAATGCGTTACGTTTCTCTAACTTGTCAATTTTTCTAGAACGACGCGACATTTCTGCAATCTTTTTAAAGCAATGTGTAGGTTTTGTTCAGATCTACAAAACGCTTTTTGAAGCTTGCAAAAATATTGAATGGTTGAAGAGAAATCGACGAAATAAGAAGCGTAACGCCACCGCGTAAAAAGAGGTTTCTCTGTATAGTAAGAGTAGCTGTTGCTGCCAGCTACTTTTTGAATTTTTTACTAAAATCAAAAATATAACTGGCAGCAATTTTGAACCACAGTGAAACCTATTGTTACGCGGAGGCGTTACGCTTTTTTATTTCGATTACTCTGAAACTTAACAAAAAAAATTCAAGCTTCACGAAAAATCACCTCTTTTTTGAGTAATTTTACCTAAAAAATGTGAACATTATACAAATCTACTAAAAACTGATGGAAATTCACCAGTTTCTGATGCAATATTACTTTTTTGGGCACAAAATCTGTTACCATAAACATTTTTCTTGCTTGGCAGAAAAATCGTAAAATTATAAAATGTAACGCCTCCACGTAAAGAGAAGGACGCTTTTTTTTCGTTAATTTCTGTTAATTGTGAGAAAATATAAAAATTTCCTTGAAAAGAATGCAAAAATATAGTACTGTTTGAAATCAATCAGCTGAATGTAAAGCGTAACGCCTGCGTTCGGATGCTAAAATAACATTTTTTTCTTTGACGTGTCAAATACAAAAACCCTCATCTGTTGCCAATGTATGTAGATTAGTAAGGTAAAGTTTTCAAGCTGTCAAAATAGTTATTTAGCACGAAACCCGGATTTTATATGGAGATTTTCAGAAAAGTGAAAATTTGACCATTTTCCGGGCAAATTTCACCAGATTTTTTTCTGTGGGGTTGTTAAGCATGCCAAACTGAACCGAAACACGCTTTTAAAACACAAATATTTTTTCAAAAAAATAAATTCAACTAAACGCGTTTTTCGGTTCAGTTTGTCATGCCTCACAACCCCACGGAAAAAAATCCGGTGATATTTGTCGGGAAATGGTCAAAATTTCACTTTTCTGAAAATCTCCATATATAATCCGGGTTTCGTGCAAACAATATTGACAGCTGGGAATTACCGCCTTACCTTATCTAATCTACATACCTTGATCTGTGGCAATGTGGGGCAAATTGGGAAAGCAGTTTTGATGCGTTACGTTTTTTTCTAATTTGTCGGTTTCTCTGGAAAGACGAAACATTTTACAATCTTTTAAGCGCAATTTGTAGATTTTATTAAGATCTACAAAAATGCTTTTTGAAGCTTGCAAAAAAAACGGTATGGTTTAAGCGAAATCGACGGAACAAAAAGCGTAACGCCTCCGCGTCAAAAGAGATTTCTCTGTACCATTACGCGATTTGACATTTCAGGTTGACGTTACACTGTTGCCGTTTATAAAGGCCACCATGCCTGAAAAACTGGATATAATTTTACTTAAAAATGGTGAAGAATTATGCAGAATCCGGCATGAAAATACGAGAACCGAAACATGGCTTATTCCTGATTTTTCAAAAATGAAACATAATCTCACATTAGCGCACCCAATCAGCATAAATCATAGCCCCCGAAAAATTGAGCGATTTCTCCCGCGCAATCGCAGCCAAGACACATTAAACGCGCACATTAAGGCCCCATCCATCCGACTTTTGATTGGCACCCCCACCTTCGATAATGGTGGCGTCCCCTTATAAGCCTATTATCAATTATCATAAAAACCTAGCTCCACGAGCTGCGGTGGCGCAGTTCGGATCGATTTATTTAAATTTCTAATTTGAACATGTGCAGCGCACAGCGAAAAAAAAAACTGTCACTGGCAACCCCACCTTTCCGGGCGGCCAGCCCCCCACGTACGCATTTTTGTCCGCGGTCCGCCCCCTCAGATGTACGGCGACAAATGGAACCCCCGCCACAAACGAGAACCAATAAATAATGCCTTTTATTGAAATATGAACGAAATATCCATTTATTTCTATCAATCGATATCAGTGTTGCATGCGCGGGCACGGAAAGTTAGAAATTTGAGGAAAGAGAAGTTCAAAGAGTGAAATTTGGCCGCCGAGTGCCATAAAGCGCCTGCTGTCACTTTGACAGCCAACTTTTATAGCAAGCGCACGGACTTTCCGTGCAAACGGAAGCGGGAACCTTTTTCCGCGAGGGTGACCAGCAAAGGTCAGCTCGTGATCGTGGACCCTCGCTCCCCTTGCGCTTGTTATTGTTTGCCCGGCCATATTTGACGCAAATTAGCACAATGCCAATAATTGTAATCGCAAACCACGAGCGGTGCGGTTTGCACTTCTGGCAGCGAAACTGACATTGGTAACGTCGATCGATTATGGCAATGCGGGCCGGTTGTAAACAAACCAGCGTTACACACCGACAACAAAGAAAATAATAGAAAGAGGGCGTTACTAACCTACATCAACAGAAATTTGTCTTCATCTTTACGGGACGGTGGGAATCCGCGAACTCGTAGGTCGATTATGGCGAGGAATGTCGCGTGATAGATGGCAGTTTAGACCGACTGGCACGGAAGTACCAGTGTTTGGAACTGCCAAAACAGTCATGAAATGTGCGTCTAAATTGTATCGAATGACTAGCCGGCGCCGGGAGCTTCTCCATTTTTACGACTGCATTGGGGAAACGTCGGTATCTATTGGTTCTGGCACTACATTTTGGCCTTTTTACGATTGTGGCGGAATTGTTGGGGCGCCACTGGGCTGCCCGTTGAAATGAGTTTATTGTGTGGTGGAGCTGGGTGGATGACAGTTCGACATTGGAGCTTCGGAATGACATTGAACTTTGTCAGCTCCTACTCTCTCATACCAAAATACTCAGTTTTTGTTGAGTTCAACGGGAAATTTTCTGAAATCTGGCAGATGCTTTTATCATTTCTGAGTATGTTTGACGAAAACTGACTGATTTTGAATGTGCGTGTAGATTTAGTAACGCATGTAACGTGGAACTGTCGAAATCGTTAGTCCACAGAAAAGATAGTATTTCTCAAAACTGGCAACACTTGCCTTTCAGCGTTTTATAACATTAGAGCCTAGGTAACGCATGTAACGTTGAATTGTCAAACCGTTTGTCAACAGATAATATTGGTATAGAGCTGGCAACACTAGCCTGATCAAGTTTAATCTGTGAATCACCCCGTCATGACCTCGAAGCAACACTGTCTGAGCCAATTCGGCTCCAGAAGCGGCTTATCCCTTATTTGTACAACCTGTAACCGGCTTACCTCATCGATTGTTCTAATTTTCGCCGAAGAAATCTCAAAACCGTGTACCTTGTTTCCCTCCAGCAAATAGTCATAAATTCGTGTAAATATGACAGCTAGACTCGACATCGTCGTCGCAGAGCAATGGATCACGGTCGGCCAATTGACCAGAGAATAAAGTCGTCGGCGTCATCGCCGCCGCTCAAATGTCTCATCCCCGTAGGATCTGCGGCGGCGTGGGCGAGGTGCGATCCTGTAGCGTGTCAAAATGAATAATTTTGATTGTTCTTTCTGCGGCCGATCTGGGTCAAAACTGGGCAGACAAGTCGTAACGGCTGCGATAAAAATTTTAAACCTAATTGCATGCGTGTTTATGGCGGTTACACTTTTGTCTGCTTCAATTGAGACTGGCAGCGCTGATGAGGACATTTCGCAAAGGTCAAGTGGATGCGGTGCGGAACAAAGATCGCCCGGCAGTAAAACTGTCAAAATGCTTCAACTGGGGAGTATATTCGGTATGCAATTTCTCGGAATTACCGATCGTCAGCTGCGGCCGTATTCGGGAGTTGGAGGAGGTTTCCAGCGGCCAAATACGTGTAAGGTGGCGTACCAGATTGTTAGCTTCAACGAAATCGAGGATGGCGCTATGAAATGAGATTCAGAATGATCACGAACAGCGTTACGCGAGGCGTTACAAAACATTTTGACCGTATACTGCCATCCCTACCTTAGCAATCATCGCAAACAAATGCTGTGAAATCATCCAAAATTTGCGGTCGTAAAAATTGGTCTGCTACGCAGCTTGTTAAGTACACAACACTCAAATTTATCATCTTTTGTGTTTGCTGGAAACAGATCCGACGCCAAGTCGGTTGAAGATGATGATGATGACAACGTCAAAACAACAACAACAAACCAACCGATTCGTAACGCTTCAACGCGGCTGTCAATGTCGAGGCGTTCCCACAGAGTTCGGCGGCGCGCGTAGGCGTCATTCACATAATGGAATGTTTTGGCTGTTTATGGTCAACCGTTTTATAGCACAGTATAGTTCCGTTCGCACCATATTTACCCCGTAAACAAGCTTCGTCTAATCCGGAGCGAGTTTATTAGCACGTAGTTCATAATTTGGCACCATGTTGATGAGTCCGAAATTGGGATTTTGTTTTTGCAGATCGCGGAATGTGCCATCTCACCGGGCGAGATGAGCTTCTTGTTTGCGCCGGTGGATGCCGTCACCGGCGGCGCGCACGGGTTCACGGTTGAGAGGGCCGCTGTGTTTAGTTTGTGGACTGTTGTTTGCATGACCGCGGTGAAGCCATGCAGTTGTTCCGCCCGTCACGTGTAGATTTTGAGACGTTGGCACGCGTTTGCAGCGAGATTGATCCGGGGCGCCATAATGGCGTCCAGCTGTCAGATTTTTATAGCAACGGTGGTGCGTTACGCGAGTAGATGGGCTAGATCAGCTATTTTTACTGGGAATTGAAACGCTTAATTGCCACTAAATCTATTCTCAGTTTAAAATTAATTGCTCCATTTGTAATCTGTCAGTGAAAGATGCACTTTTGCTGCGGTTAAATGTTTACTTTTGTACACTTTATCTACATATCTTGGTTTATTTCTGCGAAACGTCACTGCACGATTCTTTCATAAACTAGTAGACAAGTAATGTTGTAAAATGATATGAACTAAAACCTTCTGTGAACAATGATCTATTCTTCGTCCAAAGATCTATGTCTTCAGCATGATCTGTGCGGTCAGCGTGTCTCTAGCCGATGCCAATCTGAAATTTAATCCCCATTTTTTTCTTCTATCCACAAACAGAAAGAGAAAAAACACAACACGACGTCTCATTATAGCGCAATTAACACGCTAAATCAGCTTTACAATCTTTCTCTTGGTTATTTTTTATTCGCCTGCCTTTCTTCCATTGCATCACACGGGCTGTCATCGCAGTCGGCCGCGCCGCGGTTGTCAACAAAAGTCCCCGTATTTTAGGATGCACGCCACATCAATCAGCGAAATAGCCCGACGGCTTTGCACTTTTGGACGTTGACAGGTCGACATTGATTTAGGGGGAGAGTGGCGCGGCCGCCAATCGGCGTGAAAATAGGCGAAATGACTTTCGACAGTTTGGCCCCGTTGGCGCTCTCCACGACGATCACGATCATGCTGGGTGATTTTATGGCGGAGTTTAGGCTTGACGTTTGCGCTGCCATAATGGCGACTGTTGACAAAGCGCAAAGCGCTGGAGAGCAAGATTTCAAAGTCAGACGACCACAAAGCAATGTTCGCGAGAACCTTTTTGGAGGTTATGTCATGGCGTGCTCATCGTCTTCGCCGGTTTGATTGACGATTTGCGACAATCGACTCCGCCTGCTGCGACGAAGTCGCGATGACACCCGAAACATAAAGGGAACTAAAGGAACAAACGTCAACAAAAGTACTGCATTTGTCTGAATAAAGTGCAACCCACTCGCTGTGTCGCGTCGCGTCGGACAAAGTTTGCTGTATCAGCGCAGTACTCCAGGCATTCATACTTGACATTGAAAGTAGGAGACACAAACGCGGGGGGTACGAGAGTTTGTTTACGGTTGAGGGCCAACTTTTTGCGCTGATACCCACGGAATTCTGTGTGTAGGAAAGCCACACGCGCAAAACAAGTGCCAGATGCATAATCTGCGATTCCGCGTGGTGGCCAATGTCGCATGTTTTGCGATAATTTCCATAATTTATGGCAAGTGCGGTTCTAGGTCTGTTCATCTGTGCTAGGATTTGGAAAACGTCATAAAATGAATGTGTGTTGCTATAAAACATTTCCCCAAAATTGATGTTTTATATTTTCGCTTTCCTAATACTACATTGTACTAAGCGGTAACATGTTTATGAATAATCATTAGAAATTAGGTTAATTACTTTAGAGCGTGACAACGCCGGCAAATCTAATTTACTGCTTTTTCTTCAAAAAATGTCACAAAATGATTCAAGTTCTGCCGCCGCATTCATCTGTCATGCAAGAGCCATAATGGCGGTGCTATAAAACCAGTTTCACGACTGCTCGGTAGCAGTGCTGTCAATCAAAAGTGTATTTTTATAGCACAGTCCTCGTTTTTGAAGGGGTCACCGTGGTGACCGTGACCAGGGCATTACGCGTGGGCGTTACGTTCCGCGATGATCAAATTTCACGACCGCGTTGTCCCTTTCGCTTTCGAATGCTTCTGGCGATTGTCATTGAGGAACGATATAACAAACTCAAGAATTGATCATTGTTGTGGTAGCTACCTTGCTCGGCCGGGAAGATTTATGAAGGAACCGTGTTCAGCGCAGATGATGACCTCCGGCTTCAACGAGGTGTAGGCGGTGTTTGGAACGGAAAAGAACGCGGCTGCTCTAATTTTGGGTTTGATTTTAGTCGGTCCGAACAGCAGTGCCGTGTAGCAAATTGAGAAAACAGATGTTCCGGGGCCCGGAATTTTATCTTGATTAGCGCCATTAGCGGAGGCCCGGAACGATAATGGTCCTCGATTTTAGATGATTTGGTCGTAAAGTTGTAGTTCAGAGATTCAATTAGACTTCGGGCCAAGGTTTAATTTAGGCAAAATTTCTGGATCTGGCAACCCTGATGAATACCACCCTTAATCTGGTTCAAGGCGTTTGAAGTGAGTGTCTCAAGACAAGTGACTTAATTTCTCCAAATGTAAATCAAATATTTTCGAGAAAATAAAAAGGGAAAAGGGACTTACCGGCGCGGAAGATCTCGCCGCAGCCGTCGCATCGGGACGCGAACTGGGCATCGTAGCAGTTGCCGCAGTAGATCTTGTCGGCCTTCGAGCCGAACTGCTTGTCGACGAGCGAGATGCGGCACTTGTTGCACAGGAAGCACGCCTCGTGCCAGTGCTTGTCTTTGTAGGACAGATCCTGTTGGGAACGGGAGGAAGAGATTGGGAAATTAATGTCTAAGTTCTTAAATTAAAGGTATACAAATTCAGAACATTTGTTTTTAATTTTAGATTTTAGAAACTTTAAAGTTTAGACTGTACTTTTGAAATAAATAAGTTTATTTTTTTGTATTCACAGAAAAAAAACAATACCTGTAGCCGTGAATTGTTTTCATGAATTTGCAAACCACGAAGGAATTTATTAATGTCAACGTGAATTTATTCCTTCGTGGTTCCCAAATTCATGTACACAATTCACGAATTTGGGAATTGATTTTTTCGTGTTGTGGGTGAAAACTACTTAAGGTGAATTGTTCATTCAGTATTTTTGAAATTCCTGATCAAATCGATTAAAAAAACTTTAGTTATGAAAAAAGTAATACAATCGATTATAATCTATTCAGGATACATTAAACAACGGTTGTTTTTGTACTTGATGAAAAGCTCTTTATGTCTTTTTACAAATTTTGAAGACTCAGAGCATTTTTTGTCCTTCGTGTCCTACCAAACATACTAGAATTTTCAAAATGACAAAAAAAGTTTTAACAATTTTAATGAGGTTATGAATTTATAGGTATGCAAGTTAGTTCCATTTGATTAAAAACGAAAAATATACATTTTAAAATGTGCCCTACGAAGTTTACATCGATCTTACAGTTTTCTAAACAGTATTTAAATTTTTGGTTTCTGATTTTGAGAAACATTATTTCATTAGGATTTTAAAACAAGAAGAACAAAAACATAAAAAATCCCAGTTTTTATACATATAAATATAAAAATTTAACAATGACGAAAACAAAATTTCATCTAGTTTGCTTTAACTGAAATATTCGATAAACGAGCAAAAATAACATTTCACAAAACATATGAATATTGAAATTTCAAACCATGGTTACGACTTTCAAAACAAACAAAAAAAGTATTGTTTCACAGCCATAAGTTTTCAAAAATCCAACTTTTAAAGAAAAATTGTGTTTTAACAAAAAATTATACAAGTTTAATAAAATTAACTAATTATCTACTTTTTCCAAACAGTTTCAAGCATGCTTACATGAATATCAACACAGATAAAAGTTTTTGAATTGTTTTCAGCTGATTGTCATTCAATTCACTTAAAAAAACAACATTCAAAAGAAAATGGGAGAGGCCTGTTTTTTAAGCTAAAAACCAAAAGTGTTATGTTTTTAATCTTAACTTGACGCAGGGTTGCCAGATCATCTAATTTATAAATTGCTTTTAAATACGATGCATGGATAAGTCTATTGATTACATAACCAGCGATAGATCTGAAATCATCGACATAGTTTACTTACTAAGCGTAATCCGGCTTGGAAAACATAAATATTACTTATGTGGGTTTAACTCTCGACAGGGTTGCCAGATATTAAAAACAATACAAAAATTTAAATTGAACGAAAAAGTGAAATTTGCGTGAAACTTTTTTCCTAAGGGGTAATTTTGGTCCCTGAGCACGCTCACCCATATATGGAAACAAAATGGAAGAAATCTTATTGCAGGATTAAAAAAAAAACAACAATATTTTTCGATCTGGCACTACTAAATATATAACAGTTTTTTTTTAAAATTAAATGATGCTTCAATTCTTTCGATTTGTTTACGTCAGGCAAAAAAAAAGACTTTCACTTTTTCTTAGGCCAATTCTAATTTAATTTAAAGTTATTATAATTACCAAGCGAGTTATGATTATCAAAATCAATACTATTTTTTTCAAAAAATTGAAAAATTGGTCGCAAAAATTTATTAGCTTCATTTTTTGATGTAAAATTAAATTTGCAATCAAAAAGTACTGTAGTGAAATTTTGATAAAAGGCACCGTTTTCAAGTTAAATCCATTTTTAGGTGACTTTTTTGAAAATAGTCGCAATTTTTCATTTTTTAAAATAAGTGCACATGTTTGCCCACTTTCGAAAAAAATTTTTTTTTGAAAAGCTAAGAAAATTCTGTATATTTTGCTTTTTTGAACTTTGTTGATACGACCCTTAGTTGCTGAGATATTGCCATGCAAAGGTTTAAAAAAGGAAAAGTTTTGTTTTCTAAGTCTCACCCAAACAACACACCATTTTCTAATGTCGATATCTCAGCTGTTTTTAAACCTCTGCATGGCAATATCTCGCACCTAAGGGTCGCATCAACAAAGTTCAAAAAAGCAAAATATAGAGAATTTTCACAGATACTCAAAAATATTTTTTTCAAAAGTGGGCAAACATGTGCACTTATTTAAAAAAATGAAAAACTGCGACTATTTTCAAAAAAGTCACCTAAAAATGGATTTAACTGCAAAACGGTGAACTTTATCAAAATTTCACTAAAGTACTTTTTGATTGCAAATTTGATTTTAAATCGAAAAATGAAGTTGAAAATTTTTGCGACCAATTTTTCGATTTTTTGAAAAAAATCAGTATTGATTCAAAAATTCATAACTCGGTCAATGATTTTTTGCACAACCTGGAAATTTCTGAAAAGTTGGCATTTAATGTCCTTTAAAACATATCGAAAACTAAAAAAAATATTAAAAATAGTGTTTTTTTGCAAATCAAGTTTTAGTGACAAAAAGTTAAATTAAAAATCACCAAATTTTTGTTACCGTGTATCATTTTTTTTTAGTGTAGTCCGTATCCATACTTACAACTTTGCCGAAGACACCAAATCGATCAAAAACTTCCTTCAAAAGATACAGATTTTTGATTTTCACATATCATTTTTGTATGGACAGCTGCCAAATTTGTATGGAAAATTATGTGGACAAACTAATGATGCAAAATGGCTTCTTTGGGCATACCGAAGGCACCAAAAAAGTTCCAGCCGGATTAAAAATTACAAAAAAAATCGAATGACTGAAATCCCAGAGAATTGCTCCACATTTCAGTAAAAGATGTGAAAGCTTCGAAAATTTTATTTTTTTCATATTTAAATTTACTGATATTTTGCCAATTTGTAGCCGTATCATAACTGTAATTTGTTTTGCAAAAAATAGGCTAGTAATTTGAGATAAATTGCGTAGCATCCTTATAGAATAGCTACATTTATTAATAATAAAAAATAAATAAATTATACTATACCACTTTTTGCAAATATGTATTGCAAATCATAACAAAAAAGGTAAATACATTTTTGTCTAAGATTCAATGATACAAGAAATATAAATAAAATGTCTTTCTTTTAAATAAAAAATCCGTGAAATATCCGAGCAATGTTGAAACTTTTTACATGTAATATGATAAAGAAAGATGAATTTCGGAGATTTTTTTTAAAAGGTCCAGTAAACCATTTTTTCGTTCTGTGTGTTTTTGAAAAAATAAAAAAAATAAAAATGGTTTAATGGAGTTAAAAAAAACCTCCAGATATGAAGTTCAGATCAAATCCAGCTGTTTTGACAAGGCTTGCAATTGCGACAACTGGCCAAAGGGATTTTTAGTCAGAGGCTGTACATTTTTGATTATAACTCAATCAAATTTAACCATTTTTTTTGTTAATTATTTTGGTTTTAATTGATGTAAGATCAATTTTTTTAATTGAATTTTACCAATTTTAAATAATAATTGTGGAAATTGAGTCAAATTTCTAAATAACCAACTTAAACATTTTTCAAAATTTGAGACAATTTTGCAATTTTCAATCTTCCTAAACCCAAAAAAAACAACAAAAAAAATCATGTCAACTTATCCTGCTTCGGTACCGGAAGTCGATGACTCGGTCCTAACCAGGTCCCAGTATCGAAAAGGATCTAATAATAATAATTTTATGAAAAAAAAAAAATACCTTGGAGTCGATGCCGATCGTCTTGTTGCACTCCTCGCACACGTTCGCGAACACGTTCTCGTAGCACTTGATGCAGTAGGGATGCTCATCGCGCAGCACGTACCGCTGGCCGGTCAGACTTTCGTCGCACTGCCAACAGCAAAAGTGGCCCGAGTGCCAATCCTTCGACATGGCCTTGGTGTACTCGCCGCTGAAAATTAACTGCAAATGAAATAAGAGAAAGAAATTACGTTGAATTCAATTAGATTTTTGGTTACGCCGTGTGACGATAATTGAAGTTTTGAGATTTCCGACATTTAAATGAACACGACTTAATATACCTTTGCATTAGTCAGGGGTAACGGAACGACGCGACCTTGGAGACCTTCCTGGGACAGGATCGGAGGGGGAGAGAGAGATTGACAAACCGAGTTTTCAAGGTGATCACGTGACAGGTGTCATGTCCTTTTCATAATTGCCCCGATTTGAAGCCCCTTTTTCGTGTCCGAAATGTGCAACAAATCAGCCATTTTTTGTTTGCTCTTCAAAAAACTGCACTTGTTTTGGGGTCATCGTCGTCGTCGGTTTTCATTTTTCGAAAAATGTTCCAAAAATAACTTTTCCCATGCGCCGTGGTGGTGTCGGTGCGTTAAGGTGTTTGCACGGTGTTTTTCCAAGCACCAGCATCAGGAAAATTAGTGACGGCCGGCGGCCAGTCAGTCAGTCAGTCGGGGAAAACTCGGTCATGACTATTCGTACTGATGGGTGGCAGGCTGGTGCCGAGTGCAAAAACAAACAAAAAATACATGCTTCAGTTTCAACAATTGAAGCGACGTTTTTTTTTAATTTTCTCTTCATAAATTTTAAACTTATATTTTTAAGTCCAGGTTTCTTTTTTCTTGGATAAATATTTTTGACAAATTAAACAATCAAATAAATAAAACATAGAACTGCCTGCAATGCATTTAAATTTGATTGAAATGTCACCTCAAAAAGGTCAAACCCCAAAGAGCTGACTACATTTTGCATCGCCGCGTGATGCATCATTTAGTAGTTTGCATGTCGCAATGACGAAATAAATCCCGAGCCCGAGCTTCAAGCCGGAAGCCATAAAGGCATAATGCATTCCGCAAACCGCATCGATGCCGATGATTTCGGCCATTAATTACCAAAACAATTTCCCGGCCCGCTGGAGAAATTTCCTCCTCCACGTGAAAAAAAAACATCATTCAAAATTTATTATAAGCACAATTTTCAGCCCACCCACGCACGCGTCCAGGTTTGCAGATAGTGTTCCAGCGAATTAACGATCAGTTAAGCCGCAAAATTATCTCAAGTTACTGTTTTTTTTTCTTTTTAGAAAATCCAAGAAAATGTCCACCCCAAAAAACCTCAACGCAACTTGAAGCATGCTCGTGTGACGTCCGGGAAAACAACTTTTTCTCGTCTCATTTGACTTACTGACACCGTTTTTTTTTTTACAAAAAAATATAAACAAGCAGCTTGCGTGAGTTTTGAGTTGTGAGACTCACGGGCAACACCTGAGACTCGTCGTCGTCGTCGTCCGGATGGCGATGTGTGGGCCAGCGGACGCAGCTTGAAAATCTAATCTGGTTTGGCACAGCAAAGCGTTCAGTATGGGGATTCAGCTGATTTTTTTCAAAGTTTTTAGTATGATGCTTAGATTAATGATTTCAGATGTTTCACATGATTTTTTTAACATGCAAATGAGAATACTGATTTTATTGTCAATATTCTCTCGTTTATAATCGTCGCGTTTTATGCTTTTTTAACATGTTCAAACAGATTGAGGTAAAATTGATTTTTTCAACTAAATTTTTCTCTTTTTCAGAAATTTGTAAGGTTATAACAATACATATTTCTTTTCTTACCTTCTTTTATCTTCTTATTTAAATATTTCTCAAAAATCAGAGAAACTGATTTGATTGGCATAAAAGAACATTCCATTGAAAAATATTTAATAATAAACGTTTTTTTCCGTTAAAAAAGAGTGTTTGCAAATATTTTTCGAAGTATTGCTTGCTGTGTTCTTCATTATTCCTGGTACAAATTTTATTTAAATTTTTGAAAATCAGGGGGCAAAAATTTTTTTTTTCCAAAGAACTTCAACATGTCAATGAAAATTTAAGTGCAGTTAGCTGAAATAAATATAAAATGCATTCCCCTGCGTTTAGAATAATTTTTAGCATGTTTGAGTAAGTTCCAATTTTTTTGAATTTTTAAAATATTTCTATGACACAACAAGTTTTTTTTCACTTAAAATTTGTAGATTTTTAATCAACTTTTTTTCACAAAAACTCAATTTCCCAAAATTATTTTTTCATTTTAGAAATTTTTTGATATGTTTTAGAGGACAAAAACCCGTAACTTTTGAGCTATAGAGAAACATGGTCAAAAAATCTGCGGCTGAGTTATATTTTTTTGAAAAATAGTGATTTTTGGAAAAAATCAAACAAGGGTCCTGATTGCTCCAAAAAGACTCAGTGACTCTCGAGCACAAATCTAGAGCGACGAAAAACTGCTCTGATGTATTCCTACCGTTTGTCACTTCTAAACCAATCGCTACCGATCACTCTCTCTTTGCTCTCCCTCTCATTAAAATCGGGTAGTACAGCGAATAGTTCGGAGAGACCGATTTCGTTAAGTCGCTCAAAGCTGACTGTGAATACTTTGCGATCGGCTTAGCTTTGATCATATAAGAAATTGTTTAAAATCAATGATATAATTAATATTTAGCAATTTTGTAGTTTACACAACATCAAAGACACATTTGGCAACAATTTCCACCATACTAAATTTTAATTGACGGCAAACTGTGGTAGTGCAGGCCAAATGAGCACCGCGCTAGTATTTTCTTGGCTCTCTCCTCTCTGAGCACATTCGTGGATGACTCGTGTTGACGGACGGAGTAGAAAAAGAAAATTCACGAAGTATTGGTTCCGCTGAGTGAAGCGATTGAGCAAGCCGCTGGCAGAGAGCGGGTAGTTTTCGCTCGCGAATGGTTGCCTGCTCCAGTCGGCAAAGATTCATTCAGTGATGAGTGAGTGGTTTCTGATCTTTGAACTGAAAATCAGGACCCTTGCTAGCATTTTAAATGGGCGTAATATTAAATGTTTGGCCCTTTTAAAGTGTTAGTCATGATTTAAAAAAAATCAAAATATTTTTTTGAAAATATCGGCAAATTTCACGAATGAAATCCTCAACTAATTATTAACGTTTGCATGTGTTGTATATTATCTTCACCTTTTTTACACATTTTTTTTCTTAAAAATTTTATTCTATTTCTTGTTTTGAATTTAAATAAAAAGCCTGTAGCATTTTTGATAAGTGGAAAAATCTACATTTTGAAGAAATCTTTAACACCATGTTTCTTTTTCATTCAAACTATTGATTTTCTGTTAATTGTGTTCAAAATATAACAACTTTATTATGAAAAATATTTCAAAACTAAAAATATTCCCGTTTAGACCAAAATTGAGCACATTTACAAACACTTAGAAGTTTTGTTCGCAAAACATTTGAAAAAAATTTGAAACTTAAAGTTGACTTGCTGCATTTTGAACCATTTAATTTTTGAACAAAAAAAGTTTAATTTCACACAAGAAACTGGTGAATTTTTATCAGGTTCACATTTTTTAGGTTAATTCACCCAAAAAGAGGTAATATTCAACATTCAACCTTGAAAAATTTAACTTTTCTTCTTCTGTGTATACTGAAAACCTAAAATGTCACTTGGGAAGGCGGGTTCAATGACTGTAAAAAGTGCAGGGATCAAGTTTCTCTTAAGTATTTTTTTCTAAATAATTTATTGCAAAAGAAGTTGACAACATAATGAAAAAAGTTAAATTTTGGAAGGTTGATAATTTAAAATTGTGTAAATTTAGCTAATGTGTAAAATATTGAAATTGACAGAAATTGACAGAAATTAACGATAATTTCACCTATTCCTGATGTAAAAAAACACATTGTTTCGACACTAAGTTTTTGATTGTATAGTTTCTATTGAATTTCACTATTTCATACGATATTTCAGACAAAGATTCACAAAATAGAAAGATTATTCTACCAACTGAATTACAACCATCCAAAATTATTTTTTTTTTGCTGTGAAGTTTATCAAACAATCTTTGGATACAAAATAATATTTGCAAACAAAAAGACTAAGAAAAAAGATTTATTCGAGATCTGCAAGCAGTTTAAAAAATTATTTATTCAAATCCAAATATTGTTTTTGTTATTTTCTTTGTATTCTAAAGTGAATTTTAGAACAAAGTCGACCATCTACAACATATTAATACTTTATTTATCATCTTTGATTTTATTTTTCATGCGTTCAAAATGTGATTGAGTGTTTAAGCAAAATCTCTGATTTCTCAGCTAAAGATCCTATGCAACCCAAACCTCGTTAAGATGCTTTAAATCTTTAAATTAATCTAAAATTTCCGTTTTGTACTACACAGAATAAACAATTATGATGATATTCATCAGAAAATAATGACAGATTTTGCGAAAAAAAAACTTCAATTATCACCAGTTTCTCATAAATTTTCATCAGGTTCATTTTTTGACACATTTTTTGAGTAAAAATTTCCCAAAAAGTGGTAATTTCAACCAACCTAATTTTCAAACATCCAAAATTCAACTTTTTTTTCTCGTTAAAATTATGTCAAAATGATCTGAAAGAAGAAGTCTTGTTTTTAAGATCACTGAATTGAAACTTCAGTGTTTACAAATGTTGATTTTTTTGTTCGACGACATAAATTTTGGCTTTTGAAGAAGTATTTTCATTATCTTTAATGTTTTGCAGACGGAATTTTGCAAATCGTTTCTAATAGTTGATACTTTTTGGTAGTTGATACTTTTTGGTAACGATTGTTCTGTCTCTTTTAAAGTTATGAAAATCATCATTGATTGTCAACCAGGAGGTCAAAGATTGCTTCACAACATTTTAGAAATTTTTGAACATACTTTGTTTATAACAGCAATTCTCAACCTTCTTCTAGGCCGGTACCCCATGCCATGTAAATCAAGTAGGCCCGGTACCCCCGTTGAGAATCGTTGGTTTATAACAAAAATGTATATGCAAATGCTGACGATTTTTGATGTAAAAAAATGTAAAATGGAACTTAATACAGAGTATTTTAAAATGATGATAAATTTTCTTTGATAATGATTGAATTTACCATAAGATTTCAAAAATAATCAGTTTTGGAAAATATGCGAAACGTACAGAAGTATTTATCATTAGCTTTACCATAACAGTGATGACATTTCTCTTCAACAACCCCGCAAATGAAGCTCAAATAAATCGATCACTTCCAATTTCACCCCGGCTCCCATATAAAGCTAATTGCCGTCGCAGTTCGACTTAATCGACAAAATTGATTGGTCGCCTGTTCTCTTGCGCGTTCGCTGATCAAACCAGCCGAATATAAATCATTGTTTTGTTCATCCTCTCGATTAAGAAGTGTGTGCAATGCAACTACACTGTCTCGAGACCTTCCCGACCATCATCATCGCGCGCACAGCACAAGTTCCAAATATAGTTTGCTGCAAACACACGCAGCTGACTCCAGAAAACAACCGCGCGCGTGATAACAAAACTGTACGATGCACTTTGAGTCGATCGATCGCGGATGAGATCAGCGTGCAGCGTTCTCGAAAGTAAGGGAAAATAAACATTTTACCAGCACTCTTATTTTTTCGCGCTTGGTAGGGTGTCCAGATGTTTGTGTTGTGGTTAACAACTTTGTTGAAGACTCCAAAGTGATTCGAGTTCATCCGGCAAAGCTATTAGAGATGCGATGAAATCAGGCGGAGTTCATCGCGTCAGATAAGACTCTGCCGGATCTAATCGAATCACTCTCCGTTTTTTGACAACTTCAACTTGAACAACGCCACCTGGTGACAAAACACCGATGCGATGTTTTCTTGAACACCCTAGCACGCAAAACGGGCGATCATTTCTCACGCCATCCCGATCATTACTCATCTTCGCGAACTTCTCGTTGTCGATCGTCGCAGCAGAACTTACGACCCGATCTTGATCAAGATCATGCGTCTAAATCACACTTAAGCCGCTTATCTTCAGCGACGGGAAAGGACCGCGTGACCTTATCCGGAAGGGGTGTCAAAACGGTCGTAATCCGGGAGTCCTTCTTGGGATCGTCGATCTCTCTCTCTCTCGCTCCAACAAGGTCGCCACCGAGTCGTTCCAGTTTACCCCTTGTCCTCGATGGCGTTGGCTTGGCCGCCCAGCGTCTGGTAGTCGGTCTGCTCCATCTCGGTGATGGTGACCTCGCCGGTCGCGTCCGACGATTCCCGGCGCTTGGTCGTGGTCTTCTTCACCTTGCGCGTCTTCTTGACCTCCACGGTCTGGGTGCGCATCACATCGACATCGGCCATTTTTTTGTTCCTTTCTAAACTGATTGATCGATTCTTAAACACGAGTAACTAATCGTAACTGGTAGCAGTAGAAGGTAGCAGGAGAGGAATAACACTCGCGATCACTTCTGGATCTTCTGAACTCTGAAATCTCACGGAACTAAACGCGCGGCCCGGCGGTTTGAAAGCTAGAACTTGAACGGCTTCTAGAGAGCGGAAAAATATAATTTTTCAGAGGGAATATAGAGCTAGCAGCTAAGCCAGTAGCAAACTGTAGCGCCTCGACGGTCGAATTTGATCTCGATCTCTGCGACTTGTCGACTTGTTTTTGTTGTTGCTGGCGTTGCTGTACGGCGTTTGCTCACAACACCAACAAAAACGGCGACGGGCCGTCCTTCCAGAGAGGGAGTTTTGGGCGGCTCTCCCCAAACGGCGGCGTTCTTTTCGGTTTTCTTGGGGTCGTCTGCGAAATTCGTTTAGCGGATTCACAGCCCAGACGTCATCGTGGAAAATGCGCGGTGTTGAGAGCGATGACGTAGAGAGAGAAACGGCGGCGATGATCGTCGGATAAGAGTGGTGAAGGAATACAGACACACGTGGGTGTAAGTGTTTGTGTTTGACGAGTGATGACGTGTGGATGTGCGAACGGAGAGATGTTGTGTGCACTTGTTTGCGAGAAAAGGGAAAATAGGAAAATTGCAGGATTCGATCTCCCAGATTTTCGCAGGCAGACATAGCTTTTTCGTGATTTTGTGAATTTTGTTCACAGTCATCAAGCTTAAATTGTAAGCAAAATTGTAATGTTTTAAATTGAATATCTAAAAAGTAAATGAGCAAGATGAGATGAGATTTCGGTAATTGAATTTTAGTATTTTTTAATCTTTTTTGGTGTCTTCGGTATTTCCAAAGAAGCCATTTTGCATCTTTATTTTGTCCATATAATTTCCCATACAAATTTGGCAGCTGTCCATACAAAAATGATATGTGAAAATTCAAAAATCTGTATCTTTTGAAGGAATTTTTGGATCGATTTGGTGTCTTCGACAAAAATGTAGGTAGGGATATGGACTACACTTAAAAAAAACCGTGTATCGTAAATTTTATTTGTGATTTTTAATTTAACTTTTTGCAACTAAAACTAGATTTCCAAAAAAAAGCACCATTTTTATGTGTTTTGGAGGACATTAAATTCCAACTTTTCAGAAATTTCCAGAATGGGCAAAAAATCTTTGACCGAGTTATGATTTTTTGAATCAATACAATTTTTTTCAAGAAATCGAAATAATGGTCGCAAAAAAATTTCAATTTAATTTTTTGATGTAAAATCGAATTTGCAATCAAAAAGTACTACAGTGAAATTTTGATAAAGCGCACCGTTTTTATGTTACAGCCATTTTTGGTAAGTTTTTAGAAAATAGTCTTAGTTATTTTTTTATTTGTGCCCATGTTTGCCCACTTTAAAAAAAAGTATTTTTGAAAAGCTGAGAAAATTTTCTATATTTTGCTTTTTTGAACTTTGCAGAGGTTTAAAAACAGGAAAATTGATGTTTTCTAAGTCTCACCAAAACAACCCACCATTTTCTAATGTGGATATTTCAGCAACTAATGGTCCGATTTTCAATGTTAAAATATAAAACATTCGTGAAATTTTCCGATCTTTTCAAAAGCAATATTTTCAAAAAATTTCAATCAAGACTAACATTTCAAAAGGGCCAAACATTCAATATAACGCCCTTTTGAATTGTTAGTCTTAGTTTAATTTTTATTTATATATTGTTTTCGAAAAGATCGGAAAATTTTACGAATGTTTCATATTTAAACATATGTTCAATTTTTGTGGAATTGAAATCTACAGCACCGCAAAAGTTCTTTTCTCTGCGATTTTTTTCCGTGCTTGAATATTTCGAAAACTAATGGTTGCAAAAAAATGGGCAGGTGTAATATGCATTTTGAAACACTTTTTTTATTCTAATATTGATGATCATGGCTTGTGATTTCATTTTTAATACGTTTGAAGCAGTCATGAAATCTATGTTTTTTAATAATATTATATATTTATTAAGCATAAAATAATAGAACTACCTCAATAATAAAAATTGGTGACAATCTTTACTTCAATCTAAACAAGTACGACAGTTTTTAAATAACTACAAATAAACTACAACTACAAATTTTAGTTCCAATATATTTTTTATATTACACATATTTAACAAATTATTCTTAAATTACTTCGCCAACTGGGGAAAACCAGGACTACAGGCTGAATAGGTATAGGATTTCAGAACAATAAATTTGGCAATAAATTTGGAAATCGGTGTACTAATTGTTTTGTTCTGTTCCTGATTTAACCGTAGTTATTCAAAACACGATGCAAAAAAAATACTTAAAATTTTTAATTCTTTAAATTTGTCATGATTTGCCCCAGATTCCGGTGTTTGATGAAAAATAATTTAATATGATAATTATACGTAAATATAACATCCAGTCTTTTAAAAATACATGAAATTATACAGAAAATATTTAAAGCGCCAGGCTTTTTTCTGATTTTTGAACTAAAATTTTAACATTCTTCCCTAATAAGCCGAATTAATGTTGATATATGCCTTATACAAATTTCAATGCTTCAAAATTCGCACTATGTATTCCCATATTATAATAGACCAAAATTAGTTTGTTTTCAATTCCGGAAATTCCCGGGAAAAGTTATAAAAACTCCCGAATTCGGGAATTCCCAGTTTTGGAAAAATCCCGGGATTTTTATCCCGGCAATTCCCGGGATGAACGCACTATGTTGGATTTACCGTTGGGTCACGTCGCGCCAACTGGCACACCACTCGAAATGCACTTTCTCTGATCAAGCTTAAATTTGTTGGAGCTATTGATACTATCAAAACATGTAAGAATTTTGATTTTGAACCAAATTGAACCACCCCTTATTTTTTGGAACCGCAGCAAGTTTTTGCAATTTTTGACATTTTTTCAAAAAACCTTTTTTTTCAAATTGCCATATCTTGGAAACAAAAAATAATAGAGCAAAACTTGACAGCTATTTTTAAAAGGAAAACTGAATCAAATGGTTTCATCAGATTTTCGATTGGAATGAAACTTTTGCCCAACATTCGAAAAATTGATTCTTATGCAAAATCGTCTGGGAACACGATGACAAAGTTGAAATTAAAATTTAAACGAATGTATATCGAGAAAATCGCGTTGTTTATTTATGTTTTATTCGTATCAATAGCTCCACCAAATTTGAGCTTGATCAGAAAAAGTCGATCTCGAATTTGAACTTTTTTTGTGTACAGTTGAGGCGGAATGACCCCGTTACAATTTAAATGAAAAGTAGTACAAGCATTCAAAATATCCAGTTTATTTGTTTGTAATTTTTAGAATCATTCGCTGAAGCATTGCCTTCAAATGTGTTTAATAATGTTGTACCAATTTTACAATTTTTCGATTTTTGAGTTTTTTTTTTCATATTTTCTCAAATGATGTAACATTCAAACAAATATTAAATTTTCTGAATGTTACATCATTTATGATGTAACACTTTTGCACGTCATTAACCATTTAAATTTGAATGCAATTTAATATAAATTTGCAACAAATTATACGTAAAATCGTCGGCGTCGAATCTCAAGTTAACATCAACTGAGTTTACATGTAATTCATATTTTCCGTGTTGAGTAAATTCACATATTTTTATTCTGTGTAGAATGAAAACATTTGCACTTAAGTTGTAAAAACCCGATATAATTTCACCAGAGGTGAAATAGAGCCTTTCTTACAAAATGATGAAACTCCGACAAATATATTGGTGCAATTAATTTTTCAGGAACAAAATGATACCACCCAGTGAGACCTAAAGGTTCGATTATTTTTAGGCTAAACCTCGAATACCATTTTTTTTTATTTTCAGAGATACATTATGGGTCGCAAGGTATTAAAATTTAATTAAGAAAAACATATTGGATTGACATTATTAGAAAAATATAAAGGGTACTCAGTCTTTAATGTTAGTCTATGATTAACTTAAAAAATATGTATCGCTATTGCAAGCGTAAATGGGCTGGCGTTTTTGCTTCGACTTGACGACTTGTCGATCTTTCGAGCGAGAACGTGCCGGGACTTCAAATTTGATGTTCAGTATATGATTCTGTAGAAAACCAAAAAAAAAATAATGGGAAAAATAGGGTAAAAATAAGACGAAAAACAGTAATATGGCTATATCTCTGGAAATACATTTTGGAAAAGCCGAAGCAGTTTATGGCGCATGTTTTCGAATGGCTTTTTGTTTGAAACTGAATTCTTGTAATTTAATAGTGTTATCTGTAAAATAGTCCAAAAAATACCTCTAAAAATGGCTTTGACCACATTTATTGGTCGAAAATTGTGAATCGAAAAATAAAATGTTCGTCTCCGACCTCCTGGCTACAAACCTGAAATATAAAAAATGTGGGTTTTACGAGCGGTTTTCCAATGATGGGAGACACAAGTTTTTAAGAGCGGATACATACATCGCTCAAGTATTTCAGAAAAAGAGCTCTCAAAAATCAGACTTTGAGTTCCGGGTTTCGGGCCAAAATTCAATCGAAAGAGCGCATTTAAACCTTCAATTTAGTAATAGGATTTTTTCTGGGACGTTTCCTCGCCGCGCACGAATTTTTTAAGATTTCTGAGAAAAGTGTTTTTCCAAAAGCAAACCATAAACCTTGCTTTTGTAAGAAAGGCAATAAAAAGCGTAGAGGCATAGTCATGATCAATAAAATTATTACTGCATACTCATTTTTACTTAAAAACTTATAAAAACTTGTTTATAAATATTTCAGCCATAGTATACCACTCAAAGTACTTATTACTACTGGTACTGGCAAAATCGGTTCTCCATACTTCCATAAAATCCAAAAATTGTAAATAGTTTGAACAAGGAACGAACTGAACTAATTTTCCATAAAAAAACATTTGAGAAAAACCATTTACCTCGTCTAAATATTTTTGAAGAGTTCAAAATTTTCAAATTGATTGGTCCAATCATATCATAAAAAATGATTTTTGGCGATGTTTTAGATCGATGTTCATTTGAAAATATTTGCAATAGACTTTTTTTTGGAGGTTGTGGGGTAATTTGGAATTTGCATCAGCATTTTCAAGTTAATTTTTCATCGGATATGATCTCCAACATTTTTTTATGCTGATGCCATTGAGCAAAAAAGAATATCGATGATCATATCCGGTAAAAAAAGCTAAATTTAAAACTGTTTTTTAAATAAAATATTTAAAATACATCTGCTACAAAAACAGAAAAAAAATCATGGTAATATAACATCTGGGAAGGGGTACATCTCTTATGTCAGAAAAAGGTGTAATTTTACCTCTGGAAATGTGTAATTTAACCACTTTTCTGGTGTAATGTCACTTTTTCAGTCTAAATTGAGGTAAAATTACATCATAAAAGAGGTAATATTCAACTTTCCAAAATTACAGCTTCCAAATTTACATTATTTTTTTCTTTGAAGTAAATATTTTCCTTCACCCTAAAACTACCACACATTTCCTGCAAACATTCCCACCTGCTAATTTTGATTCCCAGCAAAATGCCAACGGTTCATTCTTCCGAGAACTCATCTGCCACGTCTCCTAATGAAGTTGTTAGTTTTTCTGTGCTCGCGCGCCCGCCGAAACATTCCATTTCGTGAAACTATATCCAAACGGTGGCGCCAAAGGGGGAGAAAAGGGTTACGTAGTTTGCTATTTTTAGGTTGAAAAATTGCAATTTTGTTGCTCAGTCAGCCAGCAGCCGGTACATCGCACCGGGTGGATGCGTTTTCAGTGAGTCAAGTTTATTTTAAAAATGAACCATGATATTTTTGGTTTGAGAACGCACTCGTGTGTAGGTGAGATTCATCTGCGAGAATCCCAGATGTTGGCCATTGGTGAGAGTTTCCAGCCGAGTTATTTGTCTGGAATTAAATAAACTTTTTCAAATTTTTAAAATGCCTGGTTGGAGCAGTAAAAAAACCAAGACCACACCTTTTTCCACGGATGCCTCTGAGTGTGAAAAGTCGGAGGAAAATCAAAACAAACCACACGACACGACGACGACGAACCGCTCCGAACCAGATGGTTTGGCAGTGCTGCCGAAAATGCGCTAAAATTAGCTCCGCCGTTGTTCCCAGACTGGTTGGCGTTCGGTCGTTACGAAGCAGCAACAAGAAGGCCGTTAGCCGTGACGTCAGGCCGTGCGCGTGCCGTTAAACGAGTCGCGTGCGGGATTGTCGAGAGGAATTTCCCACCGTTTTTTCCCCCGTAATTTGTGTGCGCGCGCGCTCTCTCTCTCTCGCTTATTCTCAAAGTCGAGACTTTTCCACACCTAGCCAAACTGAAAAATCGGCATTGCACACGACCCCAACAAGATGGGCAAGCGACTTCTTCTTTTGCGAATGAGCGAAAATGTGTGCAAACGAGATTTTCTCAGACGCGAGATTTTTTTTGCGCTTGGTGGAAATTTTATACTTTTGTTGATTTTTTTTTTCGTCAAACTCAATGACGACGATGAGGATTAATGATGGCTTTGGGCGGTGTTTTTTTTTTGTTGGGGGGAAAGTTTGTAAATATTATTTCAATTGCTGTTAGGGGGGGGGGGACCCGGGTGAGGTCGAGGGAGGAAAATAAAAGGGAAAATCGCGTCTTCTGTTAGAGATTTGAAGGATCTTCTAGTGAAGCGGGATGATGAGCATTCCGCGCGCCTAATTGGTTGGGATTTTTAGCTGGGGTTTAGCTTATAGTCGGGGTCGTAATCGTATAATATGATCGCTTGACGTTTTTTTGTTGCTGGTTTACGATCGTGGCGGAAACTTGGAAGCGATTGGGAAGCTAAAGTTGTCACAAGTTTGGCGGACCAAGGTTGATTGATGTGCTGAATTATGGCTAAATAAATAAAGGGAAGCAAGGATAAGTCTCTTGTTAGAAATACAAGATAGTTTAACAGTATTATTTTCATAACAACTTAGACGAAAATCTTGATTCTTTTTGAGAGATAAGAAGAATTCTAGGAAATGTTCTCATTTGCAAAAAATAAAATAAAATGGAAATAACAAGCCATGGTATTAACATTTTAATGAGAAAAGAGAGCAACTCTCTACGAGATCGGCCAATTTCGATCATTTTTATTTTTTGTATTTTTTGATTTGGCTTTAACTATGTGGGGGCCTTCCCTATGACCAAAGAAGCTATTTTGTGTCATTGGTTCACCCATACAAGTCTTCATACAGTTTTGGCAGCTGTCCATACAAAAATGGTATGTACATATTCAAACAGCTGTAACTTTTGAGTGAATTTTCTGATCAATTTGGTGTCTTCGGCAAAATGTAGGTATTGTTGAGGACTATTGAGAAAAAATAGGTACACGGAAAAAAAATTTACAGATTTTTTTATCAACTTTTTTTTTACAAAAACTCTATTTCCCAAAATACGTATTTTTTGATTTTCGAGATTTTTTGATATGTTTTAGGGGACAAAAACCCGCAACTTTTGAGCCATAGAAAAACATGGTCAATTATTCTGACGCCAAGTTATGAATTTTTGAAAAAATAATGATTTTTGGAAAAATCAAAATTTCATGCAAAAACAAATGTGAAGAAATTTTTTAGTGTAAAATTGAATTTCCAATCAAAAAGTTCTTTCCAGACTTTTAGATGAAAGGCTCTGTTTTCAAGATATAGCCACCGAAAGTTTGAAATTAGCAAAATATTTGCAGTTTTTTGATTTTTAAAAATAGTGGCCATGACTGACCATTTCTATAATTTTTTTTTTGAAAAACTCAGAAAATTTGCTATAAAATTGTCTAAGAGACATTGAAGATTGGACCTCTGGTTGCTGAGATACAGCGGCTTAAACAAAAAGAAACACGAAAATTGAAGTTTTCTAAGTCTCACCCAAACAGCCCACAATTTCTAATGTCGATATCTCAGCAACTAATGGTCCGATTTTCAATGTTAATGCATGAAACAGTTTTGAAATTTTCCGATCTTTTCAAAAAAAGTATTTTGAAAACTTTTAAATCAAGACTAACATTTTAAAAGGGCCTAACATTGAATATTACGCCCATTTAAAATGTTAGTTTTGATTTATTTTTTTTTTCAAAATATTTTATTCGAAGAGATCGGAAAATTTTAGAAATGTTTCATGTTTTAACATTCAAAATCGGACCATTAATTGCTGAGATATCGACATTAGAAAATGGTGGGCTGTTTGGGTGAGACTTAGAAAACTTCAATTTTTGTGTTTCTTTTTGCAACCAGAGGTCTTATCTTCAATGTCTCTTAGAAAATTTTATAGCAATTTTTTCAACTTTTCAAAAAAATATTTATAGAAATGGTCAATCATGGTCACTATTTTTTTAAATAGAAAAACTGCAAATATTTCGCTAAAATCAAACATTCGGTGGTTATATCTTGAAAACAGAGCCTTTTATCAAAAAGTCTTTGAAGCACTTTTCGATTGGAAATTCATTTTTACTTTAATAAATTACTTCAAATTTGTTTTTGCATGAAATTTCGATTTTTTTTCCCAAAAACACTATTTTTTCAAAAATTCATAACTCGGTGGCAGATTTTTTGACCATGTTACTCTATGGCTCAAAAGTTGCGGGTTTTATTTCCTTTAAAACATATCAAAAAATCTCGATAATCAAAAAATACGTATTTTGGGAAATTGAGTTTTTGTGAAAAAAATGTTAATTAAAAAATCGGCAAAAAAAATTTCCGTGTTCCTAATTTTTTCTCAATAGTCCTCAACAATACCTAAAACTTTGCCGAAGACACCAAATTGATCAGAAAATTCATTCAAAAGTTACAGATATTCGAATATTT
Organism: Culex quinquefasciatus; assembly: GCF_015732765.1. Classification (NCBI taxonomy): domain Eukaryota; kingdom Metazoa; phylum Arthropoda; class Insecta; order Diptera; family Culicidae; genus Culex; species Culex quinquefasciatus. Next base: position 165,359,944 of record NC_051863.1, on the reverse strand, counting down.
ACGTACAATTTTTGTATGGACAGCTGCCAAAATTGTATGGAGACTTGTATGGGTGAACCAATAACACAAAATAGCTTCTTTGGTCATAGGGAAGACCCCCACAAAGTTTGAGCCAAATAAAAAAGTACAAATAAAATCCATTTCCATTTCAATATTTCAGCAGTCAATGTTTTTTGGAAGAAATATTTCAGTCGTCGTTTTTTTTTGGAAGAACCGCTCATGTTGCAAGATTGGAAAAACTCACAAAAATATTATGATAGTCAAGAAAAGATTGTTTTAAAAAGTAAGAATCAACTTCCAAAATATTTTAGTTGTCGAACTTTTGTTTTAAGGAACTGCTCATGTTTGAAAGAATGGAAAAACTCACTAAAATAAAATAAAAACTTAAAAAATATTTTCGAAGTCGAACTTTTCTTTGAAGAACTGCTCATGTTTAAAAGAATGGAAAAACTCAATCTTGACAATCAAGAATAAGTTGTTTTTTTTTTTAAATAAAAATAAACTTTCAAAATATTTCACTAAATGAACTTTTTTTCAAGGAACTGCTCATGTTTGAAAGAATGGAAAAACTTACAAAAATATTTTGACAATCAAGAATAGGTTATTTTTTAAAATATAAATGAACTTCCAAAATATTTAATAAGTCGAACTTTTTTTTAAGAACAACTCATGTTTGAAAGAATAGAAACCTTCTCAAAAATGGTTCGGAAGTTATTCTGTTTGTTTAAAAAAATTATCATAAAACCAAGGATCAAAAAATAATTGTTTGTAAGAAAATATTTTTTCCAGGATTTTTTTAGAAGTTTATAATTATAATTATTTGTTCCATTTCTCCACATTCGACCTTTTGTCCTTTCGACGTTTTGTCCTTTGACCTTTTATCCACTTTCGACCTTTTGTCCATTCGACCTTATGTCTTTCGACCATTTGGCATTCGACCATTTTTCATTCGACCTCTTTCGAACTTTTGTCGCACATCCGGGAATAAGATGTCTAGAATGCGTTTTTTTTTTTCTCGGAAATACACAAAATATTTTAAAAGGAGCTCAAAAATCAAAGCAGGAAAATGCTCGGCAAATTGTTTCCAGTTGATTTAAAATTTAAAAATATTTGCAACGGCTTTACCTTTATTTACACATAGTAAAATTCAGGGCTGCGGAGTCGGGTCATATTTCAAACGACTCCGACTCCGACTCCGACTCCGGCTTTCTCAGATTAGCCGACTCCGACTCCGACTCCGGCTCCGGCTTTCAACAAATGGTTGGCTCCGACTCCGACTCCGACTCCGGCCAACCAACTCTAGCTGACTCCGACTCCGACTCCGACTCCAGCTTTCAACAAATGGTTGGCTCCGACTCCAACTCCGACTCCACATATGTTTAAATGTTTCAAAAGTTAGTTAACTATTATCAGTTAATTATTTTTAAAACATTGATAAATAGGATTATTTAAATACTCTCTAAGCGTCTTGCTTTTCTCAAGAAAATAAGTTAAGTAAAGTGAAGTAAAGTAAATAAACGGAAAAAAAGTTTCTAGGTTACAAATTTTATACGTTATAGAAACAGAAATCAAAAAATATCTTCAGTTTTAGAGGCATTTTGAGGAGAACAGTTTTGTAAGTAAATTTGGATGTATTGCTTAACTTCAAATTAGAAAATATTTTTTCAAAGCTAATAAATTTAAATATTAAATTGTTATTTTTGAATGAATAATTAAAAGAAACCTGGCCTTAATGATCTATTGAACAATAAAAGAAGCAAGTGACAGGCACCTTGTTTTTTGAATGACAATTTTAAACGAAACATTTTTTTTTTTAAGACGTACATGGACATCACGCCATGGCTGAAGGAGATTATTATTGCAAATAAATGTATCTAAACAATTTCTTCGTGGAAAGGACGCTTAAGATGTCCTTTTCAAATATCTGTGACATGGAAAATATTTTACCCTGGAAATTTTTAATTTATTTTAATTTTAAAATTTTATATACTTTAAAAAGGAGGTTCACCCTAGTAACATTTTTAAACTTACAGGTTTTATCATGGTTCTGGAAACCCTCATACGGCCTAAATAGGCTTTTATGGCCTACTTAAAACCTAAAATGTTACTTGGGCACGATACTTCGTGAAACCTAAAACGAAGCTTTATGAATGATCTTGCGCCTCCATCAAAATATATGAAAAAACTTAAAATATAATAAAAAAACAAATATCCACAAGTAAAATATTTTCTAGGTCACAAATATTTTATTTTGTTAAAGTACATTGATTTGCAATGATTATCACCTTTCGTCATAATGGCGTGGGACATACAGTATGAGAAAATTTGTACCAGTTGATAATATTTTGATTCTGTTATTTATTTATAATATTTGAAAAATAAATTAAAATCCTATACTTTGTTCTATACATTTTTTTATTCGTTTATTTTTGTACTGAATTCTTGAGATTTGTTCAACGATAATTTGCAACGCTATCAAAATAGTTTACCTAAAATCAACATCAACATCAACAATCAATGATTATTTCAAATTTGTTGCAACTTCTTTTAACATATTTTGTTAGTTTACATTATTTTAAATGCAACACTTTGATTTTCTTGTACTCATAGTGCAATAACACAATTAGAGCATTTCAATCACAATAAAAAGCTTCAATAACATAAAGGCATCTGATATCAATTAAAAATAAAAGATATTTTTTAAATTAAGCTGTTCTATAAGAAGTACTGAACAATAAAAAAACATATTTTTTGTTGAATTTAAGATAACTCCGGCTCCGACTCCGACTCCAGGTTATCAGAAATCTTCGGCTCCGACTCCGACTCCGACTCCAGCTCTTAAAATTTAGCCGACTCCGGCTCCGACTCCGACTCCAGCTGCTCGAGTTTTGACGACTCCGACTCCGACTCCGACTCCAGGTCCCCAAAAAGACCCGACTCCACCGACTCCGGCTCCGACTCCGACTCCGACTCCACAGCCCTGGTAAAATTCCCATGAGCAATTTTTTATAATATTTGGGACTAAAAAGACAAATTTTGAGCTTTAAGAAAAGTTGATCCAATAAGATTGATAATGGTTCTTTGTTCTTTTCCTTTATCCGCTGTATCACAGCAACAGCAACTACAATGATTCTAGATAAATTTATAAAAAAAATCTGATCTCTTTCGAAAAAAAGTGACAACATAAAAAAATGAAAACTGTTTTTTTTGTTGAAAAACGTTATAAAATGGTACTAAAATGAATGAAACTATATTTATAAGTCTTCATTTAGAGTGATTTGCACCTTACTAACATTCCCGCAAATTCTGATTCAGCTGCTTGAACACATCTTAGTCACTTTGAAAACCAATTAATTATACCCATAAACCTTCCAAGCGTGATTTACCCTCGTCTCGGAACATGTTCGCGAAACTCCAAAAGTAATACACATCTTTGGGTCGGAGTCCTTGACCAAAAAGGTATCGCCGTCGTCGTCGTCGACTCCTCCCCCTCAGGATCATCATCCACATACTCTGAACAGATGCAACCGTTGATGATTCAACACCATCCGGCGGTCTCCAAAACTCAAAACCAGAGAGCCTGTGGTGGAAGTTTACAAGCTGTTGACGCGACATCCCCAGGGTCAGGACCACCTTGCCTTTAATCCCTAATAGAAGATTTCGATTAAACAACTGTTGAATTTATGGTTAAATTACTTTTAATGATTTTTCATGTTTTTAATGTTTGTCTTAAAACAATGATACGCGAAAATATATTAAAAAGTCTTCAGAACATCGTTTTTTTCATTTCTGCTCCTAATGAAACTTGAATCCCTTGGTTGATGCGATGTAACAAGAAACTTTAAAATATATGGTTTTGAATAATATTTCAAAGGTAGAAAACAATTTCTAGTTTGGCTGGGGCAACCATTCGGCGCAGGTTCGTCATCTGCATTTTGCGGGCGCAATTAAGTTAATAAATCCCTACAAACACAGACCCTGTCTCCGCCGGTGCGGGTTGATTCGGGGTCCTCACTTTTTTGGCATCATTTTTCATCCGCAACGAACCCATCGCTGACATCTGACAGTCCGCGAGTGAGGTTGAAATGGAGATGTTCTCGCAAAGACTGTGTCGGCAGCAGGGTGGATAAACCTTGGGAAATGATGCTTACAAGAAACTGGGTTTGTTTCGGTCAAGTGGCGTGTACCACAGGGTGACGACATTGACCGTTGTTGTCACATGTAAACAGTCGTATGTCGCGTTGCGTCTCGGGGAAAATTTATGACAGGATTTTTAACCATTAATTATAAACTTGATACCCCCCTTTGTGGGATGCGGACCGTATCGGACAGAAAAGTGGGAAAAATAATAAAATATTCTGAGTGAACAGTGAAGGAAATTGCTAAGATGAAGGGGGTAAGCCCGTCGTTGAAGCGTGAGACAGTTTTAAATGATCCTTGCGAAGAATCATTAAGAACTAAACAACAAACTCTTGCAACATCTTTATTAATAACATAATTTTCGATTATCTGTTTTTCTTCGTAGAGAGCGGGACTCTAACTGAATTAGTTGGAATGGAAAATGGTCGAAAATGAAGTAATAAGAAAAGTATTAATATTTATTATCATTTTTTTCTGAAACTTAAATGTGAAATAATCATTTGTCTCACTATGATATTTTTGGGAGTTTTTAAAACAAGCGAGAGAAATATTCTTAATTCAGTTATGATTTTATGAATTTTAGACTCTAAATAAAAACAGATGTTTAGATTGGGAGTTGCCCTCTTTGTTTATGAACTATTGGCCTATTTAATATGTTTTGGATCTCCTAATATTGTTTTTTTTTTTTAAATTTTTTTAGATAATTATGTCTTGTTTTAGAAATAATGTTATGTGTTTCTTCATCTTTTAACAATATTTTTTCAAGTTTTATTAATATCATTTGTTAATTTGTCTTTTTTCTTTCAAGCAAAAGCAGTTATTTTGAAAAAAAAACAAATTTGACTTATTTCAAAGTATTTTATACTTTATTCATAAAATTTTAGCTGGTTCCAAAAGTGTTTTCGTTTGTGTATTTTTCATTCGGGTTTTTGATATGTTTTTAATAAATTCAGATTTTCAAATTTAAACTTTTTTTGAAATAAGCCATTTAAATTAATTAATTTAAGGTTCTGTAATATACCTGTGTTTACTCCTAGCAAAATAATTGTCCTGCTTCAAAAACATTTTTTTGAGTTTTTCATCCTTTGAATCATGTACAGTTCTTTAAAAAAAATGTTTCAAAATTTAATCATTCTTTTTTTACCATTCAATAAAATTTGTTTTTGATCCAAAATTATTTTTTTGAGCTTTTTCATTCTTTTAATGATTGAATGTTTCAAAATAGTTTTGTTACTAAAAGTTTAATTAAAATTGAATTTGAAGAATTAGGCAATATTTTTTTGTTTTTCTATCCATTCTACAAAAAAAAAGATTAATTTTTCTGTAATTTTTCTCGATTTTTTCATCGTTTGTATCACGAGCCATTCTTTAAAAATTTTGATGACAAAAAATCTAAACTTAGTTAAAAGTAGTTTTTTAATCTTTCAAAAAATGGGAAGTTCTATTAAGTCTTGTTTTGATTTTTGTCTTTTGACCTTTTATCGTCTTTTATCAGAAATCTTCAAAAAATTTAAACTCATGAAATTTTAGATAAATTTTCTCTTCTCTCTTAAATTTCGGGTTTTCTATTTTTTTGGTATTTTTTAATACGTCTAAAACTTTTTTGGTGCTTTCGGTGTGCCCAAAGAAGCCATATTGCATCATTAGTTTGTCCATATAATTTTCCATATAAATTTGGCAGCTGCCCATTTAAAAATGATACATGAAAGTTCAAAAATCTGTATCTTTTGAAGGATTTTTTTGATCGATTTGGTGTCTTCGGCAAAGTTGTAGGTATGGATAAGAACTACACTGAAAAAAATGAAACACGGTGAAAATAATTGGTGATTATTAATTTTACTTTTTGTCACTTGATTTGCAAAAGAACACAATTTTTTTTATGTTTTTTTGAATCAATACAATTTTTTTTTGTCAAAAAATCGAAGTATTCGTCGCAAAAAATTTCATCCTCATTTTTCGATCTAAAATCAAATTTGCAATCGTAAAATACTTCAGTGAAATTTTGATAAAGTGCTCCGTTTTCAAGTTACAGTTTAAAAACAGGAAAATTGATGTTTTTTAAGTCTCACCCAAATAAGCCACTATTTTCTAATGTCGATGTCTCAGCAACTGAATTTTTTGAAAACAATATTTTCATTTATTTAAATCAAGACTAACATTTCAAAAGGGCATAATAATGAATGTTTGACACTTTTGAAATGTTAGTCTTGATTTATTTTTTTTGAAAACATTGTTTTCGAAAAGAATTTGCAACTTGTTGCATAAACTACTATTTCTGACCATTTTGATTTTTCTTATTTATTTGAATTATTGGAAATGAATTCAAAAAATGCACCAAATAAAACATTTTGAAAAATTATGAAAATTGCTCAAGAGAAGCAAAATTATTTAAAGTATTAATCATTCAAACACATATAATAATTTTATCAAATCAAGCAAATAAAAAATGCAACAAAATGAATCTTTCTCACAAATTTTCTACAGTTCAAGCTTATAAGACGTAGTTAATATGTTTTAGTAAAATCTTTCCCTAATTAGCCAAATCATCCCAGCCAAGTCCAACTCATAAACATCTCATTCCACCCACCCACGATCGGTGGCTAATCCACTGTTTAGCGTCGATACCGTCATGAAGATCGTAAACCATTTCACTCGAGAGGGCGGAAAATCACGCAGATTTCGTGCGCGTACGTGCGTATCCCTCGAAAAGCCCCCTCCGACCTCCGCTCTAATTTCCGGCGGTTTCTCAAAAAAAAAAAACGATGTTTTCTCTTGAAACTCGATGAATTGTGTGGTTCCGGTGTGTTATTTTTTTGTGTTGCTCTCTGATGATTTTGGCGAGGGGGTAAAAAAAAACCTAGCCCCAAAGTGACCGTTTATTTATGGTTGCCCATAAAACATCCCCCAAAAAAGTGAAGATTTGCGCGCGCGAAATAACAAATAAAACATCTGCCCGATTGTCAGCCGTTGACGGAGCGGTTTTAATACATTTGGCCTATTTTTTGTTGTTGAGAATTGTATTTTTATTTGAAACCAGCGCAAAAATACACAAACACAGCGGCGCGAGGGTAAACAGCTTAAACGTGGTGGCAAAATTCATGAATGAAAAAATAACATTTTCAAAACTTTAGGGGGGAAAACGTTGGAGTAACGATTTGACGATTTCCTGGCCGGATGGGGTCCCAAGTTGCGACTATGAACGCGAAACAATGTTTATCGCTACACTAATTCGCAACCGATTATGAAAATGGTACATAATTTCCTTTGTATCGCGCCGAAACACGGAGGGAAATTTATTGCTCGGAGCGCGGATTGTTCCTCCCCATAGCGACAAATTGGCAAAACGAAAATTTGACACATTAAGCCAGAACCGTGTCACAACAGTGTGAAATATGGTCAGACCCTGATAATCGATTGTTGTTGGTGGGAAAATTTACGATTTTGTCAGAAAATGGTTACTTACAAAGCGCGACTACTTACGGTCGGATATCGAGCAGTTTAATAAACTCACCTGAAAAGAAACAAACAGAAGAAAAAGGGGTAAGTGGCAGTAATAAAATGTTGTACTTTAGTAAGCTTTATCGGAAAGGAAAATAAACAATCTGAAAGCAGTTGAGAGTTGCTGCTACAACCGGTAAATGGAATGTGTGAATGTTGAAAGGATAATACTTGAATAGAAATAAAAGCAAGAATTGATTGTAACCTCTATCTGAGGATTTACATTTTACCAATTTATGTTAAACTTCAATTAAATAGTATTTAGTATAGTATTTTCATTTTTAAACCATATGGGTAGGGTTAGTGAAATTTCACGATTTCGCGGACAGCGTGAAATCTGCGAAATTTGGCTTTTTCCGCGAAATTCCGTGAAATTTTATGTTTGCGTGAAACTGTAACGATTTTTCCCAAAATAATTTATCAGACTCAAATAGGATTAAAATCAGTCTTAAGAACTACTGTAGAATTAAGCTAGTAAATACTCTGGTGTAACCCTTTCAAGCCGGAATTTTGAAAAAAATATTTTTGGAGTTAATTATGGGGAAATGATTTTTATGACCATACGAAAATTATAGGCTACTTTTGAAAATTTTCATTTTTGAGTCATATATGACCCAAAAAAGCAAAAGCAATCCACTTTAACGACCCCCGGGTCTTTTGTGGGATCTGTTGCAAGTTTCTGCTCATTTCCAGGCGTCCGATGGTTATGTGTAGTGAGTCAACCAAAACCTCTTTCACGCAAATGGACCGACGTTTTACTTCTCCATCCATTAGAAGGCCAGGAGGATAAGGCGGGAATCGAACCCGCGCCCCACAGCAACTTAGGGATCGGCAGCCGAAGCTGCTAACCACCGCGCCACGAGGCTCTATATGACCCATCAGGCCTGAAAGGGTTAATTACTAATATAGGGTCAGGGATTTTTGACGATTTCGTGCACAGAAAAAAAAATTGAATTTTGGAATGTTGAAAATTTGGTAGGTTGAATATTACCTCTTTATTTGTGTAATATTACATAAAAAATGTGTAAAAATGTGAACCTGATGAATATTCATCAAGAACTGATGAAAATTCATCATTTTCTGGGGTAAAATTTATCATTTATTTTGCCACAAAATCTGTCACCATTTCCTGATGAATATTACCATCATTTTTTTTCTGTGTGGACGGCGTGAAATCAATTTTCTCAAATCATTTTTTTTTAATAACAACACAAAAAATATTTCATGCATGAAGACTATTTGAGTAAATTTTATTTGTTTTCAATTTAAAAGCTTGATATGAACCATTGGAAGAACAATTATTGTTAAGATTTTCAGGTTTTTTAGAAACGAACTAAATTTAGAAATATTTTCATTGGCTGTTATAAAAAAAAATTACTGCTATTTTATTTAAAAGGTATAGTTTCAAAAGAACTTAAAATAATCGAGATTTGCTTTATTCAAAATAAAATGAAGAGTATTTTTGTCCTTGAAATCGCTTTCTAAAAACATATCAGATTATTTCTGTGTCCTGTTTAATTTCAAAGATATTTGATTATTTGGGTGAATGATTCCCGTGAAAGTAAAACATTTTTTTTTGTTCTCCGTTCTCATTTTGAATAAAACTTTCGATTTCGTTACAAATTATATGACTTTTGCCTATTGTTTTTAAATCAAATTTTTGGAAAGTCAGATGAAAACTTTGAAAATGATTTTAAACGTCGCAGAAATTTATATTATTTCATTCATTTTGGCTTTAAAAGATTGTTAAATCTTGCTTTGACATGAAATTCAATAAAATGTAAAATGATATAACAGAAGCAAATCCTAAGCAAATCAGCAAAAACTTTTTAGCTTTATTAATCGAATATTAAAAAAGCATTTCAATAAATGAGATAACGCATGCCCTACATTATGTTTCAAATATATATATATATATATATATATATATATATATATATATATATATATATATATATATATATATAGCTCATCCATAAACCAAGTGGAAACTTTTTTGAAAATTAGGAGAATTTTTCTGTGTCACGTTCAAATCTAGTGAAGATTTTTTTTTAGTTTATTGAATAATAATATGTAATGAAGCATATAAAGTAGTTTCATTTTAACAGTTTTCACGTTCCGCGAAATTTGCGTGAAATTTGGTGTTTTGAAATTTAGGTCCCCGTGAAATTTGCAATTTTCGAGCGTGAAAAATCACTAAGCCTACATATGGGTAATTCTCCGCCAACTCACACAGCGCACAGGCAACTTTGTAGAACATTGTTACACTCTAAAAAATAACCCTGCAAAGTTAGAAAAAACACGAAATTTTAAAATGAAAAATTTTGTTCTAAATGAAAAAATGACCCTTCTGGGTCAATGTAGATTCGAAAAGCACATTAAATTTCCCATAAAATGACATGTTCCAAAAATTTTTGCAGTCTGGTAACGGTAAATGGGAGAATTTTCCAAACTTTTTTAGTGTTTTTTCGATGAAAAATACGTTTTTTCGGAATTCTGAGTACGCCATCAAATCGGGCGTCCAATTTTACATAAAAGTCCCTTTGACACCAAATTTCTATCTCATCACCGTTTCAGGATGCAAATTATTGAAAAACACCTCTTTTTTCGCATGTTCAAAAATGGAAGGGGTCGTACCGCTCCTCCGTCACGAGATATCACAAAAACGGACCTCGGATTCGTGATCAAGGACAAAAGTTACCCCTTAGGACAAAGTTTCACGCAAATCGAAGAGGGGTCGGGGCAACTTTTCCCGATTTCGTGTGAGTTGGCGGAGAATTACCCATTGACTATGACTGATGATAATACGTTAAATAGATTTTGTGAAACAATATGAGAATTTATAATTTGAAAAATGCATCATTATCAAAAATATGTTTTAAGTTAATGCCTTCAAAGTCTGAGCAGATTTTGGAAATAGTTTATTTTAAATTGTCATTATAGAAAATATCTTCGATCATCGCCGATTAAATTCATATTTTTTTCGTTTCGAATTCGTCGCTTACTTTAATTAACTTTTAACAATGTTGTTGAACATATCAAAATATCTGGGAAATGCGTATTTAAAATTATTGGTAAATTTCGGAATATTTCTATTTCATTTCTGAATTTTCAACATTTTTAAACAATTTTTAGAGCAATTTCAGGAAAGGTATTAAAAAACACGATAATGTTCAACAGACTTCTGGACTGGACAGCTCGAGTTAATGTGTGTGTTTGTGTTTGGGGAACGACAACTATTTTAAATCTCATGTTCAACTGAAATCAAACCTCGAACTCGACAGAATGTTTGCTTTTGTTTTATTTATCGTCTGCCTGCAACACACAAAACATCATTAAAACTGCTTTTACAAACTCGAGTCGTGGTTTCAATATGCACGGAGAAAAAAGTTTTCCCAAAATCGTGAACAAGCGTTCATAAAATACAGAACCACGAACAAAGTTTTCAAATGTTTGCACGTTTTGTTGACAAAGGTCATTTGTTTTATTTGTGAAGTAGTATTATAAATTTGACAAGCAAGTGATAACTTTGTGCTGCTATTTTTTTGTTATGTTGAATTCTACAAGAATTAATCACTTAAATATCTCATTTTTTTAAATATAAAATTTGGGAAACATAAAATTATTTTCAGCCAAAACATGTTAAATTGAAGCCCATTTCACATGAATAATTCATGAAAAATTGGAGCACATTAAAACTACATTAATTCATGTAAAAACACTTCACAAGCATTTAAATTTGTGTCAAACTTCCATCCAAATTTTCAACCCACAAAACTCTACAGAACATTCAATTAATTTAACTTCCTTCATTTAGCTCACACACATGCCCACAAGTCCTTGGCCTGGCAACTTTCACCGATCTTGCCGTCCGTTTTCCTGATACTTTATTTCCGCAGAAAACAGCTTGACTCCAGGCTCAAGTCCCACGGCATCGAGTATCAACTAGATATATAAATAAAATGTCGTTCTCCCACCTGCTGCACTTGCAGTGTTCAACTGTTGCCGGTTTCTGACAGTTATCAGAAAAATGCAAAAGGTGCGTCCAAGTTCTAGGTTACTTGTTACGTTGACAACGTTGACAGTCGGTTGTCGGTTAGTTCGGTAAGCTTGCTTGCTTTGAGGAATGTTTAGAAAAAATACGAGTAATGTTAATAAAAAATAAAAAGACTGACTGTAACTCAATATTCAGATAATTTAAATGACCACAACCACGCCTACTCCGGATGATGTCGTTCGCTGACTATTTCTGGATCCGGCCAGATTTGAACCTGCTTGCGGTTGAACCGTAAAACATTAGCAAACAATATTTTTTACGAGTTAAGCCAAGTCAAATACAACAAACCTGACAGTCAAACCCGACGGGGTGGTTAAAATGGGAAAGTTCTGTCGCTGCAGATTTTAACGATCATCACGCGGTACAACATTTCCCGGGAGGGAAACCACATTTGATGGTCTTTAAGTGTAATAAAAAAAGCACAAGCCAACGCTTAAGTTTGATTAATTCGTGTATTTCGGGACATTTAAGAGATTTCTTGTTTTGTAACGAAAGGAGAAAGTGGACAGTTTTTGGTTTGGCTTTCTCTCTCTCGTTTTTGAAGCATATGAAATGCACACTGCCCCACGGAGCTTCCAAAAATAGCTGAAAATTGGAAAATCTTTTTTCCACCCACCCACATACAAAAGACAGCACAACCAGCCAGTCGGTGAATGTAGAAGGTGTGTGACGCCCCGGTGGCAATAAAATGATGCAAATGGTTGGCGGTGTTGTTTGGTGGATTTGAATGAGTTAATGTGTTTCTGTCTGGAGAGACATGCTGGAAATGTGAAGAATTTAAGTTTCATCAAAAAATAGATGTTTTCTGATACAGTTAGAGAGTTCAAGGATTTTATTCAATTTTAATATATTTTTTTATCTGACTGTACGACAGTCTTTGACATTCAATTTTCGAAATATTTTTTTAAAACTTATCTATTGTGCAATTAAATTAAATAACTTTGAAAATCGTGAAATCGTGTAGGCATTTGAAAATACTTTTTAAAAGGTTTTATTCCCCTCCTTTATCAAACTTAACCAGGATTGAATATATTGCATACTTGCAAACAAGATTTAGTTGGTAAACAATCTTTTTATGTTAATTCCGATACATTAAATTTATTGTGATTGAGAAGTTAAGATTTAAGAGCAGGCTCACTACGAATACAATTTTACAAATGTCACTTTCATTATTTTTTTTTATCAAATCAGCTAAAGAAAAAAAATCAGAAGGAGAGTAAGTCTCCTGAGCATAAGTAAAGTTAAATGTTTTTTTTTTGTTTTTGGATAGGAGAGAGGATCTTGAGAAGAAATTGGTTTCCAAAATAATCGATTTATAATTTGCCTCATTTAGCTGTATCTAAATATTTTATGTGTATATGATCCAGTGTTGCGATTTTGAGCGCTCATCCGCTCATGAGCGAGCATTTTCGCTCATTCGTGAGGAGGAGCGCGACGCGAGCTAGCTCACGTTTGCTCGTGCTCGTGTTTGCTCATTTATTTTATGAGCGAAAATGCTCATTGCTCACGCTCGCGCTCAATGAGCAAAATGAGCGGTATTTTTTTTACCTGTAACGGGTAAACGATATTTTTTTTCTGAGGCGAGCTTCAAGGTTGTTTTTTTTTTTTTGTAAAATGGAGGCTTGAATAAGCTAATCTTGATAATATTGGATAATGATATTTTTCATAATTTTTATTTTGAAGCTTGTTTTGGAGTCAGAGTTAAGGTATCAAGTTAGTTTCAGTACACAGTAAAAACCATAGTAATATTACATCTGGGAAGGGGTACATCTTTTATGTCAGAAAAATGTGTAATTTTACCTATGAAAATGTGTAATTTTACAACTTTTCTGGTGTAATGCCACTTTGTCAGTCTTAATTTGAGGTAAAATTATAACATTGAAGAGGTACTATTGAACCTTACAAAATTACACCTTCCAAATTTACACTATTATTTTATTGTGTAGAAAGAATTTGATTTATAAAAATAAAGTACCGTAAAACGGGGTGACTTTGATAGCCGGGGTGACTTTGATAGGTTTGCGATTTTTCCGCAAAATGAAGAGTACAATTAAAATACGTAAGGAATGGTTCAGAAACATACTGACCGTGGTAGAGAAGTGTTCAAAGTACCTCATGAAGAACTTTTCATAAATTTTTGAAAAGTTTATAAAGTTAGTTAACTATAGTTAAGAAAATGTGGATGAAAGTCATTATTTTAAACTTCTCAAAGTGTCATGATTTTCTCAATGAACATGATTTTTAATCGGAAAACGGAATGCATTTTCGGATTCTTTGGACAATTTTCCACTAGGAGAAGGTTAAATAAGTTTGTAAATAATAAATAATATGTGTTTTTGAAACACAATTTAAAAATTTTTCCAAATTTATAGGCAAATACAGTTGAACAAATTTCATGTAAAATGTGAAAACTTGTGATTCGTGCTTCGAATTCAGTATAAAATGCAATATAAATCGATAATTTTATAAACAAAACTATTTTTAACAAATTTGAGGCAAAATTCAGACTTTTTAACAATTTTACCTAAAATTTATAGGTATTTTGTCAAAAAGCTTATAAACTTAGTTAACTTAATATAAACATTGATTTTTTTCTTACAAACTATATCAGCTACTTTAGTGATGGTACATTTAACGTACAAATATAGTTTGAACATCTTAAATATGATTTAAACAAGAAAAACTATGACTATCAAAGTCACCCCGGATTTAAAACCAAGAATTTTTAACGTAACTATTTTTCTAAACACTATTGAAAAAACTTTTTTTCCAAAATAGTGCATGGACTTTGTGTGGCCTACCCCAGTACATGTTTTATAAATAATAATCTTGAGAAAAACCTAACCTGTTGGAAAATATTCTAAAAACAAATTGAAATCCTATCAAAGTCACCCCGGTTTACGGTACATAGTATAGTAACACGTGAAAATGAACTATTTAATAAAGCTGAAAAATATCTTTTAAGGAACACAAAATGTTTTCTTGTCTATTATCATATTCATATGCTGGAGTAAATCCAAATAAATAAATGAGAAGTGAGTGTGCTCACAAGTAAAAAAATTTTTTAATATAAAAAAAAACGATTGCCATCCTGTTAACAGCTTATTTAAGCCCTAAAAATTACGTTCCTTGACAGCTTTTTCTTAATTTGAAAGTTAAATAAGCTAAAAAGAGTGCCTGGGATTCTAAGCAAATTAAGACACCTTAATTGCGAATCAGCCATATTTCATTTATCTGGAATTTAATCAAAACGCAATCCACCGCGATCAATTTTTGACAGTCCGACGCCAACGAATTATTTCATGAAAATTTACCGCGGTTAACCAAAATCAAACTAACAATGCAACTTTGATTAGTGCATGTCACTTTTTCGCGATGAAATTATCTTCATAAGTGGCAATCCAAATGGCATGGGCCAGATTCATCAACAATACTGAAAATCTACCTACTGTACTGATGAGCGCTCATTGAGCGCGAGCGCATGCGATGAGCATGAGCGAGTACGAGCTACCTGTTAAGTCCTCATGCTCATGAATGAGCGAGCACGGCTTCTGGCTCGCTCGGAACATTATACAGAAAAGTTATTTGTTAGATTTCGAATGATTTTATTTAAAAAAACTTTTTAACATTACAAAAAATATTTTTTCTTTTACAAAAAAAAATCAAAGTTTTGTATTTAAAAAAAGTTTATTTCTATTAGGGAAACCTAAATGATTGACTTTCAAATATGTTTGAACTGAATTTTTGCCGTCATCACGAACGTCATTGGACACCTCCAAGACGATCTTATGCACCCGGCACAAACGTTTTTCTACATACAAAACACGCACACTCTGGATTCCTTCACCGCCATTTGGTCGTTTTATTGAATAACATTCGGCCTTTCCTCGTGTCACCTCTCCACTTTCCCGTCCAAACTTTCCCCAAAATTAGGTGGGGGTGGCCGCCGTCTGAATGAACTCAACAACCCAAAGCCAGAGGTTCAAGTGGCCAGCAGGTGTCGACGTTTGTGTGTGCGCGCTGGCCCAGAGGTTCCTCGAGATAAATCTGGCGACGACAAACGGCCACGGACTTGAGCCGAACCAGAGAGAGATGATTAGCTGGCGCTGTCTGGCACGGAGGGAAAAATTGGGAAAGCGCTTTGCTGGAGATATGTGTCGTTGGAGCGACGCATTTTTGTTGACCTTTCAATGCTTCTCGTTAAGGTCTTCATAGAGCTCAGAGCTTGAGACTGAGAATTCTCAAATTAAAAAAACACATAGCAACTTCGTGCATTTTTGCCACACGTCATACAAAATTTGACATGAAATGTAGATGCATCGCTTCCCTCCGTGTCAAAGCCAATCTGAACCACTAGAACAAACAACAGAAAATCCGGACCGGAAAATAAAGGCCACCAACTTGAGAAACGTTTAAAACATCCAGCGCAAAACACGGCTCTTACTAAATCTAGGACTGTTTATATCGGCAAAAACCGCTCGAGATCGGGATGCTTTTAGCAAAAATTTAGCGTTTTTGGATTATACAACAACTTTCCCTTGGCCAAGTCATAAGCCATTCGAGAGACGACCCCCCTTCTTTATGGTGTGTGTGTGTGTGTGCGTTACGCGTGGCAAATTTATCGAACGAGCAGGATTTGTGCTTATAATTTGTTGGAAAATCCAACCCAGATTTATTCGCAAAATTCCCCTCCACGGTATGAAATGGTCGCGGATGACGTCGGTGCCAAAGGTATGCTGCTGCTGCTGCTGCATGTTGCGAAGAATTTATAATTAGAATATTTTTGGACGATTTCTTCAAATGTTTGCTATTTTCGCACCACGCCCTCGCAAGTGTTTATTTGAGAGCAGCTTAAAAAAAATGTCACGATCCGTGGACACACAACTGTTCCAGATTTATTTTCAACCGGGTTGACACAACGTCGACTGGCTTTGAAAACCGCGCCGGACCAGTGTTTGGGGCAATTAGTTCTGCCACCCAAGGGGTTACATGTTCGCGACCTACGGGAAAACCTTGAATGTGATGCCCTTTAGGAATTGAGATCGAGAAGGTTTTTTTTGGTAAATTGTGCGGATCGTCGAATGTGTTTATTTTTTATGGGGCGTTGAATCAGCAGGGGATCGGTTTTATTGGGTTCTAAGATTGAGTGTCTCCTAAGGGGAGTGTTTTAATTCAGTATCGATTGGATTCGGACAATTTATCATAAATTCAATAGAAATCGTTTCAAACTGAAATATTTAAAAACTGCTCATTAAAAAATCTTTAATAATCACAAAAGGTACAAACAGTATCAAGTGGGCACTGTTATTTTGAAAGGTTGAATATTACCTCTTCTGTGATGTAATTTTACCTCAATTTAGACTGAAAAAGTGACATTACACCATAAAGGTTTTTTTCTGACATAAGAGATGTACTCTTTCCTAGATGTAAATTTGTTAAGGGTGTAGGGACACATCACAAAGACGCCCCTTGGGCTGATGAACACGAGTTTGATTTAAATCATTGAAGTCATCGAATAACTTATTTTTAATTTGAGTTTTACTCATATTTTTAGTTCATTTGGTACAACTTTCCAGAGCAATGCATATTTTGATACCAAAACACTGCCGAAATACAAGAATTTCATTTTCAGAGTTTGTTTGCTGTTTTTCTTTGCAAAATATTTAGATTGGTTTATTTCCTTTTGCTATTATTACAAACAAAAAATTGAGTAGAAAATTGGTAGAGAATAACCAACTCACACACATTATTATACTCAAAAAAAAATAACCATAAAAAACACGAAATTATAAAATGAAAATTTTTGTTTGAAATGAAAAAATACCCTTCTGAGTTACCTACATTAATTCTCTACCAACTCACACGAATTTCGTAAAATCGTGATAACTCGTAACTTCCGTTAGCAAACTCCTTATGTTTATATATATTTTTTTGTAATTATCTGCCCTACAATTCTGCAGAACTTTGTTACACTATAAAAAATAACCATGCAAAGTTGGAAAAAACACGAAATTTTAAAATAAAAAAAATGTTCTTAATGAAAAAATGACCCTTCTGGGTAATGTGGATTCAAAAAGTACATTAAATTTTAGTTTTTGTCAAACTTTTGAAGTATTTTTTGGAATGAAAAATAAGTTTTTTTTTTCGAAATTTTGATTACGCCATCAAATCGGGGGATTAATTTTACATAAAAGTCCCTTTGACACCAAATTCCTATCTCACCACCGTTTTAGGTGTAGGCTGCAAATTATTGAAAAAACACCTCTTTTTTCGCATGTTCAAAAATTGAAGGGGTCGTACCACCCCTCCGCTACGAGATATAAAAAACGGATTGTTCAAGGATTATGATTTTTATAATTTTAAATTATTTTCGGCGTTTTAGAAATGTAATTTCAAATAGCTTTGGATTTTTGAAAAGTTTGGAGAAATTCATCAAAAATCTCCAAAATTCATTGTAAGATACTAGTGAGATTTTTGCCTTCCTCACCTCACTGAGGCAAGGCTATAAAATCACTTGAAAAATGAACTTTTTAAATACACCTCTCAGATATACCTTCACGTATACCTATCGACTCAGAATCAAATTCCGAACAAATGTCTGTGGGGATGTGTGTAGACATGATTTTTTTCCACATGATTATCTCAGAACTAGCTGAACCGATTTTGGCCGGATCCGCCTTATTCTGTTCCTTTTGGGGTCCCCTCAGACTCTATTAAATTTAATTCTGTTTAGTAAAGTACTTTTAAAGTTATGCCATGAAAAAGTTTTTTTTGTAGCTACTATAAAGGGTGATTTTTGCCTAACGTCAAAGGCTTGGTCTTTTTGCTTACGCGCGAGAGTCGCGCAGCATGCATATCGCCCGGTTACCACATTGCGGTGGTTGGTCACTTTTTCGTTTGACACTTTTTAAGTTTGTACCCCGTTGGTTGGTCAAAGTCAAACTAAAAAGTGACGAACTGTCACTTTTTACATGGCGCTCACGCACACTATCAAAACAAACGTTTGGTAGTGTGTGTGAACTCCGTTTAAAAGGGGTGTCAAACTAAAAAGTGACCCCGTTCGTTTGACAAAAGTAGGTGTCAAACCATCGGGGTTTTAGTGTATTAGCACTTTTAAATTCAATCACAGTCCCCCCTTTCTCTTTTATTTTGGAGATTTGGTTAAAAAAGAAATGAAATTGCTGTTTTGGTAAAAACAAAAATAATTTAAAAATTCATGAAAAAAAAATTGAAAAAAATAAATAAAAAAATAAATAGAAAAAAAATAAAAAAAAACTCTTAAATTAATTTGAAAATGGGGGAAATATGCCCATTTTAAGCCTAATAAGCGGTCGTGTTTGAATGATGCTGGATTGTTCCTTGAAATTCACTAAAACCAAGTACACGAACGAATAGAGCAACTTTTTGTGAACATTTCTGGTTATTTTCACTTTTATTAAAGTTTATGCTATTCCTTTTACAAGCATTTAAAAAAAATATTTCAAAAATACATTATAATCAGTCGAGTGCATTGGGCCACGCCCAATTTTCTATTATCAGCTTAGTTCTTTTTTTCTTTCAGCGCTCTTTTGGGTCTGCTTAGTGCTGCCAAAACTGATGAAAATTTAAGCGAACACTCACGAAAAGTAGCATTTATAGCGAAAGTTTCCTGGCAGCACTTGCTCACTCCAACAGGCGTAGCACCAGCATGTTGGTGGTGTTTGTGGCCACCCTTTGTTCTTTATTTGCCTTCGCTCCTTGCTCAGTTTTCTTCAGCCTTCGATTGGAATGGATATTCAAAATTGAAACGTCAAACGACTTGGCGCGTTTGTTTTTTTGATGGTGCTTGCTAATTATTTACATGTTTCGGGATTATTTTTCAAGTGAGTGACTAACTAATGGGCAAAAGAACATGTTGCCGGTAGTTGGAAGCAATTTTATATCTTAAGCGCATTGAAATCGTTAACGCAAGTGAAAAGATATTGATGGCGGCTTTCGTAAAGCAGTTAACCTCTCATCTTGCGTGTGGATGTGTGTGCCACCAAAATGATGAGAAATGGTCTCGCAAAATAGAAATTATGATCAAAAGTGCATTAAATTTGATCTTTTTGGCCAGTAAATGACATAAATTTGCGTGCTTACTCGAGGCGGTGCTTCAATACAATTCAATCAAATTATCAACAATAAAAAACGATTTCAAAACATTTGTTGACTTAATTATTATAAAAAAACATTATTATATCTAAAAAATTCACCTTTTGCCAGTGAAAACCGCATGTAGGGTAGGGTAGTCATCAATGAGACACTTTTGGTTTTCAACATTCAACGATTTTTCTAATTTTTTATCAGCATGTTTTAATGAGCTTTTTGTTGCATTTTCTTTCTGTTAGTGTGTTCTAACATTGACCAAAATATGAGATCGATCCGACATCTACAGCCAGAGTTATTCAACTGTCTCATTGTAGACGCACTTGGCAGGAACAATGAGACAGCTGGGGAACAATGAGACACTCTACGAAAATCAACATTTTTCAAGTAAAACATCATGTTTTTGTATTTTTCCATTGCAGGTGACTTGCCTTGAACATTTCAGGGCAATTTTGTCAACATGAAACTTTTATTAACAAAAGTTACACTAAAAAGTATTTAAATTTTGTAAAATCCATATACCAAATAACTTTGTATTTTTGGTTAACTGAAGTATAAACTTAATAAATATGCCAAAAATCACTTTTAATTCATGTTTTGAAAGATTTCCATCGATTTTGAAAAGTTTATCGAAAAAAAATCAATGTGTCTCATTGTTACCCATGGGCTGAAATGAGTGGGGAACAATGAGACAGCCCTGGATTCTGGGTATATTCAAAATTTTGGCCAAATCTAATGAAAGGACATTGTAGTCCAACTCAAGCCCTATGGAACGTCGAAAGAAATTTGAAGAAATATTAGTTTTGGTGTAAATGGCAGCCTACGAGCGAAAAAGTATTTTTTGTCCATAATTTACTTTTACATCCCAGAATCAAACATTTATGAATAACTTTTTAAAGGAGCGTCCATAACCAAAGCCACTAATATGGAAGACGTGTATCCAGTAGACACACCTTTCCCCCAAATATGAGCCTGATTGGTTGAAACTACGACTTGTGAGAGCCATTTTATCATTGTTCCCCGTGTCTCATTGATGACTACTCTACCCTAAAGTTGATGAAGACTTTAAGTGACAAATGATTGCAAGAATCACAGTAAATTATAATTTTGTAAGATATGCATTTTAAGCTCCTTCGATTTTTTTTGCCTCAGATTTAAAATATAGATAATTTGTTTATTCAGAAGTCTGCGAAATTTCGCAAAGATTTTTTTATTTACAATTAAAATAAGACCAACAGTTGCTGATATATTTTGTGATACCCTTTGTTTCAAAGTGGTGAAACACACGTGAAATTGTAAATTCAGTTTTTATTTTATTTTGGAAAAAGTTAAGTTTCCTCCTTTTAGGCACCCAACTCTTAGTTGACAGATTTATGGTTATTTCGTTTTAATTTTACTTTGATAGTTCAACTAGCCATATATGTTTAAAAATAATTATAGTTGTTTAACTCAGTGTCAAAAGAAATATTTATTCTACGATAAATTCATGCTTAAACTATTCATTATTAATTCGAACATGGTCAGTAACCATGACCATGAACTAAATATAATATTTAGAGTGAATAATGTAGATTTATTGTTTACTCGCCAATAGTAAACGCTAATCGTCAAATGTGGGACGATCATCATAGTTTGTTTAGCTTTGAAAACCTCCACACATTGAAGCGCAATGCAAATTTGCACATCGCGATCTACGTAAATAAACTTTTACCCACAACTCGATCATTTTGCGGCGATCAATGAGCAACAAACTTATGTGGTATAGCTGCCTGAGGTAAATTTACCCCTAAACCACTGGCGGTACCAGAGGGAGGGCCTAGTGGGGCACGTGCCCCTACCCCCTCGTACCAGAAATTTGTTCTTGATTTTGCCAAGGGTCATCCACAAATATCGTAATTTCAAATTTTCCCATAACCCCCTAAACCTATTTCTTTCATAGACAAATAGAGGTGATCAAAGCATTAAATTTTTAAATTTCAATTCAGGATTCAGTCGTCGCCACCAGAGGCGCTTCCGAAATTCTGACACTTCGATAAAAATGTTTACTGCCTGTGAGAGCTGTCAATTGGAGCAGGAAATTTCCCCCTCCGCTCAAACGCGGTGGCGTTTGTGGTCGCGACCGCCAAAGGTTTTGCCGTTGGCCTTGTCACGATGTTTATCTTTCCAAACTCCGAGCGAAATCTCTAGGAAAAACATGATTTATGTGCACCGCCTGCGTTGCAAATGGTGCATGCTAGAGCTTCCCCTTGCGAAACGTCAACATTTTAAGGTTATCCGACCAGCTGTCAATCATAACGCGAGAAGCGTTTGGTTTGACATTTCGGCGCGATGATCACGTGTCCGTCGGAACATAACCCGATGTTTTCAGCGCGCACCGCGGCGTGATCCCATGTTTACGCGCGTTTTCAGCAAAACAAAAAAAAAAAAAAACTTTTTTGAAGTGACGTTGTCAACCCCCGCAACGTTTTTGGTTGTTTAGTTTTTTGAGGTTGGGTTTGTTGTTTTTGTTTTGCACTCGGCGCTGCTGTCGGGCCGATTTTAGGCCGGGCGCAAAAGGAGCAGTTTTGTTGAGGGAGGGGGGAGCAAAACAAGAAACAAAACACCCCGAATGACACAAAACGTCTGCGACGATTGGTGTGCCAGAGCTCAATCATCGGCTATTTCCGGTGTGAATTTCGCGAGTTGGAGGGCGGACGTGAACCGGAGTCCTTTGGCTTATCAAATATTTTTTGTTTACTTCGAAAAAATATTAAGCTAAAAATTTTACTGTCACAATTGAAAACAAAAAAATATTTTTTGACGCAATTTGAAAAAGTGAATCCAACTCGCCAAGGGTCTTCAAACCCCGTGAATAATTACCCCCACAGCAGGAGTGCGAAACAAAATATTGATGATTCGTTAGTCTAGTGTCAGTTTTCGGCCCGGCCCCGAACAAGTGTCATTTTTTCGGGCCGCCGGCGGCGCGTGGGCAATTGGGAGAACCTCCGCCACAAACTGCTGGCCAAAAGCAAAAGTATGACGAGATGCGCAAGTGATAATCCATGTGGGTATGAGCTAATTTTACAAATGGGACATCCTTCACCACAACGCTGGGTTGGTTTAGAGAAGTAAATCTGTGAATTTTAGGGGTTGGCGGTGCTGCCACCTACGCGGTTTGTGGCGAAAACAACAAGTGGCATTATCAGTTCTCGGGAAATCTTTTTTAAGTGACGGTTGGCGATGATGGCCTATTTTGTGAGAAATTACGCGATGGTTTATTTTTAGGTGGCGCGCAACGAGACAAGCTTAACCACAGATTTCAGGGACTTTATACAGATTTATTGTTTTTCGAAACCAGTTTCAGACTGTTTCTGCTACAAACAAACCGAATATCTGCTCTGTTTCAGTTCATGAAAATGTTTTCAAAATATGACAAACCAACAAGTCAGTTTTCAATTGATTTTTTAAAATCTTTTTCCCAAGTAAATTTAATTAGCTGAAAGTGGAATAATGTTAGTGCAAATAAAAATGAATTGTTTACTGGTTCTGAATCTACAAAATCTTAAATTTCTGAAAAGGTTTGTTGCTTCTTTTCTGTGCCAAACGACATTCTTACAAATCAAAATGCACATTCCTCTTCCCTCAATTTACCGCGAGCAATAATTCTGACGCTGATCAACCATAAATAATGGTGAAATACGGCACCCTTTGAAGACTTTGGCCGAAAACTAGGTCTTTCGTACCTTTAGCAAGAAGCTGCACCCGGGCGACATCTTCTGTCACCAGACGCAATTAAAGTGCACTCAATGCTCAAAAATAGCCCCCGCCCGTTAATCCGCGCCGACCTGCAAATCTCAAGTCACGCCAGGTCATCAATTTGGTAAATTGGAGCACATCATAAAAATCGCCTTCTAAAAGGTGGTTGGTACGGCGCCCGTTGTTGACCTTTAAGGGGCACAGACAAACATACGTGAAACTAATGTTATTTTTTGACGTTTGAGTTTCGCTGAATCGCAGAAAGTTTTTGCGAAAATGGTTTCATCACTGATCCGCCAACCGCTGAAAGGAACCCGCCGACGGGGATCTGTCAACGCGCTCGGAACCGGGATCTCTGCCAAGTAACGGGGCGGCGTGTCATCACAGGCCTACGAGAAACACTACAAACTGTACGTGAAGAGAGTTAGAGCGAGGAGCAATAAAAGAGCCGGAGGTTACGATGGATGACCAGAAACGATTTATTGACAACATTGTATGTGTTTTTGTGTGTGTTTGCTCTGGATTGAGGTTAAGTATCAAAAAATTTAAGTAAGTACAAACTAGAAACTAAAAACTCAAAGCGTGAGTAAAAACTGGTAGGAATCGGTGGTGTTGCGTGTGTTGCTCAAATCCAGGCGTTGTTCAGGACTGTTCAGGTTTCGTGTCGGTTGGTTTCGTGTTTCGTGCGCTAGCACTACTGCTAGCGAAGGGCGCTTGTAGCGATCCCGGTGTTGGCGACGGCGGAAGGGGCGAGGTGGACCGGCTCGGAGGTCCCAGGATCAGTCCGCCGAGGTTGCCGATGTCGTAGGCCAGCTCTTCTGGCGAGAGGGGACACAGCGACTGAGGCTGTACCTGAGGCGTTGGTGAACGGCTCTTGGTTTCGAAGATCAGCCCGTCGAGGTGTCCGATGTCGAAGATCGCTTCTTCGGGGGTCATGTCCATCGGGATTGGGGACACGGACGGGGATGGGATGTACAGTCGGGGGATGGAGTGCGGGGAGAGGGAGTGTGGATCGGGTGTTGGGGACTTGAGTGAGGAGAGGGGAGATGTGATGGGAGTGAAGTGAGTGTTTCTGGGTGAAGCTGTGGAGTTCAGCAGTGGTGATCCCAGGGCCATGGAAGAGAGCTCGGGAGCAGATTCGGATTCGGAAACTTCCGACAGCTGAGATACTGGGGAGGGTGTGGCGTACGCTGGGACTACGTTCAACGGGAATTCAGTGTGCACTTCGGGGGATTTACCCAGAGCAACCTCCGGACTAGCCGGTAGATCTCGTTGTGGTTCCGGAGACGGGGTATCGTTAGCGGTAATATCAACCGGAAACTTTGGACTGTCCTTAGGTTCCGGCAGTTCTGGCGCATCCATCTGTGCACCGTTGATGATACTCTCCACCTCTTCATCATCACTGTCGTAGTCTTCCAACTCCAAGTGACTAGTCATGCTCTCTGGAAACTTCTTCAGCCATTCCACGTAGCTGACGCGATGGTTTAGAACCCTCGCCGGATCCACGGCATGATCACCATAGAACGCTTTCGTAGACAACGAATCATGGAACCGTGCATCCTCTCCCTTATCGTCGGTCACGATCAAGCTCGGAACTCCTGAAGTCATCGGAGTGGTCGGAAGAAAATAGTTCGGCGTAACCGGCTTCGGTGGATCGATCTTGATCTCGTCCAAACTGTTGATGTAGTCCTCCAGCTCCGATGGGGAAACGCTGATCCGCTGCTCGGTAAAGTCATCCATAAAGGTCTGGTTGAAGTCGATCGGAGTTACGCTGCGGACCTTGCGCGTACGCATCCGGAAGCGTCTGCTGGACGGAGGTCGGGTATCCTCTACGGACGGACTCTTGGGGCTTTGCCGGCCGGCACCAGCAGCTCCACCACCACCACCAGCAACGGCAAGATCGGTCTGTGTTGTTGGTGACGGGGTTCGTGGTGGTACGGCCAGGTCAACATGCAAGTCTAGACTAGCGGAGCGGCCGGTGGAAGAAGCAAGAGAAACACTACCATCCCTACTTACATTTTCTTCGGATTCGACGGGGGCAGCGGCGGAAACGCTCCCGCCGGCAGCCGAGGAGGACGAGACAGACCGATCGTCACCGGACTGGTAATAGGGGAGGCCGTCTTTGACGGATTCGTCCTAAAATTCGAGATAAGAGATTTTTAGCGTTATCGTGCAGTAGGAACTGTCCGCGCCGGATGAGGGGATGGTGGGGGAACGTGTACTCACAACGTTCGACGAAACGGGAGAGGCAGGGGAACCGGAGGAGGCTATCGGAGCGGGGGAAATGGTGGCATCCCTGGACGGGGATAGCGGGAGCGAGGTTGACGAAAGCTGTTGGTACTCTTGCGAGATTGAGCGTTCCTCCGGATGCATGGTTTCCTGGTGATCAACGTTGGACGTTGGAGATTCAGCTTCAGCGCATCGTTCATCTTCCAATTGCATAGCCGTAAGGTCTCGCTTCTTCCGTGGGTGCTCTTGCGAGACAGATTGCACTTCCGAATCGGTCAACAGCGGGGTCAGCTGACCAGCTGACTGTTGGAAGCGTTCTTTTTCTACGAAAGTACTAAAGTTCGGCGTAGCAGATTTCGAACGAACGAATTCCGTGCGATTAACACCTTCTGAATCTGACTCGTCAGACGGTACGGTCACTCCATAGAATGCTTCAGCGCGACGTTCCTCCTCCAGCTGCGCAGCTGTAAGGTGTCTCTTCTTCCGCGTGTGTTCTTGCGAGTTTGGTTGTTCATCCGGGTCGAGCACCAGCGCGATCAACTGACCAGTTGACTGTTGGTAGCGTTCGTTCTCTATGAAGGGGCCAACGAACGGGGAGGGCGATTTGGACTGCAGAAATTCCGTACGCCGACCGCCTTCGGAGTCTGATTCCTCGGTTTGAATGATCACTCCGGAGAATGCTTCGGCGCGGCGTTCTTCCTCCAGTAGTAGCGCGGTAAGGTCACTCTTCTTGCGGGTACGCTTCAACGTGGGATGTTCTTCTTCTGGACTCTCCGATCGAGATCGGACGCCGGACGGTACAAAGACACCTGGACTTAGCAGGTCCTGGGTGGACGTTGACACATCCGGGAAGGTATTCCGTGGGCTTTTCAGCCACTGTTTAGTTTCTTCCATGCTCTTCGCCAGCTCATCACTTTCGTCACTTTCTCGAGTTTCCTCTGTGATGTCATGTACCGCTTGCGGGGCGAGCTTTTCGTGTTTCTTCGTTTCCTCCAGCTGGATGTCTCCCCAGGGTTTCGAAATGTTGGCTCCAAAGTTCGGCTCAGGCGAGTGCTCCATGATCCGATGGCGGTGCTCGTCTTCGTGCATCTGGCACAACTCCTGTATCGGACTGATCTTGTGCCGCTTGTTTCCCTCGGACAAGTACTCGTCCCGGTTGTACACCAGCGGTACGTAATCCTCCATCTTTTTCGCTTCCTCTTCCTCCATTTGGGAGAGCAGATCAAGCTCGTCGGAGCGATCTTCAGACACATTCGACGTTACGGACCGCTTCTTGATTGTTTTCCGTGAGTCATCCTCGCGGTGAATTGGTCGGAATCGGTTCGATCCGTACCGGGTATCGGACTGCTGCTCGCCCAACACTATAGACGGGACACCTCGGGACGTCGTCGGTTCCTGACTACCCGCTCGACTAACCGATCGCGATCGCAGCCCTTCAATCTCGATCTCGCGCTCCACGGACCTTCGTTCCAGCTCGTCCAGCTTCACGTTCAGCAGGTCCAGCTTCTGATCCTTCTCCTGGCTGCGCTGCTCCAGCTCGCGGATCTTCACGTTCAGCTGATCGAGCCGATCGTCGTCGAACTTTTCCACGCGGTACCCATCCTTGTACACCACGCCGTCCTGCGCGTACGTTACACCGCCGATCTTTTCCTTGGGTGCCACATCGATCTGCTCCCTCAGCAGCCGGCGATAGTTCTCGAGATCGGCATCCACGGCCGGTGGATTCCCGTTGCCCGTCAGCTGGTTGGACACGTACGCCAAACAGTTGATCACGTCCATGGCGCCCACGCTGGCCACTAGAACCGACAGAAAGATACCCATCTTCAGTGCTCTGGCAATGTTCTCGAACACTTTTTTTTCGAGAGCAGGTTATGTAACGCGTGGTGTTGCACAACCACCTCGCCACGGATCTTCACCGCACTCCCAACGCACACACACTGGGCCGGGGGGAAACGGTCTCTTCACACGGTCACGTGTCCTTGTCTCAGAGGGTGTTCATGACTTGGATCCGGAATTTCCAAAGAACTTTTGAACTACTTGTGGGGGGGATGGTGCGCTCTCTGTTCGTAGTGAGCAGCAGCGATTAACCAAAACTACTAATTAACCGGATCGGGGACAAAAGTGAACTAATCGATTGTCGAGGCAGGCATCGGGGAGTGAGTGTCGTCGGTGGCGATCGATCGGAATTCGAGCAGCTGCCGAACCGGGCTTCTTTTGGTCGGTTTGTTTGAGAGTGAAAGCTCTAGGATCTGGGGGGGATTCCGTCTCGGAGGAGGTTGGGTTGGGGGAAAGGGTATCAACAACTACTAGCTGGGTAGTACTACAGGGATGACTCAAAGGCGGGTCGTCGTGCTCGTACTAGCCGGCTTGTTGTATTGATTCAACATTATTCCTAATGTCGTTGTTTTTTTTTCTTCGTTTACGATGACTATCATGAAGAAGCGGCGTCGACTACGCCGAGGGTTCGAGTCAAGTTCGGGGACAAACAAGTGCCGGCGAATGCAGCAGGAGTGCACGCCAAAAGAGGCGATAAAAACAAATTTGCGTTACAACTTTGGGTTTGATGATATTGGATACAATGGCGACAAATAGCAACACGTGGTCGATTTAGCGTGGTTTGACAATATTACCGTTTTGGTAATTGGACTCTTTTGAACAATTGATTCACGATGAAGAATGCTTTGAGATTTATTTGTAGCATTGCAAGTTGGCAGCCACTTAAAAATAGTCAAGATGAGAACGCTGTTGGCGTTTCAAAACCGTTGAAGTGACAAGCAGAATCCAAATTTGGGATTCTCATGTCAGCTGTCATCACCCCAAACGTCAACAAGCTAAAGATAATTTTAGTGAAGCGTTCTCTGCTTGGAATCCTACTCAACATTTGATTAGAAAGCACGCAAAAGATATATTTTTTTTTAGGATTGCGTAAAATTTTACATATTTCTGCTTGTAATATTACATTGATTCTCCTTTGCATGTTTGTGGGATGGTTTAAAAATAGTTTATTGGATCTGATTATTGTGAAACTGTTTGGAAGTTAATTATTTTAAATAAATAAGCAAAAATCTGATTCAAATTTACATTTTTACCAAAATTTCAAACAAGTGAAACCCAAACCAGATTGATTGCAGAGCTGTGGAGACGGCAGATTCTGCTTCTCAGCGGCAATTTCCCTTCCCAAAGTGTGTTTTTCGCGAATGTCAACCAGGCACCACACAATCTGGTGCGATCGGTGGCGCGTGTGTCC
The DNA here is from genome assembly GCF_015732765.1 of Culex quinquefasciatus. Lineage (NCBI taxonomy): Eukaryota > Metazoa > Arthropoda > Insecta > Diptera > Culicidae > Culex > Culex quinquefasciatus. The sequence goes on along the minus strand of NC_051863.1, from coordinate 165,330,911 downwards.
GCCGCCATATTGTTCGGCTGTTGACCTGCAACTTTTTGCGGAGCAGATTTCGTCGACGTCGTGCTAACTTGACGCACGTGCATTTTGGGCCGAATTGAGTTAAGAACGCCCCACAATCCCCAAAATTCGATTTGAATCTTGAGTTATTCCATAAAAACCGAAAAAAAAACTCCGTGCATTGTTGTCGCTCTTCATATGAAAGAAGTTTCAATATTGTCGTGCTATCTTGTCACTCCCTGAAAATTGATGTTAGTGCGACAACTGGCCAAAGGGATTTCAGGTCAGAACGCGTTTGACGCACGTACAAGTTAAACTGCCGTAAACATGTGTAGTTATAACTCGGAACTCCAGCAACCAACTTCAACCAAACTTCGGGACAATGCACAGAATGGTCAGCCAAACAAAACGTGTTTACATTGCGTGCTCTAGTTTTTGTTTATTCAAGGTCAAACATTAAAAAAGTGTTTTTCTCGGAACGTCGAAATGGCGGGTGCGACAAGATAGCACGACCGCGTTGATTTGGTCGACGTCGGGACGAAATAAATTCAAGACGAGTTTCGTCCTCTTCGTTTTGACTGGGTGGCGCTTTTTTGTTAGAAGATTGATCGTTTGCGATTATTGAAGGAGATTTTTCACTCGGGGTTTTTCCTTTTCTAAAATGAAAAACTCGTTTTTTTTCTTGTGTTGTTGTTTAGGTTAAACTCGTGTGCACCGGGGCCATGAGAGATCTCAGCTGTTGGCGAGTCTCAAATTTGAGCGATTTTTTTTTCAACTTGGAAGAAGAATGTATCGAAATGAATTAAAAGTTGCGCATCGCCAGGATTAACGCAAAAATGCTAAATTGTCAACATGCGCGCCGTCGGGGGAGAAAACTGCATCCGCGGCTAAATTATTAGTGACACAAATTTTAATTTGAAATTTGTGAACGAAACACCGAAAATATCTTCAACCGATATCCCAAAAATAGCCGATGATGTCCTCGCGAAAGCAACAGAAAGTTTGTCGTTTTTAATTCAGTCGCCAAATTGATGAAAAAAAAACCTTGGATGCGATGTGAAAAGCTGTCTCCGCCGCGGTCGTAAGGGTACTTAGGGTAAATATTTTGCAGGAATTGAAAGGAAAACAACAATGTAATTACGGTTAGCCTGACAAGCTTGGTGATGTGAGAGCGCGCGCTGGTTAAGATGATGTTGTTATTTTGACGTACTCTTTTTCTTACGTCTCCTAGACAGGGCTTGATGGCACTAAACTGTCCGAAGTGTGACCGGTCCCTGAGCAATCGCCTAATTAAAGTGTGTGTTTATTTGTTGTTGTGGTTCGGGGTATTGTTGACTTGCTACTGGTAAATGTTGAAAAAAGGGTTAATTTTAGATTGGGTTTTCTTTAGTTCATAACATTTTAAAATGAATTTACTGATATTCTCATCTTTCCTCTTTTTGCCTTTCTTACTAAAGAAAGGTATAGTGTTTGCTTTTGGCTCCGACGCCAAATCAAGCTTCGTTCCCAAATCATTTCTCGAGAAATATTCATTCGAAAAATCTGCAAAAAATCATGGACGATCGATTTTCGACGCCCGATCGATTGACAATGACAGAATTCGTCTACCTCAATATCCGAATTTTGGCGCTTAATTTACTGTAGAGCACGCGTGACGTCCGTGTGTGGTAAAAAGTGCTCAATTTTGTGGTAGGGGTTTCTCAGAGCCCACATTATGGATTTGAGCTCTCTTGGGCGCATTTGAAAGGGGATGTGCTGAACCTGAACCAGTTCCATACCAAATTTGAATTTATCCATTTTTATGGGGACTCGGAGTGTGTTTTCACCAAATCAGGCGGTTTTCAAATGAAAATTCGGTCGAAAATTGAAGTATTGAAATCGTTTATTTGTCCAAAAATTGCATTTTTCCAGCCCTACATCCTCCCAAATTTTCATCCATGTCGGTAATGTGGTTTTGATTTACAGCTTGTGGACTAATTCACTGTGAGGGGAAAACCCTAAAAAGGTAAAAGCCAATTTTCACCAAATGCCAAAACTATTCCTTTGGCATTTCATCTAATTTTTTTTCTCCACATCATAATCTAGACCATACTCGATGTTCTGAAACAAATTTGACCTCATTTGGATTTACCGTTCAGATTTTAGAAAATTTCCATTTTTGCCTTTCTTACTAAAGAAAGGTATAGTGTTTGCTTTTGGCTCCGACGCCAAATCAAGCTTCGTTCCCAAATCATTTCTCGAGAAATATTCATTCGAAAAATCTGCAAAAAATCATGGACGATCGATTTTCGTTGCCTCGTTGCCTCGTTGCCTCGTTGCCTCGTTGCCTCGTTGCCTCGTTGCCTCGTTGCCTCGTTGCCTCGTTGCCTCGTTGCCTCGTTGCCTCGTTGCCTCGTTGCCTCGTTGCCTCGTTGCCTCGTCGCCAAGTTGCCAAGTTGAGCTTCACATGCAGACGCGAGCAATGCTGGCGCGTATAGAGTTTTGATACTAGATTACCCCCTTTTAGTGCAAGTTGCTTTATCGATTGCTCGTTCATCACACATCGCCTATCATTATTTTCTATGCTAAGCTTCAGTTAACGCAAACTAGACGCAAGCAGCTATCTGTTCTGAAGCCTCATGCTCATTCTTTTGCCTTTCTTTTTTGTTTTGCTCATACTCTGATCGAACTCTGAGCGAACGAATTTCTGGGAAGCGTTCAAGCTTCCCATGTGCCAGTGACAACGCACATCGCGGGTTTGGTTTTCTAGCTTCGGTACTAGCCTTTTTGTGTATTAGTATTTTTGTTCATCGTACCAGCGCACCACGGTGGTTTATTCGGTACGTTTGCGTTTGTCGTAGTGAAGTCCCACCGAGCGCTCAGTCGTTGTATGCTTCCCCATCCCAAAAACGCCTAAATGCTTGCTTATTGAAAGCTCTCAATTTTGCCTAACGCCTAAATGACAGTTTAGTGAATTACAGTAGGCGTTTCAAAGCTTTCAAGAACATTTATGCGGCTTTACCGTTACATCGTTGTTTACAACACGGCAAATTCTCGGGTGTTGAAACATTTTCTGCCAGTTATTTTGTAACCACTTTAACGCATTGGAGCAAGACGGAATTATTTTGTTTTCTCGTTAATTTTTAATATTTTGAAAAGTGCAAAAAAACACTCAGAGAAAACGAACAATTTAGCGATAAGCAGAAAACATTACGAACATCGCAAATTGTGAGCTAATTCTCTGTCTCAAAAACAATGTGTTCTGATTTAAAAAATCGAAAATGCTTGTGTGCGAGCACAGTTTACAACCGGCCATGGCAAATGGGGCAAAAACCAGCGCATTTCAGTTATATGAAAAAATATGGTTGAGTTTCGAATTGTATTATGAATGGACCATTCTTTATATTGCTATTTCTTTGAAAAAAAAAAAAAAAAAATCAACTTCCGTTAACTTCCTTTTGTAAGAAAGGCTCTATCTCACCCCAGGTGGGATTAAATCGGGTTTTTTAAAAAGTGATTCCAAAACAATTTGGCTTGAAATTTCATTGAATAAAACAATCAAACCCGTATTTTTTTGTTTGGCGATTAGGGTGGTACTAGCCAAATGAGCGTGCTCAACATTTGGCGATTTTCTCAAAGCGATGCAAAGTTAGATGATATGGAAATATACCAAGAAGTTTGTTAAACATATAGCTGGATAAACTAATCTAATTCTAATTATTTGCTCTACAGCATTGCCTTGGCGTTCTCGTTGAGAGATTCCTACTCGAAACTAGGTGTTCGAAGGCTTGTTGAGCCAATTGCAAACCGCTTTTTACACCTAAGCTTCCATCCACCCCGGGATTCGAACTGACGACCTTTGGATTGTGAGTCCAACTGCCTACCAGCGACTCCACCGAGGCGGGACCCAGGGAGACGACTCCTACACCTGGACAGAGCTATCGACCTAACCTCTAAATTAGACCGGGGCCAACATTTACTACCCCGTCCGACGGAAGGAGTAATCAGACAAATCTCGTCTCGAAAAATGCCACCGGGACCTTCTGGGATCAAACCCAGGCCGACTGGGTGAGAGGCAAACACGTATACCCCTACACCACGGTTCCCGGCAGCTGGATAAACATAAATGTCAAATGAAAATATTATAAGCAAGTTCAGGGTCTCTGTACAAAACACCCTTAAGCTGACAATATTTTGTTTTACGTAACACATCTAAAGAATGACAAATTGCCGTTTTATTTGGATCATGCAGATTTGACGGAAAGTCGCTGTTTTATTTCTTTACATTCTTTTTTCAATATGACAAATTAATCTCGACATCTCGATTTTTACGTTAAATTTTCTGAGGAATCCGATGAAAATATTTCCAGATATAGGCTCTTTGGTCCAGACACGGTCGCCCCCTTTCAAAATCGGGGGGCGCAAAAAATATTGATTCAAAAAACTTCATGATTTTACAGGAAATTGAAGTCTAACCAACTGCAAACAATTAGAAATGCATTTTCCTGCATTTAAAATCAGTTTTAGCATTATATTTTCATTTTCAATATTTTATTTTTTCAATTTTTGTGGAATTCTTATGTACAGCACGGCGAAAAAAAAAAATCTCTTCAACAATTGGATATTTTGAAAACTAATGATTGCAAAACAACTGGGCAGGTGTAAAATGCACTTAAAAACAGTTTTTTCATTGAAATGTTGAGACGATAGCTTGTTATTAAAATTTTTATATTTTTTTAAATGTCGAAAGCAACATCAAAATCAAACAAGTAACTTGTTTTTTTTAACGCTCAGCAGTCAATGGTTAAAGTTTGCAGAATGGACGCAATATTGTAGGAAAAATATTAATGATGCTTATGAAAATGTCTAAAAAGAAAGAGAAAAATCATAAACAAGATAAGAGAAGTGTTTCGTAGAACAAAATTAGCTTAAAATAGCTTCCTAAACGCGTTAAAGATATTAAAATTGCAATAAATTTAGGGAACAAAGGCAGGAATGCCAGATTTGCCGATTTATCTGTAGATACATATTCAGTTTTTGCTGATATTTTTAAAGATGAGCAATATTTTACGAAATCGGCCGATTTTTTATTATTATTTTTTATTTGGCTCAAACTTTGTGGGGGCCTAGCTCAAGCCTTGCCTATGACCAAAGAAGCCATTTTGTGTCATTGTTTCACTCATACAAGTCTCCGTACAATTTTGGCAGCTGTCCATACAAAAATGGTACGTAAATATTCTAAAATCTGTAACTTTTGAAAGAATTTTCTGATCAATTAATGTCTTCTGAAAAAAAAGAAATAATAGAAAAAATAGAAATTTTATAAATAATTTTGTTAACCTCATTTTTTATGTAAAATTGAATTTGCAATCAAAAAGTACCTAACAGATTTTTGCAGTTATTTGATTTAAATAATGGTGACTATAGAGCAATTCCATGTCAAATAGGGAATCGGTTGTACCCGACCCTCTCCGATCTCAATGAAATTTTGTAGACATGTTATCCTAGGCATATATAAGCCATTTTTGTGTATATGGAGCCAGTAACAATCGATAATGACATTTTAGAAGCGCGTACGTGTTTTCAATATTTTTGCATTTCGTAATTTAAATATTGCTGTATCTCGAAGCCGTTGCATCGTATCGAAAAGTGGTCAAAGACAAACTTGTAGGAAATTTGACGGGCTTTCCGAAAAAATACACTGAAAGAAAAAAACACTCCACTTTTATGAGATTTTTGATTTTAAGTTTAAAAGTTAAATTTCAAGGTGAGCCCACAATTTTTTTTTGCTCAAAATTTTTGTGAAAATAGCCTAAGAAAAGTGCTCTAAACGTCAAAATTTTCAAAAACCGAATACGGGAATCGATTTTCCAGACAATTTTACATAAAAGTCTCCATATTGACCATTGTCCTAAGTCCAATCCTTGTGAAGTTACAGCGGTTTTAAAAATAAAAATGTTGAAAAAATAGGTTTTTTGATGGTTTTTGGCAATTTCTATAAGACGGGCTTGATTTTTCAGTTTCGAAAATATTTTACTGAAAAGCTCGTTCAATTTCCCATAAGTTTGTCTTTGACCACATTTCAATTGGATGTATGGGCTTACAGATATAAGCCAATTTATTATCCAGGTTACTTTACTACACTGAAAAAATGTTATGTTTGAATTATGGGCAATGTAATAGGCTTATATCTGTAAGCCCATACATCCAATTGAAATGTGGTCAAAGACAAACTTATGGGAAATTGGACGAGCTTTTTGATAAAAATATTTTCATAACTGAAAAATCAAGTCCGTCATATAGAAATTGTCAAAAACCATCAAAAAACCTATTTTTTCAACATTTTTATTTTAAAACCCGCTGTAACTTCACAAGGATTGAACTTAGGACAGTGGTCAATATAGAGACATTTATGTAAAATTGTCTGGAAAATCGATTCCCGTATTTGGCTTTTGAAAATTTTGACGTTTCTTTCAGTGTATTTTTTTCGGAAAACCCGTCAAATTTCCTACAAGTTAGTCTTTGACCACTTTTTGATACGATGCAATGGCTTCGAGTTACAGCAATATTTAAATTACGAAATACAAAAATATTGAAAACACGTACGCCCTTCTAAAATGTCATTATCGAGTGTTACTCCATATACACAAAAATGGCTTATATATGCCTAGGATAACATGTCTACAAAGTTTCATTGAAATCGGAGAGGGCCGAGAGAAAAGTACCTTAAAAAATTCCTGTTTTGGGCTGGAATTGCTCTATACAGAAAAAAAAAAAAATTACTCGAAACGGAAAAAAATAATCGACTGTAAACTCAGTTGATGTAAACTTGAGATTCGATGCAAACGGTTGGATCACACGTTAAATCGTGTTCGTGTCAAATTTACATCAAATTGCAGTTAAATTTTAATGTTTAATGACGGAAATATTTGTTAGTGTGTAGGGGAGAGTGGGGAGACTTGATCCCCGGGGAGACTTGATCCCAAGCCTGTATCTCGTTAGCATGTGGGTAAAACAATTAGCTTTGTTCTAGAAAGTTGTGCGAAATTGACTAAAACTCATTATAGAAAACAAAGAAAAAAATTAAAAAATGTTTCGATTGATTTACGCACATTTTTCTAAGAAGTGCTGCAAAAAACTTCCAAGAGATCTTTTTTCTTTATTTTGATATGTATAGAAAACACTCAAATATATTCACAAAAATATTTTTATGCATGAATTGTTTGATAAACATATAAACTCCAAAACCCTTACGCATTTGACTTTAAATTTATCGTCATACTATTTTTACAATCAATTGTTTCAAAAAGTGCGTTTAGGGAGACTTGATCCCTGCATTTTTACAGTCACTGGAATCAGCCTCAAGATTAAATAATTGGGCTGGGGTTTCGTACATAGTTTCCTTTAGTATAGTTGTACATAACTTACTGCAGTTTGAACCGTTTTTCAAAAGTTTTGTAAACAAAAATTACCAGCTTTTGTAAACATGCTCAATTTTGGTTTAAAAAAGACAATTTTAAGTTTTTAAATATTTTACATGCTAAACTTGTTATATTTTGAACACAAACGTACAGGTTTAATTTAAAATTGTGTAACTTATAGAAAATTAAAAGTTTAAATGAATAAGAAACATTTTGCTTAAGATTTCTTCAAAATGTTGAAAGGGGGATCAAATTACCCGCAACATTTTGAAAAGGCCGGTTTAAAATATTTTTTTAAAACGCTTGGCATAATTCGAAGAGTTTATCTGATGAAGTACCATTATCAGCCAAACATAGTTGAATGTTTAAGCTTTCAATTCATGCAAAAAGATCATAGTTTTGTGAGAAACTGACAGAGTTATGTGCGATACAAAAAAAGGGGATCAAGTCTCCCCACTCTCCCCTATATTTTTTTTTTTAAAGAGGTCAGAAAATTGACTATAAAATTGTCTAAGAGACATTGAAGATTGGACCTCTGGTTGTGTACATCGTCTCAAAGTAAAAGAAACAGAAAAATTGAAGTGTTTCTAAGTATCACCCTTTTGTTTAATGATAAACGATACGTTTTTCTTTATTTATTTTTAGTATTTTTACAAACATATATCTTGCTTATGTTTTTTTTAATTCAAAGTTTAAGGTGTATTTTACCATTTCTGTTTTAAATGATTTTCAAGCAACCCTTCATTTTTTTATTTCAAAAAATCTTCCATTTTATAATGCCGATGTCTTAGCTACTAATGGTCCGATTTTCAATTTAAAAAAATTAAACAATTGTAAAATTTACCGATATTTTGTTGGAAATTTTGGACGCAAGACTAACATTCTAAATGGACATAATATTGATTTTTTGTCCCTTTGCAATGCTAGTCTTGATTTATTTTTTAAATGTTCAAAAATGACGGGTTGCTTGAAAATCATTAAAAGTAGAGTTTGTAGAATAAACCTTAAACTTTGATTAAATAAACAAAAGATAAACAAGATAAAAACCTATAAAAATACTAAAAATGAATAAAGAAAAACATATCATTAAACAAAAGTTGTTCAAAATTACCCTTTGAGCAAGGAAAAATTAAAAATATCAACTTTACCTTTCAAGCTTTCCCAACCATCGGAAAAAACGCCCACCAGGGTATGCTGCGGTCAGCGCAGAGAAAAAAGCGAGAAAACCCACCAAGTCGCTTTTCCGACTTGATAGCCGTTTTCTTTCGCCACATCTTAGCAGCGCGAAGCTTTCGCACGAGACGAAGAAAATTTTCTCGGTGAAACATTTCACGCCTGCACGAAATATTTCAGCCGTTCTTGTTGCGATGAGAGCCTTGAGAGTTTGTCGTGGTGCGAGATACTACTTCGTGACCGAGTGAGTGGAAACGGGACTAATTTTAAACGCAAATGACAGCTGCTACTCAAAGCTAGTAAAGCCATTAAATTGACCATTATTTATTTCAAAATGGGTCATAAACTAAGAGCCAATCAGTCAAACGAAGGTTTTGCGAACATGCTGTTGGAGAAAAAACGACAGATGAAAAGTTAGCCAAAGCCACAAACCAAAAATAAACACATTGGAGTTTGACCAGTTTGAGGGGGGGGAAGGGGGTTGGCAAACTAGAAACCACTTTATGGGTTGACGTTGTGGCCACTGAAATCGGAGAATCCTCCCCTTTGCTGGACGGAAGTGTTGGATTTTCCCTCTCCCTCCCCTTCAACTTGTTAGGGCTTCCAAATGCGAAAAGTTAATTGGATGCTAGTCGTTTCCTCCTAAAACTTGCTCACACACTCTCTCTTTTTTTTTGCTGCTCCAACTAGTTTGGTTTTTAGTAATCAACCAATTTGGGACGGACGAGATCGTGCTGAAACGGGACCAATTTTCGTACTTTTATTTTTGGATTTGTTGGAGTTTGGTTGGGTGGCGATTGCGACATCCCTTTGGAAGTGGTGCCCCGGCATTCCAGACTGTCAGAATGTGATGCCAAATCCGTTGGGAAAATTGGGATGGGGTGCAAAATTATTGATTGACGTGTTGCAATCGCAGTTGAGATGGTGGGGGGGTTTATCTTAAAACTCTGAAACTCTCAGATTTCTTAACAATTTCACGACTCAAGTATTCACTGTGCCATATTCAGTCCCGTGTCAACTTCAATCTTTAAACATAATTCCAAATGTTGACGCGAGCTTCCTAGTTCCCTCACCCAGCTGGTTTTGCCCCGCCGATGGCATTTCGTTTATTATCTTAATGAAAGTGAAGTGAAATGGCACGGAATGGCACGGCGAGGAATGAAATGGAATGTGTCCTTTGAAAGCAATCCAAACAGTGGTAGTGGTGCCAGCAGCGATGGTGTTCTTTGCAAAATTGGAATGAGAACTCAACTCCGCTGCGCAAAACGTTCGCGATGTTCTGCAGAGGCACGAGTAGTACAACGGAACAGGATTAAACGTAATTTAATAATATTGTGATTGTGAGCTTTAGTGTAAGGGATTTCAGCGGAGCAGCTTCCTTTTGGGCTGCATATTCCAGCAAAGTGCAGTTTTGGGTTGATGTACCCATTTTCGACACAACTGCTTCCATTTTCGCTCTAATTTGGAACGGTCCAAAATCGCGCCATCAACTCTAGCAAGGGGGTACGATTCCGTGATTGCGGCGATAAGACCCACAGAGATTGTAGTGCAGCAGGACGGACGTCGGAAGCTTTTGCAATCTCGGGATAAGCATTATGAGTGCAATTTGTTCGATTGTTTTGTGGCGGTTCAATGGCTTGGCTCATTGGGTCATAAATTGGGAAATGTGCAAGGGTCCGTGCTTCTTCGCGGGCGAGCTTTAATTAAACTACTTGCGGTAGTTTCCTGACATTGAGGGGTGAAGGCAGATTCCTAAATGGAAATCATCATGTTGGTCTAAAATTGTTATCAGAACCAAATAAAAAGATTAACTTAAAGGTTTGATACATATTATCCTTGGAAATTATATCAATTTCCCTGATTATTTTTTTTTAAATTTTAATTAATCTTCTGCATTTTTATAAATTTCAGATAATTTCCTCCAATTTATATTCAAAGACCTCTTAGGTCAGCCATGGAGAAAAAGTAATTTTTAAGAAAATATATTACCGAATATAACGAGGATAGAACATTGACTAGAATTAGACTGATTTGGGGTCGCTGACCTCAAACTAAATTTTAAGAATAATAGTTAAAACTATTTTTGTGTCTGCTTAATTCGATAACCTTCTTCAATGATCTTCGGATAATCGAGCTTGGGATTATAAAAACTCTGGATAGATAAGTCTGGACTGTTTTTAAAATATAATACAAACAGCTTGTCATAAATGTAAATATTTATAAATACTATTTTTTCAAGGATGTAAATACTTGTCAAAATTTGGCGGGAGGTGTATTGCAAAAAAATAAATAAATAAATAAATATATAGCTAAATTTTTCCATACAAACAGCATTACAGTCGGTTTGCAATAATTAGTTTTCAAAATTTTAGTTTTAAAGAAAAAATATAATATTTTATTAACCCAAACACGTTGAAATCGTATTAAAATTTTAACGTTTTTTGGAAAAGACATAGAAAAATACTTCCAACAAAATAGCAAATAGCAAATCAAGAAAGAAAAAAAATCAAAAAATGTTTTAAAACAAAATTAAAAAAATGCAAAATTATATTTACAATCGAGAATTACTATACACATATTTTCATCAAGTGCACCATGTTCAAGTTATAGGCATTTAAAAGGGAAATTTTTCGAAAAATGTTCCCGCAAAAATATTGCCGAAGAGCTACGAATTTCTTGGCTCGCGATTTCTTGGAAATAAGAAAAACATAATTGAATAATTTCAAAATATAGACCAACATTTGAAAAATGTTTTATTTTTATGATTGAAATCTGATCCAGTAGTTTTTGAGATATCACAAGCTGAAAAACTAAGGCTAATTATTACATTGAGATATACTCATTTTTCACAATATTATCACTATTTAGTTAAACTGAACCTTATCAGCTGTATCTCATTAGCAAAGAAAAGAAACGAAAATTTTAGGAGCTTTCTCCGCTTTATGACAATTTTGTTTTCATGAGAATGTTTTTTTTTAAATTGAAAAACAACTGTTTTTTTAGAAATACAAAGATAATTGAAATTGACTATAACTTGGGGTAACTTATCAAATATGTGTAAAGTTTTAAATTGCAAATATAATTTTGCATGATAAAGAGATTTTTGTGTTTTTGTTTGACAATATTCCACATTTTTAACAATTTAGGGTCTTGGAACTTGGAGTAACTCTTTTTTGGTCAATTTCATTCTTTGTAAGGCCCTATCTCAGCAACCAAAAATTGAATTTACAAAGTTGAAAAAGCAAATTTTAGTAAATTTTTCGAACATTTCGAATGCTTGTCTATTTTTTGTTGACAATTTATTGAATAATTTATCCTAAAAAAATGTTTTGGAATATTTTCCAACCGGTAAGGTTTTTTTTCAAGATTATTATTTTCAAAGCATGCCCTTATGTATGCCACACAAAGTCCACGCTCTATTTTGGAAAAAAAAGTTTTTTCAACAGTGTTTAGAAAAATAGTTACGTTAATAATTTTAGTCTAAATTCCGGGGTCAATCATAGTTTTTCTTGTCAAAATCATATTTGAGATGTTCAAACTTTATTTGTAAATTTGTTAAATGTTCCAACACAAAAGTAGCTGATATAGTTTTAAGAAGAAAAATATCAATGTTTATATTTAGTTAACTAAGTTTATAAGCTTTTAACAAAATACATATAAATTTTAGGTAAATTTTTTAAAAAGTTGGAATTTAGCATGAAGTTTGTTAAAACTAGTTTTGTTTATAAAATAATCGATTTATATTGTATTTTATACTGAATTCGAAGCACGAATCACAAGTTTTCACATTTACAATGAAATTTGTTCAAATGATATTGCCTATAAATTTGGGGATTTTTTAATTGTCTTTCTAAAACATTTATTATTTACAAACTTATTTAACCTTCTCCAAGTGAAAAATTGTCCAAAGAATCCGAAAATGCATTCCGTTTTCCGATTCAAAAGCATGTTCATTGAGAAAAAAAATAATGACTTTCATCAACATTTTCTTAACTGTAGTTAACCAACTTTTTAAACTTTGCAAAATTTTATGAAAAGTTCTTTTTGAGGTACTTTGAAGTTTGAACACTTCTCTACCACGGTCAGTATGGTTCTGAACCATTCCGTACGTATTTTAATTGTACTCTTCATTTTTGTGGAAAAAATAAAAGTCCTGTCAACTTATCATCGTCACCCCGGCATCAAAGTCACCCCGTTTCACGGTAGCTAAAAAAATGTGCACTTTATCAAAATTTTACATGAGTACTTTTCGATTAAGAATTCTGTTTCACATCTTTAAATGTTATTTTGATTTGTTTTGAATGCATTTTTGATACTAAAAAAAAACACTTTTTTTACAAAAAAAACATAGCTTAACCAAAAACAAAACATTTGTTATACCCTATAGCTCAAAAGTTGTCACTTTTTGTCAACTAAAACAAATAAAAAAAAACAGAATGTGGTTAAGTTTGTCAAAATCGAGGTTTAGTGTGAAAAGTTATTAAAAATGGGTATTTTTCTAGAATATTTTTTCCCTAAGGGTCCCGGAGCACCAAAACTTCTTAGCCCGGTGGCTTCCAATGAATCATAAATCAAACAAACAGGAACGGGAGCGGGGGATCACCTAGCTCAAACTCAATCCAAATCAACGAATCATCTTTGTGGTTAACTTTACGCAGTTGGCCTGGCCGTTTAAAAAAGAAGGATATTGGAAGCAATTACCCCTACATTCTTCAGAAATAGAATGAAGCTGTTTTGCCTTCCTCACGTTACTGAGGAAAGGCTATAAAATCACTCGAAAAATGAACTTCTCAATTAGACCTCCTAGACCCACCTTCATATATACCTATCGACTCAGAATCAAATTCTGAGCAAATGTCTGTGTGTGTGGTGGGATGTTGATCAAAAAATTGTCACTCGATTATCTCGAATTTGGATGAACCGATTTTGTCCGTTTCGGCGTCATTCGATCCGTCTTGAGGTCCCATAAGTCGCTATTAAAAATTATGCAGTTCAGTTAAGTACTTCAAAAGTTATGCTAAAAAAACAATTTTAGCAAAAGTCCGGTAGATTGTAAAAAGGGTGGTTTTTGTAAGAAAACCCGTCATGCTATACCTTTTCAGAAAGGTATTTAAAAGACCTTTCCAACGCGTCCATGACATTGAAGATCTGACCATCCTATCAAAAGTTATAAGTACTTAAGTGTAATTTATACGCTTTTTGGAGGCCGGATCTCAGATATGTTGATGAAAACGTTGTCCGGATCTCTTATGCGACCTATCGTTGGATAGGTAATCAAAAGAGCTTTCCAATGCGTCCAAAACATTGAAGATCTGACAAACCTATCAAAAGATATAAGCACTTAAGTGTTATTTAAGCACTTATTCGAGGCCGGATCTCAGTTATTTTGATGAAAATGCTGTCCGGATCTCTCATGTGACCTATCGTTGGATAGGTATTCAAAAGACCTTTCCAACGCGTCCAAAACATTGAAGATCTGACAACCCTATCGAAAGTTATAAGCACTTAAGTGTTATTTACGCACTTTTTGCATTTTGGACAGCACCCTTTAAATTTGAGGAAGGCGCCAACCACCTAAGGGTGGATTAAGTAACGTTTTTTTAATAGTCCTAATCATAACCAACAACTTTGCCGAAGACACCAAATCGATCAGAAAATCCTTTCCCGAGTTATTGATTTTCGCATGTTTTAATAGCACTTTTGTAAGGACTGCCCTCAAATTTTGTATGAAGACTTGTGTGAAGAAACTAATAATGCAAAATGGCCTATTTTAAAGTGAGGAATCGATGAAAACAAAATTCATATAAATCAAAAACAGTAATGAATTCGCGAAATTCTACAGTATTAATCATCTTTTAAAATATTTATTGGTAAGGGATGTAACGGATAGCTATTATTGCTTTTTATATCAATATTTTTTTAATTATATTTTTGTTTACAAATACGTTATATTTGGTTTTATTTAGTGTTCCAAGTGTTGTAATATTTCATCAAGATAATCTAATAAATTTTAATCCAGTCAGCAGCGTGTAAGCAGCGTCGCTTGAGTTTTTCACAAATTTGCATTGATTTATTAAATTATATTTAAAATTACACATAAATTTCGAACGCATATTCTACCAAAATTCCAATGGCATTGTAGCCGTGCGTAACTTAAAGTTTTCGATCCAACCTCATAATTGCTTCCAGCATATCCTGATTCAACCTTTCCTTATCACTAAATAATAGATAATCAAAATTCATTTTAACCACATCAGATATCGTTCCAAACAAACCGCTTATCTCAACCCGAGTCCTAAACCCAGACCACTCAAGTTATTCAAGGTCGAACCGTAATCGTACTAAAACGCACATCGCCCAACCCAGCATGTGTGCTCCCCGCCCAGCCTATCTTGCAGGCGCAATAAAAATTCAAATCGTCCCCTGAATGTATGCATGCGGGGACCTTTCGCCTCATTTGAACTGAATTCTATTCTCTCACTGTCTCTGTTTCGCCATTGGTGGGCTGCCGGTCGCCGTCTTTTAGAAGTCTTTACCGCCCACCACACAAATTCACACACACACAGTCACACGATGTCAAAGTGTTCTACGCTCTGTTTTGGCAGACTTTGTTGCTGCGTTAAGCGAAAATTGTTTTTTTTTCTCGCTACCCACCCTTCTTCGACATTTAAATGTCATTGAGCCTGCTGCTGCACTCTAATCTTCGAATGTCACCCAGCACCACCCCACGTTAGGACTTGGATCTTTCGGAAAATATACGATAAGAGGAATTCCCCGACCCTCTCTTGCTGATTCTCCACAAAAAAGATGGGCTGATTAGCAAGGCATGGTTCTACTCGTTCTACCACTTTTGGCGCCTCATTTGGCCGGAGTAGCCACGGAAAGTTAAAAATTCGTTTTTTTGTAATTCCAAAAAATTTCAGAGCATCCAATCGCCTACCAATCAAACAAAAATAAACCCCTAAAAGTAGACGTCACACCTTTCCAGTGCTTCGTCTCGGATTGACACATTGACTGACTCAGTCTGTTCAGCTTGAGCAGTTGATTCGGCTAGAGAGCACTCCGCGAGAGAGAGAGCACTTGCTCTAAGCATGACATATTCCAAGATATATCATCAACCTGGCCTGGCTTACGACTACGATTCGTCGTCGCCGTCCCCGTTCAGCGACGTTCAGCCGTCTTTTAATTAATTTAATTGCACAGCACCTACACGCGCGACTTGCGCGCCTCATTCGCGGCCCAAAGGATGGTGGCGCGGCGATAACAAACGGAGGAAAATTGTGGGATTTTGGGGGAAACGGATTGGAAAATTGTTGATTTTCTGGAATTTACGTTTTTTTCTATTTGAATTGCTTTTTAAAATATATTTCAACAAATTATAAATCTATCTTTTACAATTTTGAAACAATATTTCAGATTATCACAAAATGTAGCGAAATTTGGACTAATTTTGAAATTGACAATTTTGTGCATTTCATCAACAGCATGACAACGACATGGCAACAAAAAAGGCTTCTGAGCAATTCGCTGAGATTTCGGTCATTGGATTTTTTTTGTATTTTTAAATCCGGCTGAAACTTTTTTGGTGTTTTTGGTAAGCCCAAAGAAGGCATTTTGCATCATTAGTTTGTCCATATAATTTTCCATACAAATTTGGCAGCTGTCCATACAAAAATGATTAATGAAAATCCAAAAATCTCTATCTTTTCAAGGAATTTTTGATAGATTTGGTGTCTTCGGCAAAGTTGTAGGTATGGATAAGGACTACACCGAAAAGATATGATACAGCATACATTTATTTTGTATTTTTTAATTTCACTTTTTGTCACTAAAACTTGTTTTGCAAAAAATAATATTTTTATTTATTTTTTATTTTTTGATATGTTTTAGTGAAAATCAAGTGCCATCTTTTTAGAAATTTCCAGAACGGGCAAAAAATCTTTGACCGAGTTATGAAGTTTTTGAAAATTTTCAACTTCATTTTTCGATGTAAAGTCAAATTTGCAATCAAAAAGTACTTCAGTGTAATTTTGATAAAGTGCTCCGTTTTCAAGGTATAACCATTTTTAGGTAATTTTTTTTGAAAAACAGTCGCAGTTATCATTTTTTTGAAATTAGTGCCCATGTGAAATATTTTTGAAAAGCTGAGAAAATTTTCTTTTTTGCTTTTTAGGACTTTTCTGCATTTATTTTGAAAAGGTGTTGCAATTCGATTCTGTTACTTTTAGTTCAGAAAAGCAGGCTATTTTGTCGTTCAAGGATAACAGGAAACGTAAGAAGTTTCACGACGAAATTGCAAAAAAAGGCATTTTTTTTTAAATTGGACAGGAAGTTGGCAAGATATAGTTCGTGAAGTTTCGCAGATTTCGCAAATTTTACGAGTTTTTTTTTTAATTACAAAATCAGCAATTTTGGATCATTAGTTTTTTTCCATACAAGTCTCTATAAAATTTTGAGGGGCTGATCATAAAAAATGGGCATGTAATGATTCGAAAATCTGTATCTTGTGAATGGATTTTCTAAGCAATTTGGTATTTCGGAATTTATGATTAGGACTCTGTCAAAAAAAAGCTACACGAAAAAATATTGATTTTTTCACGTTTATAGCTAAATGTTAGTTTCGCAAAATACGTTATTTAAAAAAATATTTTAGCGGTATGGTAGTGAAGCTACGAATTTTGATTGTTTTTGATGAAAATATCAATCATGTGATGCAAAAATTACTTTACAATTTTGTTCGGTATTATAAACTATATGTTAGAAAAAGGTTTAAACAGAAATGCAACAAAAATGTTTTTTTTTTAACTGAGTACATTATCCATTTAAGACTTAGTTGATCGTGGTGCTAGCTGCTGAGATAGAGTCTCTTAAAGTTTAAACTTTCATGAGAAATGAGTTTTTCTCAGTGTCACCAAGATTGCCTTAATTTTAAACTGACGATATCTCAGAAACATTTTTTATAGTATTCAATAGAAATAATTTTGAAATTTTGAAACCAACCTTCGAATTTTTAATGTTTAAAATAAGGCATTAGGTTATTTTCAATGAGAAGTACAAAAAATTCACATAAGTTACAAAAAATCCGGAAATTATATTCGTTGGAATTATCAACTCTTTAGAATTATGATGATTTTTTTTAAAGAGTGATTTTGAAAGTTATCAAAAATACACAAATGCAAAGTTATTAGAAATGAAGTTTGATTAGGGGCAGAAATAAAAAAATAGCATTTGAGCAGTTCTCCACTACCGAAAATGGATTTTAGATATTTTTTTTATTTGGCTCGAACTCGAGGACAATCAGTAAAATAGGTACCGTAAACTGGGGTGACTTTGATAGCTTATTATCGAACATATATGCAAAAATGTGACTGTTACATTGAATGTATCAAAATTAGTGGCCAAATCAAATTTCTATCAATGTCATCCCGGGCTATCAAAGTCACCCCAGTTTTCGGTACACGGATTTTTTTTGACGATTTTAAAATTTCCCAAAATCCGTATATTTTTAATTTGGAATTTTTTTGAATGTTTAAGGGGACATAAACCGCAACTTTCGAGGCATAGAAAAGTATAAACAAATAAATTTCCGCAAAAAAAAAAAAGTTTGGGAAATAGGAATTTTAGTAAAAATGAACTTTTATCAGTTTATAATGTAAAATCAAATTTGCAATCGAAAATTACTCAATATATTTTGTGGTTAAAAGCACCGTTTTGAACATATAGGCACTTAAAGCTACCTACAAATATTTTTTTTTGAAAGATTTAGAAAATTTCCAATAAAATTGAAGAAATAGGGGAAATATGCCCATTTTAAGCCTAATAAAGCGGTCGTGTTTGAATGATGCTGGATAATCTGGATTGTTCCTTTAAATTCACTAAAAGCAAGTACACCAACGAGTAGAGCAACTTTTTGTGAACATTTCTGTTTAATTTCACTTTTATTAAAAGTTATGCTATTCCTTTTACAAGCATTTAAAAAATATTTCAAAAATGCATTCTAATCAGTCGAGTGCACTGGGCCACGCCCATTGTCCTATTTTCAGCTTAGTTCTTTTTTTCTTCCAGCGCTCTTTTGGGTCTGCTTAGTGCTGCCAAAATTGATGAAATTTTAAGCGAACACTCACGAAAAGTAGCATTTATAGCGAAAGTTTCCTGGCAGCACTTGCTCACTCCAACAAGCGCTGCACCAGCGTGTTGGTGGTGTTGGAGGCCACCCTTTGTTCTTTATTTGCCTTCGCTTCTCGCTCGGTTTTCTTCAGCCTTTGATTGGAATGGATATTCAAAATTGAAACGTCAAAAGACTTAGCGCGTTTGTTTTTTTGATGGTGCTTGCTAATTATTTACATTTTTCGGGATTATTTTTCAAGTGAGTGACTAAGTTATGGTCAAAAGAACATGTTGCCGGTAGTTGGAAGCAATTTTATATCTTAAGCGCTTTGAATTCGTTAGCGCAAGTGAAAAGAGATTGATGGCGACTTTCGTTAAGCAGTTAACCTCTGATCTTGCGTTTGGATGTGTGTGCCACCAAAATGATGAGAAATGGTCTCGCAAAATAGAAATTATGATCAAAAGTGCATTAAATTTGATCTTTTTGGCCAGTAAATGGCATAAATTTGCGTGCTTACTCGAGGTGGTGCCGTTGCTGGTAAGTTTATAACCTAAATAGTATTTTTGGAGCTTAAATCGAGCATCAATCTCTCCATATGACGAAGATAGTAACAAGCAAAATGCCTTTACTTCTTAACAGGTTTTATAAAAGGTTTGAAATTTGCTTTTCTGTTTTATGAAAACATTGATCAAAACTTGCTGGGTTTATGATACGAAAGTTTTAAAAATATCTTTAAGAATACTTTAAGAGCATGGAACATAGTTTTATATCACACTTCATTGTTTCTCTTAAAGCTATCCCAGAGAGGTTATTTATAAGACTTTTAAGCATTGTCAAAACTGCTTTGAAACTAAATTAAAACTACTCTGTTCTATGAAAGCATATTTCAAGATTATTTGAACTTGATCTGTCAAATCACATTTTTTTGTACAGTCGGTCGTTTTAGTGTCAAAGAAACTTTTACCAAAATTTGTGATCCCGGTAAACAAGTGATACTTTTCGCCCGTTTCCGGCTCCAGCGCAGATGTAACGGAGTACACCTATCCGAGGGTGATCTCGTACATGCCGATTTGGTCCATTGACATGCATGGGCAGTAGATGTTTTTTTCCGACACGTGTTGATCGAGTAACACGAGAATCATAATGGGCGCCGATTCCGTAGCTACCGTGAAGCCGACGCGCAGAATCGACAAGCTACAAATCATCAGTTAGGCCATCCGTTTGTCCGTCAGAGCCTTTCGAGGATAAGCTGGATAAGGCGTTCCGAGAAGCGGATAAATTCGTCGCGGAGTGCTAGTGTTTTAACGTTGGTCTAGTGTTGTTTATTAAAATCAGTGTTGTTGTGTCGACGGTAAATTCCTATATGCGAGGAAAACTTATGATGATCCCAATCAAATAAATGAATAAAGAATATGAAAAAATGTATTTTGTTTTTATCCAACGATGAAAAATAACCATAAAAAACGTTTTGGATCTACCTCCTGCTAACTAAAATTCGCATGCGCTACGGTCGCAGTACTACGCCTTTTGCTCTTGGTTAAAATCGCCTTAAAGCTCACTGCAGTCTACATGTTCTTGCTTAATCTTGAACAAGAGCTTCGCAAGAAACAAAGCTCTTAAAGTTTCTTGTACAAGAGCTTCTTAAGAAAAATGGCCCTAATAACTGCTTTGAGTAAGAGAGAATAGTTTTTATGAGTTCAGCCATATTAACACGAAAAAGCAACGGCCAAAATGGAAGCCATGTTGATTTTTCAGAAAAAAAATAATTAATCGGTCCATCAAAATAAAAAATCGATGCAATTTTGAACGATTCATGCCTTCGATGCATATTTTTTCGAGGTATCTAAGAAAACTGACCAGTGAAATTTTGATGGCAAGAATTTTTCAGTTAGAACGGCTGCGTAAAGTCACAGTAATTTATTATTTTGATATTATTTCATACTTATCAATATAATGTTATCTTTTATCATTGGCCATTTGTGATTTATTTCATAAAGAATGATTGAATTTAACGAGATTATAATTAGAACTGATTTTCCTTCGACAAATCAATTTTATCTTCAACGAGAGAAAACATCTTTAATGAAAGTTTATTTCAGTCTTGAAAACCTCTTCTGTGCGGTTATAAATTTAAGAAGCTTGAGCATAAGTGTTATTTAAGCAATTAAATACACCTGCAGAGTGTTTTAAAAATTAATGTCTATGCTGATGAGTTTTAGATGACTCCTAATAAATGGTCATGATAACCTCCTAAAATAGTCCACTTTGCTCTTAACTCAGGTTTAATACTGATTTATTGTTGTCCTGGAGATAAAATGGCTTTATGATCATTTTTAGCTAAGATAACTTCAATCTCTCCTCAAGATAGGTACAAAACTGAAAATGTTACTTGGGTGATTAGAAAGGGTATATTTCCCCTAGGCTGTTGATATACAACGAATTTTTTAAAAAGCATTTACAATTTATTGGAATCAAGAATAACATTTGGAATTGGCGCAATATTGGATGTTTGGCCCTTTTGAAATGTCAATTTTGATTCCAAAACTTTCTAGATATTTCTACGGCCGATGTCGTAGAGAATTGCTTCTATTTGAAAGCAGAATCGTAATTTTAAAACTGTTAAAATATTCCTTCGACAAAGATGATAAACTTGCACAATTATTTTTTCAAACACAGAAATAGTTTCAGAGATATCGTCAAAGGAAAATTTTGGGCTTAAGGAAGAAACTATAACTATATTATTTATTTTATGATCTCAGCAAATAATGGTCCGATCAACGTTATCTTTTTTTAAAAAAAAATATTTTAAAGGATGAACGAGGCAAAATTCGTTAAGTGCCACTTTTTTTGATAATTTATTATAAAGATTGCCCTTAACCGCTAACTCAACACATAAAAAAACATTAAAGTTCTTTTTGGTGACAAATCGCACATTTTCAGATTGTTTTTTTCGATGCATTAAAGACAAAATCATCAAAATGGCCTTGTCTTACGTTTGAAAATAATGTTTAAACAATGCATTTTGCATGACGTTTTTGTCTTACCTTTTAAAACAATCTAAAAAATCAGGACCCAAAAACTATTAGGCTGGTGTATTTTTCTGGTTTTATAAGGCTGATTTTATTTTTTTAAACAAATATTATCATAATACTTTAACAACATTACATAACATAAGGTTGAAAAGTTGCAACGTGTTATGTAATGTAAGAAAAAAAAAGAATGTTAAGATGTTTAGTATTAAAGATCTTATTTGATAATAAACTCAAAAATAAACTTTACATAATGACTTTTAAATAGTTAACAAACGGTTGTATAGGGTTTTCAAACATTTTTTAATCTTTTAAAAGATTTTTTTGCTTCTCAATTTCAATGTAAACTATTAGGGAGGACACAAAAATTCATAAAAAAATAAAATCTGCAATGCTAAAATTAAAATTATTCAATGAAAAACTAAAAAATAGATTATGAAATATACAGAGTAAATTATTCAACGATTATTTTGATATTCAGAATGGTTTCTTTCTACAAATTTTCAATCTTAAGGCCACAAATTGCAGAAAGACATAAATCTTCAGGAACAAAAATATGTATATATTCTCCACGAAAACAGCATGATTCGAAAAAAAGTTCTCCGATAGGGCTTAAAACTTTTCTGGGGGTTCCTAGGCCGAAATAATTAGACCCATATTTTTTTGTTTGGCTATTAGGATGATCTACGCCGTGTTAGAGTGGTCCAAAAAATTGTAATTTTCGTTGATTTTCGCAAAAACATTTTTTATCAAAAAATCATAACTCCGCGCCATTTCAACCGATTTTAGCTGTCTTTGACGCAAATGAAAGGATATTAGATATGATTTTAAGGAAAAAAGTTTGAAGTTTCAAATATCTTGCCTGACATTTAAAATGGTCGTATGAAAACTTAAAATGCTGTTTTGAAAGTCTCGGGACCAAACAGCCTCTGCCTGAAAATATTTTTACCGGATTCTGCGGTAAATTTTACATAACGTATCAAAAAATGGTGCAGCCATTTTTTCAATATTCCGAGATACAAAAATGTGAAAAATGAAGAAAACGGGAAAAAACGATTATTTAAAATAAAACTGCGATAACTTTGAAATTAAAGCGATGACCTATACATGTTTAAGTACCAAAAGTTGCGTCTTAAATTTTTATAGTTATCGCAGTTCTTATGAAAAAGTCAATTTTTTCCCGTTTTTGTTATTTTCCCATTTTTGCGCGTGGCGCGTCGAAAAGCCCAGTTTTTTTTATTTTTTTAAAACGTATCTCGAAATATTGAAAACATAACTTGACCATTTTTTGATATGTTGTGTAAAATTTTCTTAGGAAACCGATTAACATATTTTCAGACATAAGCTCTTTGGTCCCAGCATTTTAAGTTTTCATTCGACCTTTTTAAACGTTAGAATAGATATTTGGAACTTCTATCTATTTTTCTTCAAAAGCATATCTAATACCCTTTCATTTGCGTCCAAGACAGCAGAAATCGGTTGAAATGGCGCGGAGTTAAGATTTTTTGAAAAAAAGTGTTTTTTAAAAAAAAATCGACGAAAATGGTCATTTTTCGAACCACCCTAACTCGGCGTAGGTCACCCTAATGGGCAAACAAAAAAAATACGGGTCGAATTATCGACCAAGGAACCCCCAGAAATATTTTGAGCTGGATCGGAGAACTATTTTTTCGAATTCGTGGGGAATTGCTGTATAACAATATTTTGTGATTATTTTTGTGTTAACAATCTTAAAACTCAAATTTTGTTTTTTTTTTTTTCTTTTTTTTAAATACTTTTTGAAACACTGAATTATTATACCTGGTAATTATTTTAAACAATTATACTTTTAACTCTACGATTGGTTGATTTTCCATGGTGCATAATGCTCACACACTTGAGCAACAACTAAAAAAGTGAGTCAGATCACAGCACGACACCGCACATTGCCGGATTGCGCGCGGCTCATTTTCACCATACAGGTTCATTCCGACCGATCGTCGATGATTTGTGGCCAATTGCAACCGCCACAAACCGGGAGCCATACCCAAATGCCCATACCAGAGTGACACAGTGTCACTCCGCGTTAATGTGACAACCTCCGCTCCGCCATGCTGCTACTTATTTGCAACGCTTCGTTTTTATGGCTCTTTTAGTTGCGGTCCCCCAGCTAAGGAGCCAGGGTATTTGAAAAGGCATTTGGTTTCACTTCTGTGTGGCTTCGAGAAGTTTGGGACAGTAAGAAAATTTGAGCCAAATTGTTAAAGTAATAATCCACAACGAAATTAAAAAAAAATATGATTAACACATCATTAATAAAAAAAAACAATTTAAATTTTTTTTTTCAAAAGTGCCCAAATTTCGTACGTTCTTTCACGTTTTGATCGAGCCCAATCCCCAAAAGGGTTGAAAAAAGCGCTTGTAATTAATAACACCCAGCTTCCATCGATCTTTGGGTTCCAATGTGGTTTGGAGCAAGTAGAAAAACGCGCGACAGATCAAATAAACAGTGTGATAAATAGTTGATTCGCCATTTTTTTCTTCTCCTCTTCTCGGTTTCCCCCCTCGGCGACGACGTGCCTTGCAATTCCGATCCGCCGCGACCAAGTCTGAGTCAGAGTCGTTGGGGCGACTTGTTATTGCTAATTATTGAATGTCTGTTTTTCTTGTATTTGTGTGATTTGTGTGCAAAGTGCAGCTTGGCAGTTCTTAATGAAATCAACATTTAAAAAGCTTTATCAAAAATAAATTAAAAAATACAATAAATTGTGATTCCACAGAGAATCAATCAATTTAAAAACCACCATTCATCATTCAAGTGCAAGAAAGAGATGGTTAAACCATTACTAATAGCCAACTAAACATCGACAACAACATTCATGACACTGTTTTTCGCTATAGCATTCGTCTTGCTCTTGTTAGCCGAGTTGTTCTTATTGATTGGCTGTCGATGCCTACAGAGCAAAACCATATGCCTATATTTAATTTCGGTTTTGAGAGAAGTAAGTTGGGACCGTTTTTGGTTTGGTCCCGCAGCGACGACGACGAAAGCTGAGTGGTGGCCTTTGCCTATATCTAGCAAGGCGTAAATTTTTAAGGCAAAACCAAAGTAAGTGAGTGTGGCTTTTTGGAGGCAATCTTTGAGGTTAATCTTGTTTTGAACCCACGGCGGCAGCATCTTTGCGTACTCTTGTTGGCTGGATTGGCGGTAATTACTGATGTTTAGGATGGGCGAATTTTGGTATTTTGGTATTTTTTTTAGACAAAAGAAAATAAAAGCAAGGTACTTATTGCATAAAACTTAAATAAACAACTAGATATTTGTATTTACCGATATAAGAGATGAAATGTGTTAAATTTACCTGTAACAAAAGAGAAAAAGATGTTAGTTAAGTAATAAAATTTGAGTGGATTTTGAAATTTATTTAATTTTTATTCGACTTTATAACATATATATGAAAAACTTTTAGAATTTTTTTTAATATTCTCAAGCAAAAAGAAACTACACTACACATACTGATTACTAGCATAACTTACCTAACAACCGATTGTTTTTGGACGAAGCATTGAAGTAATATCCTAATATTGCTATCTATTGATTAACTCCGTTTTGATTATTTTGCTTTTTCAGTTATGTTTACCACTGTTGATCACTCATCGCTATCATCAGTTTATGGTGCTTTTATGCACTTTTCCGTTTTGTGCTTCAACTTGTTCTTTTTTCTTAAAGCAATTATTGTATATTTTATGAAATCTGAGAAATTCTTTGTTTTTATAATTGCAATATTTTTTTTTCAAATCATAGTTTTTCTTGCATGGATGATTTCAGCCAATATTGTAAAAAATATGATTTTCGATGTTCGAATAATATAAAAACAAAACAGTTGAGTAGTTCTCTACGGAATCGGAATTTTCTTTAATTTTAATTTTTGCATTTTTTAATCCGGCTGAAACTTTTTTGGTGCCTTCGGTATGCCCAAAGAAGCCATTTTGCATCATTAGTTCGTTCATATAATTTTCCATACAAATTTGGCAGCTGTCCATACAAAAATGATATGTGAAAATTCAAAAATCTATATCTTTTGAAGGAATTTTTTGAACGATTTGGTGTCTTGAACAAAGTTGTATGTATGGATATGGACTACACTGAAAAAAATGATACGCGGTAAAAAATTGGTTGATTTTAATTTCACTTTTTGTCACTAAAACTTGATTTGCCATAAACACCATTTTTGATTTTTTTTTTGATATGTTTTAGAGATCATTAAAACTTTTCAGAAATTTCGAGAATGGGCAAAAATTCTTTGAACGAGTTATGATTTTTTGAATAAATACAGATTTTTTCAAAAAATCGAAATATTGGTCGCAACAATTTTTCAACTTCAGTTTTCGATGTAATCAAGTACTTCAGTGAATTTTTGATAAAGTGCACCGTTTTCAAGTTAAAGCCATTTTTAGGAAACTTTTTTGAAAATAGTCGCAGTTTTTCATTTTTTTCATGGGTACTAGACCCATGTTTGCCCACCTTTAAAAAAATATTTTTGAAAAGTTGAGAAAATTCTCTATATTTTGCTTTTTTGAACTTTGTTGATACGACCCTAAGTTGCTGAGATATAGCCATGCAAAGGTTCAAAAACAGGAAAATTGATGTTTTTTAAGTCTCACCAAAAAAATCCATCATTTTCTAATGTCGATATCTCAGCAACTTATGGTCCGAATTTCAATGTTATAACATGAAATATTTGTGAAATGTTCCGATCTTTTCGAAAAAAATATTTTCAAAATTTTTGAACCAAGACTAACATTTTAAAAGGACGTAACATTGAAAGTTTGAAAGTTTTGAAAATATTGTTTTCGAAAAGACCGGAAAATTTCACAAATATTTCATGTTATAACATTGAAATTCGGACCATAAGTTGCTGAGATATCGACATTAGAAAATGATGGATTTTTTGGGTGAGATTTAAAAAACATCAATTTTCCTAATTTTGAACCTTAGCATGGCAATATCTCAGCAACTTAGGGTCGTATCAACAAAGTTTAAAAAAGAAAAATAAAGAGAATTTTCTCAGCTTTTCAAAAATATTTTTTTTAAGTGGGCAAACATGTGCATTCATTTAAAAAAATGAAAAACTGCGACTATTTTCAAAAAAGTTACCTAAAAATGGATTTATCTTGAAAACGGTGCGCTTTATCAAAATTTCACTAGAGTACTTTTTGATTGAAAATTTGATTTTACATCGAAAAATTAAGTTGAAAGATTTTTGCGACCAATATTTCGATTTTTGAAAAAAAAGTATTGATTCGAAAATTCATAACTCGCTCAAATATTTTTTGCACAACGTGAAAATTTCTGAAAAGTTGGCATTTGATGTCCTCTAAAACATATCAAAAAATAAAAAATTGTGTTTTTTGCAAATCAAGTTTTAGTGATAAAAAGTTAAATAAAAAATCACAATTTTTTACCTTGTATCATTTTTTCAGTGTAGTCCGTATCCAAACCTACAACTTTGACGAAGACACCAAATCGATCAAAAAATGCTTCTTTGGGCATACCGAAGGTACTAAAAAAGTTTCAGTCGGATTAAAAAATACAAAAATTAAAATTGAAGAAAAAAGACCGATTTTGTAGAGAATTGCTCAAAATATTCTCGCAATTTTTTTTACAAACTCTGTCTTTTTCAACCGAAACTTGTAAAATTTGATTCAACAAGTATATTGTGATATTTTTTTTAAGATTGCACAGATTTGTTTAAATATTATTGATTTTTAGAAATCAATTAAAAGCAAACATTATTGTAAAAGTTACAGTCGTTTTTCCCTTTTTCACCGGTCAATGATTTAACGGAGGAGCAAAAAAAAATAGATTGTAAAAGTGAAATTCATCACGGTAAAGAAAAATATTGAAAAAATAAATTGCTTTTTACTTGATACTCTAAAAAATATTTTATCAATTTTATTTATGAAATTTACTTAATTTTTAGTAGGTTTAGGTTTGTTTTCTGTTCGGATTTTGAATAAAATTTTGAAAATTTCGTTACAGATTAAATTATTTTTGCCTATTGATTTTAAATTTAGTTTTTGAAAAGTTAGATGAAAACTCTGAAAATATTATCACTTGGGCAAAATGTTGCAAAAAAAGTTATTTTAATTGTTAGATTGTTTTGTTGAATTTGGCTTTGATATGAAATTCAATAAAATGTAAAGGATAAAATAGTAGCAAATCAGCGAAAACTGTTTAGCTATATTAGTCGAACATTAAAAAAGCAGCTCAATAAATGACAATACGCATGCCCTACATTTTAGTTTCAAAATAGATACAGAGCCCATCCATAAACCAAGTGGATTTTTTTTAAATTACTAAAAGTTTTTTTAGTGTCACGTCAGGCCCGTAGCCAGGGGGGGGGGCTTCCGGGCTGCAGCCCCCCCCGAAATTTTTTCCATTTTTTTTTAAAATTGAACTACTTTAAAAAAATCTTAAATCAATGATTGTGCATTCTCTTCCCAGAAATAATTTGTAAGATAGAGAATCAAGAATTGATTGATCAAACTAAGTAATTTGCCTGTCCATTGCCGGGCTCAGTTTTTGTAGATTATGGATCCAAAATTTGGATATTTAAAAATTGAGCTGCAGATTTGAACATTGTTCCATTCAGTAACATCTCATTTATCTTGTAGTTTTAGCATTACATTGGTTAGGATGGTCCAAATCTGGGCTTACTTGGGGCTATCCCCTGAAATCAAAGATTTACGCATCACTAGCCTAAGTTCCAAAATTTGAGCTTTTTCTGACCACTGACCACCAAGTTTGGGCAAAATCGTCAAATTGTATGGAGAAAAGCAACTGTTTCAGTTTTTGACCAATGGAAGGCGCAATAACTATCCAGTTCTTATCAATTTTCAGATCTAATATCTTCTTTAAATTTGGAAAAACTTTCCCGAAGACACCTTATTTTTTGGGTTTTTGCTAAAAAGTTATTAATCTTCGAAAATAGCAATTTCCGAGCGGACTGCTCTAAGGGGCTACATAGAAATAATTACCGTCATCTGGGGCGAATCGGGACTACAGTCTGAATAGGGACAGCAAAAATCCTTAGATCTTGTTGTCTTATTTTTGATTGTAGAACTTAAGTATGACCCCTGAAGAACCATAAAATAATTTAGAATTTTTGGATTCAATGTGGCGGTCAAAATGGAGGTCAAGAAATATTTCTGGTGTTTTTTTTAAAGGTCTAATAAACCAAATTTCCAGTTTTTGCTTTTTGGGTGCTTTTAAACCGTCAGGGGTATTAAAAAACACCCAAAAAGCAAAAACTTGGTGTATTGGACCATTAAAAAAACAGATGCCGAATTTGATGTTAAAAACAAGCAAATAAAACATGCCGATTTCATTTGTTCCTGATTCGGTTATCCGAAGTCCTTCGAACTTCGGATAATCGAAACTTTGGATAATCGAGGCTTCGGCTAGTCGAATTTGGATTGTAAAATTAATAGCCCTCCTTTATTTGCATTAAAACCTTTAAACTGTTAATACATGTTTTTCTCTACATTTTCAAAATTTATCATAATTTCTCAAAAATATTTAGATTTTGTTTTCAAAAACGAAAGCATTTAATATGAAAAACATTTGAGTGAATTTTGACTATTATCAGAAATACAATTCTAATTTTATCGTTTTGGTTTTAAGAATATGGTTAGTTACATATCTAAGACCTTAGAGAAAAATGCTTGAGAAATATCTGTGTGTATTTTTTATTACTTTTTCGTAAACCTTTTTCCGAAACCACTCGTCCAAAATTCTTTCTTTTGGTCACATTTTTAGTTTCCACCGTGGCCAATCTCCAATTTTTATTTAATATATCAAAATCGGAAGATCAACTAAGTGAATACTTATTATCAACTAATTTTCACTTTGTGCATGAGCTTGCGATTTTTAAAGGAAGAAATAAAATGATAAAAATATTCAAAACGTTAAAAAATTTAAGCTTGGATTCAAAAACTCTGAAATTAAATTAATTAAACATCACTTTCAAATTATATAATTTCTGATCAATAATTCATTTTTAAACTATTTAATTTCTATTTTTTGATTTTACAGATTAGAATTTGCATTTTGAAAATTTTAAAATTTCTTTATTATTTTTTTATAATTTCTTATTTCTGAATATCATTTGTAAATATTTTCCAAAGTTTATGTTGCCACCTTTTCAAAATGGACCAAAAAACAGAGAGCAAATACAATATTTAAAAAAAATAGCTTCACAATTTTAATGGAAATAACTTATTTCGATTAAGTCTTTTTAGGACCAGCGACCAGGTCGGTTCGGAAAACAAATTTGAAATGTTTTTCCTGCTTTGATAATCATATACGACATGTTTGGGCTCGTTTAAAAATATTTAGAATTTTTGTAACATGTCGCGGAACCGCGGAAAGTTTTTTCTCACGAAAAAAGGATTTCGTCATCAGCTAGATATTTTGAAAACTAATTATGCAAAACATCTGTACTGATTTAAAGTGTGTTTTGAAAACTTTTAAAATAATAAAACCATAGCTTGTAGTTTTGATTTGTAACCCTCTCAACTTTGGTCAGAATTTAGTGACATAAACTTCAGAATAATATTCGCAACGGCTAATTGAAAATTTTTCACTTTCAAATTTCTAAATTTTCATAATTTTTGATTTAATTTTTTTTGGTATAAGACAAAGAAATGCCAGAAATCAAAAATAAAAATAATAAAAACATAAAAAATTTAAGATAACAATTCAACAGAATAATATCAAAAAATCTGAAATTCCAAAAATTAAAAAATCTAAAACTGAAAAAATAATAAAATAATTGATACTTAAGAAATCCTAAACTAAAAAAAATATCATTTTAAAATTAAGTTATTCAAAATCCAATAAATTATGTTTTTTCAATGTTAATTTTTGGATGCTTTAAATATTTTTATGTTTGAATTCTAGTATTCCTAAATTAATTTATATTTACCAGAAAATTAAGTGATTTTTGTAATGGCTTTTCCCTTATTTCAGCATTTTAAGATTCAGCGTTTTGATAGTCAGCTTCATGAGGCAATTCTTCAATATTATTTAAGCGAATACATTATTTTCAAACGTTATTTTCAGTCGCATCCAAATAAACAAATCAAAATCTCATCAACACATATTGCTCCCGAAGAAATATCAAACGACGCTTTTGTTTCTGTTCCTTTTCAGCTGCGTACCGCTTAAGAGAAGTCTTTTCGTAAACCTTTTCTTGACCGTTCCTTGAGATTTTTTTGTATGGAGTTTTAAGAGTCTCCGTACTACAGGACATTTTTTAAAATTTTCGTTTGAAAGTAAAATATAGTTCTTGTAGCAAAATTCAGACTAAGATTTGATTTACAGGAAAAATGTAATTGATTTAATAATTCTTACATAAAGTATTCTTTACTTAAAAAAAAAAAAATAAGATGATAATAACACATGATAATTTAAAAAAAATCAGAAATTCCAATAATGAAAAAAATCAAATAAATAAAAAAATATAAAATAATTACAACTAAAAAAATCCTTAAATTATAAAAAACATTTTTTATCATTTTTAAATAAAGTAATTAAAAAAATAATTTTCAATCATTTCAATAAATTATGTTTTAATAATCTTATTTTTTTGATGCTTCGAATATTGGTATGTTTGAATTCAAGTGCAGACTAAGATTAGATTTACAGGATAAAACTAATCAATTTATGAATTCTTACATAAAGTTTTCTTTATTTTTAATTTAGCAACGTTTCGTAAATATAAAATTTCTAAACCATTCCTAGAGTCAAGATATTGCTTGAACAAACATCGATTTTAATAAATGGTTACAATCCTAAATTATTAAACATGTATATAGATTAAAATTTTATTAAAAAATTATCTTTAGAATTGAGATCTGATTAAATTTTTTTGTCATGTTTTAAAATTTTATTTTTGCTCAAATTCTGGACCAATTTTCAGAATACAATGAGTAATGAATTTGAAAATGGCGTTTAGTCGGAATATTAAAATTAAACATGATTCGTTTTAATGTTTGATGCAATCGAGGAAAATTTTAACGGTTACATATGCATTTAAAAATGGTTACATATGCATTATTAACAACTCTTCCAGTGAATATTTTGGCGTTAAAAATTGATTTAATACATTTTATCTAAATTTTTTAACACATTAAAATTAAACACAGGCACTGATTTTTTTTCTTCAAATATATTTTTATTATAGGCCTACACAGAAAAAAATGTGAATTTACTCGACACGGAAAAAATGAATCACATGTAAACTCAGTTGATGTAAACTTGAGATTCGACGTAATTTTTTTGTTGCCATGGAGACACTTCAGAAGCTGAAATTTCAACGATTATATTTTTGTATTTCATTAAAATTATTTATTTTTGAGAGCACCAGGAGCTTTGCAAAATATGAAATGGCTTCAATAGCTTAGAACAATTAAAATAAAACATTGTTTAAGTTTGTTTATAAAATTTTAAGAAAAACAAATATTCCAGTTATGAGTTTTATGTTGTGCTAGAAAAAATGAAAAATGTTAAATAAACCATCACAATTATCACACAGCTGAAAATGTAAATCCAGACGGTTTAAAATTTCTCTCAGTATAAAATACAGAAAACATAATACTTATGGTTAGATAAATCGATATTTCTTTTAAAAAAAAATTATGCTTTCAAAAATTTGATTCAAGTTAAGTATATTTTAAATTTAGCGACGTTTATCACGAAATTGGATTACAATTAAACAATTCAAGAAAATGTTAAAAAACACTTTCTCTACTCCTTTAATACAAACTAGCTGGTAAAATAAAGAAAAAAAATGACGAACGAGTTTCTTCAATAAATACATTGATAACTTAATATGAAAATCTTGGAAAACTTTTTTGCATACATTACATTAAAATTTTACAATTCATCTCAATAATTATACCACAAACCAAGTGATGGTATAAATGATTTGCTGATTTTTATACTCCTTGAATTTTTGCACCCAAGCCCCCCCCGAACAAAAATCCTGGCTACGGCCCTGTGTCACGTTGAACGTTAAACGTTGAAAGTTAAGATTTTTCAAGTTTATTGAAAACAATATTTAATAAAGCATAAAAAGTAGATTCTGCAAGTTTAACATACACCCAAAATTCAGAGTCGAGATAATCGTTCTCTCAAAATTTATTGAGGGCTCAGTGCCAAAATCGATAGAATAATGGTACCAACTCACACCATCATAACAAATGAGTTCATTCGTTAGTTGAATCAATAAATCTCCAACAAGTGTCATACATTGACTTCTGACTTCTCCTTGGTCACCAAGCTGTGGTGGCCGAGGCAGCTAAGTCATTGGATTGGTTTGTCAAAGGTCTCTGGTTCGATTCCCGTTGTCGACACTTTTGGTTTTTTGTTTGACGGATGAACTTTTTTTGCAAATGAACCTCGAGAGAATAGTTCTATCGCCCATCTCGAGCTGTGTTCTCTGCGTCCGTGAATGGTACCACTATTCTCTCGACTCGAGACCATCATTCTCTCGGACTAGCGCTGCCAGTTTTGGGTGTAACATTTTGATAGTTATTTTAATATTTTTCTCGTTTCGCGATATTTCCGTGAAATTTGTTGTTTTGAAATGCAGGTCCCCGTAAAATTTGCAATTTTTGAGCGTGAAAAATAACTAAGCCTATTTATTAGATAGATGAGTCCAGAAAACATTAAAAAATGTATTTTTAATTAAATTTTATACAAAAAGCGTGATCGGGGCAAAATGCACCGGTGTGATGCTCCTTTGTAAAAACAGCGGTGTCATCTAGTGGTGACTAGTGAAAACTGCTTTAACCCGGTGCATTTTGCCCCGTTGTTGTGTTGCATTTTGCCCCAAAGTTGGGGTGCATATTGCCCGCATGGTTATTTGAAATGAATCAAACATGTTTTTCAAGAATTTGATATTTTCGATCAATTTTGAGATTTTCAAAGACTTTTTTCACATGGATGACCAAGAATATTAGTTGTTTTGGAACATCGAACAAAATTCTTCCATAAAAATGCTGTTTTAGTTGAAAAATTACAGCTTTCTCTCTCCCACTAAGTGTGAAAATTGGCCAAAGAGATTCCAGGTCAGAACGTGTTTGACACAGGTACGAGCTCGTAAACATTTTCAATTATATTTCGGGACTCCAGCAACCAAATTCAACCAAACTTTAGAACAATGCCCAGAATGGTCAACCAAACAAAACGTGTTTGTTATTGTTCAAATTGCGTGCTCTCGGTTTTGGTTATTCAAGGTCAAACATTAAAACGCGTTTTTCTCGGAACGTCAAAAAGCGACGTACGACAAGATAGCAAGACAGCGTCGAAATACTATCAGAATGAAATATAAACGAAACAAGATAAATTGCAATTAGAGGGTTAAACAGCCGAAGATATGTGCATTTCCTAAATTTGGCATAAAGTTATAAATAAAAGGTAGAAAAAGAATCTCAACGCATCGCAACGCTCTAACGATCGATTTTGCTCAAAATTTGGAATATAATTTGGTAGCAAACTAAATTTTTAAGAAAATGCGACGTCGATCGAATACGAGAAAATATTTATTAGCTTTCATCTGACCATCTTTTGGTATCTTTTAAACAACCTTCGAAAATAAGTCTAATCCAAAGGTAAACAAACAAACAATTCTTTTTCTCCCACCCTAATCCAATATTAATAGCAAAACGAGAGAGAGAGACCACGACACTTTGTCCTACAGTCGGCAGGTTCTGTTATTACTTCATCGTTTTTGGCCCAAAAAAAGCGCTCGAAGGTGGTGGATTGCAGCAGAGGGGAAAATTAGAAAATTAGTTCACCCGCCCAAAATAGGCCCCAACAATAACAACAACACACAGCTTAATATCAAACACACACACACACTCTTATTTTCTGAGGACATCAGGTTGACATTTCAAGCAAACAGTTCAGCATCCTCGCAGCGGCAGCAGATTAGTTCGGGCTTCTTTTACTTTCGCATGTGTGTTACGGCGGTTGCAGACCTTGCAGGCGCACGCTGCCTAACCTGACACTAACACGTTTGACGTTCGTTGATGATGTTGTTGTCGTTGTCGCCGGGGGTTGGTGTTGATAGGTTATCCGTTCTTCTTTCCCTTTCGTTTCCGGAGCACTACGTTATCACTTCTTTACTACCCCCTCCCCTTCCTCTTCCACCGTTTAATGGCCTGTGTCACGTCACGCACGAAGGTGTGTTTTGGGGTTTGCCTACCTTGCAGGCGCTTTCACAGCAAAACACACACACACCGTTGAAACACGAGCGCACGTTTGTTACGGGGTGAAATGGACCGTTGCTCGGGGATCACCAATTACCGGCGGGCACTCGGAATTCGTTTTTCGTTTGAGGTTATGTTTCGCAGGACGTCGTAGCGCGCGCGTTTCGACTTTGAGGTTAGAAGGGAAAACCGTCGTCGCGGGATGTTTAGGGTTTTGGTCGGTCGGTGATTGGTGTCTGCACTAGTCTGACGCTAGTCCGAACTTGGAGTGGCAAGTGCCAGTCTAGCTAGCTATCTGTCGTCGTCGTCGTCGGTTCGGGTCGGTTCTTCTCTTCTGAAAAAAGCTGTTGGCTCTCTGCCCGGCGGCGATTTCGCTCTCAGGGTCTCTCTCTCGCATGTTAAATGTTTTGTGGAATTGTGCTGGGGTGCTCGTCGTGTGGTAGGACAAGTCAGTTGGCAAACGAAGGGTGGGTACATGTCGGATTTGGGATTTGGGGACGGACACCGGTGGCGGTGGCAGTAGTAGCTTCTAGGCGTCATCAGTTTGATTTGGTGGCAGCTGCCGATGTTGCTCCAGTGCTGCAACATTAGGACCAGCGAGTGTTGATTGCAGTCAGCGTATGTTGGGACAAGTGTGCACGAGAAGTTAGAATTGGAAATTCTTACAGATGAAAGAGAATACTTCTGAAGTTTGATTTTATTTAAGTTGGCTAAGAAGTGCATCATTTGTATAACATTTTTTATTCGGATTTTAAGAATTCAAGTTTAAATTTTGAAGATCTGACAACCCTGTTAATTTATACCTACTTAAGGGGTTACATGCATGTAATACGGCAAAAATATCAGAGGATGGTCTGAGCACATACTGATTTTTTTTTAAACTGATTTCAGGGCATTATCATATGAATTTCCATTTATTCACAAAACAAATTTGAAGATTTTGGTTGTATATTTGCCAAATTATAACTATTTTAGGTAAGCAGTTCCGAAAAACGGGTGCCACGATATCTCAACACTGACCAGATCGGCTCAAAATGTTGGTGAAGACTCGTTAAAATGTTCCCGTGTGCATGACGAAGGCCGATTTTCAAAAAGTTTATTTTTAAAAAAGATATTATTTCATGTTTATCATATATAATACCCCTGTTTATGATTTTTGTTTTTTTCTCTAATTTCGAGAGAAATTTAGAAAAATATTGACAATTAACAAATGTTTTGAACAAAAAAAAATGTGAACTTAAGCATCCATCAACTTACATAGCAGTGACTTTGACCTCTTGCGATTTTCGAGAAACTTTGTCCTAAGGGGTTATGTTAGCCCCTGATTACGAATCCAAAGTCCATTTACTGATGTTTCGTGACGGTGGGTGTTTTTAATTATATCAAGTTTCAAATCGTCATCGGATAGACATTTTGCGTCAAACAGTGTATTCATAAAAAAGTAAAAAAAAATTAAAAACTACAACAAAAAAAAAAATCACAAAATACCGTATTTTTTCATAAATACTCAAATTTTCTAAATTTGAAAAATGGGTATCAAACTAAGCGAAATTGTGTAATCTTCTCACTTTATTGGAGTGTTTTTTTTGAAAAAATAAATAAAATTTTCACAAATTGTCTTATTTTTTTGAAAATACTAAAATTTTTAAAATGGGTATCAAACAAAGCGAAATTTTGTATGCTTTTACTCTATTGGAGTTTTTTTTTGATTAAAATTATCACAAAATAATGCATTTTCAATAATAATTTTTTATTCAAAATTTGAAAAATGGGTTTTAAATGAAGCAAAATTTTGTATGCTTTTCACTTTAGTTGAAATTTTTAAACTTACATTTTCTCAAAATACCGTTTTTTTCGAAATGACTCAAATTTTCGAAGCGAAATTTGAAATTCATTATCTAAATATTAGATAGTTTCTTGAAAATTGAAAATTTATTTACAAAATATCATTTTTTTATGAAAGTTCCAAAATTTTCATGATTTTTAACATGGGAATATAAATATGTAGAAAAATTTTGTTCGATTTTCACTAATTTATAGTTTTTTCAAATGCTAAAATTTTCAAAAGATATCAAACATTTCAAAAATATTTAAAAAAAAAATATAAATTTGGTGAAAATTTTAGTTTTTAGCAACAAAACTCTAATTAAACGAAAAGGCATTAAAAATTCCGCTTTGTTTGATAACCATACTGCAAATTTTGAAAATTTGAGAATTTTCGAAAAATACGGTATTTTGTTAAAATTTTAATATTTTCCAAAAAACTCTAATAAACTGAAAAAAGCATACAATATATCATTTCGTGCAAATCAATGCAAATGACGGAAATTTAAATATTTTCGAAAAATACGGTACTTGTCAAAATATTAGTTTAAAATAAAAACAAAACTCTAATGAAGTTCAACGCATACAAAATTTCGCTATTCATATTATTAATTATGAAAATTTTAGTACTTTCGGAAAATACGGTATTTTGTGAACAATGTTTAGTATTCACACTTTAAAAATTTATTATTTTTTCAAGGAACGAAATTCTTAGTGAAAGCATTGAAAATTTAATTCCTCGATTTTAAAAGATTAAAATAACGAGTTATTGTCCATTATCATCGATAAAATTATCGCCGATAGAATTTTCATTATCATTAGATCATTAGATGATAATTATTATCGACAATGATTATATCGATTAACAACCTTGGTATTTTGTTTGTTTCATCTGCAACAAAAATTTTCATAAAAAAATATTGTGTATTTTTTTATTTTACAAGGTTATTTTAAAAAAATACAAGCTTTTTGCTTTAAAATTTTTACAACGTTTTTTTTTAATTTCCAAACTGTTTATTAGAAAATTTTGATCTCAAAACGAAAACATGATACATGATATTTTTTATGGCTGTTTGATTTTAGTTCTTCGATTTGGTAGACAATAATAAATTTGATGAAGTCATTTTAGAATATTATAGAGTTAAGAATAAAGATATGGAAAAAATCTCCTCAGTTTCAAGATATTGATTTTTGAATTCGATGAGTAAGGTAGTTTAACTTATTGCATACATAAGTATATGTAAATTTGGTAATTTATAGCGCGAAATGTCAAATAACATACAAACAACTAGATGAAAAAGAAACTGAAAAATTTATATAAAAATCACAAAACAGCCAAAATTATAATAAATGGATTTTTTTTAAAATCGAAATAAAACTGAAACTTAAAACGTTTGAATGGTTATTGCACTCAAAATTACAATTTTCATTCTAAATGAATTGAAATTTCTTGAGTTTTATTTTTATGAAACACTGAATAAAACCATGTACTGTTTTAGTATCATGTTGAATCTCAAATAAAATCGTTACAATGGGTTTCAAACCTGTGTATGAAAATGCTTTATTACTCTGCACAGAAAAAAGAAGGTAATATTATCAGAAAATGGTAACACATTTTGTGTCAATAAAAAAAATGTAATATTGCATCAGAAAATGATGTATTTACATCATATCTGGTGAATATTCATCAGGTTCACATTTTTAAATATTCTATAGATTATATTACTCAAAAAAGAGGTTATATTCAACTTACCAAATTTCCAACACTCCAAAAATCAACTTTTTCTTGCTGAGTGCTAATGTTTAAAAGAACGCCAATCCCGACTGAAATTGATCTCAAACAAACTTATCATTTAATCATTTGATATAAAAAAGTAAATAAACATTAAGTTTATGTTTGAATAATAAACAAACACATTTAACATTTTGGAAAGAAATCCTATATAATTTTCAAAGACCTGTTCTTGTTTCAAAATTCACCTGTTTGGATAAAAAACAAGTTATTTTTAAAGATTTTGTTTTACATGAAAGTATTTAAAAATAATGCATAAAAATCTTGTTTTTTGTTTGCTGATGGGTTTACTTTAATTTTATTGAAAAGTTCCAAACTGTTTTAAATTGTTTTAAATTTGAAAAGATCTAATTTTCTTTTCCCGTGCTTTCCCTTTTTTTACGTCGCCAAAGCCAATTTTGAGTGTGATGATTCAGTGTAGTCACCTAGTGGCGCACGTGTAGCCTAAATGAAACGATTTCACTATTTCATGGTTAAAGGTTTACAGCGGCAGTCGTTGCGTTCTCCCCGTGGCGTTTGCTCTATCATTCTCGCTATTTATTTACTCTCACCGCCTAGTATATTTCAGACATTTTAATGGGCGGGAAAACACTTGCAACGATGCCGCACACGAAATCAACGGCACCGTGTCCTCCGAGGGACCACCGCCGGATTATGGTTGGCTGCCCAAACTGGCTGCTAATTGGCCACCAGGGGAAAACTATATTTGTTTTCAATTGTGAAAATAAAACAAATATAATTTAAAAAAAAATCTTTTGAACATTAAAATATCAATATCAATGAAGGAAAGTAAACGAATTCCACTCAAAGCACCACTTCAAAGTGATAGCATGAAAAACACCTCATTAGCAAAGAACCTGCGGCAGAACAAGTAAAAAAATAGCATACAAAATTAGAAACTTCAGCTCAGACACAACAACACTACCAAGAGGAGAGAAGAAAAATGCTGTGAACACTACTTCAAATAAACAACGTCAACTTGTGTTGTCCCTTTTCACCCCCCTAAGGACACGAAAAAGAGGGAAAATCACTCCCAAGCCCACCCGAGAAACCCATTGACCTGTTTCCTTCCGGCCGGCGGCGGCGGCAGCAGCTGCATCCAAATCCCACCCGAAAAAAGAAAAAAAAGTAAGTGCAAACAAACAAACAGACCCAGAAGCCGAGAGAAAGTCATATGTTTCTGGTGGAATGGCTCGTTGGGTCGGGAAAATGATCCCTCGCTGCAAGAGCTTCCGGCTCCGGCTGCTGCTTTCAGCTGGAAAATCCCCCCACGGGAGTGAGAAAAATGAGAAAAAGCGAGTGGAGGAGAGCGAATTTTCCGAGCCAATTCTCATTCTCTCGTTTGGGGATTGAATTCGTTGCTAGTTTTGAGATTATATTTTTTTTTGTATGGATTCTGCTTCATTCACAAAATTTGATGGTGGATGTCCGGCACGAGAGCACGTGTGTGCGAGGGGCATGGTTGTTTGTACGACTATGAATGTTGTGTAGCATAAGCTACTCTGACAATGGATGTTATGGTGGTGCTTTTTGAAATAAAACGAACTGATTTAAAAGAAAGTCGCATTCATGCTTATTATGGCATTTTTTAAATAATCACGCAGCTGAAACCTGTATGATTTTTTTCTATGTCCAGAAAATATTTCTTGTAATATTTTACGGTTTTATTGTTTTTTAGTATTACCATAAGTTTTACACTCTGCGACCTAATCATGCCTCTGAGGAATTCGATCTAAAAAAATGCCGAGAATCCCTTTTTCATCTAATTTTTGTTCTTAAAATATCAGCAAAAAGTGAAATTTTAATGGATTTTAAAGAGAAACCAGTTGAAATTTATATAAAATGCATTCCCCTGCGTTTAGATTCAATTTTATCATGTTATTTTTTCATGTTTTCCTCTCGATTTTTCTGGACGTTTGAAAAAAAAAAAAACAAAACCACATAAATCTTTTTTTTGCTTATTTTTTTTGTCAAATCTGAAGCTTTTGAAAATAATGATTGCAAAAAAACTAAACCAGAGTAAAAAATTAAATCACTTTTTTCATTCCAATGTTGAGACACTGTTTGGCTAAATTTTTGAATATTTTTATTTAATTTTTTTTGCCGAGCTCAGTTTTGAAAAGCAAAATGTCTATGCAACATTTAAGGGACCTGAGAAATCATTGACAGGTGAAGAAATATCGATGTGGCGATGATTGACATCCAGAAAGTCAAGCAAAACTACACCCAAACGAAAAATATATCTCAAAATCTGCAACAGTGAATTTGCTGCAGAAAATGTTATATTTTATTACATTTTTTGCAGCAAGCCCATAGAACATTTTTGCCCGCGTGTAAACACGTCAGCGATCTGCAGTTCTCACCAACACATAGAATGCTGGCGCGTCCCCGAGCAACAATCTAGAGAGAACATTATGTTCGCGCTCTGTCCCTCACCATTCATCAAGTGTCCATGACGCGGTGGTAGCGTGTCGGATCAGCAACCTAGAAGTTGATGGTTCAATCCTCGTTCTGTTAAGGTTTTTTTTTCTGCAATACAATCCATCTGCCGTCGGTAATGTCGATAATTGTCGGTAACGGGCAAAAATGTCATACCCCTATATCGCAAAAAATGCATGAGGACAGTTTTCATGCAGATTCTGATATACTTTCATGCTGCCATGCATCAAAATCATGCGACCGCCGTTTGGGTGTATTTAAATATGCCAATGTCGTAGTGTAAACAAAAAGTCTATCCTGCTCTCGTCAGTTGATGATTAGCAAGGTAGTTTACGATAAAATTATCGAGGTTCGATAACGATAACGATATTTCTATCGGCGATAATTTTATCGACGATAATGGACGATAACTTATGTTCAATATTTTTTTAAAATTGACTAAAACCAACCAAATTATCTTGAGGTTTCAAGCTTCCTGTTAGTAAATAGTTTTTTGATAATATGGTAAGGTTCAAAGTATAAATACTAAAAAAAATCACAAAATACCGTATTTTTTTAAAGTACTCAAATTTTATAATTTGCATTATGGGTTTCGAACCATTTGAAATTTTGCATGCATTTCACTGTTTTAGAGTTTTTTTTTGATGAA
This sequence comes from Culex quinquefasciatus, assembly GCF_015732765.1. Classification (NCBI taxonomy): domain Eukaryota; kingdom Metazoa; phylum Arthropoda; class Insecta; order Diptera; family Culicidae; genus Culex; species Culex quinquefasciatus. Next base: position 165,289,240 of record NC_051863.1, on the reverse strand, counting down.
ATACTAAAATATTCACAAAATACCGTATTTTCTCGAAAATACTCATTTTTTTTATAATTATGGGTATCAAACGATTCATAATTTTGTATGTATTTTTACTGTTTTAGAGTTTTTTGAATAAAATACTCATATTTTCTTAAAATACCGAATTTATAATTCGCAATATGGGTATCAAACGATTCCAAAATTTGCATGTATTTTCACCGTTTAGAGTTTGTTTTGAAGAATTACTAAAATTTTCACAAAATACCGTATTTTTTGAGAGTACCGGGGATCGAAGTAGTCTACAATCGGAGAAAGACGTCAAATTTTTTCGCTGCTGCTTTTTCTATGAATATTCGTTCCAAAAAATTAAAAGTGGTTCCGGAACTAATCAGTGCAGTGGTCAATGGTGTTGTTCGTGATGGAATTGCTCAAGTAGTGGTTCCAGTCAACCGGACGAAGCAGTTCACGCCGCAAACGGCCAAGCTGTACCGATCGGCGTTCATGCTGCGACAAAAGATGCTGATTGCCATCCAGAACTTTGAAAACGCATGATCGAGCTGATCGGACCCAACTGGCAAGTCTTCTACAAGAAGTGCTAAAGTATCGTCAGGACTTCCTGGACCAGTTTATCAAAAATTGCATGCTGACCGATCCGGACCTGCTCAAGAACATCATCAACCTGTGCAACAGTTGGTGCTCCTTCCGGTTATCCCCACGGTCAGCTTTCCCCAGCAGCAGCAGGAGAAGCAAAACGTCGTTGGAAGCGATTCAAATCCTAAAACTGAGAATCTTTACATTGGAAGCCGGAAGTGAAGTTCGTGTTTCAAAATTTCTTGAAAAATGAAATGGACCAGGATCCGATTCCAAATTTGGTGAGCCCGTTCTTTTTTTTTTCAACCCAAACACTTTATCACTTATTCTATCATACTCTCATAACAATCAAGACAAATACGCCAACCTTATTATATACGCGGTAGGGTGTTCCCTTGGTCGTTCGCTGTGAGTTGTGGATTGCCTGCTTCTCTAATGAAGGTTCGACTGGGGGGGCATGCTTATTAATTTCTCGTCGCTCCATACCCTCAGTGACGTGATGGGAGCAAGGGCGTCTATGCGAAGTGTCCCTACACCCGCTACAAATTTCCGGCGCTTGGGGAGGGAAACTGGAAACTATTTTGATTTATGCGCCGGTATTTGTAGCATTAAAATTCGTGCAAAAAAACTTATGCACGTGGGTGTACAGATTATGGAGTAAAAGATGATCGAATTGTTCACCTAGCGCTCACATGTGTTCCAGGACCAAGTTGCCTGCGGGTATGGGGATCATACATACATACATACATACCGTATTTTTTGAGAGTACCGAAATTTTTAAAATTCGCAAACGATGTGAAATTTTACCTGTTTTTTCATTCAAAAATTTCTAAAACAGGTAAAGTACATGCAATATTTCAAATCGTTTGATACCCATATTGCGAATTATAAGAAATTGAGTATTTTTGAGAAAATACGGCATTTTGTGAAAACTTAAGTACTTCATTAAAAAAGATATTGCGAATCATAAAAATTTGAGTATTTTCGGAAAAGTATGGTATTTTGTGAAAATATAATTATTTAATTCAAAAAACTCTAAAACACTTAAAATGCTTCGTTTGATACCCATATTGCAAATAATAGAAATTTGAGTTTTTTCGAGAAAATACGGTGTTTTGTGAAAATTTTAGTATTTCATTCAAAAACTATAAAACTATACTTTCTAGAAAATACGGTACTTTGTGAAAAATTATGTATTTCATTCAATAAACTCTAAAACAGTTAAAATACATGCAAAATTTCGAATGGTTTGATACCCATATTGCGAGTTATGCAAATTGAGTATTTTTGAGAAAATACGGCATTTTGTGAAAATTTAAGTACTTCACTAAAAAAAACTCTAGAGCACTAAAATTGCATGCAAATTTCGAATAGTTTGGTACCCATATTGCGAATTATAGAAGTTTGAGTATTTTCGAGAAACTTTTAGTATTTCATTCAAAAACTATAAAACAGTTAAAAAACATGCAAAATTGCAAATTATTTGATACCCATATTACAAATTATAAAAAAATAGTATTTTAGAGAAAATACGGTCTATTGTGAAAATTTTAGTATTCAATTCAAAAAACTCTAAAACAGTTAATACATACAAAATTTTGAATTGGTGCGAATCATACAAAATTTAGTATTTTCGAGAAAATACGGTATGGTGTGAAAATTTTAGTATTTTATTCAAAAACCATAAAACAGTTAAAAAAACATGCAAAATTTTGAATTGTTGGTACCAATATTATAAAAAATGAAGTATTTTCGAGAAAATACGGTATTTTGTGAAAATTTGAGTATTTCATACAAAAACTCTAAAACAGTTAAAGTACATGCAATGTTTCGAATTGTTTGATACGCATATTGTGAATTACAAAAATTGAGCATTTTCGAGAAAATACTGTATTTTGTAAAAAAATTAGTATTTCATTGAAAAAAAAAAAAAAAAACTAAAGCACTGAAAATGCATTCAAAATTTCAAATCGTTTGATACCCATATTAGAAATTCGAAATTTTTAGCATTTTGAAAAAATCGACATTTTGTGATTTTTTTGTATTTAAACTTTGACACTATTTATATTATTAAAAAAATATTTACTTAAAGGAAGCTTGAAATATCAACATAATTAGGTTGGTTTTAGTCAATTTTAGAAATATTTTAAATATAAGTTATCGTCTGTTATTGTCGATAAAATTATCGCCGATAAAATTATTAGTCTCGACGATAACGATAGAACAATCGTTACCTTTATCGAACCTCGATAATTTTATCGTTAAGAACCGTGGTAAGTAGAATAAAAAATATAAATAAAATATTGTTGAAAATCATTTAACATGACAAGTATTCTTTTCGCAGAAGAGAAAGTTGCTTAAATGATCTTTGAAATTCGGATAAAAATCGAAAAGAAAAATGGGCAATAACGAGTTAAACTTGTGCAGATTGAGTTAAAAAAAAGTTTATTTCAAACAAAAAAAAAAAAAAACACATGCTTACTTTAACTTAAAATAAAGTCTAAAGAACAATTAACCTGAAAAAATACATTTTTCAAAAATGGCTGAAAATACTCTACCCTTATTTCTTCTATAAGCATTTTGCCTGATCAATCTAAAATTTAATTTTGGATTGTTTTCATTAGTTTTGAAAACGATTATTTACTTAATATTTAAGGGGTTACATTCATGTAAATCGCCAAAACAGTCAGAGGTTGGTGTCAGCACACACTTAGTTTCATTTATAATCTGTTTTCAGAGCATTAAAATATGCATTTTCATCTATTATCAAAACAAATTTGAAGACATTTGGCTTTATCATTTCCGAGACATAGCTATTTGAAGTTATCAGTTTCAAAAAACGGGTGCCACGATATCTCAACACTGCCTTGACCAAATCGGCTCAAAATTTTGGTGAAGACTCGTTAAACCGGTCCTGTGTGCATGACGAAGGCCGATTTTCAAAAAGATTATTTTAAAAAAAGATAAAAATATTTTCGTGTTTTTCATATAAAAAATCGTCAATTTTTAATTTTTGTTTTTGTTTAAAAATGCAAAATTTTAAAATCGGGCTTTGTCATGCACACGGAATATATCTTGAGAGTCTTCACCCTGAATTTCAACCAATTTGGTCCATCCCATCTCGAGATATCGTGGCACCCGTAAATCAACTCGGTGTTTCGAGAAAAACGCTCAGAAGGTTTGACAGTCCGGTTTGCGCACGGCAAAATGTTGAGCTTAAAATCGTCTCTAACTCTGTTTAATCCTGAAATATCTTCAGGAAACTTTCAGGAGTGATTGAAAATCATCTTTTTAGTGGATTCAATAAATTTTCTGTAGTATGAAATTTTGCGATTTTCTACATGTATTTAACCCCTTAACCTGAGCTTGAACATTAATTTAGTAAACCTGAGAAAGTTCTAAACCCATTTCTTCAATAATGGTACAGTCAAAGGGACCACTGGAAAGAAAAGCTGAAGTGATTCTTGGGGCTTTGTTTAGCATCGTTAAGCAATAAAAAAAACAATTCAAATAGTGGCATGTTCAAAGGGTTGTGACCCATCACTATTTTAAAAGTTTGCGTCGAAATGTCAAACATCCTTTCCGATTCCAGTTTCGCAAAGCAAAAAAAAAAAAAAAAAATGAAAATTCGTTCTTTTTTTGAAAACATTTTTTAATTTTTTTGCATGAGCCACCCTAACCCCCCTTCACGCTGATGTCCTGGTGCTTCGCTGCTGGTGGGACATCGAATCCGAAAAAGTGCACATAAATCAGTGAGTCGGCGGAGTTGAGTCGGCTTCTCTCTCAGCAGTGTGTGTGTGTGTGCGTATGGAGCAAAACACAACATAAATAAACCACTCTCACTTCTCTCCTATTCCCCCTGTTCACCCCACGGGAGCCCAGAAGCCATGCTGTTTTTGGAGTTATCCTCCCGCTTTCATATGTAAATCTTACGACTGACGACGACCACGACGTAGTAAAATCTCTTGAGGAAGTGACTTTTCCAAACGAATGCAGTCTGAGTTTTCTACATTTATGACTTTCTCTAGTAGCTAGAGGGATATAGCCGTAAATAAAATGACAATTGTGAAAGCGGAACTCGTAAATAGTTGATTTTATCGTGTTTTGTTTGATGGAAGAAATGTCTTTATCAATGCAAATTCTTTAAGAAATGAGAAATTTCATTTAGCTTTCTAAAAATATGAGTTGTACCATCATTTTAGATGATTTATTCAGGACTGCACCGAAGCTGATGTCAGACCGAATTTTCCTTTTATCTTGTTCCAAAATGTTCTTCTATTAGCATACATGCACCAATAATAATAATTTCAACCCCGCTTCTCCACACATCTTCCCCCACATTAAAATCATCATATTTTCATAACACCAAATCCCACTTGAGTAGGTGGATCGAAGTAGTCTACAATCGGAGAAAGACGTCAAATTTTTTCGCTGCTGCTTTTTCTATGAATATTCGTTCCAAAAAATTAAAAGTGGTTCCGGAACTAATCAGTGCAGTGGTCAATGGTGTTGTTCGTGATGGAATTGCTCAAGTAGTGGTTCCAGTCAACCGGACGAAGCAGTTCACGCCGCAAACGGCCAAGCTGTACCGATCGGCGTTCATGCTGCGACAAAAGATGCTGATTGCCATCCAGAACTTTGAAAACGCATGATCGAGCTGATCGGACCCAACTGGCAAGTCTTCTACAAGAAGTGCTAAAGTATCGTCAGGACTTCCTGGACCAGTTTATCAAAAATTGCATGCTGACCGATCCGGACCTGCTCAAGAACATCATCAACCTGTGCAACAGTTGGTGCTCCTTCCGGTTATCCCCACGGTCAGCTTTCCCCAGCAGCAGCAGGAGAAGCAAAACGTCGTTGGAAGCGATTCAAATCCTAAAACTGAGAATCTTTACATTGGAAGCCGGAAGTGAAGTTCGTGTTTCAAAATTTCTTGAAAAATGAAATGGACCAGGATCCGATTCCAAATTTGGTGAGCCCGTTCTTTTTTTTTTCAACCCAAACACTTTATCACTTATTCTATCATACTCTCATAACAATCAAGACAAATACGCCAACCTTATTATATACGCGGTAGGGTGTTCCCTTGGTCGTTCGCTGTGAGTTGTGGATTGCCTGCTTCTCTAATGAAGGTTCGACTGGGGGGGCATGCTTATTAATTTCTCGTCGCTCCATACCCTCAGTGACGTGATGGGAGCAAGGGCGTCTATGCGAAGTGTCCCTACACCCGCTACAAATTTCCGGCGCTTGGGGAGGGAAACTGGAAACTATTTTGATTTATGCGCCGGTATTTGTAGCATTAAAATTCGTGCAAAAAAACTTATGCACGTGGGTGTACAGATTATGGAGTAAAAGATGATCGAATTGTTCACCTAGCGCTCACATGTGTTCCAGGACCAAGTTGCCTGCGGGTATGGGGATCATACATACATACATACATACACCAAATCCCACTTGAGTAGGTCATCCTGGCTAGAAATAACGGAAAAGCTGTGCCAATTTTCCTCCTCCTTCCTTTTTTCAGCTGCTGGTCAAACTCTTCTTTATTTTTATCCACCGAAGCGTACTGATTCGCATGATGCCACCACCCCATCAACCCGTTTTTCCCTCCCCCCTAGAAAAATGCTAAAAGTCAACGCAATCACTAAGTGCACCCTTTCGGTTGGGGCGTACAACTATATCTACCCAGTTTGCGTCTGTTTGCTGACTGAGCGGACTTTCGTCTTCCTCCTCTTAAACTGGCAGCGACTCAACTTAATTTTTGGAGGGTGAATGTCCTTTTGTTGGACTTAAGTTTTTATTAAACATAAATTACAACGTTCTCGACAAAGGAATCCAGTATCGAGACATCTACCTTAGTTTCTCAACTTTTTGCACTCACTCTTGTCTATAGAACATAATTTGGAAGGAAAATCTTTAGCCTTTGGCCCATGGCGGGCATCTCAGTTGGAGGTTTTTTTTGGGAATAATTTTTGTTGTTTTAATAAATCGGTTGACTGCCTGGGCGAGGCAAAGGAAAAGTTGTGCAACGCAAGCGACCTTGGACAATATTTTCGAAATGTTCGGAAATGTCTGACTAGCCAGAATGGGAATTTATTTCAGTTGGTTACGCCCGATTTTTTAAGGTTTATACTGAGACAGTTCTTTTCGTTTTCGCAAATCTTTTTGTAATGCATTTTTCTATTTTAATGATTTTTTTTTACCCGTGGTGTCTTTTCTAAATTGCTATGAAATTATTTAAAAATCTGTTTCTCGATTGATGTATTAACCCTGAAAAAAATAAATACTGTTATTTCACACAGTTTTTTTTTAATAAGGCCGTTGCAAATATTTTTCAAAGTTTATGTCGCTCCCCACCCTTCTTCAAAATTGGTCCGAAAAATCAGGGGCCAAAAAAATTTTTTTTTTCAAAAATCTTCCAAACTTTAATGAAAATAGAAGTCAAATCAACTTAAAACAATCTAAAACATATTTTTCTGCATTTATATCTAATCATATTAAGCATGTTTGGGCTGGATTACAAGTATTTTGAATTTTTATAAAATTCCACCGAAAAAACTATTTTTTTTGCAAAAAAAATAATTTTCGTCAATACTTAGGTATTATGGAAACTGATGATTGCAAAACAACTGGGCAGGTGTATAATGCATTTTTAAACACTTTGTTCATTCAAATGTTGAAACTATGGCTCGTAAATTCAATGGTTCATTTTCCCCCCCCCCCCTCCCCCCCCCCTCGACTTTGGTCTGTGTCGAGGGACATAAAATTCAACGGCCTAAATTGAAAAAAAAAAAAACAGAGTCAGATTTAATATGAAAAATATGTTATGCCTCATTTGATCCCACCTTTGGGTGAATACTAAATGACCCTACAAAAAAAACTATAAAATATAGCTGAATTGAAAGTCGGACCTATTCTTGCCAAGATAGTTACGTACAGTCAATTTAAGAAAATGCTCACTGGAAAGCATACCCGATTAGACGGAAATAACTTTGGAATATTTTTTTTGATATTTGAAAATACTATGCCAATAACATTTTATGTTATTTATAACAAGATTTGTTATTCCTCGCTATAAATTTTTTGTTATTGTATTGTTATTGTAATAACAGACTTATAACATTTTCAGTTATTCTTCGAACAAATTTTTGTTATCATTTTTTGTTATTTTAACAACTAATCCGATCACTCCAATAACAGTTGGAGGTATTCTTCCATAACAAAAAATGTTATTCCAAAGTTGTTTTTGCTTGAAACTAATATCAGACCAATAACATATTTTTTATGATAACATAATCTGTTATTAAACTCTTATGCATAAATTGTTTTTTCAAGAAGATTCCATAACATTTTCTGTTATTTTAACAGTATTTGTTATTGAAATGGCATGAATTTTGTTGTTACCGTCAGCCCGTGTGTAGATTTTTTTTATTGATGTATGCATTTATTTTATCGAAAAATTGTAATGTTATTTCTGTTGCAAATTATTCAATGTATCAAAGTTCATTTCATACCTTTTGAAATCTCATAATTTATTTTGTAACTGTTGAAAAGATTTTATGATTCATATGCTGTCTTTGGCAATATGTAGGAGGTAAGAAGGACAATTATGAAAAAAAAAAACAGTTAAAACTTTTTGAAAACTACCTGTTTGAAAAAAACATTATTTCCTAAAAAAATAAATGTATTAAAACGGTTTTTTTTTAAATTTTGAGGTCAAAACAAAGATATATATTAAAAGTAATGGATACAATTTCATTATAACCATGAAAAAAATATTAATTAAAAAATGTGCGATTTTATTTTTTCATGATTAAAAAAAAAAGTTTTAATATACCATACAAACCAAAGTGAAATATGTTTAAAAAGATCATACACTAAAAAAAAACAATTCTCGAAATCGTGAATTAAATTCACGAATGCGAGAACTACGAAGGAATATATTCACGTTTATAGTGCAAATGCACCATACTCATGAATAAATTCCTTCGTGGTTCTCACATTCGTGAACTTTATTCACGATTACGAGAATTGATTTTTTTTGTGTAGAATTTTTTTATTACTTCATTTTAAAGTCAGCCATTTAAAAAAATGACAACATAATTATTTAAGTTAAAAATCCATATAAATAAATTAAGAAAAAAAAAACTATTCAAAAGACCATTGCTATAATGATTTTTGCCTTCCTCACTAAGGTGAGACTATAATCTAGCTCTAAAAATTAACTTTTTATTAAAAGCTCGAAGACCCACCTTCATATATACATATCCACTCAGAATCGAAAACTGAACAAATGTCTGTGTGTGTATGAGTGTGTGTGTCTGTGTATGTATGTATGTGCCCAAGTCTTGCCAAGTTTTCTCAGCACTGGTTGAACCGATTTTGATCGAACCAGTTGAATTTGACTTGGTTTAGGGTTCCATACATCGCTATTGAAGTTTCAATAACTAGTTCAAAAGTTATGTTTAAAAAATGTGTTTTCACATAAATACGGATTTCACTTAAATGTATGTTATCGATGTTCGGATCCACCATCCAACACATCGTTGATTCGTTAATCAAAAAACCTTTTCAATGAGTTCAAAACATTGAAGATCTGGCAACCCTGTCTCGAATTCTGACCACTTAAGTGATATTTATGTACTTTTTTGAAGCCGGATCTCACTTATGTGTATGAAATCCATGTCCGGATCCATCATCCAATCCATCGTTGGTTAGGTGAATGAAAGACCTTCCCAACGAGTCCAAAACATTGAAGATCTGCCAACCCTGTCTCGAGTTATGACCACTTAAGATATATCTAGGTACTTTTTTCTGAATCTAAAAAATAGCTGAAATTTGTGTCCAAACCACTCATATTAGCCATTGTTGATAAAAAGTGAGGAAGGCATCAACCACATACCCGAGCAGATGGAATTAACTTGAGAATAACGTTTTTTGATATTTAAAAATACTAGGCCAATAACATTTTATGTAATTTATAACAAGATTTGTTTATCGACGTTATGATTTTTGTGTTATTAGATTGTTATTGTAATAACAGACTAGTAACATTTTTAGTTATTCTTCGAACAAAACTTTGTTATTATTTTTTGTTATTTTAACAACTAGTCCAATTACAGTTGGAGGTATTATTTAGCATTAGCATTAGCATTAGCATTTCAGGACGCCCTATCCACGGATGGCTCCACAACGCTTATCCCACTGTTTGGTGTGGTTGTGTTAGACCCTCATCCGGAACAATAATCCAACACGGGAGATACCATGTCTTCATCTTTTGATGAGTGTGTAATACAGCCCAGGGCATAAGGGGGTCCTCGCCGGGTCCAAGCTATCCTTTGGGGAGCGGAAGGAATGTTAGTAAACACCTATCTAAAGTGCGCAAGGATCCCTACGTCACCTTAGTGGTATAGATGTTTGTAGGGTGGTTTTGGACTCAATGTTAGTAGGAGAGGTAGAACCCTAGGATATACCTCGAAAGGTATTACGGGCGAATCAAGTAGAGTTAGTTTGTTTTAATTATTAAACAGTACGAATTGTACAGTGTAAAAGATGCATGATTTATAGATATTCTTTTTAAAGACACGGCAGACACAACGCGACGAAGCCGTGCATGAATAAATTGACTGTTGTGTTACTAAACCAATAATTTTCTCCGGAAAAGGCAATGCTGATTAAACACAGTTTTAACATATCTGCTATTAAACTCAAGCTATCGACTGTAAGAGTAAAGATAAGTTAAAATTTTCATATAAATTATTATGTGTTTAAACGAAATTCGAGGATAAAAATGATTTAACGCATTATTGGAATCATAATTTTAAACTTTTACAGTGATGCGGAGTGAAAATTTATGATTTATTTTTTTGTTTTATTTAAATGTAAGAATTAGAAGGTAATTTAAAACGACCGATTCAAAATACATTCTTAGTTAAACTTTTATCTTTTTAGGGTAATGGGCTTAATCAGCATATTTAACAATTTTTAAATAAATATAATAAAAATCGAGCTTAGCCATTCGTGGTAACCGTTTTGCTTCCAGACGAAAACGATTGAACGGAAAGAAAAAGAAAAAAAAATAATCTGAGCAGGCAACACCGATCTCTAAAAGCTCAATCCCTACTTTCAACGCTCAACATGGAGCGAACTCACCGAGGATATTTGCAGCAGACACGCCAACACACCGACTTTCTCGGTCTACCAGACACACTCTTCCAAAAAAGATGACGATGATGATGACGACAATACACACACTAGCAATGCCACTCCACTGAAGCACACATACTCTCTCTCTTCTGCACACGCTCTCACTCTCATGTAAATGCAGGAACAAACTCACCGGGAGCTCAATTTGCGATCACCCCAACATCACCCCACAAAGCTGCCATCTTCCATTGCTAGAGAACCTTCACTCACGCACTCCACTTGTTGCACCAATACATTAACGGCCATGGAATGAACAAAGCGATTTCTCAGTTCTCTCTGTTTCCGACACGACAAAGTTCATCTCTGCGCACCAACACACTCAACTGCCCGTAACGAAGCGAAGACGCCACCGGATTGGAAAAAATGTCGAAATTTTTCGTCTCAAAATCAACATATTTCAACCTCCACGTACGGAAATTTCACAATACCCAGTCACACAACAACTGCCCGGGGGTAGCCGAACAAAATAAACCCGAAAAACAAGCCATATCGCACCAAATACACATTGAAAAGTACAAAATTTGAAGACGCAAAAAGACGCGAACCGGACACGGCAAAGGCTACGAGTGAACTCCAGTTGGAGGTATTATTCCATAACAAAAAATGTTATTCCAAAGTTGTTTTGGCTTTCAACCAATATCAAACCAATAACAAATGTTGTTATGATAACATAAACTGTTATTAAACCCTTATGCAAAAATTGATTTTTCAAGAAGATTCCATAACACTTTCTGGTTTTTTAACATTATTTGTTATTGAAATGGCATGAATTTTGTTATTACCGTCTGCCCGGGTAGGTGTATTAAGTTAGTTTTTTTTTTGTTAATAATTGAACTTTGTGTGATATAACCAAAGAAGCCAACAATGTTTGAGTGATGTGACACCAAATATTGAAAAAGCTCTCAAAGTGTCGTAAATCACTCGTTGAATATGAGCTCAAATCGGAACTCGGACTTTCGAAAACTTTGAACAATTTTTCCCAAACACAGATGAAGTTAGTTCTAAAATGCAAGTGTTTTTGAAACATACTTCATAAATATCCTCAGAGGTACATGGTGTACTTTTCATCAAAGAGGGATGAATCCCGCATAGTTCGGTTTTTATATGTGAGAATTCATAGGACAGATAAATAATATAATATAAAAATATAAGGAATTAGTCAAAACTGAATATTAATACATAAATCGTTAAAATATAAAATAAGGGGCTTTTAAGGATTAAAATTTTATTTTTATCGAATTCCTTGGACAATTTTCTATAAAATGCAACTTGTGGAAAGTCTTTTGCTCAAATAGTTACAAAGTTATGATAAAAAGAAAAAAAAGTTTTTTAGAAAATCATCTAAAAAGGGGGGCGGTGCCAAAAATAGAGGGAGCACCAAACTAGAGATTTTTGTTAACTATCGATAGACGAACGTTCTCTCCAAGTTTGGTCCACATCAGTTAAGGTTTTTGATTTATGATTATTTTTTTTGATGACGGTAAAAAATGGAAAAATGTGGTTCAAAACAATTTTCTACAAAGTCGTAATTTTTTATATAACTCGCTGTAGATTCATATACACTTTATCATAAGTAAATAAACAATGGTTCATCTGACGTAACCAACTTAATTTGCAAACTTTTAATGAATTAATTTTTAAAGAAATTGAGATACTAAAACATTAGACATTGCAGGGTTTTCTCAGTACATTTTTTCAAATATCATTCTTGAACCGGTTGAATAATTTTCTTATATATAATCTGAATTGCTATCAATGTCAACCCGGTTTCCACTTTAAGAAACAACCGTACAATGTTTTTTTAAGGTTGAAAAGTTTTGAGGCAGATTTTATCATATTTTTTTTAAAAATTGTGCCCAAGGTTGCTCATTCCGTAAAAAATGTGGTCAAAAGGTTATTGAAAATTATCGATAATTCGTTCAAAGAATGTTTAAAATGTCAATACAGTTATGAAAAGAACAAAGATATTTACAGGGAAAACCAACAATGATTCAAAATTTAATACTGATCGGAAATGCCGGAAAATGTTTCTAAATTTCAGGAAAGAAAACACAGAATGCAAGCGAAGAGAAAAGAAAAACTTGGGTGTGTACAATGCAATTACGACGATGAGAGCGGATAACCATGACCACGTGGACGATGATAACGACGATAATTGTTACCACGTGGTCGTCGCGCTGGCCGTGGCGAGGGATTCCACTTTAAACCGACAAAAAGTAGCTCTTTGTAATGGTCAATCTCGGCGCACTTCACTATCACTCTCCAAGGGACCGACCACCAGAAGCGGTCGGACATTACGGTCGGTTATTAAATGAAGCCACTGGGGCGTATCGTTTGATGGTTTTATAATTTTATGATTCCTTCTGGACGCGTCGTCGCTTGGGGTAATATTTGCGGAACGGAAGTGCTCTTAAAACAGTTTGCGGAAACAATGTACCTTGGCGGTTAATTTGCATAATGTTCCAGCACACTGGACTATTTTTAGTCTCTCTGGATTTGAGCTGATTAAAAGGTGCTGAATAAGTAAGCAGGAGAGGTCGTCCGAATTCTGAGGAAACCCGCTCTGAAGCATCGATCTAAATATAACAACCTACCAGTGCGATGACAAGCTCTCGCGGCGGTTAGCAACCAACCCATTTCCGCCGTCCGGACATTCGATAGGATTCGCTGACCGCATTCTGTTTGACTTTTATTGCCCTCAACACCCACCGAACGCCGGAGGTTCCTCCCTCGCAGAACATCCATCACGCCCAACCGCCCCCCCCCCTTCTTCACCAGGTTCCTGCTGCCTCAGCAGATTCAACGCAACGCCACGGCAGGGGGGGGGGGGGGTTAGTTATTCCAGGGAGTTGGTTTTATGACCTTTTCTTTTTCGCGCAGCCGTCGGTCGTTGAGTTTTCTTCCCGATGGGCGCCCATAATCGAGAATGTTCCACGGTTCGTCCTGTTAGTTCTACCACTGATACAAATTGACACACAAATAAGCCGAAGGCTGAACTGACTGGTTGTTGAGAAGGGGGGTAGAAGGGGGGGGGGGGGGGGGGGAGAGGAAGAGGTGTTCCGGGCCAAGGATTACCAACAATATTGCTACAAGGAAGTAACGACCAGTCAAGGAAAAGCGGAAAAGTGCACACGCCTTTTTCCATAGCCGCTAATTGATTTTCCATTAGTGAAGGTGGATTGGGAAAAATATAGAGTAAGAGTATTAAAAGTTAAAGAAATTTCAATATTTGAAACTATATTTAGATTTTCGAAACAAAAATTGGTATCGTAAACTGGGACATGGATGGATCGAGATGACTTCAGTAGACATTTTAGGTAGGTTAGGGTTTGATAGAAATAAGTATTTCGCATATTTAACAAGTACAAAAAATGCAACATTATTTGGACAAAACAAAATAAATAAATAAAAATATATAAATTTATTATAAACTCGATTTTATTTTATGTTATGTTATCTCAAACACACTCATTTTCAAACATTACAAGTTAAAAAAACACTTAAAAAAAGAGCCGCATAATATGAAAAGAAATAATGAAAGAGTCAATAAAAACAATAATTCTGCATTTCAGAAACAAAATTTGTTATATTATTATGAAAATTGAAAATCACTTTACCGTACAGTAATTCTGTAGCACTTCTCAATTAATTTCATAATTTGTATCAATTTTCATTTTATATCGTGGTCAGGTCACATAGCTGGGCTTATTAAAATTCGCAAATCTGTAGAGAAAAAATGTCTATGTTTTGAAAATTCAAAAAAAAATATTTTATTGAAAAAAAAAAAATATGGTAGATGTAGAAACTAAACAATTAATTCTAAAAAACCTTTAAAGAGGCAAATTCAATCTTGATGTAAATGCCTTTTTTCAAGAGTTAAATTTATGAAAAATTGAAAATATTTTATCGTTGTCTTCTATACTATTGGTTCGATTTTCGATGGTAAAATGTAAAGTTATGAGTGTTCTGCTCCTATTAATAATAATAATTTTAAAATAATAAAATCAAGCTTACAAAAACAAAAAAAAAATATTTGTTTGATTTTTTTTTCCAAATTAACATTTTTTGTAGCCCGCTAGACACACATAAAAAATGTCATAAATAAAAAATACGTGTTTTAGTTTTTTAACCTGTTATAAATAGTAAAAAAGGAATATTTGATGTACTTAATTTGGATTCTTTTTAAAGTATAAAACATAGTTTTATGTCATTAATAAATTATACCAAATTGTGTAAAAATTTAGACGTCATTCTAATAAAATAAAGAAAAAAGGCGAAATACTGTAAGATAATTCTGGACCAAACTGTTCGATTTTCAAGTCAATTCGAAATTAGTTAGTCAATTAGTTTAGCCATATAAATTTATAGCATAGCATAGCATTGGTGTCTACCCGTAGCTGCTACTTCGCCCAGTCACGACGTTCTAGCAAGATTCTAGCAGAATTCTTAGAGAGCTGGATATTCTTAGAGCATTCTAGCAGAAATGTTCCACCGTTCTAGCAGGATTCTGACAGAACCAGTTCTGCTAGAATATTTCGTGACTGGGCGTTATTGACCAGGACCCCCCAAACATTGCTCCGTGGACCACAGATGAAAAGTAGGAACCAATCATCACCCCTTCGCAATTTTCAAAGGTCCCTATCGTGCTGATCAATACCGACGCCGGCCACGACCAGAGGTAAGACACGGGGAAGTGGATGGGAATGTTAGCCGATACTTGAGTGATGGGACCGCTAAATCAGCTGCGTCTCCGACAAAGTATCACATGAGTTTTGAGGGGTTAGTAAGATGGGTATGAGGTCAGGATTCACTGTGGTAGGTGATGCGACCATGAGCAATTTGTTTATCGGTTGAAATTTTAAAAATCTTAGGCAGCCGGCTGCGAAAAGATACCTATCTAGGGGTTTAAATATACTATTAATTCGACCGCGATTCTCTAGAAATTCTCCGTCGGCGTGCCTTTCGATCAACGGTGATGTAGGAAGGGCTTCATTCATTAAAATTATTTTATATCATAAGCCTTAAAACATATCCGTCGACGTGCCTTCCGATCCTTGATGATATGGAAAGGACTTAATCCAGCAAAACGACTTGCTTGTCTCAAAAAACAAAAATCGGATCGTTTCTATCGAAAACTATATAAAGAGAACAAAAATAAAATTCATCGGCCAACGAACGCGCGAACAAAAAATAAATGAAAAAAGAAGAAAAAGAAATCCAATCACCCCATGTACACAAATAGTGACACCAAAGAGACGGAAAATAACACGAAAAAAAACAGGACTGCGCGTCCCCACAAGCACCGCACAACTGATCTATTAGTTTGGCCATATACATTTCCATACAAACTTGGCAGCTGTCCATACAAATATGATTAATTCTAAATACAAATATGATAAATTCTCCATACAAATATGATAAAAATCTAAAATTTGAATCTTTTGAAGGAATTTTTTGATCGATTTGGCGTCTTCGGCAAAGTTGTAGGTATGGAAATGGACTACACTAAAAAAATGATACAGGTTAAAATTTTTTTGGTGATTTTTTATTTAACTTTTTGTCATTTAAACTAGAAGTGCAAAAAACCACTATTTTTATTTATTTTTTTGATATGGGGACATCAAAAGCCAACTTTTCAGAAATTTCCAGGTTGTGCAAAAATTGTTGACCGAATTATAATTTTTTTAATCGATACTGATTTTTTCAAAAAATCCAAATTGGTCGCAAAATTTTTTCAACTTCATTTTCCGATGTAAAATCAAATTAGCTATCAAAAAATACTCTAGTGAAATTTTAATTATGTGCACCGTTTTCAATTTGAGCCATTTATAGGTAACGTTTTTGATAATAGTAGAAGTTTTTAATTTTTCAAAATAAGTGCACATGTTTACCCACTTCTGAAAAAAATATTTTTGAAAAGCTGAGAAAATTCTTTTTTTTTTGCTTTTTTGAACTTTGTTGATACGACCCTTAGTTGCTGAGATATTGCCACGCAAGTGATTAAAAACAGAAAAATTGATGAACATTCGAGAAATTTGCCGATCTTTTCGATAACAATATTTTCATTTATTTTAATCAAGGCTAACATTTCAAAAGGGCCAAACATTGAATATTACGCCCTTTTAAAATTCTTGATTTAAAATTTAGAAAATATTGTTTTCAAAAAGATCGAAAATTTTGAAAGTATTGTTTTCAAAATTTCACGACTGTTTCATATTTTAACATTGTAAATCGGACCATATGTTGCTGAGATATCAACATTAGGAAACGGTGGGTTGTTTGGATGAGACTTCAATTCAATTTTCATGTTTTTAAACACTTGCATGGCAATATCTCAGCAACTAAGGGTCGTATCAAAAAAGTTCAAAAAAGAAAAATATAGAGCATTTTCTCAACTTTTCAAAAATGTTTTTTTTTTTTCAAAAAATGGGCAAACATGAGCACTAATTTAATAAAAAAATAAAAACTTCGATTATTTTCGAAAAAAATTACCTTCAAATGGCTTTAACTTAAAACGGTGCACCTTATCAAAATTTCACTAAAGTACTGTTGATTGCAAACTTGATTTTACAAATGGATTTTACAAATGGAAAATGGAGTTAAACAATTTTTGCGACCAATTTTCGTTTTTTTTAAATCAGTATCGATTAAAAAAATCATAACTCGGTCAAATATTTTTTGCACAACCTGGAAATTTCTGAAAAGTTGGCTTTTGATGTCTCCTAAAACATCAAAAAATAAAAAAAAATAAAAATATAGTCTTTTTGCTAATCAAGTTTTAGTGACATAAAGTTAAATAAAAAATCACCAAATTTTTTTTTTAGCGTGGATCATTTTTTTCAGTGTAGTCCTTATCCTACAACTTTGCCGAAGACACCAAATCAATCAAAATATTCCTTCAAAAGATACAGATTTTAAAATTTTCATACATCATTTTTGTATGGACAGCTGCCAAATTTGTATGGAATATTATATGGACAAACTAATGATGCAAAATGGCTTCTTTGGGCATACCAAAGGCACCAAAAAAGTTTCAGTCGGATTAAAAAATACAAAAAAAATCGAATGACCGAAATCTAATTAAATTTGCGAGTCATTTTTTTTTATTTCCATGTTCATTAAATGATTTTTGATGTAATGAATAGTTTTAACCAATTTTCGATTTCTTTTTATATTATTTTAACCTTTCGTTTACCGACCATTTGTCGTGCCAGCAATGTTAAGTTCAGACATTATATAAATTATTTCACTTTATCAGTCGCATGCATTTTTTTAATTCGAGCTGATAAAATTCAAATGTTGGAGTGAAATTTTGTCAATAATTTTTATTGTTTACTTCAGATTTTCCTATCAAATGTGTGTTTTTTAAAAAGTTGAAGATATTTATTGAGTTAGAAACAAAAAAGATGTTAGGATTAGCAAGCTTAAAACGCAAACGATTTTTTTTACATTTTTAATTAATTGATAGCTTTTGGAAAACTGTAAATTGATATAAAATAATAGTGAAAAGTTTGCGGTTAAAACTGTTTAGCTTGACACTGAATACTTTTTGAAGGCAAATTTGAAAATTTTGTGAAATAGGAATAAAAAAAATATTATTTTTTGCTAAACATTCAATAATGGACTAAAAAGTATGATTTCTGTTGTTACATTTAGTCTTGCTGTTGAAATTATTTAGACGTGATTTGCAAATGAGAAACTTAGTTTATGAATTGAAAAAAATCAGCTATAATAAAATGTCGATGGATTTACTTATTATATATATTATATATAAATGACGATAGATTTACTTAATATATATTTATATTGAAAATTTATTCAAAATCTAAAAAAAACAGTTGCATCCTTTTCGTAAGCTCGAAACTTCTGTGAACCAATTTCCACAAAATTCTGCGAACTCCTCACCAAAGAACACTTCACTGCAAACGTTACTGTCGCTGAAAAGCTTCTTTTCGCACCACATTTTTGCCCCATTCCAGCGAAGCAAAAACACAATCTTCTTAATGAACAAACCGGAAACAGTTGGCAGCGGGGGCGGAGTGTCCCCTCAGACAAGTGGACCATTTCTAAAACTCTATTTCGCGGGATGATAGTACACAATTCTAAAACGATAAAAGTTTCCCCCGCACAAAACTTGTCTCATTCGATAGCAGCCAGACGGTTGTTTTGGGAAAAATTGCGTCAGCTGTGTCCTTCTTCCTTGGGGAAAGCCGGCGAAAGGAAGTCTCATTTTCATTTTTGAAGCACGCTGAAGATGCTTTAACTAGGGGAAATGCTAAAATCGTAAATTTTACTATCGTCAGCCACGTTTGTCTGTTTTTGGCTGTGATTTGCATTTTTATTTTTCTTAAATTTGTCTTCTTTTGGAGTGATGACGATGTTGCCGATACCGACTTTTTGGATTTCAGTAAACAATGTTTTTTTTTTAAATTTAATCATTAAAATATTCGGGATTTCTCTTAGATAAATTTAATCATTCCACAAAAAGGTGTCATAAAATGGCTTTCTTGACACATAAAACAAGACAAATGACCGCAGAACAAACAAACCAACAAAAGAGGCCTCCCCCTTAAGAAGGCAAGTCAAACTTTGGGCAGTGATTCTTGGTGGTCACACCAAAAGACACAAACTCAAATAAATTGTGACATGTTTGCTTGTGTATCGCGGGCAAACAACGGGCGCCTCATTTCAGTGTTTGTGTTTGCGTTTCCAATAAAAATCGTGTGAGTATGTCTTTATTGGAAATGCTCTGATGTGTTGTTGGGGGTTGTTAACATGTAACCGAACGGGGCAATAAATCAACGTATTACCACCAGCTTGGTGTAGTGTTTAATGGTTTTTCTTTTTTCACGTCACCATCGACACCAACAACGACAGCTTGTAGAAGTAATAGAGCGTTTTTTGCCCTCTAATCAATTAAGAATGGCACACAGCCTCCCGGGCTGGCAAATCAGGGCTTAAACAGAGCAACTACAATTACCAGCATGCCATTTTTATGATGGCCTCACGCAGGGATTAATTTGATTTATTGACAGTTGGAGGATTACATTTGTTTGTGCCGATAGAAATACTCGTTTTTTCTAGCCTAATCAATCGATTGATAGTTAAGCAATTCAGTAGAATTCTGCAAATCGACTTTTCAATTTTTTTTTTGGGCAAAACTTTGTCTTTTGATTCTTTAAGTCCAAATAAGCCGTTTTACAAAATTTGTTTCTTCGTAGTAGTAGGGTTACCAGATTTTCATTGTTAAAAAGGGAAATCTGTGTTAAATTTTCACAACTTTTTGAAAAAACATTTTCAGATTTTTGAAACAAAAATTTGATATTATTTTTTTTTTCTCTTAAAGTTGAGAAAATTTATCACAAGTTTCTCTTTTTAACATTGAAAATATGATCACCATTGCAATGGTTTCTTAAAAGCTGGGTGATGAATAGAGAGAATGCGTAACGTGATTTTCGAATGATCCCACTTTGTTTACATCTACAAAGTAGTAGGATGTTCAAGCACAAGCATGACTTGTGCATTTTCAAGTTTTGATCGGTTGAAAAGGCTTTTCTTTTCTACGGGTGACGAAGAACTGCAGTGAGGGTGTCGTTTTGGAATCCTGCAGCTTTGCTTGGAACTGAAACTTTAGTGCTGCACTCGATATTTTTTCAGTTTCATGCGAGTTCCACGCACACTGACAAATGACGTTCGATTGAACCAAAACTGGCACCGACGAGTGCATTCTCTCTAGAATGAGCAACTAAATTTGTATTTTCATAAATTTTTTAAAAATTCTGAGATTTGGAGAACTTTTCAACTAAGATCAAATCATAAGCCTTTTCAGGGAGGGTACATATTTTGAGGTTTTGATTTTACTAGAAGAAGTAAAAATGTTAGCCTTGATTAAAATTTTCATTTTTTTTTTCGATGAGATCAGAAAATTTTCTGAGATAAAAAAAAACGAGCGCTAGTTAGACAACTCCCATAAATTTCAGTATTTATCTTTGCATAGCCATATTTTTGCAACCTTAGATCTGTCAACAAAGCTCAAAATGCATATTTCCCTGTATTCCCTATTTTTTCAGCTCTTCGAAAATATTTTTTTCAAGAATGGGCAATCCTTCCCCTTTTTTTGATTGAAAAACTATGACTTTCTGATTGCAAAATTTAATTTACATTAAAAAATTTTATTTTTAAGGGACCTATAAACTGTTACATTTAACAAGTTTTTTTATGACAAAAAACTTTGGATGTTATCAAATTGTTTAACCTTCTATCGTTTTTTAAAAGAATCTATTTTGAGTTTTTTTTGAAATTTATTTTCAATGGTCGAAAAATATTTAAAAAATTCGCACTTTTTTGTATTTCATCTATCTTTCAATTTATTCGGAGACACCAAATTCCTAAAAATTTTGCAACCATAGTTTCTTTATAATAATTGAAAAATAGCAAAATTGAATGAATGGAAAAACTAAAAAAAAATAAATAAAGGGCAATCAAAAATAGGTTGTTCTTAAAAAAAACTTACAAAATGGGTAATTCTCTACCAACTCACACGAAATCGGGAAAAGTTGCCCCGACTCCTCTTCGATTTGCGTGAAACTTTGTCCTGAGGGGTAACTTTTGTCCCTGATCACGAATCCAAGGTCCGTTTTTTGATATCTCGTGACGGAGGGGCGGTACGACCCCTTCCATTTTTGAACATGCGAAAATGTCTATATATCAAAATTTTTGCAATTGTCTGCTCTACAACTTTGTAGAACATTGTTACACTCTAAAAAATAACCCTGCAAAGTAAGATAAAAAAAACGAAATTTTAAAATGAAAAATGTTGTTCTAAATGAAAAAATGACCCTTCTGGTTCAATGTAGATTCGAAAAGTACATTAAATTTCCCATAAAATGACATGTTCCAAAAAATTTTACAGTCAAGTAACGGAAAATGGGAGAATTTTTAAAACTTTTTTAGTGTTTTTTTCGATGAAAAATACGTTTTTTCGGAATTCTGAGTACGCCATTAGATCGGGCGTCTAATTTTACATAAAAGTCCCTTTGACACCAAATTTCTATCTCATCACCGTTTCTGGCTGCAAATTATTGAAAAACACCTCTTTTTTCGCATGTTCAAAAATGGAAGGGGTCGTACCGCCCCTCCGTCACGAGATATCAAAAAACGGACCTCGGATTCGTGATCAGGGACAAAAGTTACCCCTCAGGACAAAGTTTCACGCAACTCGAAGAGGGGTCGGGGCAACTGCTGTGTGAGTTGGCGGAGAATGACCCTAATATCATAGCTGTCGAAATTTCTTTTAGAGAACGCTTATTTTTGAAAGAATGGAAAAAAAAACTCACAAAAATATTTCAACTAGCAAAATTAGTTTTTTTTTCAAAAACTGGAATCATTTAGTAGTTAGATTCTTTTTGAAAGAACTTCTTATGATTAAAAGAATAAAACAACTAAAAAATATGACAATCAAGAACAGGTTGTTTTTAAAACTAGAGAAAAAAACCAACAAAAAGTACGACTTTTAAACAGAAAGAACTGCTTATGTTTGAAAGAATGGAAAATCTCTCAAATGTTTTACTACGATCAAGAATATGTTAGTTTTTAAATTAGTCACTTTAGGCACATCCTGGAAAATTATATAGAAAATGGCTTCTTTGGGCATACGGAAGGCACCCAATAAGTTTAAGTCAGATTAAAAAATATAAAAAAATCCGATGACCGAAATCTCAGAGAATTGCTCTGTTGCTATGCTCGCTTGAAGAAATAAATCTCAGGTTTTTCTCCTCATATTACTGGTCTTGAAGTTTTATGTTATTATAACGATTTCAGTTATTTTTTGAAAACGGAATCTAAACTTAAATAAGTTCAGCGTTCTGAAAACGTTCCACGAAATTTGAAGGGTTTATTCTAGTTTCTCAATTTGTCAGCAAAGTTTGACAGCTCAATATTAATTTTAACTGAATTCAAAGGAAAAACAATGATAAATTCACGGTGTGTAAATTAAGTTCGCAAACTATGCAGAACCTTTATATCTTTGATACTCTTGATAGTTTAAGTTTTTTTTTTCTAAAGTTTTCAATAGACATTTTGAATGAAAAATTAAACCGAATTGAAAAACATCTCTTGTAAACAAATCGACATTTTTAAAGTTGATTTGGGTAAACGCCAAGAACGCCTAGATACCTCCCTGAACATGCTCCAGTTTACGGCGTTGGATTTTGGGGGATTTCTTGCCTCTACAAGGTCCAATTTTTTTTTTAATTTATGTTTTAAAAAATTAAGAATCTGCTTTTTTCTGGTGATATCTAGTATCGTTGGAAATGAACCTGATTTTCAATAAATGTGATTCGAAGATTTTATAATAGTAGTTTATGCAACATGTTGCAAAAAGAGGATTTTTTCAGCACGAGTCGTACATTTATCCAACGAGGTTCACCGAGTTGGATAAATACGAAGATTGCTGAAAAAATCAAGTTTTGCAACGAGTTCCATACAACATTTTTTTGCAATTTCGAAAAACACCCATTGAGTGAAATTTTAAGTCTAATTTTCATATATTTTGTCAATAAATCGTTTAAATCAAAAAAAAATTGAAAAGTGTTACTTTTCGAAACAAGTGCTGAAAAGTTCCACTTTTCAGCACCTATTTCTGTGCTGAAAAGTAGAACTTTTCAGCATTTATTTTGAAAAGTGTAGCTATTCGATTTTGCTATTTTTGGTACAGAAAAGTAGGCTATTTCGTCGTTCAAGAATGACAGGAAAAGTAAGTAGTTAGTTTCTCGACGGAATTGCAAAAAATATTTTTTGCAATTCCAAAAAACACACACTGAGTGAAATTTTAAGTCAAATTTTCATGTATTTTGTCAATAAATCGTTTAAATCAAAAAATGTTGAAAAGTGTTACTTTTCGAAACAAATGCTGAAATGTTCAACTTTTCAGCACCCATTTCAGAACTGAAAAGTAGAACTTTTCAGCATTTATTTTGAAAAGTGTTGCTATTCGATTCTGTTATTTTTGGTACAGAAAAGTAGGCTATTTCGTCGTTCAAGAATAACAGGAAAAGTAAGTAGTTTCACGACGGAATTGCAAAAACATATTTTTTAAGGGTTAAAATGGATGAAAATAAAAAAAAAATTTCTTGTGAAATTGACTCAGGAATACGAATTTGATAAAATCATCACCAGAAAATGGGACCTAAGGGGTCCACGAGCAGATGTATTTTGAGTTTTGAAATTTAATTGAAGTTTGCCTTATTTATAGCTTTATATGATTTTTGATGTTTTTGAATCTTCAAAATTTATGTCTTAATTTGCCCCATTTTCTATTGACCTAGAGTACTCATATTTGGCCCGGATTCTAGTTTTATATGTCCAAATAACCCCTGAATTTTTCATACAGATTGATGAGGTCGATGAGAGATGGGTATGCTCTGCCGTGCACTCGCGTTTTTTTTTATTATTTTTTCAACATCATAAAATTTTATAAATAAGGGAAATTCTCGTATGTTTCGCAGGTTAAGCACTAGCTCCTAACTAAATTCAACTTGGTGATTTTCTCTATTTAAATAACTTATTTTGTAAAAATGTTGGTAGAAACTTGCTTGCTAACTTCCTATAATGCTATTTATGACTCGATATCAGTTGAAAACGCTTTTCATGAGCTGTAATTGAACGTCAAATTGCTGATTTGGCAACATATGAGACACGATGGAGTTCGATGCTGTTCCTCTAATAAATATCTCATTTTGTTATAAAAAGAGTTGACACTGAATAAGCAAGAAAAGCTTCTTTGCTCAAAAACACTCCACATTTTAAACAAAATTTCTACTCACCTCATCGCACGAGTTACACCGCGGCTTCAGCAGCTCCGCGTAGTGCCGCTCGCAGTAAATCTGGTCGTCGTGCACGCAGTACGTCAGATCCACCAGCAGCTCATCACAGGTCGTGCAACGGAAACACCGCGGGTGCCACAAGATCTGATCCCGGAACTTTGGCGCCGTCACAGCCATCTCGCCCTGGGCCAGACCCTCCCCGCAGCCGGAGCAGCCGGTGGGGGCCGGGGCGTCCTTAACGTAACCTAAAACGAAAAATCTGATAAGAGTCTTGCTGAGCAGTTGATTTCAAGTAATGCCTAACCTATATCCAGCGCGATTTCGTTCCTCGCGGCCACAAAGTCCTCGTACGAACTTCGGTTCGCTTCCTCCACGTGTTTGCAGTAGTCCAACGCCAGGTCCTGCTTGGGCAGTTGGTACACCAACTGTTTGTCCCGAAACCGTTCGCCCTGGGTGCCAATCTTTGGAACTTTCTCCGATGGAATTACGTCAAAGTATCGTTGGATCTAGAAAAAAAAACACGACAATTAGTCAAATTTCAGAAACTCAAAACAGGATTTTTAGCAAACCTTCGCCGACGTGAGTATCCCCGGCGGGACCCAGGTGTAGCCCATCTGGCGCGGGTCCACCCGGCTCGTGTTGGTGTCATGCTTGAAGCCGAGCCGCTCCCGGACCGAGGTTAGTTGCTCGTGGTACACGGCGTGCGTTTCCCGTGGGCACTTGCACTCCTGGCAGGTTTTTCTGTGGAAAAAAACGAAAAAAGTATGATCTAATTTCAAACATTTAATTACAATTTTAATCTTAAAAAATCAAAATCAAATTATTCGCTCTACAGCATTGCCTTTGCGTTCTCGATTGCGAGATTCCTACTCGAAACTAGGTGTCCGAAGGCTTGATTGTTGAGTCAATTGCAAACCTCTTTTTACACCTATAGCTTCCATCCCTCCCGGGATTCGAACTGACGACTTTTGGATTGTTAGTCCAACTGCCTACCAGCGACTCCACCGAGACAGGACCCAGGGAGACGACTCCTACACCTGGACTGAGCTATCGACCTTACCTCGAGGTTAGACCGGGGCCAACATCTACTTCCCTGCCCGACGGAAGGCGTGATCACGCTTACCCCGTAAACCACCGTCCCGGCAAATAATTTAGCAATATTAATAATTAATTATTGAAAACAATTTTTTTGCACAAGTTTTATGTATTTTACCAATCTGGTCCTAAAAGCCAAAATTTGTTTTAATATTAAAAAGATTTTTTTCCATAAAAAATGCATAAATAAGTGTTAAACTATTCTGAATAGTTTGCAATGGATTTTA
The DNA here is from genome assembly GCF_015732765.1 of Culex quinquefasciatus. Classification (NCBI taxonomy): domain Eukaryota; kingdom Metazoa; phylum Arthropoda; class Insecta; order Diptera; family Culicidae; genus Culex; species Culex quinquefasciatus. The sequence goes on along the minus strand of NC_051863.1, from coordinate 165,263,313 downwards.
CAAGGTTTTTTTTTTTGTATGAAAATTTAAATTTTAGTCAATAATTATGTTTTGCCCCCTGATTTTAAGAGGAAATTTTGATGTTTTCAACAATTTTACCTATTTATATGTATTTGGTTAAAAGTCTTATAAACTTAATAAACTAAGGCCGATGCAAATATTTAAAAAAGTTTTTGTCCCTCGGCCCTGGCCGAGGTTAAGGGGGGTGGGGCAAAAAATAAAAAAATATAAAAATTTTAATAACAAGCCATAGCCATATTTAAATGAAAAAAGTGTTTTAAAATGCATTTTACACTAGTTCAGTTGTTTTGCAATCATTAGTTTAAAAAAATCTAAGATCTGACAAAAACAAAAATTGTATCGAAAAAAATGTTTTGCATCGAACTTGAATTTTCATTGAAATTTTGAAGTTCATTGTAAAAAAAAATTTTTTGCCTCCTGATTTTTCGGGCCAATTTTGAAGGGGGGGGGGGAGACAAAAACTTTTAAAAATATTTGTACCAGCCTAAATACAAAAAAAAAAATTTTTTTTCAAGACTATATCAGCAACCTTAGTGATGGCACAATTGAAATTAAAATAAAATTAAAGCACCTTAAATCTGATATTGACAAGAAAAATTATGACTATCAAAGTCACCCCAGAATTCAAAAATAGCATTTTCAACGCAACTAATTTTTTTAACACTACTGAAAAAACTTTTTTTGTTTTAAATTTTTGAATCAATACTGATTAAAGAAAAACGAAATATTGGTCGCAAAAATGTTTTAACTTAATTTTTCGAAGTCAAACATTCAATATTACTTCATTTTGAAATGTTAGTCTTGTTTTTAAAAAAATGGTTATGGTAAAAATAACCAAAATGTTTTTACCCGGGCAGACGGTAATAACAAAATTAATAATATTTCAATAACAAATCCTGTTAAAATAACAAAAAGTGTTATTATTTTATCCTGAAGTTCAACTTCAAGAAAAAATAATAACAGTTTCTGATAAAATAACAAAATTTGGTATTGAAGTGATATTATATTGAAAATGTTTAATAACACGCTAATAAGAGGAAATGTTATACATTTCAAAAACTCTCCTAATAACAAAATTTGTTATTCGTTCGGTATACTGACTTAGAAATAAAATTACCATAAATCGCACAAATGGAAGAGTTTCTAAGTGTCCATAACACAATCTGTTATTATTTTTTCTTTTGTTAAATATGTTTAGATCTTTGGGATAATTTTGTCTAATTTCGTCGGGGTCATTATTTTGACCATGAAATGGGGTCCTTAAGCTAAAATTATTCTAAAAAGTTGAAATTTTGGAAGTTGATTTTTTTTTTATTATTTGATATACCCCCTAAGGGACTTTGCTAAAATTGGCTAGAACTATAGGATAATTTTGACCAATTTCGTCGAAATCATTATTTTGGCCATGAAATGGGGTCCTTAAGCTAAAATTATTCTGAAAAGTTGAAATTTTGAAAGTTGATTTTTTTAATTATTTGATATACCCAATAAAGGACTTTGTTCAAAATGGCTAGAACTATGGGTTAATTTTGACCAATTTCGTCAAGGTCATTATTTTGGCCATGAAATGGGGTCCTTAAGCTAAAATTATTCTAAAGAGTTGAAATTTTTAAAGTTGATATTTTAAATTATTTAATATACCCCCTAAGGGATTTTACTAAAATTGGCTAGAACTATGGAATAATTTTGACCAATTTTATCGGGGTCATTTATTTCACCATGAAATGGGGTTTCAAGCGAAAATTAATCCGATAAAATTAACTTTTGAGAGTTAAATTTTTTTAAATTGTGTTATATTCCCTAACGGAATTGATTTATTTATTGAGAATTTTTGAAGTGTGAATAACAAAAACTGTTATTATTTTCACAGAGCCAGGAAGTCGGAGCTGACGTTGAAGTTCGAGCTGGAGTGAGACCTCGGAGACGGCATCGGATTCAGCAAATTTTCAGCAACTTTTACTTGGAGTCGGAATCTGTGAAGTCGGGTATTTTTGGAGAGCTGAAGTCGTCGTTGACGTCATATCCTGCATCCAGAGTCGGAGTTGTCTTCAAAGTATGGATTCAAAGTCGCTTGGAGGTACCCGACTCTGCAGCCCTGACTAGTACAGAGGAGTTATGGCAACTGCAGGTTTATTTGCAAATTATAAATAAACCAAAACAATAACTTTTTTTGTTATGGAGACATACCAGTGCAATAACATTTTTTGTTATTATGCTGCTCCACCTCTCCGCACAAAATAACAAATCTTGTTATTCCTTCATGATTCCTTCTGTGTTATTGGTTTGTTATTGCAATAACAACATAATAACAGTTTAAGTTATTCTTCGAACAAATCTTTGTTATTGATTTTTGTTATTTTAACAACTTATCCGATCATCCCAATAACATATTTCGATCTTCTCACAATATCAAAAACTGACCTTCCCAAGTTATTTCCGTCTGCTCGGGTACCTTGTATAATTTTTTTCAGTATAGTCCTTATCCACAACTTTGCCCAATACACTAAATCGATCAAAAAAATTCTCTAAAAGTTACAGATTTTTGCATTTTCATATATCATTTTTGTAGGGCTAGCTGCAAAATTTGTATGGAAAATTATATGGACAAACTAATGATGCAAAATGGCTTTAGTCGGAATAAAAAATACAACAAAAAACGAATGACCGAAATCTCAGAGAATTGCTCTACTTCATCTTTTCAAAGTCATTTTCACATAAAACGAAGTAACTAAAGAATAGGAGCAAAGTATTTTGTGAGGAAAATGAAAATTAATTGTGGATTTCCATTATGGAACGGATGTTCGATTTCCACCACGGATTGGAAACTGTTCTACATGTTAGAAAAAAAAAAGATTAGTTCCACTAGTGACCACCAGATGGCAGTGCGCTCAGTTGAGAGCCTCTCTCGTTCGATGGAGACGCGTGGTACCTCGCAGTGGAAAACCAGCTGTTTTTCTCTCCTTCTCGCGCTCTCCGAGTTGCTTCTCTCACAAGAGCAACTGTGTTGTTATTTTTTGTTAGTATGAACCAGTGAGACTTAGTCTTAGTGTTTTAGAACCGTTCGTGCAGTTCATTAGCACGTTTTTGTTGTCGAGATTTCCGCTTTGAGAGTGATGATGGGAGCGAGAGAGAAAGAGAGAGAGAGAGGGAGAGAATGTGTGTGGAAAATCGTCACCTGAAAATCGTGATCGTAAAATTTAATTGAATTAGCTCCGCTAGCTATGGCAGATAATTTGAGGCTAAGCCACGAAAGGGTGGGGGGGGGGGGGAGGGAGGATGTAGAGGAAAATATTGGGGGAGTTTGACGCAGGAAGGAAGAGTGCGCGCGCTCTCGTAATGGGAGGAAAATGATGGATTTTTGCGTTAAGTCAATTAGAGAGGTTTTTCATTTTTGGGTGAAGTTAAGAGAGGGGAATGTTTTTTGGATTGGATGTTTAGCTAAGTGAAAGTGTGGTTAAGTGTGTCGTTAAAATGTTGGGGTGCAGATTGACGTTAATTGGGTTTGAATGTTTGAAAATATGTTTTTTTAGCTCTATTCTTTTTAACGTTTATTGTGCAATAAATATTCAATAGTCTGCAATAGCTACTAAAATAAGAAATTATTTTTGCAACTTTTTCGTTCATCCATCAACAATTCTACAGCAGAATGTCACTTCTATGACATTTAAAAAAAATCATCTCGAACACCTGTCAGCTTCATTCATGAATGAATCATTTCGCCCTGGTCCCATATGGCCACCAAGAGGTGAGAGCAAAGAATCCCGCGAGTGTGTCACATCATTGATTTCCTCTGACAGTTTTCCCTCGACTAATAAAAAGTGAAAAAGGTGGAAAACTCTTGTCATGTTCGTCACCACACACAAACATTGTTATTTTTATTGGCCACTCAATCTCAACTCAAGCAAAATGGTTTGTTTTCCCGCTCGTTGTGTTTGAAATTTTCCTCAATTTTTCTTCCCACTCTCTCTCTCTTTCTTCGCGTGCGCTCTCAGCCTCCTAACAATCCGTCACTTTTTATTTATGTTAGCCCACTTTGGTCCGTCTTGTTAGCCAATCGCTCAAGTTGAGTTTTTTTTTGGTTCCGGCATAAATCATGCGTTTGGAATAACAGGAATTTTCACAAAAAAAACCACGCTGAATGGGATTTAAATGAGTTCAATATGGTGATTAGAGACGGTTTCACGAAAATACAAACAATTTTCCTCACTCTCCTCTAGCTCTCTCGCTTTGATGATGGCGAAAATAATTGCATGTGGTGAAGGGAGGCGGGTTTCCTTTGCGTTCGTCACTGAACTTGACTTTGTAGTGTTTTACCACACACACCGCCTCTGGGGTGGTAAACCACCAAACATAAACAATCACTTTGGCTTACGGCTGAGAGCGGTGGAAATTTGCTTGTGATTCCTGAAAATCTTTGCTGAATTTTTGCTTAATGGTTTTGTTGGTTACAAAATAGAAAAAATAATTAAAATGCTCAAAAATGTCACAACAAAGGCTTCTTTACCCTAGTCACTCTGCCAAGAATTCAGCGAAATATTTAGCGATCATGTTGGCGTAGATCGGTGACCATTAGCCAAGAATTGTAAAGTGATGAGACAGTCAGACAGAGGGTGCGAAAGACAGCGATTTTTGTGTTGGCTTGTGGTTTTGCTGTTTTGAGTTAAAAACCTCTCAAATGAGATTATCGCGCAGTGTTTGTTTTTTTTTTGTTGTTGTGATAATTTACAAACTCATTAGCCCGATTTCCGTTTGGTGCGGTATTTTTGTTTTGGCTTGGAGTTATTTTTATTTTGTAGAAAATGTTCCTTATTAGTTGTGCATGCCGTTGGAATGTCGTTAAATATGATGTCGGACTTGCAACAAATTAGTATGATTTTCAAGTAAGAGAGTAAAATTTCCATTTCGGAACAATTTTGAAAAAAATATGATGTCAATGAAGCGTGGAAAAATAAATAAAATTAAATTACATTTTGAGCATTCAATTTTCACTTCACTTTTCTTTGTTTCGTTAGGATGAAATATACATTAACAAAATTAAAAAAAGGAAACTTAAGAATAATACAGTCTAGACTCGTTTATCCGAAGGCCTCGAAAAAATTTCACTTCGGACCCATAAACTACACAGAAAAAAAAATCATGGTAATATTACATCTGGGAAGGGGTACATCTTTTATGTCAGAAAAAATGTGTAATTTTACCTCTGGAAATGTGTAATTTTACCACTTTTCTGGTATAATGTCACCTTTTCAGTCTAAATTGAGGTAAAATTACATCATAAAAGAGGTAATATACAACCTTCCAAAATTACAGCTTCCAAATTTACATTATTTTTTTCTGTGTACGCCAAAGTGATTTAATTTTTTTTTTTAATCCCAGATGGGGCCAATATGGCGGTGTAGAAATATTGAAAAGGGCATTTTATAATTTAATAGGCAATCAACCATTATAATTTGACTAAAATGTGATCGCAGAACTCGAATTTGATGTTTAAAACAAGAGAAATAAAAAAACGATTTTTTTCTTGATCGATTATCCGATAATAGAAACTTCGAATAATCGAGTCAGGACTGTATTCATCAAACCCGTATCCCAGGCAGACGGCAACAACAAAATTCATGCCATTTCAATAACAAATACTGTTAAAATAACAGAACTTGTTATGGAATCTTCTTGAAAATTCGATTTTTGCATAAGATAAACTGTTATGATTATATTATCATAAAAAAACTTTGTTATTGGTCTGATATTGGTTGACAGCCATCCCGAGCAGACGGAAATAACTTGCCTGAGCAGACGGAATTAACTTGCAAATAACAGTTTTTGCAATTCCGTCGTGAAACTACTTACTTTTCCTGTCATTCTTGAACGACGAAATAGCCTACTTTTCTGTACCAAAAATAACAGAATCGAATATCAACACTTTTCAAAATAAATGCTGAAAAGTTCTACTTTTGAGCACTCAGATGGGTGCTGAAAAGTTGAACTTTTCAGCACTTGTTTCGAAAAGTAACACTTTTCATTTTTTTTTTGATTTAAACGATTTATTGACAAAATTCATGAAAATTTGACATAAAATTTCACTCAGTGTGTGTTTTTTGGAATTGAAAAAAATGTTGTATGGAACTCGTTGCAAAACTTGATTTTTTCAGCACTCTTTGTATTTATCCAACTCGGTGAACCTCGTTGGATAAATGTACGACTCGTGCTGAAAAAATCCTCTTTTTGCAACTTGTTGCATAATAGTAGTTTATGCAACAAGTTGCAAAAAGAGGATTTTTTCAGCACGAGTCGTACATTTATCCAACGAGGTTCACCGAGTTGGATAAACACGACGAGTGCTGAAAAAATCAAGTTTTCAACGAGTTCCATACAACATTTTTTGCAATTCCGAAAAACACCCATTGAGTGAAATTTTAAGTCAAATTTTCATGTATTTGTCAATAAATCGTTTAAATCAAAACAATGTTGAAAAGTGTTACTTTTCGAAACAAGTGCTGAAAAGTGTTGCTATTCTATTCTGTTATTTTTGGTACAGAAAAGTAGGCTATTTCGTCGTTCAAGAATGACAGGAAAAGTAAGTAGTTTCACGACGGAATTGCAAAAACTACTATTTTAAAATTTGAAAGTACTAAGCCTTACTGGCTTTTATGTTTATTATTAACAAGATTTGTTATTTGTCGTTGTTTTTTTGGTATTGAATTGTTATTGTAACAGACTCATAACATTTTCAGTTATTCTTCGTACAAATCTTTGTTATTATTTTTTGTTATGTTAACAACTAATTCGACCATCCCAATAACAGTTTGAGGTATGCTGTTATTTAACAATATTTGTTATCGAAATGGCATGAATTTTGTTATAACCGTCTGCTCGGGAAAACAACTTAAGAATAACATGTTTAGACAGGATCAGTTTTTAAAATGACAAAAAAATAATAACAAAGATTTGCTTGAAGAATAATAATAACAATAACAAAAAAATCATAACGACGAATAAAAAATTCTCTTATAAATAACATAAAATGTAATTGGCCTAGTATTTTCAAATGTCAAGAAATGTTATACCCCAGTTATTTTCGTCTGCTCGGGATTAGCCTAACATATTCTCAAGAATTCCATTCTCCAGAATGAGCCATCCTCCAGATATGATTATGGTTGGTGTTTTTCCAAAATAGGGGTTAATTTTTATTCGAAGGTAATGTTATCAATAGATATTTGTTTCTTCTTGGCACATACAAACCGTTAAATAATAATCTTGAAAAAATAAGAATGAATATTTTAAAAAAATCACAAGGTATCCTAACTAATTTCAAGTCTATTTGAAATCTTCTTTTCATCTTCATTTGTAGTTAAGTAGATTTGATGATTGGAAGTTTTTAAAAGAAGAACAATTTTGTACCAAATCCGAAACTGGATTTTATTAGTATTTTTTATGAATCTCAAATTTTGTGGGGCCTTCCCTAAGACCAAAGAAGCCATTTTCTGTCATAAGTTCACCCATATAAGTCTCCATACCCGGGCAGACGGTAATAATATAATTCATGCCATTTCAATAACAAATACTTTTAAAATAACAGAAATTGTTATGGAATATTTTTGAAAAATCTATTTTTGCATAAGGGTTTGATAACAGTTTATGTTATCATAACAAAATATGTTATTGGTCTGATATTGGTTGAAAGCAAAATCAACTTTGGAATAACATTTTTTGTTATGGAAGAATACCTCCAACTGTTATTGGGATGATCGGATTAGTTGTTAAAATAACAAAAAATAATAACAAAGATTTGTTCCAATAACAAAAAAAATCATAACGACGCATAACAAATCTTGTTACAAATAACATTAAATTTTATTGGCATAGTATTTTCAAGTATCAAAAAATGTTATTCCCAAGTTATTTCCGTCTGCTCGGGTAGAATTTTAGCTCCATATTTAAATAGTGCGTCAATATTCAAAAATCTGAACTTTTGCAAGGATTTTTTTTATCAATTTCTGCAAAATTGTAGATATTGATGAGGACTGTTCAGAAATACAAGTACAATCCTGTGGATTTTTTTTATAATTTTTTTTACATAAACTCAATTTTTGAAAATTTTGTATTTTTTCGAGATTTTTTTATATGCTTTAGAGAACCAAAACCCACAACTATTGAGCCATAGAAAAGTATGGTCAACAATTTTGCCACCGAGCTATAAATTTAAAGAAAATATAGATTTTTTTGAAAAAAAAAACTTATGCATAACAATTTGAAAAAATCAAAACAATGCAAGTATTTAAACAGTCGAAATCGTCTGATTTCGTAGAGAATTACTTTGAAGATCAAAGATTCAAAGATTTTAAGAAACAATAAACATTTCTGAAAAATGTTTCCTTCTGGCGAAAATATTTCTGGGGAATAAAACGGAACAGAATTGTGGTGAATGGGATTAGAGCCATTCTTAGATAGAATTTTTTTTCGAGAGAGCAGAAGAAAGAAATCAAAATTTGTAAAAGCAAAATTATTGAACAAGAAGACACTTTAAATTAATATGATTAAGTTGGATATTGGCTATATTCTAAAGAAAAGAAGAATTCGGGAGAATCTCAACAATTTGATTGAAAGCAAAATTGAAAGAGTTTTTAAAATAAATTGAAAAGAGTCGATTTTTTAATGGAAATTAATAAAATTCTAAAAAGTTGGGAAAGTATCTTCAATTTGAATTTTTGTATATTTTTTTTTTTTCGAAAGAATACTTGAAATTTAGAATTTGTTTTGCACTTCAAATTTAGATTAAATTTAGATTTCAGGTCAGAAAGAATAGGTATGCTACCTTGCTTTTGAAGCCTAATCAGAAGTCCGTGATCGAGATACAGGCTTTAGGATATTTTAATTTTCTTTATGTATGGACAGGTGTTGAAATTGTATGAAAACTCGTATGGATGATTAAATCATGCAAAATGACTTCATTGGTCATGGAAAAATACACACAAAGCCTCAACCAAAAAAAAAATCACAAAAAATTGCTTATTCTTGGAAGAATTGCTCAGGGAAATTTTTGGATGTGATAGCCATTAGGATGGTCTAAATTTAGCGATTGGTCAGAGCTTTGCTGAAGGGTGAAAAGACTCAGGCTTTCTTTGTCGCGAGTTAGTGCCTTCTGGATTTTAATAGAGCTTATAAAAATAAACAATTGGTTATTTTCATTGATATTTTCAATTTTGAAATATTTAAAACTCAAAATGGTGGTTGAGTTCCTAGGAAATATCTGAAATTACACATTCTTTGGAACATTTGCAGAACAAATCTCGGTGAACCCTTTACTTAAACTCATTTTATTAGCTTTCATTTATTTCTTTTTATAACTCTCAATAGAATTGACCAAAAAACTACTCTACCTCCCACCTCAAAATTTACCTCACAATCAGATCGTACAGCTCCTGCTGGTCAAAGACCTTGCAGTAAGCGTGCAGCACCTTGACGCAGGCATACCGCATCCCGCTCCATGGTATCGCCGGACTTCCCAGGACTTCCCACAGCGGACAGTCGATGTGTCGCTGTAGGTCCAGCATATCCCGCGAACTTCCGCTGCCGCCGCTACTCCGCCTGCAGATGTGCAGATGTGGCACCGCTGCTACAGCACTGGGACTCTTCACTGTTTCAGATGGTCAGGGGCTTCTGAACTTGAACCCTTGCTTTCTTCCGCGACGATCGTCCATTTGGTCACATGGGAATGCACTTTTTTTACGTGGATGATTTTTTGTTTTCACTTTTTGAAGTCAGTTATAACATAATGTACTGCAGAATCATGGGAAAATGCTGAAAAACCAAGTATTTTTGGCTGTTCTGAAATTCGGTGGCGAAAAATTCGAGAGATGTATTCAAGTTGAGCAATCACTCTTCACAAGAAAATAAAGGGGTTACATACATGTAGAAAATCTCAAAATTTCATATTACAGAAAATTTATTAAATCAACTTAAAAGATGATTTTCAATCACTCCTGAAAGTTTCATGAATATTTAACTGAGTTAGAGACGATTTAAGCTCAGAATTTTGTCATGCGCAAAGCGAGCTGTCAAACTTTGAGAGCGTTTTTCTCTGAACACCAAGTTGATTTACGGGTGCCATGATATCTCGAGATGGGACGGACCAAATTGGCTGAAATTTTGGGTGAAGACTCCCAAGATATATCCCGTGTGCATGACAAAGCCCGATTTTAAAATTTGGAATTTTCAAAAATTACAAAAATCAAAAACTGGCGATTTTTTATATGAAAAACAGATAAATATTTTTATCTTTTTTAAACAATCTTTTTGAAAATCGGCCTCCGTCATGCACACGGGACCGGTTTAACGAGTCTTCACCAAAATTTTGAGCCAATTTGGTCGAAGCAATGTTGAGATATCGTGGCACCCGTTTTTTAAAACTGCTATCTTCAAATAGCAATATCTCGGCAATGATACAACCAAATGTCTTCAAATTTGTTTTGTTAATAGATGGAAATGTATTTTTTAATGCCCTGAAAACAGATTTTGAAAAAAGTTTAAGTGTGTGCTCAAACCAACCTCTGACATTTTCGCCGATTTACATAACCCCTTAAAAGAATTTGAAATAAAATGAAATAAAAAGATTTTGAATGAAACTGGAAGAAATTAAAAAAAATGAAAGAAATTGAGAGAAGTTGAAAGAAATTGAAAGAAATTAATAGAAATTGAAAGAAATTGAAAAAAATTGAAAGAAATTGAAAAAAATTGAAAAAAAAAATAAAAAAATTGAAAGAAATTGAAAGAAATTGAAAGAAATTGAAATAAATTGAAAGAAATTGAACGAAATTGAAAGAAATTGAAAGAAATTGAAAAAAATTTAAAGAAATTAAAAAAAAAATAAAGAAATTGAAAGAAATTGAAAGAAATTGAAAGAAATTGAAAGAAATTGAAAGAAATTGAAAGAAATTGAAAGAAATTGAAAGAAATTGAAAGAAATTGAAAGAAATTGAAAGAAATTGAAAGAAATTGAAAGAAATTGAAAGAAATTGAAAGAAATTGAAAGAAATTGAAAGAAATTGAAAGAAATTGAAAGAAATTGAAAGAAATTGAAAGAAATTGAAAGAAATTGAAAGAAATTGAAAGAAATTGAAAAAAATTGAAAGAAATTGAAAGAAATTAATAGAAATTGAAATAAATTGAAAGAAAATGTATGAAATTGAAAGAAATTCAAAGAAATTGAAAGAATTTGAAAGAAATTCAAAGAAATTGAGAACAATTGAAAAAAATTGAAAATAAATTGAAAAAAATGAAAATAGATTGAAAGAAGTTGAAAAAAATTAAAGAAGTTGAAAAAATTTAAAGAAATTTAAAAAAATTGAAAGAAATTAAACGAAATTTAAAGAAATTAAAAAGCAATTGTAAGAAATTAAAAGAAATTGAACGAAATTTGAAGAAATTGAAAAAAATAAAATAAATTGAAAGAAAATGTATGCAATTTAAAGAAATTGAAACAATTTGAAAGAAATTAAAAGAAATTGAAAGCAATTGAAAGAAATTGAAAGAAATTGAAAAAAAGAAAGAAATTGAAAGAAATTGAAAAAAAAATTGAAAGAAATTGAAAGTAATTGAAAGAAATTCAAAGAAATTTAAAGAAATTGAAAAAATTTGAAAGAAATTGAAAGAAATTGAAAAATTGAAACAAATTTAAAGAAATTGAAAGAAATTAATAGAAATTTAATAAAATTTAAATAAATTGAAAAAATGTACAGAAATTTAAAGCAATTGAAAGAAATTGATGGAAAATGAAAGAAATTAAAAAAATATGCAAATTGATACCAATTGAAAGAAACTAGAGAAATTAAAAGAAAAAGAAAAAAATAAAGGGATTGAGTGAAAAAATCAATAAAATTATGATTTGATTTTCAACCTGCAAAAATATTTGTCTACAGGTATGCAACGCTAACAAGGAAAACCCATCCGATGTTCACATCCAATAAAAATCTATTTCCGTTTTCCCGGTCAATTTCCTCGTAATCTTCCTTCCGTTTCCACCCCTCTTTATCAGACACAAAGCGCAAAAGGCTGTCGTTGCATTTTCCACGCTGAATTTCCTTAGCCACGTGGCTGGCCTCAACCTGGCCCTTAACGAACCACACACATACAATCACACACACACAGTCACAGAGATTCGAACGATGTGGTGGCGCTCCGGATAATAAAATTAGTCTTGATGAGTTTTGCTGACCATGAAAAACCGTCAAACCGTGTGGCCAGTTGGTGGTTGGTTGGTCGGTTGGAGTCTCTTTTTCTAGTTAGTGTTGATAGCTCATAAATTTAATTAAATCTTTCCGCTCCTTTTGAACGTGGGGTTAGAAACACAGCGATTGGAACTTTGGCGATGTTTTTCCTTTGATTTTTGTTTTCATACTTTTTTTTTGAAGATCTTGAAGTTTAGTTGTAAGATTCTTTTTAGTATATTTTTTTTAGTTAATTTAATACATCAAAAAAATCTTTAAGATCAAAAAGTGACATTTTCTTTCCCCCTTTCTGAACGCATCAGTCCACCGCGACAATGAGGCGTTACGAGGCCATTTTCCGTGATTTTCCCGGATTTCTGTCCCTCCCCTTCCCCCTTTGGTGCTGTACTAACAGGCACTCCATGCTTGGCCGGACGGAACATAAAACCCCGCCCGTCTAACGTAAGACAACTGCTCAGACAGTGCGCGTTAAGGTGCCGTGGCCAAAGTTAAGGTGTGAAACGATTTCCGGCGCGCGGATGGCATTTTGACGTGGTGACTTTTTATGGACCTTTTCCTCCTCCTCAGACTGGGGGCTAAAAGAAAGTGAAACCTAACGCAATGGAGTCGAGTCTTCTCTTTGTGTCTTTCGAAGGATATTTATAGGATTGGACATATCTTTCCGTAGGCCTGATTGGAGCCAGTTTGGCTTATTTTTGGGAAGTAATTTCGAAGGCTATTGATCGGCTTTTGTTGTTTTTGGCTGGAAAGTTACGAGCCTCAATTTGCCAAATGAAGTCATTTTTCATTCATGAGCGTAAGGTAATCCTTAATTGCCCAGCTGGAAATCCGTCCAATTCTTCAATTGCACTCCAATTCCTTCCTCTGGACTATTAATTAATACATGAAGCTCCCGTTTTGAACCGGAAGTTTACGGTGCACTCTCTTAGTTGACCGATTTCAATTCATTTTATTGTTTATGACGGCTTTACTGCACGGCATAAAATGGCACTAGAAAGGGTTAGTCGATGCAAGCATTAAGAGCGGTTTACTGGTACCGTTTTGTTGAGAAACATTTAATTTAATTTGATGGCCACAATTTTTTAAGAAATCTATCGGTAAAAAACTTAGATGGAATTGCATGATATTTTATTTTAAGAATTAAAATAATTCAATTAATACGAATACGACGAAAACGAAAAAAAAAATATAAATATTGAAATAAAAAGCCAAAGTTTCAACATTTGCATGGCAAAAGTGTTTTAAAACGTATTTTACACTAGTTCATTAGTTTTGAAAAAATGTAAAATATGACAAAAAACAAAAATTTTAGCGAAAATTTTTTTTTTGCGATTATAAACAACTCAAATTTTTAAAAATTCAAAAGATTTTTAAACCAAAAACATGCTAAAAATGATTATGAACGCAGGGGAATGCATTTTAAATTGATTTCAAGTGAAATATTTTTGTTTTAAGAAAAAATATTCAACTTTGAAGGGGGGGGGGGGAGACAAAAACTTTAAATAAATTTTTTACCAACGTAATACATGCAAAACGTCCGAGAAAAATCGCAAATGAATCACAAAAATTAAAATTGCCAGCCCCACTGCGCTGTGTTTGCTGCGGAGAGGATTCTCTGAATGGTTCACATTTCGAAGAATTCTTTTCTTGAATTTCTGGGATGTATTTCTCGTGGATCCTTGTTTAGTCTCTTACTTGCTTTGTTATTTTTCTTGTTTTTCAAAATTTGATCCTATTTTTTCGGATTGTATTTTAAATTGTTTTGTTTTGTGAGGTGAGTGGAGGGTTCTTTGGGGGTTTCATCAACTAAGATTTTTTTGTGAATTATGTGAAAAAAATATGAAAAATTAAATAAAATTAAAAAATGATCGAAAATGAAAGAAAATGAATAAAATAAAAAGAAATTAAAACAAATAAAAAATTAAAAAAATTAAAGAAATCGAAAAAATTGAAAAAAATTTAAGGAAATTGAAGAAAATTGAAAGAAATTGAAATTTTTTTAAAAAATTGAAAAAAATTGAAAGTAGTTGAAAGAAATTGAATGAAATTGAAAGAAATTGGAAGAAATTAAAAGGAATTGAAAGAAATTGCAAGAAATCGAAAAAATTTAAGAAATAAAAAATAAAAAAATTAAAGAAATCGAAAAAATTGAAAAAAATTGAAGGAAATTGAAGAAAATTGAAAGAAATTGATTTTTTTTTTTTTAAATTGAAAAAAATTGAAAGTAGTTGAAAGAAATTGAATGAAATTGAAAGAAATTGGAAGAAATTAAAAGGAATTGAAAGAAATTGAAATAAATCGAAAAAATTTAAGAAATTGAAAAAAGTTGAAAAAAAATTAAAAAGTTGAAAAAAATTGAAAGAATTTTAAAAAAATTCAAAAAAATTGAAAGAAATTGAAAAAAAGCTGAACAAAATTTAAAGAAATTAAAAAAAACTGAAAGATATTGAGAGAAATTGAAAGAAATGGAAAGAAGTTGAAAGAAACTGAAAGAAATTGAAAAAAATGGAAGAAATTCAAAGAAATTGAAAGAAATTGAAAGAAATTGGAAGAAATTGAAAAAAATTGAAGAAATTGAAAGAAATTGGAAGAAATTGAAAGAAATTGAAAGAAATTGAAAGAAATTGAAAGAAATTGAAAGAAATTGAAAGAAATTGAAAGAAATTGAAAGAAATTGAAAGAAATTGAAAGAAATTGGAAGAAATTGAAAAAAAATTGACGAAATTGAAAGAAATTGAAAGAAATTGAAAGAAATTGAAAGAAATTGAAAGAAATTGAAAGAAATTGAAAGAAATTGAAAGAAATTGAAAGACATTGAAAGAACTTGAAAGAAATTGAAAGAAATTGAAAGAAATTGAAAAAAATCGAAAGAAATTGAAAAAATTGAAAGAAATTGAAAGAAATTGAAAGAAATTGAAAGAAATTGAAAGAAATTGAAAGAAATTGAAAGAAATTGAAAGAAATTGAAAGAAATTGAAAGAAATTGAAAGAAATTGAAAGAAATTGAAAGAAATTGAAAGAAATTGAAAGAAATTGAAAGAAATTGAAAGAAATTGAAAGAAATTGAAAGAAATTGAAAGAAATTGAAAGAAATTGAAAGAAATTGAAAGAAATTGAAAGAAATTCAAAGAAATTGAAAGAAATTGAAAGAAATTGAAAGAAATTGAAAGAAATTGAAAGAAATTGAAAGAAATTGAAAGAAATTGAAAGAAATTCAAAGAAATTGAAAGAAATTGAAAGAAATTGAAAGAAATTGAAAGAAATTGAAAGAAATTGAAAGAAACTGAAAGAAATTGAAAGAAATTGAAAGAAATTGAAAGAAATTGAAAGAAATTGAAAGAAATTGAAAGAAATTGAAAGAAATTAAAAAAAAGGAAAAAAAATCAAAGAAATTCAAAAAAAAATGAAAGATATTGAAAGAAATAAAAATAATTTTAAATAAATTGAAAGAAATTCAAAGAAATTAAAAAAAAGAAAGAAATTGAAAGAATTTGAAAGAAATTGAAAGAAATTGATAGAAATTGACAGAAATTGAAAGAAATTGAAAAAAATTTAAAGAAATTTAGAGGAAATTGAAAGAAATTGAAAGAAATTGAAAGAAATTGAAAGAAATTGAAAGAAATTGAAAGAAATTGAAAGAAATTGAAAGAAACTAGGTACAACTAAGTTTAAAGACTAAGTTTTAAGAAGTTTAACCCCTTCCCGCCCAGAGCAAAATCGAGATTTTTTACGTTTTTCTACATTACTTGTAACTGGATCGTCCAAATTTGTCGAAATTTTGATGATTATAAGTTAACATTCTATATAAACCAATGTAGGTTGAAGCAAGTTGAAAAAATGTATGATTGCAGAGAAATTTAATTTTGAACGCAAAAATTAGTGGTGCTCTGGAGTAACCATGGTCGTTAGAGGGTTAAAGAAATTGAAAGAAATTGAAAGAAATTGAAAGAAATTGAAAAAAATTTAAAGAAATTGAAAAAAATTGAAAGAAATTGAAAGAAGTTGAAAGAAACTAAAAAAAATACAGAATTTGAAAGAAATTTAAAAGAAAATGAGAAAATTGAAAGAAATTGAAAAAATAATAAAGAAATTCAAAGAAAATGAAGAAATTTAAAGGAATTCAAAAAAATTCAAAAGTGACATCTTAAATGTGTTTATTAACTTATTATATAAATATAAAATTATTCTGCTAAAATATTGTTAGTAAATTTATGTAATACAACCTTTACATCTCAAAGCCCACAGGCCTGTCTGTGCTAACAAACTTCAACATTTCCAACTGATTGCCCTCACCCCGCAAGCCCTGGTGAGACGTGCGAGGCGGTACCGAAAAAAAATCCCCGAAAAAAAATGTGTACCCAAACGTTTTTGTTTTAAACTACACCAGCTGTGTGTTGTACGGCATGAAACGCAAACGCAACAAATCGGCAAACTGGCCCATGTGCACTAAACAAAAACAAAACAAACAAACGAATACAAGCTCGCGCCTAAACAACAACAACAACAACAGGATTGAAATGCCTTTTGGGTGGCGTACAACTTTCGAGGTTGATATTTTAAAAGGGAATACTAAATTTTATTAAATAAAATAAAGGAAAATATAAGTTTGGAATGTTAACATTTGTCTCTATTTCGTTTTAATTACAAAGGTTTTAATAAGTTTTGCGCCGTTCTTAAGGCTTACTTCAGGATTAAAATGGCTAAATGCACTTATGGGAATTATAAAGTGTTATAGCTTAGGTAAAATACGACCCTCTAATGGAGACGCCTGGTACTTGACGGTGTCGTTACTGGATTACCCCTCCAATAACTATTCAATCCATCAGGAAAATTTAAAACCGCTCCTCCACCTTCAAGTCCCCTCACCCCCGCAAGACTTTTGATATATTTACCGCCCATCGACATTTATTTACGACTGTCGACGTGATGTGGCCACGGTTTGCTGCTGCCTGGTCGGTTCGGAAACCAGCAATTAGGACCAATGATGGATGTCTTGGAGGGAAGTAAATCATCGCGAGCACGGGAAAAAGGAAAATGCATTTTGGCTGACGTCGACGACGAATCGAGACCAGATGGAGCGAAACGACCAGACTGTGGCGTCCAACTGCGACGGCCAACCTGTCAACTGTTTACTTCCAGGATGCGGCGTCGTTGGCGGCGGCCAAGATTTCTACGACGACGACGTGGTTCATTTGCGTTTTTTCGCACCATGATTTCTAACTTGAGGGGTTTTGTTGGGTGTTTTTTCGGTGAATATGACACGTTAAGCAGATAGCCAATTTGAACCATTAACCCTCTGCTGTCTTTTTTAGAAATTTACATTATTTAGAGTACCGGAGGTAATTTTGAGCAACTTTTGTTCAATAATAATGTGTAATATTTGTAATATTTTTTTCCCTCGGCATTAGCATTTTTAAGAATAAATTGTGTAACGCTAAATCGTACGATTTAAACCAAATAAAGACTTTTAATCTTTAAAAAGAATGTAATAATTATATGAATTATTACTCAACTCCTATATTTTACGTTTAGTGGTATTAACGTAAAATATAGGAGTTGAGTAAAAATTCATATAATTATTACCAAAGTAACAGTTACAAACCAACTAGCCACCATCTAATTTTATTAAGGTTTTATGGTAGCATCTTGATTGCTTAATAGTTTTATCTGGGCATTCACGCAACCAATCAGCAAAAGCTAATTGATAGGTTCTAACAGGGTTTTATGTATTGGACATAAAACCTTGTGACAATAAATTGCTTTCAATACGATTTTATGGAAATTTTAAGAGAGTCTTGAAAACCCAATGGCAATGTCATGCAAAACGATTGTATCGCATGCTTCTTTAAAACCAAGGGTGTTTTAGCTGTCAAGTGCCATTAGGAATGCAAAAAGCTTACTTAAAACCACAAGCTCCTGAAAAAGCTTTTAACGCGGCCAATTAGCAGTGCATAAATATGGCGCTAAACGCGTGCTCTGATTGAATTCTGATATAATTAATATAGCGTTAGATGTTTCAAAATAATTCCAACATTTTTTTTCAAAGAATTGCAAAAAAATATTTTTTAACATTAAAAATGATGATTACAAATTTATCTACATTTATCAATACAATTTCAACCGCAGCTGAATTTGAACCACCAATTGTGAGAAATAAATGTTTAAATTATTTTCATTACCTCCAATATCTTTTATATATCATCGCCATTTTTGCAAACCATCTCCATTTTATCATTTGGCAAGACAAAGACTAGTTTTTTTTTGCCAAAATAAAACCTATTTGTCATAAGACGTTTGAAGACGTATGAAATGACATTTTTCCTTAACTCCTGACTAGGTTTTAACAAAGGTTTTATCAAGGCTTTGAGGATGTTGTTAGGATTCAGCTGTAAAGCCTTGAACTCCTATGTAGGTTTTATAAATAGGCCGTGACAACCTTTTCCGGAGGTCCTTTTGGGTTTTAAGTGAGGTTTATTATTGATCAAAAAAACCTAACAAAAACACAGTGTTACCGGATTTGCTTACAGAATTTCTATCCGTGTGGCTTTTAGTAAATCATCTATTCGCCACTCATGTTTTTTTTTAAAATAATACAATTTAAACGACAAACAACAGCTGAAATCATTAAAAACTTGAACCGGGGTGACATTGATATGCATTCAATTTATTTTTCAAATTTATTTTTAATATTTTGAAAACATGTGCTGGCTTGAGTCACACAGAAAAAAAATCATGGTAAAATTTCATCTAAAAAGGGGTACATCTTTTATGTCAGAAAAAATGGGTAATTTTACCTCTGAAAATGTGTAATTTTACCACTGGGTGATTCTCCGCCAACCCGAGCAGACGGTAATAACTTTGGAATAACATTTTTTGATATTTGAAAATACTAAGCCAATAACATTTTATGTTATTTATAACAAGATTTGTTATTCGTCGTTATGAATTTTTTGTTATTGGATCGTTATTGTAATAACAGATCAAGAACATTTTGGGTTATTCTTCCAACAAATCTTTGTTATTATTTTTTGTTATTTTAACAACTAATCCGAACATCCCAATAACAGTTGGAGTTATTCTTCCATAACAAAAGATGTTATTCTCTAGATGTTTTTGCTTTCAATTAATATCAGACCAATAACAAATTTTGTTATGATAACATAAAGTGTTATTCAACTCTTATGCAAAAATGGAATTTTCATGAAGAATCCATAACACTTTCTGTTATTTTAACAGTATCTGTTATTAAAATGGCATGAATTTTGTTATTACCGTCTGCCCGGGAACTCACACAGCAGTTGCCCCGACCCCTCTTCGATTTGCGTGAAACTATGTCCTAAGAGATACGAAGTCCGTTTTTTCACGAATACGAAGTCCGTTTTTTGATATCTCGTGACGGAGGGGCGGTACGACCCCTTCCACTTTTGAACATGCGAAAAAAGAGGTGTTTTTCAATAATTTGCAGCCTGAAACGGTGATGAGATAGAAATTTGGTGTCAAAGGGACTTTTATGTAAAATTAGACGCTCGATTTGATGGCGTACTCAGAATTCCGAATAAACGTATTTTTCATCGAAAAAAAAACACTAAAAAAGATTTAAAAATTCTCCCATTTTCCGTTACTCGACTGTAAAAATTTTTGGAACTTGTCATTTTATGGGAAATTTAATGTACTTTTCGAATCTACATTGACCCAGAAGGGTCATTTTTTCATTTACAACAAAATTTTTTATTTTAAAATTTCGTGTTTTTTCTAACTTTGCAGGGTTATTTTTTAGAGTGTCACAATGTTCTACAAAGTTATTAAGCAGAAAATTACAAAAAAATGTATATATAGACATAAGGGGTTTGCTTATTAACATCACGAGTTATCGCGATCGCGAAAAAAAGTTTTGAAAAAGTTGGTCGTCATCGATCATGGCTGTTCATTAGCGTGGTTCACGTTTCTATGAAAAAGACAAAAGTTGTTATTTTGTCTTGCATCAACCGGAATTTCGTTCTTTTATGTCCCCAGAAGCACTCCTGAAAATTTGAGCCCATTTGGTAAGGTATAGGAGCTACAGTTTTAATTTGAAATTTATATGGGATTTTGATTTATTTTCCATGGGAAACTATCTTTTTTTACATTGTATTAGGATTTTTTTTTATAAATCGATGAAATGACTTGATTCTTATAGTAGGAGATAGGTTTTGAACTGGGGAACAACTTTGTAGAACATACCAACATGCTAGGAAGTGACCCTTTAAAGATACAGATACTTTTAGATGGTGGCTTTTGAAGTAAAGCCCCTTCAAAAGCCACCATCTAAAAGTATCTGTATCTTTAAAGGGTCACTTCCTAGCATGTTGGTATGTTCTACAAAGTTGTTCCCCAGTTCAAAACCTATCTCCTACTATAAGAATCAAGTCATTACGAAATTCCGGTTGATGCAAAACAATATAACAACTTTTGTCTTTTTCATAGAAACGTGAACCACGCTACTGTTCATGGTCACCCGCGACAGACACGGACGACGAAACAAAGAGAAACGCGAAAAGTACCTTTTTCAAAACTTTTTTTCGTAAAATCGCGATGACTCGTGATGTTTATAAGCAAACCCCTTATGTCTATATATCAAAATTTTTGTAATTGTCTGCTCTACAACTTTGTAGAACATTGTTACACTCTAAAAAATAACCCTGCAAAGTTAGAAAAAACACGAAATTTTAAAATGAAAAATTTTGTTCGAAATGAAAAAATGACCCTTGTGGGTCAATGTAGATTCGAAAAGTACATTAAATTTCCCATAAAATGACATGTTCCAAAAAATGTTTAAGTCGAGTAACGGAAAATGGGAGAATTTTTAAAAAAAATTTAGTGTTTTTTTCGATGAAAAATACGTTTTTTCGAAATTCTGAGTACGCCATCAAATCGGGCCTCTAATTTTACATAAAAGTCCCTTTGACACCAAATTTCTATCTCATCACCGTTTCAGGCTGCAAATTATTGAAAATCCTCTCTTTTTTCGCATGTTCAAAAATGGAAGGGGTCGTACCACCCTTCCGTCACGAGATATCAAAAACGGACCTCAGATTCGTGATCAGGGACAAAAGTTACCCCTTAGGACAAAGTTTCACGCAAATCGAAGAGGGGTCGGGGCAACTTTTCCCGATTTCGTGTGAGTTGGTAGAGAATTACCCCACTATTCTGGTGTAATGTCACTTTTTTGGTCTAAATTGAGGTAAAATTACATCATAAAAGAGGTGATATTCAACCTTCAAAAATTACACCTTCCAAATTTACACATTTTTTTTGTGCACACATTAGCCATCTGCGTTTATTTTTGATTTCAAAAGTGCCTTAAAAGTTGTTTCGTTAAAAATTGTTGTTCTGTGGCTGCAGTGTGTTTCTTAAAAATGTTACTCTTAATGTGACCAAATTAAACTAATTAAATCAAATTGATTATTAGTTAGGTTACTTTCAATAATTTATTTATAATGAAGTGTCGGTTCAACTTAGTTGATTATCTTGAAATCCATACAAATTTGAGAGCAAGCAAATAAAACAATGTTTGATCAAAATTCATTTAAAATTAGAAGTCAACTATCTTATAAAACTTTTTAAAATATGATGAAACATTTTATTTATACATTATTTATGCATCTGTTGCAAAAAATCTTCAACCTATCAATGTCACCCCGGTTTACGATACATAGTTCATAACAAAAACTGCTGCTATGTTGCTATCTCGTATTAGTTTTCAAAAAGCCGTAAGAGCCAATGGTAAACAAAGCTTTTTTTGCCTCTGTATTCGACCTACTTACGGAAAACCAATTTCAAAAATGATTAAGAATGTTCATCTACACGTCTTGCAAGTGCCCCAAACTAAAAATAAATGAAATTTTGTTGCAATTTGGAGAAATATAAATATTCGTGTCGGAGGTCACGGTGGCTCTTACGGCTTTTTGCAAACTCACCCGAGCTATGTTCAATTAATATTTTTTACTGTGTATCCAATTCAACTTTAATTCAATGAATCGATAAAGCATATTTATTTATTTGCAGCAAAAAATAAAAGTAGAAATTGATCATCCTTACAGCAATTTAAAACATAAAATGTATCTGTTAACTCTCAAAAAATGGGAAAAGTTGCCCAGACCACTTTTTTAACGAATAATTTTGATTCCTGAAAAACGACATCAACCATGTCATTTGATGACTGATTTAATCAACTTTTCAAATCTGCAAGAATCTGGAATGGCAATTTTTCATTAAGAACATTTTTTTCATTTTCAAAATTCCGTATTTTTTATAACTTTGCAGGTTTTGTTTTTAGAGTATAAAAATGTTCTACAAAGTTGTAATGTAGACATTTTCAAAAAAAAAATTATGTTTAAACAAAAGAAGTTTGCTTGTAAAGAAATCTTCCTAAGAGAAACATTCCCGTAGTAAATCTTCGATAGGAAGAAACCTTGGATGTAAACAAGCAGCCTATCCCTTTCTTACTCAACGTGAACTGTCACTAGAGCAAGTGGGATTATAGACCATTTGTTTACAAAGAAGGTTTCACCCTTTTGAAAAGTTACTGCGAATTTATAAATTAAGTGGGGGATAAATAAAAACTGCAATGAATGTCAAGAACTGGACCATCAGGCACAGGCGATTTTTAAAGAGAAATTTCAAAATTTAAATCCAGGCAAACTCCTAATTTTCAAAATACAGTTTTGTTTGAGTAATAAACTATTTTTATTTATTTTGAAATTCGCTCTGCGACTGGCAGGAGATCGTTTATGAATTAGCATATAGAAGGATGATGTTCCAGCAACGGAAGGAAGGGTTCAAGGGGAGCTGATTAATCAACCGATCATGGGTGGTTTACCCCAAGGTTTCCTAGAATTTTCAGACAGCGAATGTATAAATCTGCTGGTTAATGTGTTTTCGTGTGCGGAATCAATCAAGTCATTATGGGATTCAAAATTAAACAGAAAAATAAACGGGTAATCCGTAGCAAATTGTGAACAGATGTCAGGATTTTTCAACGTTTTTTTGCAACTTTTTTTCTTTCTTGATTTTCACCATACCAAAATAAACTAAGACACAGCGAAATTTATACACTTTCTGGCTTATTTAGAAAGGAAAAGCAACACACAAAAAATATCAAACACCGGTCACGATTCAGTGAGAGTGTCGCGTGCTGAGCATCCCCTTGGGGGTCATTCATCGCCACTACACTGCCGAGCCGGTAGTGATTTTCATCGCCACACTGCGCTGCAGGAGAGAGAAGTGGTTGGAAACAGTCGGGAAATGTGCTCTCCCACTGTTGGGGAAATGGTGCACCTGTTGCGAGGCGATTTTCTTGTTTTTTTTTCTCTCGTTTGCGGATTGCTTCGTGTGTGTGTTTTTTTTTTAATTTTGAGTAGTTTGATTTTTTTTTGTAAAATGAATAAAAAAAATATTTGACTTAATCATTAAAAGTTCAGTCGAAATTTTAACCTTGAACTCAGCATATCATCAAACGAAAATTCATCCCCTTCCTAAACCAAAACATTTTCCATTTTCCCATAACTTGCAATCCATCATCGGTCGGCAGCTCAATGTCTTAAGGTTTTGAGCTGGTCGTGTAGACGACTCAAAATCCCCGTGCTTGCTAAATGTTTACAAATCTCACATTTCCTGTGATTTCCCGCGAGTATTTTTGTTGGGTTTTTTCACATTCGCGACAACTTGTGAAAAATTTTCTTATGAGAATTGAATTCTCTTTATTCATAAAATTTCTACTGTTTTTTTAACTTTCTTAAAACAATTATTGATTTACGAAAACTCAAAAATATTAAAAAAAAAAAAATGCATTTTTGTCTCTTAAATTCAATCGTTACCAAAGGTAAAAAATCTCCTAATTGCGGGCATCATTAAGGGTAAATCTCGCGTCTGGCCACGGAAAAGCGGTTTCCAATGGGCGACAGATCGGATCGTTGTCGATCGTTCGAGCGTGGAGTATTTTGGCGTTTGTCGAAGAAATATTTATAAATTAAGCAATGTCACGAAAATATTCACCCCGATGATTTATTTTAGCGCAAAATCTCAATCGATCATTTTGAGCGAAATCCCTTTGATGTTTTTTGACAAAATAGTCACATTTTCTAAACATTTTTTTAACTCAAATTTTCACCCGAAAAACCTGTTACCTCACACGTTCGGTAGATTTGTACGGCGCCCGGCGACGACGCGTTATGAAACTGATTGAAATATATGCCTCGGCGGGAGGCGGTGTTTGGAGCCAAAATGTCACTTCTAATAGGCCATCAGCGCAGTCATGCGATGACCGGCGCGGGAGGAGAATTGGTCAGTCTCCTAGCGAAAAGCTAAAGTACCGAAAATAAACTTCTTTAGCAAGTTTTGGAGACACAAGTGTGACAAGCTGTCTGTTATGAATCGTGATTTGTGTATTTTGTTATTTTTGTGATTTTTTTTTTCAAACTGTTTGCGCATCAACAGTCGAAAGGTATTTTGAAAGACTCGAAATCGAGATAAGCTCAAATAAAAAAAAATAATACAAACAAAAGAATCGCCACCCGAACAGACGGAAATAACATTGGAATAAATTTTTTTGATATTTGAATATACTAGGCCAATAACATTTTATGTTATTTATAACAAGATTTGTCATTCGTTGTTATGTTTTTTTTTGTTATTGGATTATTATTGTGATAACAGATCAATAACACTTTTAGTTATTCTTCGAACAAATCTTTGTTATTATTTTTAAGTTATTTTAACAACTTATCTGATCATCCCAATAACAGTTGGAGGTATTCTTCCATAACAAATTTTGTTATGATAACATAAACTGCAAAAAAATATTTTTCAAGAAGATTCCATAACACTTTCTGTTATTTCAACAGCATCTGTTATTGAAATGGCATGAATTTAGTTATTACCGCCTGCGCGGGTTCTAATAACAAAAAAAAGAAAATAGACGTTCGACCAAATTTGCTTAGCTTCAGAGCAATTATCTTAGATTTCAGTCATTCGATTTTTTTGTATTTTGTAATCAGGCTGAAACTTTTTTGGTGCCTTCGGTATGCCCATAGAAGCCATTTTACAGCATTAGTTTGTCCATATAATTTTCCATACAAATTAAAAAATCTGTATCTTTTGAAGGATATTTTTGATCGATTTGGTCAAAACTGTAGATATACGGTTAATATGATTACGGTTTAAAATTGGTGATTTTTAATTTCACTAATTGTCACTAAAACTTAGTTGCAAAAAACTCTATTTTTTAATTTTTAAAATTTTTAAGGGAACATTCATAGCCAACTTTTCAGAAATTTCCAGGTTGAGCAAAAAATCTTTGACTGAGTTATGAATTTTTGAATCAATACTGATTTTTTCAAATAATTGAAAACTTTTTTTTACCTAATTTTTCGATGTAAAATCAAATTTTCAATTAAAAAGTACTCCAGTGATTTTTTTTTTGAAAATAGTTGCAGTTTTTTTTTCAAATAAGTGCACATGTTTGCTCACTTTTGAAAAAAATAGTTTTTAAAAGCTGTGAAGATTCTCTAAATTTTGCATTTTTTAATTTTGTTGATACGACCTTTATTTGCTGAGATATTGCCATGCAAGTGATCAAAAACAGGAAAATTGATGTTTTCTAGGTCTCAATAAAAAAACCACAATTTTGTATTGTCGATATCTCAGCAACTAATGGTCCGATTTACAATGTTGAAATATGAAACATTTGTGAAATTTTCCGATCTTTTAGAAAACATTATTTTCATTTTAAAATCAAGACTAACATTTCAAAAGGGCGTTATATGGAATTTTCGGCCTTTTTTAAATTTTAGACCTGATTTAATTTTTTTGAAAATATTGCTTTCGAAAAGATCGGACAATTTCATATCATAAAAAGTGTTGGAGGGCCACGTGGCGCGGTGGTTAGCGGCATCGGCTGCCGATCCCTAAGTTGCTATGGGGCGCGGGTTCGATTCCCGCCTTATCCTCCTGGAGCTTTTCGTTCAATGTTTGTCTCGTTAATATTATTATTCAGTCTGCAAAGACGGTGTGATTGTCTTTTTTATCTAGAGTAGCACGAGAAAAGGGCGGATAAGCATTTTGACAGCTGAAACTATTTTGCAAATTCCGCGCCAACAAGTGACTTTTTCACAAAAATCTAAATGTAAAATAAAAGCTGGCCTTCTCAGCTACCTTTTAACTATGTGGGTTTTGTTAAATAGTTACCTGTTGGCTCGGAATTTGCAAAATAGTTCTGGCTGTCAAAATGCTTATGCGCCCCTTTTAAATATTGCTCCAGATATATGAGTCTTTCCAGGTCAACTGAGCACACTTTTGGACTCGACCTTTACTGATTTGGACCAAACTTGGAGGGAAAGTTCAACTAACGATAATTATCAGAAATCCCAAGTTTGGAGCTGATTGGGCCATACCTCTATTTTTGGCACCGCCTTCTTTTTTGAAAATTTTCTTTCCAAACTTTTTTTTTTCTTTTTATCATAACTTTGTAACTATTTGAGCAAAAGTCTTTCTACAGGTTGCGTTTTATAGAAATTGTTCAAGAAATTCGATATTAATAAAATTTTAACCCTTAAGTGCCCCCTTACATTATATTGTAACGTTTTATGTTTATAAAATTCACTTTTAACCAATTCCGTATATTTTTATTATATCACTATTTTGTTC
Source organism: Culex quinquefasciatus (assembly GCF_015732765.1). Classification (NCBI taxonomy): domain Eukaryota; kingdom Metazoa; phylum Arthropoda; class Insecta; order Diptera; family Culicidae; genus Culex; species Culex quinquefasciatus. The sequence goes on along the minus strand of NC_051863.1, from coordinate 165,236,386 downwards.
CCCGGAAATCTGGAGTGTTTTTTTAAAAGGTCCAATAAAACAAATTTCTAGATTTTGCTTTTTTGTTGTTTTTGAAACCGCCTTGAGTCAGGGGTATTAAAAAACACCCAAAAAGCAAAAACTGGAAAAAGCGGAAAACTGCAAAAGTGATTAGAATTGGTCGAACGGCTTAGACTGATTAAAATGGGTATAATTCCCCTAAAAACCGAACTATGCGGGATTCCACCCTTTTTGTTGAAAAGAACACCATGTACCTACAACCGAGTGCTGCGCAAATTCAAACTTTTTCAGTAAAATCGCTGTATCTCGCCAATAGTTTATTTTAGATTGGGGTATACATTGATTATCATGTAAAATTGTCCGGGGAACACGATGGTGATCAAATAAAAAAAATAAAAATATAAGGAATTGGTCAAAACTGAATTTTAATATTTAAAACGTTAAAATATAATATACGGGGGCACTTAAGGGTTGATATTTTATTTTTATTGAATTCCTTGGATAATTTTCTATAAAGACAACCTGTAGAAAGTCTTTTGCTGAAATAGTTGCAATGTTATGATCACAAGAAAAAAAGTTTTATAGAAAATCGTCAAAAAGAGGACGATGCCAAAAATAGAGGGATGGCCCAAAAAGATCCAAACTTGGGGTTTCTGATAACTATCGAGAGGTGAACGTTCCCTCCAAGTTTGATCCAAATCGGTGAAGGTCGAGTCCAAAAGTGTACTCAGTTGACCTGAATGATCCATATAAAAAAAATAATGTTTTTTGCAAATCAAGTTTTAGTAACAATAAGTGAAATAAAAAGTTACCAAAAAATGTTTACCTTGTATATTTTTTTTTTAGTATAGTCCTTACTTCAACTTTGCCGAAGACACCGAATAGATCAAAAAATTCCTTCTAAATTTACAGATTTTTTTTATTTTCAGGTATCATTTGTATGGGAAATTATATGGACAACTTAGTGAAGCAAAATGGCTTATGTGGGCATACTGACCCAAGTAACATTTTTTTCCACGAGTTCTACAAGAGCTCTTCAAGATAGCTACAGCACAGCAGTTTGGACCGCGGTAGGATAACATTCTCTTCAAAACTTCTTCAGGAGTTTGGAAGAGTACTTGAAGAGAGTTGTATCCTACCGCGGTCCAAACTGCTATGCTGTAGCTATCTTGAAGAGCTCTTGTAGACCTCCTGGCAAAAAATGTTACTTGGGGAAGGCCCCACAAAAGTTTCAACGGGATTGAAAAATACAAAAATGAAATTAAAAAAAAATACCAAATTCGTAGTGAATTGCTCATTAGAAACTGATGAATTTTCATCAGTTTCTTATGAATTTTTATCAGGTTCTAATTTTTACACATTTACAGTTAAAATTACTCAAAAAAGAGGTAATATTCAACCACCCAAATTATCAACTTTCCAAAATTCAACTTTGTTTTGCTGTGTAAGAATATCTAGCTCTGTTAAAACTCTGGAATGCTGCTAGGAGAGTTTTTGGCAAAGGAAGTTACAAATTTTAGCTTGGATGAAAATTAGGGTGATTCACGATTAGGGTGTTTCAGAAAATCTTGCATTAGGGAAATTTTGGTGTTTTTTGTTTTCATTAAAAAAACGTCGGGCTAGCTTATTCAAAATTATCTGCCTAGAGTGCATGAGACAGCCTTAACGAAATCTTGCAGTGCAAAAATTTTGCTACAAATTTGCTATTTAGGGCAAAAGGAGTGTATTGACATAATTTTATCAAAGTAAAAAAAAATAATTGCAAAAATCGTTTAATAGTGTCTCAGCTATGAATATTTTTTTAAATTTTATTATTAGATGCCAACAAATGAAAAAAAAATTAAAAACGATCAAAGAGATCCAAAAAAACAGGAAAATGAAAAAAAAAAAAAAAAAAAAAAAATTGTTCGAATCATCCGTATCTAACCTCCAACGACAGTTCCTTAACCCCGTCATCCTAGCGCGAACACCTGCCGCAAATTCTTCTCCATCGCGTTTGAAATAGCGCGTCCAAATGAATCACGACCGCCAATAAATCAACCTTGGCCAGAGTGGAGAGTGTGTGTTTATTTAGATTCAGATTTTGCCTTCAACTTAAAAAAAATGTGCTAAATCCCAAACCCTCCAATCGCTCGACGCGCGTCTCCAATTTGGCAAACGATATTTTCCACGCTTCGTTTTTCCTCGTTAAATTTGACACACCCCTTTTAGCTGTGCTAATTTCGGCTTCTTCTTGACGGTTTTTCTTCATGTTGTCACATTTTCTTGACTTTTTTTTTCTTTTTGACAGTCGATAATCCGGCGACCTTTACGTCTGAAGTCTGAATTTGTTTGGAAAAAAAACGAATCACGAAATGGAAGCATTCCCCCCTTTCCACACATACCCATACGAGACTTGTCATCCAACTCATGGAAGGCTGAGGAGGTTGGGGAGGCAGGGCCAATAACATGACAGGTTATGATCTACACCCACACTTTACTTCCCAAAGAATTTGTGTATAAAGTCACTTGACTGCATGCTGCTCAAACCGGAGAGAGGAAGAAGTAGTAGGAGATTATTTTCACGGTCAAACAGATATTTGTTTCCTGTCTGCGTTTATTAACCTGTGTGTGTTTAGCTTTGTGAAAAGTGCCGGGAAATTTAGGCCAGGAAAAGCGTGTCCCACTCTCTCTGTGTATGTGGGATGATGAAAGGTGTACCGGCTGTTGGTGGCGTAGAATTGGTGTATCATTTTTCCTGTTGAATTTGAATGGTTAGAGGAAATGACGTGACATGTTGAACTAATTTCAATTTGTAGAGGTGACGATTGATGTGTTTCGGCTGAAAGTCATTGCCAGTTTCTAATTTTTAAATGTTTTTTATTGATGTTTTTCTAAGTTCTAATGTTCTCACCCAAACAACCCACCATTTTCTAATGCCGATATCTCAGCAACTAATGGTCCGATTTACAATGTCAAAATTTGAAACATTCTTGAAATTTTCCGATCTTTTCGAAAAAAAAATATTTTCAAAAATTCAAAATCAAGATTAACATTCAAAACGAGCCAAACATTCAATATTACGCCCTTTTGAAATATTAGTCTTGATTTTTGAAAGTATTTTTTTTCGAAAAGATCGGAAAATTTCACGAATGTTTCATAGTTTTACATTGTAAATCGGACCATTAGTTGCTGAGATATCGACATTAGAAAATGGTGGGTTGTTTGGTTGAGACATAGAAAACATCAATTTTCCTGTTTTTAACCTTTGCATGGCAATATCTCAGCAACTAAGGGTCGTATCAACAAAGTTCAAAAAAGCAAAATATAGAGAATTTTCTAGCTTCTCAAACTTATTTTTTTCAGAGGTGGGCAACAAGGACACCGATTTAAAAAAATGAAAAACTGCGATTCGTTTCAAAAAAGTTAACTAAAAATGCCTATAACTTGAAAACGGTGCACTTTATCAAAAATTCACTGAAGTACTTTTTGATTGCAAATTCGATTTTACATCGAAAAATGAAGTTGAAAAATTGTTGCGACTAATATTCGATTTTTTGAAAGAATCTGTATTGATTCAAAAAATCATAACTCGGTCAAAGATTATTTGCCCGTTCAAGAAATTTCTGAAAAGTTGGCATTTTATGTCCTCTAAAACAGGGGTGCCCAACCTTTTGGCTCAGCGGGCCATATCTAATTTTTCTGAAGGAGTGGCGGGCCGGAACTAATATTTGATAAAAGTTGAAAAAGTAAACACATTTTTTTCTCAATTTTCTTATGATTGAGTTCTTTTAAAGTAAATACATAAAAGAACTAGTGCTGCAAATATAATTCATATATCTTGATTTTAAGAATGAAAAACAAAGATAACATTCAAAAATGTGTTTATTTGACTTATTTTAATTTTTGTTTGTTTAATTGTTTAAAATTGCATAGATTTTTTTTGGCAATTGCAATTAAATACCTTGATATATTTTTTATAAAAAAAAAAAACATTCAAATTTCATTCATTGAAATTTTTTGAAGTTTTTGATAAATTTTGTAATATTTTTAAAATATTTGCAGCGATCTATTTTCAGTATGAATAATTTGATTTTTTAAGCTTTTTTTAAAAAAAAACTTTATCAATAAAAAGTTGTTCTGGAAAAATACATTATTTTTGCTTACTTATTTATTTAAAAATAATAGAAAACAAACTTCAATTTGAAGTAAACTCAGTTGAAACTGAAAGAAATAACATTTAGTCTCTTTTTGTAAATTTTAAGACAACAGTACAAGTTTTTTCATAATTTTACGAAATCGATAGTTTTGTTTTTTCTGCACAATTTTTCAATTAAAAAACATCAATATAAAAATTATAAGAATTAAATTTAAACATGAAGAATGTTCTTAGTATATGTTAAAATTTGATCTCATGTTTATTTTTTAATACACATAATAATTTTATTTATTTATTATTTCATGAACAGCCTTAACGGCCGGTCATAGAACTTTTTTGAAAAGCCGTCGCGGGCCGGATGGAATGGCATCATGGGCCGGATCCGGCCCGCGGGCCGGACGTTGGGCAGGCCTGCTCTAAAACATATTAAAAAAAATAGTGTTTTTTTGCAAATCAAGTTATAGTGACAAAAAGTTAAATTAAAAATCACCAAATTTGTTTTACCATGTATCATTTTTTTCAGTGTAGTCCATATCCATACCTACATTTTTGCCGAAGAAACCAAATCGATCAAAAAATTCCTTCAAAAGATACAGATTTTTGAATTTTCACATATCATTTTGTATGGACAGCTGCCAAATTTGTATGGAAAATTATATGAACGAACTAATGATGCAAAATGGCTTCTTTGGGCATACCGGAGTTACCAAAAAAGTTTCAACCGGATTAAAAAAATACAAAAATTAAAATTAAAGAAAAAAAGACCGATTCCGTAGCGAACTGCTCTGATGCAAATTGGCTTTTTTGGGCATACCGAAGACATCAAAAAGTTTCAGTTGGATTAAAAAATACAAAAAAAAATCGTATGACCGTAATCTGAGCGAACTGCTCTTATACTAAATTTTTCACAAAGTTTTTTTCGAAAATACTCAAATTTTCGAAATTTGCAGTATGGGTAATTCTCTACCAACTCACACGAAATCTGGAAAAGTTGCCCCGACCCCTCTTCGATTTGCGTGAAACTTTGTCCTAAGGGGTCACTTTTGTCCCTGATCACGAATCCGAGGTCCGTTTTTTGATATCTCGTGACGGAGGGGCGGTACGACCCCTTCCATTTTTGAACATGCGAAAAAAGAGGTGTTTTTCAATAATTTGCAGCCTGAAACGGTGATGAGATAGAAATTTGGTGTCAAGGGGACTTTTATGTAAAATTAGAGGCCCGATTTGATGGTGTACTCAGAATTTTGAAAAAATGTATTTTTCATCGAAAAAAACACTGAAAAAATTTTGAAAATTCTCCCATTTTCCGTTACTCGACTGTAAAAAATTTTGGAACATGTCATTTTATGGGAAATTTAATGTTCTTTTCGAATCTACATTGACCCAGAAGGGTCATTTTTTCAATTAGAACAAAAATTTTCATTTTAAAATTTCGTGTTTTTTCTAACTTTGCAGGGTTATTTTTTAGAGTGTAACAATGTTCAACAAAGTTGTAGAACAGACAATTACAAAAATTTTGATATATAGACATGAGGTATTTGCTTATCAACATCACGAGTTATCGCGATTTTACGAAAAAAAGTTTGGAAAAAATTAGTCGTCGTCGATCATGGCCTTTCATCGCCACCCGCGTCAAACACGGACGACGAAACAAAGAAAAACGCAAAAAGTAACTTTTTCAAAACTTTTTTTCGTAAAATCGCGATAACTCGTCATGTTTATAAGCAAACCCCTTATGTCTATTTTTTGAAATTGTCTGCTCTACAACATTGTAGAACATTGTTACACTCTAAAAAATAACCCTGCAAAGTTAGAAAAAACACGAAATTTTGAAATGAAAAATTTTGTTCTTAATGAAAAAATGACCCTTCTGGGTCAATGTAGATTTGAAAAGTACATTAAATTTCCCATAAAATGACATGTTCCAAATTTTTTTACAGTCGAGTAACGGAAAATGGCAGAATTTTTAAAACTTTTTTAGTGTTTTTTGATGAAAAATACGTTTATTCGGAATTCTGAGTACGCCATCAAATCGGGCGTCTAATTTTACATAAAAGTCCCTTTGACACCAAATTTCTATCTCATCACCGCAAATTATTGAAAAACACCTCTTTTTTCGCATGTTCAAAAATGGAAGGGGTCGTACCGCCCCGCCGTCATGAGATATCAAAAAACGGACCTCGGATTCGTGATCAGGGACAAAAGTGACCCCTTAGGACAAAGTTTCACGCAAATCGAAGAGGGGTCGGGGCAACTTTTCCCGATTTCGTGTGAGTTGGTAGAGAATTACCCACCTTCATTGCGAATATTGATAATTTGAGCATTTTCGTTAAAACGGTATTTTGTGAACAATTTTTTGCATTTTTACTTTGAAACTTAGTATATTTAAAAAAAATATATTTTTTGTGAAAGCATTGAAAATATAACATGGTATGGTTAAATAAAGTCGATTTTAGAAAGCTTTTTTAAATGAGTTACATCCATTTTCGGCGATAACATTAGCGCCGATAGGTAATATTATCGACGATAATTTTAACGATTAACAACCTTGCCAACCTCAGTGAGGAGGGAAAAAACTCTTCAAAAAGGTGACTGCTGTGCACAGTCTCTGTCAAAATTCACCGAAATCAAACAATTTGCATTTTGCCTTTAAAAAATAAATGAAGGAATGCAAATAAAAAATACACCTCTTTTATGGCCTGATGAGTTAAAAAAAAGCTATCATTTAAAATTTTATTTTAACCACAGACGAATGTCTCCAAAGAGTATAAAAAATGATTTGGTTGTTTTATTTCACCACTTTTTTATTTTAAGCAAATATTGTTCTTTAGTTTACATTTCGTAATTTACATTAAACTTATTTTTTAAATACATTTAATTTACAAACATGTGAAATATAAAAGGAAATAATTAATGCCCCAATTTAAAACCATTATCAAATTAGATCAAAATTGAAATTAAGTAAAAAAATTATAGATTCATTTTCAAATATCCGTAAAACTATTTTTTCATTAATTTGTCGATATCTTGAATAACACCCAAAGTTAAAGACCAAGCGAGTAGTCCATTCGAAAAGAAACGAGAGAAAAGTACTATTTGGCGAGCGTATAGACCAATTACAACAACAGTTCATCTCATTTAGTGGATTATATGGACAAAAGACCGCCAATAAGCCATCAAATCATGGTGGCCGATACGGCAAAGGCGCGGTCTAATATGCCGTAGGCCTTGGGTTCGAGTCTTTTTATCTTCTCGTATGCTGATGCCCAATTCTGGGTGTATTTAAAAAAGAGATAAAAAAAATTGATCTTAAAAGTCCCACTTTACCCCTCCCGACGGTTCATTAAAAACCCGGCGAATCACCTGCTCGCGATGATTCCATCGGCACTGAATTCCAATCCAGAGCAATTAAGCCACCCTTCAACTGTGGCAAAACTGGTCCAACGTGCTAATCCAGCCGGCTTAGATGCCTACTGGGTGACGCTCAACTCCCAAGTGCTCGCACTGACACTTTACAGTAATGACGTCATCAAGTAGCTCAACTGCACACACTGCCGGCTGCAGGTGCGATTTGTTTACTCACATACACACACATTTTCACGGGCTTAGGTTGGATGGAAATCGATTTTGCACTAATACTACCAATTAACAACAATGGACTAGGGCGACTCCAGTCACGGTCACATACTCAAAATGTGAGGTTTTATCAGCTTGGGGAAAGACTTCACCAAGACAGTGTCACTTTGCGAGGAGGAAAGACAGGGGAAACGGAGAAGCTAAATGCAAAAAATACACACACGGCATTCCTGATAAGAGTTTTATCTACATTCTGTAGGAAGCCATGAGTTTCAGCCTTCTTTTTGTAGTTTCTCCCTTGAAGTGTACACAGAAAAAAAACAACTCCCGTAATCGTGAATTAAGTTCACGAATGTGAGATCCACGAAGGAATTTATTCATGAGTATGGTGCATTTGCACCATAAACGTGAATATATTCCTTCGTGGTTCTCATAATCGTGAACTGATTTCACGGTTTCGAGAATTGATTTTTTTCGGTGTAGGTGAAACTTTTCAGGATATTGCTTTTAAATCAAAATATTTATTCTATTAGAATTTTCTTCGAAAAATTTCAAAATTGCATTCCACAAAGTTAATAATTATATAACCAAAATCTTTTAACCCACACTGTTGTCAAGGTATTTCCCAAAAAAAGTCACTCAGTCCATAGTTTTCTTCGAATCCAAAAAAGGTTCGCACACCGTTGATAAGCCTAATTCAATTTCGCTTGTTAAGCTGCTGCAGCACACACTCGCGCACCAAACAGGCTGAATCACCACTAAATTTCCGTTGAAAGTCGATGCCTCGTTCGGTGACGACTCCTTAGTAGCAGCACCTTGGTAGCTTCGTTTATTTGCACTGTTTGGTACACTTTATTTGACACTGTTTTGCCCGGAATTTGAGAATCATTTTTTGAACACTCATCATCTTCTTCACCTTTCAAAACTTTTCCTTCTTCCTCCCGCTTTATTTTTTTATTTTTATTTTCCCGCTGATCGTCAGCCACTTTTGCAGTCGCTAATATAACGACGCCGACGACTACTTAGATACTGGCCACTAATCTTGCGTGTTTTATTTTCGTCGTGCGGAAAGATTTCCACCTTCTAGTGGAGCCACTCTACGGTGTGTGAGAAGAGCTTAGATTTTTCGACTACTCTTCTTGAATTCGTTCTAATGATGATGGATGAGTCGGATGGGAGGGAAATGGGAGGGACGCCCCACCAGGAGAGGGGTGGGAAAATGTGCGAATTTTTGTCGGATGTTTGCACGCGGTTACCGGTTGCGTTGGATGGATTAGTTTTTTTCACCTGAGATTTTGTTGAACTAAATTAAGGTCGACAAAAAAAAAAAAAGATTTTTAGGCCATCGCAAATTTTATTTGAAGTCTGTTATTGATCCGTTTTGGCATTTACTACAAACTCCAAACATATTTGAAATAAAAGTTGTTGTTAGAATTTATCAAATAACACAGTTTTCACAATAATTTTGCAAAATTATATCAAAATATATAATCATTTTTAAGCATTTTGCGATACAGTGCAGACTCGATTATCCGAAGTATGGAACTTTGGATAATCGATTCTCAAGCATTTTTTTTGCATTTTTTATTTTCTTTTTGTTAACATTAAAATCGAGTTATGGGACCCCATTTTAGTCGAATTTGAATAGTTGATTGCCTATTAAATTAAATAATGCATTTCTGGAGTTTTTTTTAAAGGTCAAATAAACCAAATTGTCAGTTTTTGCTTTTTGGGTGTTTTTTAACACCCCTGACTCAAGGCAGTTTCAAAAAAAAAAAACAAAAACTGGAAATTTGGTTTATTGGACCTTTGAGAAAAAAAAAACAGATTTTTATTTCATCTCCGCCATTTTGGCCACCATTTTGGATTTAAACAATTTTGAATCACTTTAGCTTAGTTTAAGGGTCATACTAAAGCACGACAATCAAAAATAAGACAACAAAAAAAAAAGTCGTGGTTCGATTATCCGAAGACTCGTCCTATTTTTTAGAAATTTCAACAATATGGCTTACATTTTAATTTGTTTGTTTTTTTTATCATTTTTTTTTTTTTTGTCAAAACTGGAGTTCGTGGCTAGAAGAGAAATTCATATTTGAATTATAGTCATTAGAATTCGTTTTTAGTTATCCTCATTGAAGATTATTTCATATAGTATTTCGATTAACAAATAATTTAATAACATTTTGTGAGTATTACGATGTTAATGATTTTTTTTTCTCAAAATGTTCGTGCTTGATTTCAGAATGATTCAAAAAGATTTTTCAGAGATTTGCTTCGAAATTTTGATGTCTAAACTAATAATCAAAATGAAACCGATACAAATTTAACTAAAACTCAAGATATTTGGAAATTTTTATCAAAAACCATTTGCTTTTAATAACCATTTGTTATATTTAAATCTGATTTAAAAATCTTCATCTCAAAATAAGAAAAAAAACCTTATTGTTAAAGAAATATTCCTAAAGAAAATTCTAAATAAGAACCTGTGTAAAATTTTGAATAAATTGTGTATTTTTTTATTTGTGATGCAAAGAGGCTATTATACAATTTTAGAATTATGGCATCACAGATTTAAAAACTGATTGCTAAGAATTGATTAGAATTTGCAAATTGCAAAATTCGATTTATGACACGATTTGTTAAAAAAATATAAAAGACATGCCTAACATTTAAAATTCAGTTTATTTAAAAATATTTATGTTATTCATATCGTTAAATTATGATTATTTTTTCACATGTAAACTTCAAAAAATACAACAAAATTAAAAACTAAACTAACAATTACTTGATATTTTGGGTACTATTTTTAAAATTTCGTTAAAAAACTTTTTTTGTTTCAAAATAATTACAGTTGGGATACTTAAAAAATCATTCTTTTACATAAATAATGAACATAAGTTTTTTGTAGACTTTTATAACTTTTTCTGAAATTTCACCCCATTTTCAAAATGCAATGTTAATAGTTCAGAAATTTTATTTGATTTTATTTTTGTTTGATTTATTTATCGAGTATTTTAAAGAATTCAAATTTTTCTTAAAAATGGCTCCTTTTAACCAAGGCTGTGGAGTCGGAGTCGGAGTCGGAGCCGAAGTCGGTGGAGTCGGGTCTTTTTGGGGACCTGGAGTCGGAGTCGGAGTCGTCAAAACTCTAATAGCTGGAGTCGTATGAGCTGGAGTCGGAGTCGGAGTCGGAGTCGGAGCCGAAGCCGTAAATTTCTGATAGACCCGGAGTCGTCAAAAAAAAATATTTAATTTACGAACTTATTTATTGCTCAATATTTGTTATAATTCAGGTTAATTCCCATTTTTTTTATTTTAAATTTATTGATTGAATTGCGTGCAATGCGTTGACATTTTTTCAATTGATCTATTTTTTGGTTCAAGTTATTTATCAGACACCATGATGTTTTCGAAGCATTTTTATTGTGATTGGAAAGCTCAATATCAGTATTTAACAAAAAAAATTATGTTTTTCAAACATTATCAACTATTATATAAATCTTCTACTTGAAACGCAACATGCTTATTTTGTATGTAAATTAAAACAAATGAACAAAGTCGTGCTGAAAACATTTCAAGCTGACATAGAATATCGAAAATAAGTTGCAACTAATTTTGGAATACAGTTAAACCAGCGCTCTTATGCGGTGCATATGTAACTTTGCATATACTAGTCATTGAATTTATTAGATTAATCGATTACCCCAATGTTTACAATTTCTCTACAAAACACTTAAAATGTTGATCCTTAAATAATATCGTTGAACAAGTCTTATTTTTTTTCAAAGCCTTAAATCAGGGTGATATAATTGATATAATTTAATTTATTTATCAAATATTAGAATTTTTTCATGGTTTATATGTTTAAAGTGGGATGGATCACACAATGTCCATGTACGTATTCTCAAATAAATTCAAAAAAGCTTTAAAAAATAGTTACTTTGAAAATTGTTTATTTCAAAACCAGGGTATCTTTGATAGTTACTGCACACCAATTTCTCATTACTGAATTCAGTTAAATTTACTGAAATCTGCACTACTGAAATTTTCAGTAAATGAAAACTTGCTAAAAAAAACAATTAAAAATTAGTGTAGCTAGCTTATTAACTAAAGAAATTAATTTAAATAGTAAAATAAAATATTCCAATTTTTCAAACAACAAAATTTAAATTTACTCAGAAAATTGTTGTGCTGAAAATGCGTTTTTTTAATATTGAAAACACAGATTAGGTGTCAGAGTCACAGTTGGAGCCGGCTTAATTCAGAAAGCCGGAATCGGAGTCTAAGTCGGAGTGACTTGAAATATGACCCGACTCCGCAGCCCTGATTACACAAATTTACCTTATTTCACTTTAGCTCAAAGGTTGACTTTTGCTGTCAATTTTATGTTTATTATATTAAAAATGAATAAATTGTATCAAAGTCGACTTGTTTTAGAATGCAAGAAAAACAAATTTAAGATGAGATCAAAAATTTCTTGAAAACTTTGATGATGTTTTTTTTACCATGAGGAAGTGTAGCAAGGCCATACTTTTTGTCAATTTTCAAATTAGAATTGTCCTGTTTTCAGTTCATAATTGAACAAATTGCAATGATGTTGAAAAAAAATGCAGTTACAATATTAAAATATCAATTCAATGAATATTTTGAAAATTTCAAATAATTTGAGTAAGCAAACTCTATAAATTACTTTGACAATTTGCTTGAAATTTCAGATCTTACTAAAAATACAACTATCCCTCTTAAATTGTGCTAAAATTACGTAGAAAATGAGTTATGTAATCAATTATAAAATTTTGCAAACCTTCAAAATGAGCTATTCTATTGAGTACAACATTTGCTGCTAAAAAAAGGAAAAAAAAACACAAACAAAAAGTTTTATGACTTTTAATATTGCGTTAAACAATATGCAACAATAGAAAATACATTTTTATCTGGCTACAGTCAAGTGTACAAGTTTTGGTAAAATACACAGCTTTTGTTTATTTTTTTTCCATTTTATACTGAATTTCTAAAAAGAGGTGGAACAAAAGCTTATAAAAATACTGGTGATGAATGAACCAACGTTAAATGTATTTATCAAAACTGAGATTATTTTGTTTACGAAAAGTACAGTTTTGTTTTAACTTATTTAAATTTTCAAAAAAAAAAAAATCAAATTATTCACTCTACAGCACTGCCTTGGCGTTCTCGATTGCGAGATTCCTACTCGAAACTAAGTGTCCGAAGGCTTGATTGTTGAGGCAATTGGAAACCTCTTTTTACACCTAAGCTTCCATGCACCCCGGGTTTCGAACTGACGACCTTTGGATTGTGAGTCCAACTGCCTACCAGCAACTCCACCTATTTAAATTTGATGCCCACAATAACTGAAAATTTAGAAGATTTCTCATGAATTTACAAGATTATACAGCTTTCATTCTAACTTGTTCTTTTTGTTACATTCATGCAAGTAATGCCCCATTTAGCATGTATTTTTCCACAACAACTTCTTGCAACATTGCAGAACACTGGTCTCCGACAACTTTCACTTTCTTCATTGAACACTAGCCAACGGCGTCTCACCGCGTCAAAGCCAGACACTTAAAAAATTAGCCAAACTGACAGCGACAAATTTTTCTATTTCGTTCCTCCCCCGGACGTCGTCCGATGTTGACATTTCAAAACCGTGTAATCTTCTTCATCAACCAAAACAACTAACAACCATGTGACGAAAAAGAGCTCAACCTACACACACCAAATATTATCACCCTATTTTCACCACCGATATTCAGAACAGAACAAAAAATAAGATATCTGACACACTTTTTCCGTCTTTTTATGCACCTCCGCCGAGTCTCAAACCCACGACGTTCACCTTGTCAAACCGCTAACCATAAATTGTGTGCTTTTCTTATCAGCTGATCCCGCCAAGCAAAACAACACAAGCAAAACTCCTCCGCGTCGGACGTCCGAATTCCGCGAGATCCGACCGCGAACAAAAATCCGCTCGACCCGAGAACCTGTGTCGCGCGGCCGGCTTCGGAAGAGAACTAAACCAAACTGACCGTGTCTCTTGTAATTCGGCGTCGTTACAACGGTCACGCACACCTCCTCGGAACAGCTGGGGGACGCACGACGACGACGACGGCAAAATACGCGACGCCGCGACCTCGTGTCGGCATCGGTAGTTTAGATAAAAGGTTGGAGCGAGCGAGCGAGACCCGAAGTTGGACGTCTTAGAATTGGAACGAGACTAAAGTCTCAACCGAAAAGTGTTCTGCTGTGACGACGAGGGGGGTGACAGATTGCGCGCGCGAACATATGTTGGAGAGAGAGAGAGAGTGCGATATCGGGACGGGAGAGAGTAAAATTGAATCGGAGAGAGAAAAACTAGGGAAACAAAGTGGAGACGCACGGTTGTTGAAGACGGTTGACGTCATCGGAGGCAAACACACTCTCACACACAAACCGGCCGGTGAAGGTTTCCGAGTGGAGCATGGTGCACGTGGAGATAAAAAGTTGTGCGACGGTGTTTTGGAAAGCGATTTTAAAATAAATGATAGAAATTCATTTTAATTTGTTGTCTTATTAATAACAAGCTTTTCCCGGCAAATTTCGTTCTGCCCTTTTTAGGTTTCCTGACGTTTTGAACTTTTTTGCTTCTTCAGCCTCCTGTGATCTAAATTTGATTTTACGTAACTTTTCCCATACAATTTGCGAATTTTCCGAAATCGGTTCCAGAGTGGCCAAAGTTGTAACTTTTTGGCGTAAGAACCTTCCTTGGACTTATACAAACCCAACGCAACAAAGAGCACTTCGATCCGACGTCCCGTGTAGAATTGATTCGCGTTCGAACAAAACCGTCGAAATTTTTTATATATATAGATTAATTCGTGCTAGATGCTATTTTTCAAGTCTTATTAACATAAATTGAATATCGAAACTTAACTCAAACTGGAGCGTTTGAACGGTATGCCCGAGCACAAATTCAAATCTTAAAAACTTCAAATCTTCAAATCTTCAAATCTTCAAATTTTCAAATCTTCAAATCTTCAATCTTCAAATCTTCAAATTTTCAAATCTTCAAATCTTCAAATCTTCAAATCTTCAAATCTTCAAATCTTCAAATCTTCAAATCTTCAAATCTTCAAATCTTCAAATCTTCAAATCTTCAAATCTTCAAATCTTCAAATCTTCAAATTTTCAAATCTTCAAATCTTCAAATCTTCAAATCTTCAAATCTTCAAATCTTCAAATCTTCAAATCTTCAAATCTTCAAATCTTGAAATTTGAAAATTTTAATCTTTTAATTTTTATCAAAATTTGAATCTTTAAATTTTTATAAAAAAATATTTTGCATCTCTTGTGTCTAATATCATCGAAAACTCTTGTTAACTATTCTTAAGAGCAGTTCTCTAGGTATTCGGTCATTCGATTTTTTTTTTTGTATTTTTTAATCCGACTGAAACTTTTTTGGTGCCTTCGGTATGCCCAAAGAAGCCATTTTGCATCATTAGTTTGTCCATATAATTTTCCATACAAATTTGGCAGCTGTCCATACAAAAATGATGTATGAAAATTCAAAAATCTGTATCTTTTGAAGGAATTTTCAGATCGATTTGGTGTCTTCGGCAAAGTTGTAGGTATAGATACGGACTACACTGGAAAAAAATAATACACGGTAAAACAAATTTTTGATTTTTTTATTTAACTTTTTTGATTTACAAAAAAACACTATTTTTAATTATTTTTTAGTTTTTGATATGTTTTAGAGGACATAAAATGCCAACTTTTCAGAAATTTCCAGGTTGTGCAAAAAATCATTGACCGAGTTATACCTTTTTTGATCAATACTGATTTTTTCAATAAATCGAAATTTTGGTCGTAAAAATTTTTCAACTTCATTTTTCGATGTAAAATCAAATTTGCAATCAAAAAGTACTTTAGTGAAATTTTGATGCAAAATGGCTTCTTTGGGCATACCGAAGGCACCAAAAAAGTTTCAGTCGGATAAAAAAATAAAAAAATTAAAATTGAAGAAAAAAGATCGATTTCGTAGAGAATTGCTCTTAAACAAAATTTAACAACAAGATTAAATTAATGGGTCATTCTGATAAATAAACTGTCCTTAAGTTGCCATCTTCGAAATGGGTCTTTTCAAATTATATTTAAATCTATGACCAAGCTATTTTTTGAAATAGTGATTTAAAAAAAGACGAGAAATTAAAAAAAAATTGATTAAATTTTTAAATGTAAAATTAAATTTGCTTTTAAAAAGAAATTCAATGAAATTTCGACACACAGCAAAAAATCCGATGGTAAAATCGCATGTAAAAGCATGCACATCACCTTTGTGAGAAAAAGCATGTAATATTTTATGAGAAAACGTGTACACAAAAAGCATGTACTGAGGAAAAACTCAGGTCTGCTCACCCCAAAAATAACATCAATCCGGCGAGAGTCATATTCAGATTACCAAGTCCGCGCCCCAACCCACTCGGCTATTTCGCCTCTAAGAATATCTTCAGCGATGTAGCTGTAGGTTCCCCATACATCGTATGAAGTAAACACAGTATACGACGTTCGGAAAACCTACTGTTACATTGGCATTGATCCGATAATTTTCATAGCGGTGAGATAGCCGAGTGGGTTGGGGCGCGAACTTGCTAATCTAAATATGACTCTCGCCAGATTGATGTTATTTTTGGGGTGAGCAGATCTGATTTTTTTTCTTCAGTACATGCTTTTTGTGTACACGTTTTCTCATACAATATTACATGCTTTTTATCACAAAGGTGATGTGCATGCTTTTAAATGCGATTTTACACTGAAATTTTTTGCTGTGCATGCTGCTCCGTTTTTAAGTTGAATGTGCATGTATTTAGCCAAACCACTGTTTAAATCAAAACAATGATGAATAGTAATACTATTCAAAACAAGTGCTGAAAAGTACAGCTTTTAAGCATTCATTACGGAATTGCACAGCAAAAATACTTTAAAAACTTTGTTGATGCGGCCTCTGGTTGCTGAGAAAAAAGTAGATTTTCTTAGTGTTGCCTCATGAGTCTAGTTTTTTTATCACCAATTTCTCGGGAAATGGTCCGAATGTTAATGTTGGAAAATTTAAATTATGTGCAATTTTCGGCTCTTTTCAATTACATTTTTTTTAAATTATATGTTCAACATAATTTGTAATATGCTTTTTAATTATTTTATAAGATTAATGCATCTTAATTTTTTTAAACATTTATCAAACTTCACATGTTTTATAACATCACTTGTTCTTTTCTTATACTTTTTAACAGTAATTCAATTGCTTAATGCAAAAAAAAACATATTATTATAAAAATTTAAGATTTAAGGCAGACCTAATGTGAATCTAAAAACACCCAGCATTAATTTGTGAGACATTATTATAATATTTACTGCAAATGCAATAAAAATATTGCTAACAACAGCTAATTATTGACTACATGCACGATTATTTTTCTGTATTCAAGTAAAACATTAGTTTAAATTACATCTAGAAATTCAGCCCAGCCTGTATCGTTAGATATAAAGTAAATTTATATCGACACTAACATAAATTATGTCTAATTAAGAAATGTTTGGTTATAAACCACTAATAATTTGCTGCATGCATGATACAACGAAAAAAAATGTTAAAAAATTGTTGAAAAATATTGTCCAGCCTGTTTTGCCTTTCTCAACTCAATGAGGAAAGGCTTTAAAATCACTCGAAAAATGAACTTCTTTAATTGACCTCGTAGACCCACCTTCACGTATACCTATCGACTCAGAATCAAATTCTGAACAAATGTCTGTGCGTGTGTCTGGATGTGAGTCCGTGCACCGAAAAACATGCACTCGATTATCTCCGGACTGGCTGAACCGATTTAAACCGTTTTGGTCTCATTCGATCCATCTTGGGGTCCCACAAGACCCTAGTTAATATTATGAAGTTTAGAAAAGTACTTCAAAAGTTATGCTAAAAAAACGATTTTAGTTAAACTTCGGAAGATTGTAAAAAGGGTGGTTTTTGTAAGAAAACCTGTAATGTTACTTATTATTAGAAAGGTATTTGAAAGACCTTTCCAACGCTTTAAAAAGATTGAAGATCTCACAACCCCATCAAAAGTTATGAGCACTTAAGTGTTATTTATAGACTTTTTTAAAGCCGGATCTCAAATATGTTGATGCAAAAGTTGTCCGGATCTATCATGCGATCCATAGTTGGATAGGTAATCAAAAGACCTTTCCAACAAGCCCAAAGGATTGAAGATCTGACAACCCTATCAAAAGTTATAAGTACTTTAGTGTTTTTGATACACTTTTTTGAGACCGGATCTCAGATAATTTGATAAAAATATAAGAGTTATTTATACAATTTTTTGAGGATGTGTAGTGTCTTTACTTGATGAATATGAGGAAGGCACCAACCACCTTAAGGTGGATTAAGTAACGTTTTTTACAGAGTATTCCACAATATTTTAGCTGAAAGAACAAACTTTTAGTTAATTTTCTAAAAAAAATATTCTAGCAGTCGACTGCTAGAATTTTTTTCTGCCATTTAATCAACAAAAAGTGGCAATTCCAACTGTGTTTTTTTTGTTACTGGTGGTCAATAACTTCGAATAATTTCAAAATCAACAATAGATTTTGATAAAAAAGCTGTTGAAAAAATTAACCCATACTTTTAGTTAAATTAACCAAAATTTTCTTAGATTTGCCCCGGTCGGTCTCTCCGTGTAAGGGTAACTTTTTGAAAAAGCTAAAACATTTTTTTTTTGCAATTCCAAATCTTGTGTTTTCTATAACAATTTTTATTCAAAGGTCTTAACATTTCTTGAAAGAATATATTTATATAACCTTTTAAAACAAAATTTCATCTGACATTCATTAAATTTTGAAATAATGTTTTTGTTTCGGAAAAGAAACCTTTGTTGATTTTTGTTATATAAAACAGTATCCATCCATTCTCTAAGTCCATGTCCAGGTAGTTCATGTTCTAAGCATAAATTTTTAATAATTTTTTTTCACAAAATATTGATTTTGATTTTCATTGCTCAATATTTTTAGTAAGCACCCACAAAAATGGTTAAAAATTCCCAAACAAAAAAAAAAAAAACAATTTTTGACAATTAAAAAAAAACAAGTTTTCAGATGGTTTGCGGCTAGAGTTCAAATTTGGCTGTGTTTTTGATTCATAAGATAGGTAAAAAAAGCATGAAGTTTTTGTTCTAGATAAACAAAATAAAACAAAAACTGAACAAGATTCATTCAAAAAGGCCTCCTAATGAGTGATTTAATATGAAAGTTCGATTAGATTAGATTAGAACAAAAATTTTCTGAAAATGAACTCCCTATCACGGCAAAACAAAAAAAAAATGCAAAAATGAACCAAAAAAGTTTAATACAAAGTGTTTATTCCTAATCATTAATAAAATGAAAAAAAAAGTAACATTTTATATTTTGGCAGGAATTCGAGCTTATTATCATTATTTTAAATCTAGTTTTTTTTTAATCTATCAATCTATGCACCGTTGCTTGTGCAACGGAAACTGCTGGCTGTGAAAATCGTCATCCTGTGCCGTATCTCAGCACAAAGTGACCACATGTTCGGAAAAGTTTACGATTTCCACCACACGCGAAGGCAAGAAGCCCTGCGCCACGAGGGGACTCTTCCCAGAGAATCGAACCCCGAGCGTGATATCCGATTTCTCACCGGTTCGTGACTTTTCCGAGTCTTTTTTTTCTAACGAGCAAAACAAAAAAATCTCTCACGGACATTCAGTTTTCTTTCTCTCTCTCGCTCTCTCCTCATTCCATTCTCAGTTTCGCTGGCGCGAAACTCTTAAATCGTGTATCGAAAGTGTTTATGTTTACGATTTTGCTTGAACGCGATATCGTTGCAACGATGCAACGCATGGCAATTTGGTAGAACAAAAAACATCAACACTGCTGTCTACAATGAAAACAACCACTCTGTGGTACGTTTTGGAAAGGTCGTAAATAATTTGAAGAGTTTTTTTTCGGTACGGATCATTTCAAGCAATGATTACTTTAAAGATTTGTTTAACAGAAAAATAACTTTCCTTTTTTAAACTTTTAACCAGGATTACTACGCAACCACTTTGTGCAACGACGCATGGCACTTGCATGAGATCATATTATGCCTTGGCTGGGGAGACAGCATCCAAACGTGGCGCTTGGTGCAGTGTTGATAGTTTTACTTTGGAGCACAGTCGCCACATCACCGACCGTTGACATGTGCCAAGTTCAACAAACGAGTCATGCAAAGGAATAATTGCCACCGATTATGTCACGGATTTGTTGGGCTTGTACTTAAGGAGATTGTTTTTTTTTTTTTTTTTGCACAAATCTGGTGTGAAGATTTTGTTCTGATTTGTTAAGTTCTTAATATGCAGCAAGTTGCAAAATTATGATTTTTTTCAGCAATTTTGTGCAATTTGAAAAGGCGATTTGCGATAGTTTAGAAACTGCTTCTCTTATGATTTTTTTATGTGCTTATAGATTCTTTTTTTGCTTTTAAAATTAAAAAAATCCTATTTCACTTTAAAACTTCAAAATTGATAGTATAAATCCACGTTTACCTTTATGGGAGAAAAATCCTTGACTTCGCATAACAAATATTGATGGAACTTACCTAAAATGAGAAGAAACAAAACAATTTGTTAGTAAATGGCATCTACGGGGGACATATCAATGTTTGCTTGTAAACCAAATCCGACAAATCCACCCAAAAAGAGACACAATCCAAGGTTTTCGACTTTGCCTCAAAACTCCGTGGGTTTGCAGTCACAAAAAATCAGCAGCACCAAAGCATCATCAATATCAATCGATTTGTAACTATTGCTTTTGGTGTTTTAAACCACCGGTGGAAAAGATATAAATAACTTTTCGTAACTAGACGATAGGGCAAAGAAGCCAAAACTTGCCCGCCAAGAACAGGTTTCCAGTTGTGTGGCGAAACCGAAAGTTGGTATTCACGAGGCTAATTGCCTACCGGCGAGATGACTGGCCGCCGTAGAGTCCCACGTCTTGTATCGACACGAACGTTGACACGATTGACTCATGACATCGGCGGCAACAAACAGAACAGAGGCGGCTCCATTTACAGCAAGTGCGTTAAGCTATTAAATTGGCACTTTTTTTTTTCTGTTGGACTGTGGAGCACAATGTTGTAATTGAAGTGATTGAGGTTGTTCTTAACTTCTATCAAAAACATACACGAACTACTTAATGACACTATCACCCACAAAAAAAAACAAATTACAACCACTTTTGCACAAACATCATAAAGTTGTCACACAGCAAACAAAAAAAAATGAGGTTATGTGCACTCGCTAATGACTTCCCAATAAACCGAGCCCCTTTTCGCAGCCCCGCGACTAAAATGTGTACTGAACTGACGGAATAATAGCTCATCCTTGGCAAACAACAACCACCCCCTAAGGGTAGGGTATGGGAAAGGCATCAACCAAAGCCAAAGTACCAACATCATCATCGTCCTCGTCAACACACTACAAAAGAGGGGAAAGCTAAAGCAGTTTAGTTGATGGAACAATCACTTTCTTTTGATTTTTGTATTTTTGTCTTTTTTGTTTTTTTTGGTCTTTTTTGCCGCTTTTGTCGTTTTTGTCGTTTTTGTCGTTTTTGTCATTTTTGTCGTTTTTGTCTTTTTTGTCGTTTTGTCGGTTTTGCCATTATTTTCGTTATTTTCGTTTTTGTCGTTTTAGTCGTTTAAGTCTTTTCAGCAGTTTTGGTCGTTTTGCCATTTTAGTCGTTTTGTTGTTTTTGTCGTTTTTGTCGGTTTTGTCGTTTTTGTCGTTTTTGTCGTTTTTGTCGTTTATGTCGTTTTGCCGTTTTTGTCATTTTTGTCGTTTTTGTCGTTTTTTCGTTTTTTCGTTTTTTCGTTTTGTCGTTTTTGTCGTTTTTGCCATTTTTGTCGTTTTTGTCATTTTTTTCGTTTTGTCGTTTTTGTCGTTTTTATCGTTTTTGTCGTTTTTTCGTTTTTGTCGTTTTTGTCGTTTTTGTCGTTTTTGTCGTTTTTTTCGTTTTTGTCGTTTTGGTCGTTTTGCCATTTTTGCCATTTTTGTCGTTTTGTCGTTTTTGTCGTTTTTGTCGTTTTTGTCGTTTTTTTCGTTTTGTCGTTTTTGTCGTTTTTGTCGTTTTTGTCGTTTTTGTCGTTTTTGTCGTTTTTGTCGTTTTTGTCGTTTTTGTCGGTTTTGTCGTTATTGTCGTTTTTGTCCGTTTTGTCGGTTTTGTCGTTTTTGTCGTTTTTGTCGTTTTTGTCGTTTTTGTCGTTTTTGTCGTTTTTGTCATTTTTGTCGTTTTAGTCGTCTTAGTCGTTTTTGTCGTTTTTGTCGTTTATGTCGTTTTTGTCGTTTTTGTCGTTTTTGTCGTTATTGTCGTTTTAGTCGTTTTAGTCGTTTTAGTCGTTTTAGTCGTTTTAGTCGTTTTCGTCGTTTTAGTCGTTTCAGTCATTTTAGTCGTTTTAGTCGTTTTGTCGTTTCAGTCGTTTTAGTCGTTTTAGTCGTTTTAGTCGTTTTAGTCGTTTTAGTCGTTTTAGTCGTTTTAGTCGTTTTGTCGTTTTTGTCGTTTTTGTCGTTTTTGTCGTTTTTGTCGTTTTTGTCGTTTTTGTCGTTTTTGTCGTTTTTGTCGTTTTTGTCGTTTTTGTCGTTTTTTTCGTTTTTGTCGTTTTGGTCGTTTTGCCATTTTTGCCATTTTTGTCGTTTTGTCGTTTTTGTCGTTTTTTTCGTTTTGTCGTTTTTGTCGTTTTTGTCGTTTTTGTCGTTTTTGTCGTTTTTGTCGTTTTTGTCGGTTTTGTCGTTATTGTCGTTTTTGTCGGTTTTGTCGTTTTTTGTCTTTTTGTCGTTTTTGTCATTTTTGTCGTTTTAGTCGTTTTAGTCGTTTTAGTCGTTTTTGTCGTTTTTGTCATTTATGTCGTTTATGTCGTTTTTGTCGTTTTTGTCGTTTTTGTCGTTATTGTCGTTTTAGTCGTTTTAGTCGTTTTAGTCGTTTTAGTCGTTTTAGTCGTTTTAGTCGTTTTCGTCGTTTTAGTCGTTTTAGTCGTTTTAGTCATTTTAGTCGTTTTAGTCGTTTTAGTCGTTTTAGTCGTTTTAGTCGTTTTAGTCGTTTTAGTCGTTTTAGTCGTTTTAGTCGTTTTAGTCGTTTTAGTCGTTTTAGTCGTTTTAGTCGTTTTAGTCGTTTTAGTCGTTTTAGTCGTTTTAGTCGTTTTAGTCGTTTTAGTCGTTTTAGTCGTTTTAGTCGTTTTAGTCGTTTTAGTCGTTTTCGTCGTTTTGGTCGGTTTCGTCGTTTTGGTCGGTTTATCGTTTTTGTCGTTTTTTTTAAATCAAGACTAACATATTAGAAGGGTCAAACATTGAATATTACGCCCATGTAAAATGGTAGTCTTCATTGTTTTTTTTTCAAAATATTTTTTTCGAAAAGATCGGAAAATTTCACGAACGCTTCATGTTTTAACATTGAAAATCGAACTATTGCTGAGATATCGACATTACAAAATGGTCGGTTGTTTTGGTGAGACTTAGTAAACTTCAATTTTCGTGTTTCTATTCCTTAAAGCTGTTGTATCTCAGCAACCCGAGGTCCAATCTTCAATGTCTTTTAGACAATTTTATAGCAAATTTTCTGAACTTTTAAAAAAAAAAATTAGAAATGGTCACTTATGGTCACTATTTTAAAAATCGAAAAACTGCAAATATGTTGCTAAAATCAAACTTTTGGTGACTTTATCTTGGAAACAGAGCCCTTTATCAAAAAAATTGTGAAGTATTTTTTAATTGGAAACATATGTTTACATCAAAAAATTACGTCAAATTAAATTTTGCATGAAATTTTTTTTTTTTCAAAAATCACATTTTTAAAAAAAATCATAGCACGTCGGCAGATTTTTTGACCATGTTTTTCTATGACTTAAAAGTTGCGAGTTTTTGTCCCCCAAAACATATCAAAAAATCTCGAAAATAAAAAAAATACGTATTTTGGGAAATTGAGTTTTTGTGAAAAAAGTAGATTAAAAAATATGGAAAAAAAATTCAGTGCATTTTCGGATTCTTTGGACAATTTTGCACTAGGAGAAGGTTAAATAAGTTTGTAAATAATTAAAAATATGTGTTTTTGAAAAATAATTTAAAAAAATCTCCAAATTTATAGGCAATTTCTGTTGAACAAATTTCATGTAAAATGTGAAAACTTGTGATTCGTCCTTCGAATTCAGTTTAAAATGCAATATAAATCAATAATTTTATAAACAAAACTACTTTTAACAAACTTCAGGCGAAATTTCGACTATTTAAAATTTTTACCTAAAATTTATATGTATTTTGTTAAAAAGCTTATAAACTTAGTTAACTAAACATAAACATTGCTTTTTTCTTAAAAAATATATCAGCTACTTTAGTGATGCTACATTTAACGTACAAATAAAGTTTGGGCATCTTAAAAATGATTTTAACCAGAAAAACTATGACTATCAAAGTCACCCCGGAATTGAAACTAAGAATTTTTAACGTAACCATTTTTCTAAACACTATTGAAAAAACTTTTTTTCCAAAATAGTGCATGGACTTTGTGTGTCCTACCCCAGTACATGTTTTAAAAATAATAATCTTGAGTAAAAACTTACCTGTTGGAAAATATTCCAAAAACAAATTGAAATCCTATCAATGTCACCCCGGTTTACGGTACCATTTTTGTATGGACAGCAGCCAAAATTGTATGGAGACTTGTATGAGTGAATCAATCACACAAAAAAGCTTCTTTGGTCATAGGGAATGCCCCCATAAAGTTTGAGACGAATAACAAAATACAAATAAAATCCATTACCGGTTTTGGTAGAGAATTGCTCTTTTTTGTATTTTTTGTCTGTTTGTATTTTTCTATTATTTTTTAAATTCTCGATAGAAAATCTGCTTTCGTGTAACATTTCTCCAGTGCACCAGAAAATGGCAAAAGCAAACTGTTTCCACTATTCGCATCCTTTGTGGCGTGTACAAAGTCATAAATTTTATGGCTTTTCCATCCCGCTGGCCAGAGCACTCCTCTCCCCCATTGATGATGGACACAAACACCCCCATTATGAGTAGTTTCCGGTTCCCTTCCGGCTTGTGCAGAGCAGCTGGAACAGCGTTTTTAAGGGGAGAATATGTTATGATGTGACATGAAGAGTCAGTCAAGTTGTTTTTTTTTTGGTATTTACAAATTATTCGAAAATTGGGAAAAATCAATTTAAAAATCAAAAATATAAGATAACTTGTTGGAATTTTCTATTTCAATGCATAAAAAGTTTAAGTCGAACAAATTTCTATCCAAAGACTTCAAAATTCAATTGGATGAATAGAGACTTTAAATTCTATCCCGTATTATTTGATTGACACCGTGGTAACATGAGAGCCTAATTGAGTTCAATCTCCCGCAGTGACATTACACCACCCCCTTTTAAATGTCAATTAGGAATATTGCCATAGTGACGGCTCAGATGATTGATGTGCTACTGCTGGGTTTTTCCTTTGCTTTACTCCAGACAGGATTATTTAAATTAAAATTGTTTTGGATCAAATTAACCTTTTACCAATTGACTAGTTTAAATTATGAGATCATGATTCTGTCGAACGAGCTTTGAAAACTTTGGTTCTTAACCTCGAAAAGCATCAATAAAAACAATCAAAAGCACTTTTCAATCTTTCTCAACTTCCACAAAGTTTCTTTGAAAAGGAACAAAGGATCACCAAGCAAATAAAAGAGCTGTCAGCTCAGCACATTATTACAGACAGTAATTGGCACACAGTAAGCACCAAACTGACACTCTTTCGTACACACTCACTCACACTCTTGCCAATCACGATGATAACCGTAACCATAAATGCATATCGTTATTATTTATGTTTCGGCAGTGGCAGTATATAAAAATCGTTGATGCTTTTATGATGTAGGGTAGTTGGTTATTTCTTGGGAATACAGAAATCTAGAAAAAATTGTAAATAAAATATTCAGTTAAAATAATCTAATTTAAAGTTAATCAAATATTATCCGACTTAATGACCTTCTACCATACTCTTATCGCTGGGTTTTCTGGGTGGTAAAACAGTATCGTCATTCACTCTCCAACAATGTCGAAATTGCCAGTTAGACTGACAGATCCCTGGGCAGACCGGAAACCGACCCGGAACGGGGGAAGAATCAATATATATAAAGGACGCCAAGTAACACTAATAGAGGCTGACCTGCCTTGCGGAGAAAAATAGAATGTTTGATGTGTCTGGTGATGTCTGCCCGCCCCTTCCCTTACCACTCTTTTTAACATTTTGTCAAACATTAAGGGGAAAGTATTGCTAAAAATGCATCTTTTCATGTAAAAACCATGTTAAAATCAATTAAAAACTTCATTAAGGATTTTTTTTGAGTTGAATAGAAGTCATCCAAGAACTGGCATCCTGTTTCACCTTAAATTTCAAAAAGGTCTATTTCTCTTATTGTTGGTTGAAATTCTACCAAACTGTTGACAATCGATAATGACCGTACACACCTCTTCTACACTAGTCTACCGATTCAGACCTCCCTCCTCCCTTTGCAGTGTAATCCAATCCTCCTCAAACACACACAACAAACAAAAAAACCCGACTTTGACCAATATCTCCTTACCCGTTATCACCATCGTCAGCAACCTTATCGGTTCGTCCTCCACTGCTGCAACGACAACCCCCGGTGGCCATGGCCAACCCACGTCCCCCTCCGGACAAGGTCACCGTCTTCGTTCCCGGGCTCGATTTCTTCCGCCGAATGGCGAGGTGACGCTCGCGCGACGGAAATTTCGGCGTCTTCCGGATCAGAACGGGCTGGACCTGGACGGACGAGGAGCAGCAGCCCCGCTGCGACAGTCGCCGCAAACTGGCCATCGCGGCCAGGGCCTGCCCGAAGGAGGCCCGCGGCTTGTCGTCGCTGCTGGTGGTGCTCGACGAGCTGGCCGAGCTGGTGCAGCTGGCCCGGTGGTGGCGAAGACGCATTTTCCAACGAGTGCAGCACTACTGCTTGGGCAATTGAACGTTTGCACACTAATTAGGTGGAGGGAAAACACTTGACGACGAAGTCGAAGAGCTGGTGGAACTGATAATAATCTACTTATGGCACGAGGTGACTGATATAGGGAGGAATTGAACTTGCTGGTGGGTGCGATTTGGGTTTTGGGGTTTAGTGCTTAAAGGTTCTTTGAGTATATTTCAACAGTTTGAAGTAGGTCAAAGGGGTTGTTCATTTGAATTAAAAAAAAAACGCATTAAATCGTCTTTTTGTCGTTTTTCGTAACGACGACAAAAGTCGTTTTTGTCGTTTTTGGCAAGTTTAGCGTTTTTGTCGATTTTCTCATTTTTGTCGTTTTTGACGTTTTTGTTGTTTTAGTAGTTTTAGTCATTTTTAACGTTTTTGTCGTTTTTGTCATTTTTGTCATTTTTGTCATTTTTGTCATTTTTGTCATTTTTGTCATTTTTTGTCATTTTTTGTCATTTTTTGTCATTTTTGTCATTTTTGTCATTTTTGTCATTTTTGTCATTTTTGTCATTTTTGTCATTTTTGTCATTTTTGTCATTTTTGTCATTTTTGTCATTTTTGTCATTTTTGTCATTTTTGTCATTTTTGTCATTTTTGTCATTTTTGTCATTTTTGTCATTTTTGTCATTTTTGTCATTTTTGTCATTTTTGTCATTTTTGTCATTTTTGTCATTTTTGTCATTTTTGTCATTTTTGTCATTTTTGTCATTTTTGTCATTTTTGTCATTTTTGTCATTTTTGTCATTTTTGTCATTTTTGTCATTTTTGTCATTTTTGTCATTTTTGTCATTTTTGTCATTTTGTCATTTTTGTCATTTTGTCATTTTTGTCATTTTTGTCATTTTTGTCATTTTTGTCATTTTTGTCATTTTGTCATTTTTGTCATTTTTGTCATTTTTGTCATTTTTGTCATTTTTGTCATTTTTGTCATTTTTGTCATTTTTGTCATTTTTGTCATTTTTGTCATTTTTGTCATTTTTGTCATTTTTGTCATTTTTGTCATTTTTGTCATTTTTGTCATTTTTGTCAATTTTGTCATTTTTGTCATTTTTGTCATTTTTGTCATTTTTGTCATTTTTGTCATTTTTGTCATTTTTGTCATTTTTGTCATTTTTGTCATTTTTGTCATTTTTGTCATTTTTGTCATTTTTGTCATTTTTGTCATTTTTGTCATTTTTGTCATTTTTGTCATTTTTGTCATTTTTGTCATTTTTGTCATTTTTGTCATTTTTGTCATTTTTGTCATTTTTGTCATTTTTGTCATTTTTGTCATTTTTGTCATTTTTGTCATTTTTGTCATTTTTGTCATTTTTGTCATTTTTGTCATTTTGGCCATTTTGGTCATTTTTGTCGTTTTTGTCGTTTTTGTCATTTTTGTCATTTTTGTCGTTTTTGTCGTTTTTCTCATTTTTGTCTGTTTTGTGGTTTTTTTTTCTTTTTTGTCGTTTTGGTCGTTTTTGTCGTTTTTGTCATTTTTGTCATTTTTGTCATTTTTGTCGTTTTTGTTGTTTTTGTCATTTTTGTCATTTTTGTCATTTTTGTCATTTTTGCCATTTTTGTCATTTTTGTCATTTTTGTCATTTTTGTCATTTTTGTCATTTTTGTCATTTTTGTCATTTTTGTCATTTTTGTCATTTTGGTCATTTTGGTCATTTTGGTCATTTTTGTCGTTTTTGTCGTTTTTGTCATTTGTGTCATTTTTGTCATTTTTGTCGTTTTTGTCGTTTTTGTCGTTTTTGTCATTTGTGTCATTTTTGTCATTTTTGTCATTTTTGTCATTTTTGTCATTTTTGTCATTTTTGTCATTTTTGTCATTTTTGTCATTTTTGTCATTTTTGTCATTTTTGTCATTTTTGTCATTTTTGTCATTTTTGTCATTTTTGTCATTTTTGTCATTTTGTCATTTTGTCATTTTTGTCATTTTTGTCATTTTTGTCATTTTTGTCATTTTTGTCATTTTTGTCATTTTTGTCATTTTTGTCATTTTTGTCATTTTTGTCATTTTTGTCATTTTTGTCATTTTTGTCATTTTTGTCATTTTTGTCGTTTTTGTCGTTTTTCTCATTTTTGTCTGTTTTGTCGTTTTTTTCTTTTTTGTCGTTTTGGTCGTTTTTGTCGTTTTTGTCGTTTTTGTCATTTTTGTCATTTTTGTCATTTTTGTCATTTTTGTCGTTTTTGTTGTTTTTGTCATTTTTGTCATTTTTGTCGTTTTTGCGTTTTTGTCGTTTTAGTCGGTTTTGTCGTTTTTGTCGTTTTTGTCGTTTTTATCGTTTTTATCGTTTTTGTCGTTTTTGTAGTTTTTTTGTCGTTTTTGTCGTTTTTTTTGTCGTTTTTGTCGTTTTTGTCGGTTTTGTCGTTTTTATTGTTTTTATCGTTTTTGTCGTTTTTGTCGTTTTTGTCGTTTTTGTCGTTTTTGTCGTTTTTGTCGTTTTTGTCGTTTTTGCCGTTTTTGCCGTTTTTGTCGTTTTTGTCGTTTTTGTCGTTTTTGTCGTTTTTGTCGTTTTTGTCGTTTTTGTCGTTTTTGTCGTTTTTTGTCGTTTTTGTCGTTTTTTGTCGTTTTTATCGTTTTTGTCGTTTTTTGTCGTTTTTGTCGTTTTTGTTTTGGTTTTGGTTTTTTTTTTGTCTTTTTATCTTTATGTTTTTTTAACATTGAAAATCAATAGTAACTTTTTGATTGGCTAAACATAAACTCTTTTTTGGTACATTTTCAAATGTTTGACTTAATTCTTACGTTTTGAAATTATTTTTGAAGAAAAAAGCAGAAAAAAATCATTCAAATTAAACAAGAAACGAAAAGTGGAATAGTTTAAATCTAAAGAATGAATTATCGGTTCCATGATAAACTCAATTGAAGTTTTTACCGAAAAAAATTGATAAAAATTGATAGTTTTCCTTTTATCAAATTGTGTGCATTTAAGCAAATATGTATCTTTTTATTGCAATTTAATTTGGTCAGTCTCAAACCAAACCTTGTTATGTATAGAAGTATTTAGTTAATAAAAATAACCACACCAGCAAGTTTTCTCGAGCAAACTCTATTAAAAATAGTAAACACCGGTAGTATCAGTATTGGTCCACTTCACACTACACCACCACACCGAAAACAACCGTGCTGAGTGTTGCAATTTTTATTTCTCTTCTTGCACTGGAGCACGATCACACAACATACTCTTGCTGGATAGTTCCCTCTATTATTGGCACTAACACACGAAGCCCACGAACAACCGCAGCGCACGATCAACGCGTTATGTCACAGATCGTAACTCACGAACTGGTGGCCAACGTGCCCCATCGGAACCGGTTCCCTTTCAAACGACAGCAAAAACACTTCACACTACAATACACACAAGCATACAACTCGTCTAGATCCAGGCATGATCTTGGTCGTGGATCATTGGTTATTGTGGCCTTTGCTGTAGAAATTGTGCGTCTAGTGTTCTAGCGATCTTCCGAATCTTCACCTTGACGAAACCTTCGCGCAGATCACTCACTGGAATCACCACAAAACTTCACCGACCGCCGCACATCAAACTTCGTCAGGTACAATCACGCCGAACTTTGCTGAGGAAGTGACTTGGTCGTCGTCGTCGTAAGCAGAGTCGTTGTTACGGCAGTGATCGCGCGAAGAAATGAACGAGCTATTGCGCTAGCAAAAACTCAACCGAGCGAGCCAAATGGAATCACAACAGAAGAAAGAAAAGAGAGAGGGAGGAGAAAAAAGTGCAACGAAAACGGATGGAATGGAGCAATCGATGGCAAAACAAGCAAACCGATAAGACGATCGAGCTTAAGTTTGCACGACTTACGCGATCCAAACAATCCAAAACAAATCGATGGCACGCCACCAACACATCGAACGCAACATTCAAGTAATGGTAGGTGCGAGGATCACGCAAGAAAGTGTTAGTGAGAAAATAAAAAAAAAAGTATTGTTTTGATTTGACATTGCGACCGATCGCCGGCTTCATGAGTTTGTTTAATTGCAGCAATAAAGAGACAGAGTCTGACTTTGAGCGAGCCAAAGGCATGAATCAACGCGAGGTTGTTACGACGGCTGAATGGTGATTATTGTATTGATAGGAGTTTGAGGTTGGACAAATACAGCTGAACCGTCTCGCCCCTATGGTTTATAGACTCTATTCAAAATTTAAATTTGCAGGAGAAAAAAGTGCAAATCGAACACAAGACCAATAGCATCAACGGAATTGGCGGGCGCAGTCGCTATTCACTCTACCGTAGAGTACTATAACTAGGGGAACTATACCCTTTCTCAGCCTATTT
Source organism: Culex quinquefasciatus (assembly GCF_015732765.1). NCBI lineage: Eukaryota > Metazoa > Arthropoda > Insecta > Diptera > Culicidae > Culex > Culex quinquefasciatus. The sequence continues at coordinate 165,205,320 of NC_051863.1, read as the reverse complement.
CTATTATCGGCCTATCAGCACTTTGATCATGAATTACAGCTTTCATAAAGTGTTTTCGACTGTTCCAAAGCAATAAATAGCTCAAACAAAAGTGAGCAAGCAACTCTCCATTGTTGATACATCTGAAAATGTTGATTTTATAGCGGAGACGGCAAAAGTGATGAGAATTGGTCGAACGGCTTAGAGTGATTAAAATGGGCATATTTCCCCTATTTACTGAATTATAGCCAAATTAAAGAAAGAATCCTTACTACACAAATAGAAATTCTGTAAGCAAATCCGATAACTTTAGGTGGTCAAATTTAGTAAACGTTAAAATGTTTTCAAAATCGACAACATTGTCGTTCAAAATAGTAAAAAAAAGTTTTCAAATACGGTGAAAAGGGAAGGCAATCGGATTTTTTAAATCACGACTTACATTTCAAACTCATTCAAAAAATTTCAAAAAATTCAATCATTCGGTGGCTATATCTTACAAACAGGGCATTTTATTGAAAAAATCATAAAATCTTTTTTGACTGAAAATTCAATTTAACATTAAAAAATGTGGACAAAATGTGCAAAATTTTTCATCTTATTTCTCTATAGCTCAAACGTTACCGGTTTTGTCCCTTAAAACAAATCAAAGATTTTCGAAAAAAATAAAAATATGGATTTTTTGATAATTTTTGGATTTCTGGAAATAATGAAAATTTGGTTTTTTGGTGCCGATGGCACTAAATTGGTCAAAAAATTCCTTCAAAAGTCACAGATTTTCGAATATTTACGTACCATTTTTGTATGGACAGCTGCCAAAACTGTAAGGAGACTTGTATGGGTGAACCAATGACACTTCCGGTTTCGCAGAGAAATGCTCAATTTCGGGTGAACATTTTAACCTAAAAATGGCTTCATTCGAAAACGTCGCAGTTAAAAAAAATAAAATTGCTTTCAGATTAATAATGTACTTTTTCTGCTTAAATTAATTTTGGATTTTTTTTCGTGAAAATTTTCGATACATTTTTTTCAAAAATCATAACTTTATAAATTCATTCATTTAGTTTAACATATTATAATATTAACATAAATTACAATTGCCATGCCATAACTTACTCAGAATGGTCACAAGTTGGTCACTCAAATCAGGAAATCGAAAAGTCGGGAATTCGCTAAAATCCGCGAAAAATCGAGAAAAAGTCGAAAAAAGACGGAAATTCCAAGCAAACTTGTTCGATTTCTTATTATAACTTTTAAATAAATGTGTAATACTTTGAGCTATTTTTAGTTCAGTTTCGCTCAAATTGTTTTGAGAACTAAATTTAAATGTAAGGTTTCTTTTTCTATTTTAATCTATTTAAGGGGTTACATACATGTAAATCGGCAAAAATGTCAGATGTTGATTGAGCGCACATATGATTTTTTTAAATCTGTTTTCGAACATTAAAATATACATTTTCATCTACTAACAAAACAAATTTGGAGCCATTTTGTTGTATCGTTGCCGAGATATAGCTATTTGGAGTTAGCAGTTTCAAAAAACGGGTGCCACGATATCTCAACACTGCTCTAACCAAATCGGCTCAAAATTTTGATGAAGACTCGTCATACTATTCCCGTGTGCATGACGAAGGCCGATTTTCCAAAAGTTTATTCTAAAAAAAGATAAAAATATTTTTATGTTTTGCATATAAAAAACCGTCAGTATTTGATTTTTGTATTTTTTTTAAAAAGCAAAACTTAAAAATCGGGCTTCGTCATGCACACGGGATATGTCTTGAGAGTCTTCACCCCAAATTTCAGCCAGTTTGGTCCATCCTATCTCGAGATATCGTGGCACCCGTAAATCAACTCGGTGTTTAGAGAAAAACGCTAAGAAAGTTTGACAGTCCGCATGGCAAAATTTTGATCATAAATCGTCTCTTACTCAGTTTAATCATGTTATATCTGCATGAAACTTTCAGGAGTGATTAAAAATCATCTTTTTAGTGGATTTTATAAATATTCTGTAACATGAAATTTGGTGATTTTCTACATGTATGTAACCCCTTAAGAATCAAAAAAGTTTTTAAGGTCTTTTGAAAAGATAGTGCAAAAAATCTCAACATTTAATTCCCCTTAAAAAATCTCAACATTTAATTCCCCTAAACTCACAAATACGTTTAAAGATTTTTTTCTCTACTAAACTTTCGCATGAAATGAGAGGTTAAGTATGAATTCTGATTAAACTGAATTCAAATTGATGTAAAATGAAAACATTAACTAACAACTTAATTTGAATAAAATACTTAAATTATTTGTCAATGTTCCAAAATCGTCTGGAAAAAATCTTAGGACAAAAATATTTTTTCAAGAGACTTTAAAGTTTTAATCGAAATTTTGTGTATTTATCATTTGAGCATTTCGGGTTTATTAACAAAAACATCAGATTTTTTTTTGTGAATTTTCAATGTACAACACAGCAAATAGATTTGTTATGCTAATTTTTCTTTCGTCAAATCTCAATATTTAAAAACTAATGATTGTAAATTAACTCCCTCTCCCCCTCCTCTCCACTCCTTTGACTTGAGCCCGACTTGACCTGAACATTTCAAATTCCTAGATATTTTGATTTTTTTTATTGAATAAAACTTCGATTTCTTCAAATATATTTGTTTTTATGTTTCTGTTTATCAATGGTATGTTTTTTTTTTAATTTTTTTAACTAATTTATTATGTTGACTTTTTAGTACCGTAAAACGGGGTGACTTTGATAGCCGGAGTGACTTTGATAGGTTTGCAATTTTTCCGCAAAATGAAGAATACAATTAAAATACGTACGGAACGGTTCAGAATCATACTGACCGTGGTAGAGAAGTGTTCAAAGTACCTTAAGAAGAACTTTGCATAAAATTTTGAAATGTTTAAAATGTTAGTTAACTATAATTAAGAATATGTTGATGAAAGTCATTATTTAAAACTTCTCAAAGTGTCATGATTTTCTCAATGAACATGATTTTGAATCGGAAAACGGAATGCATTTTCGGGTTCTTTGGACAATTTTCCACTAGGAGAATGATTAATAAGTTTGTAAATAATAAAAATTATGTGTCCAGGTTCTATAGGCAATTTCTCCAAGTTTATAGGCAATTTCAGTTAAACAAATTTTATGTAAAATGTGAAAACTTGTGATTCATGCTTTGTATTCAGTTTAAAATGCAATATAAATCGATAATTTTATAAACAAAACTAGTTTTAACAAATTTCAGGCAAAATTCCTACTTTTCAACAATTTTATGTAAAATTTATTAGTATTTTGATAAAAAGCTTATGAACTTAGTTAACTAAATATAAACATTGATTTTTTTTTAAACTATATCAGCTACTTTAGTGATGGTACATTTAACGTACAAATAAAGTTTGAACACTTTAAATATGATTTTAACAAGAAAAACAATGACTATCAAAGTCACCCCGGAATTTAAACTAAGAATTTTTAACGTAACTATTTTTCTAAACACTATTGAAAAAACTTTTTTTCCAAAATAGTGCATGGACTTTGTGTGGCCTACCCCAGTACATGTTTTAAAAATAATAATCTTGAGAAAAACCTTACCTGTTGGAAAATATTTCAAAAACAAATTGAAATCCTATCAAAGTCACCCCGGTTTACGGTAAAAAATTTTGATCGGTAATTTTTTTTTTGGTAAAACATTCTTGTTTTTTGAAGTTCTGGAAAAGTCGAGAAAAAGTCTGTAATTTGAAGATGGGATTCTAGTGGCCACCCTGTCATAACAATTCGGAGTACAGTCCAGACTCGATTATCTGAAGTCTTCTGAAAATTTTCACTTTGGATAACTGAAAGTTAAAAAAAAATTCGATTCACATTTATTGAAAATCAAGTTCGTTTCCAAGGATACTAGATGACACCAGAAAAAAAGCAGCTTCTTAATTTTTTTACGTTTTATTTTTTAAAGGGTTAAAATGGATGAAAATAATCATTTTTGTGTATTGTGAAATTGTCTCAGGTACACGAATATGACAAAATAATCACCGGAAAATTTGATCTAAGGGGTCCCCCAAGCAAAAATTTACAACCATAAAAATCACTAAAAGTAAAAGTGTCTATTTAATATGTTACACAGCCTTACCCAAAGCGTTCTCAGTCTCAGATGGTAGTCCCAGATGTCCCCTACAAGCTGCAGGTCGAACCGAGTTAATATCTGGATGGAACACTTTTTTATTTGAGTTTGAAAATTATGCTATTTTTCACTAAAATGCCAATAACTCCCTTTAGATTTAACCAATTGGGATGCTCTACCCTGAATTTTGTTTCATTTTTTGAGCCCTTTCAGATGCATTTTGAATTTTGAAATTAAATTGAATTTTTTACCTAGAGTGCTCATATTTTGGCCAGATGCTAGTTTCATATGTACAAACAACCCCTGAAAATTTCAGGCAGATTGGTGAGGTCGATGAGAGATGGGTATGCTTTGCTCGTGGACTCGCTCTTAAACATTATCAAAAGTTCTAACCCAGTCAAATCAATCCGAATTCTGAAACGGAATCTAATTAGAATCGTATACAAATTCCGTTTCAAATGCAACAACCGATTCGAACACGGAACCGGTTGTTGCGTTTGAAACGGAATTTGTATACGATTCTAAATAGATTCCGTTTCAGAATTCGGATTGATTTGACTGGGAACTCATGCCCATTCGGAGACTTCAATGCACCACATTGAGTCGCTAGTTTTCCCATTCAACTTTTTCATAACGCTGCTTCGCACCTATAGAACGGATTGAACATTCCCTTTGTCGCTTGGAGCGACACCTAGCGGCGACTAGCGCAGTTTGCATGAAAGTTTTCGGTCTTTTTGAATCAAGGTTGATGATGTTTGAATTCAATTGAGGCACCAGATTTTTTTATTTTTTTTAAATAAATTGTAGTTTATTTCGCATTCGCATGGAGATGGAAATCTTAGCGGGTTGCAGACTGGATTTCGTCATGTATGTGTGATGATTGTCCAGCTCAGGTTGTATAGAAATTGATTAAAGGGAATTAAAACCAAGTCTACCAGAACAGGACAGGCAGCACCATGAAAGCCATCAATTGCCGGCCGCTCCCATCTCAACCATACACCGGGACAGGAATAAGGATTAGGAGCACGGAAAGATAAATAAATTGTACACTGAAATAAAAAAAAAGTACCAAATTCCTAAATTCTAGGAATTTTGCCACTTTTCCTTATTTAGTAATCGCGCTTTTTGAATTAGTTAATAAGGAAAGGAGGCAAAATTCCTAGCATTTAGGGATTTGGTACTTTTTTTTTATTTCAGTGTAGTTTATTGATATATAACTCATACAAATATTCATTGACGTGTTCCCTTATACTGTAAACCAATAACACTTCCAGCGCTTTAAAATTACTGATATACTATACAAACACCAAGATGTACTATCCAACGAAGGTGCTTAAAGGTACCATTAAAATTTTCCAACGAATTTGATGACGTGGTCCTTGCATGCACTTTTAACAGTTTCAATGAAAATTACTGAAATTAGTGTGCAGCTTGAACTTCACACAAACACCAGTAACCTTGAAATATCGCTCAGACACATTCGACGATTTAATACCTCGATAGCTTAATAATCTTGTGGATTTCGGGGTAAAATGGACATTTCCGGATAAAAATTAAGAGGCTCAAATTAGAGGGTTAATGCTGGTTTTAGAATATCTTGTACAACGTAAATGTTTTTTTTTTTCGAGTAAATATAACCCAGCTTACCTTAAATTTTAGTGATTTGCCGGATAAGCGTCATCCATTAAGTATGTCACGCTCTAGGGGGAAGGGGGGTCTGAGCAAGCGTGACATAAATATGTATAGGAAAAGCGTTGCAAAAGGGGGGGGGGGAGGTAAATTTTGGCTGATTTCAGAGTGACATACTATATGGATAAAGCCATAGGGGAAAGTGGGGCAAGTGTAACAAGCTAAGGAAATGCTCGTTATAACCCATTAAAAATTTAAAAAATCTGTCGGATTTTATTATAATCATCTTATTCTAGGTCTTGACTAAGACTTTGTTTAAACAAGTTTTTAAAAAATCCTGTTTTTTTCATGTGAAAAATTGATTTTAAAATTTTTGATTTTCCGTACGTTCTACTCAACTAGTGGGGCAAGACGAGCAACCCATTGGGGCAAGAGGAACAATGCATGAAAAAAATATGGTAATTTGCTAACAATTGAACTGTTATCACTTAGATACATCAGATTAGAATGTATTTGAATGGTTTCTTCCATTTTTAGATTAAATAATAATATTTTACTAAAAATTTTATCGTTTTTACGAAAAAAATACTACTTCGATGATAAATAGTAAATTTTCATAATATCACTATACTTGTTATGTACAATTTTTTTCAACGATTGTTTATCAGTTTTTAAGTACTTTCATGTATTTATTTCCCAATAAAATATGTTGTTGCAGCAATTCGTAATTTTTTCCATACTAAAAATCCATATGGTACACTTGCTCCACCTGAACAAGATTTTTTAAAAGCTCTCAACAAAAATAACCAAAAGTTCAATCATACTTTGTAATAGGTGCATGTCATTTGTAGGGACACTACTGATCTAGGAAAAATAGCATTTTGATAAAATGAGCCTTAAACCGAACCCTAAGCCTTATTTTGTACTTTCCAAATATTATAAGAAAACAAAGGTTTCGAAAAAAACTTCATTAAATCTTATGCCCCGTGGCGTTTACGTCATTTTGGCGGTTATGTGGTAGTAGAATCAGCTAATTGCATTGCTAGCAACAATTCCTCATACTGGAAATAATCAAAATTGTACAAATTACGGCCGTAGGAGCGATTGTTCCTCTTGCCCCACCTTCCCCTACTTCTGTAGTCGATTTCAGATAAGAAAAATCCATTTCAATCTGCAAAAAAAATTAACTTCTTGTAAAGCTTTGCACCCTACGAAAATATGTTTGTTGCAAAATAAATCTCTTATGTATGCTTAAAAATAAAAAAAACAAATTTGTGTGAATAGAAGTGGAACCTCTAGACCGCCGTAAATTTGCGGTGTCGAACAGCAACAACTTCAGTCGATAACTGCTAGTCGCTCGTACTAAACACGTTCGCGAAGTTCACTTCAATCCGGCGCAATAAAAAATTTCCAAGATGTCCGCCGCGCCATTTTCCCGGTTGGATCCGTTCGATTGTAAAAACGGCGATTTCGAGTACTACCTGGAGCAGTTTGACCAGTTTTTGGCCATCAATTCCGTCGCGGATGACGAATCGAAGAAGGTGCCGCTGTTCATCGCGAGCATCGGCCAGGATGCGTACAAAATCCTAAAAGAGAGCTGCGGACAGGCTGATCCCAAAGGGAAAACGTTTGAAGAACTTCGGGACCTGCTGCTGGAGTACTTTGCCCGGCGGGAGTTCTACCAGCGGAACCAGCGCCAAGGAGAGTACACGGGGGCATTTATCAACGAGGTGAAACGGCTATCGCTAAAGTGCAACTTTGGCCCGTTTCAGAAGGAAGCACTTCGCGATAGAATCGCCTGCGGAAGGCTGGAGCCGGATGATAAGGATGATAAGAAATCGATGGCTCCTCAGCCAAAGCAACAACAACAAAGACAACAACAGCAGCAGACTCAACCCAGGAAGCCGAAGAATCCGCAATCGGCCCCTCCACAGCTGCTCGCCGAACTTCAGGCGGTGGCCGTTCCGGATGGTTCGGCCAAAGGAGCAAAGAAGAAGCAACCCCAGCAGAACCAGCCGAACCAGCGCAAATGCAAGATCTGTGGCCACTTGCACGTGGAGTCCGAGTGTCCGCACAAGGATGCGTCCTGCTTCATGTGTCGCAAGAAGGGACACATTGCGTCCGTATGTCGGGAGAAGATTATTAAGGGACAGCAGCAGCAGGGTCAAGGCCAAGGAAAGGGACAGCAACCGGTTGAAGTGCACGTCCACGTGCAGCAGAATGCGGGCGTGAAGAGTGAGACTCCGGCGGTGCCACCGGCGGAGAGTGTGACGAGCGTGCTGGACAACATGTTGAACGTGATGGATATGGTTTTCAAGAACAAGAAATGAGGGAAGCTAATGTCTTCCTTGTGGATGTCTACACGTGTGTGTTTAGAATGATTTTGCATTGATTTTTTTTTATTCACAATACCTTTTGAATTAAGCATGAAATAAACAAATAAAAATTACTAAAGTCTACTCTTTTGCCTTCCTCACTGAGGTAAGGCTATAATCCTACTCTAAAAATGATCTTTTTATTAAAAGCTCGAAGACCCACCTTCATGTGTACATATCGACTCAGAATCGAAAACTGAACAAATGTCTGTGTGTGTAAGTGTGTGTGTGTGTGTGTGTGTGTGTGTGTGTGTGTGTGTGTGTGTGTGTGTGTGTGTGTGTGTGTGTGTGTGTGTGTGTGTGTGTATGTATGTGTTCAAAAATCTTGCCAATAAGTAGTTCAAAAGTTATGTAAAAAATGTGTTTTCATATATATCCGGATCTCAAGTATATGCATGTAAACGATGTCCGGAACCATCATCCGACCCATCGTTGTATAGGTAATCAAGAGACCTTTCCAACGAGTCCTTAACATCGAGGATTTGGCAACCCTGTCTCGAGTTATGACCACTTAAGTGATATTTATGTACTTTTTTGAAGCCGGATCTCACTTAACTGCATGTAAACGATGTCCGGATCCATCATCCGACCCATCATTGGTTAGGTAATCGAGAGACCTTTCCAACGAGTCCACAACATTGAAGATCTGGCAACCCTGCCTCGAGTTATGACCACTTAAGTAATATTTATGTACTTTTTTTGAAGCCGGATCTCACTTAAATGTATGTAAACGATGTCCGGAACCATTATCCGACCCATCATTGGTTAGGTAATCAAGAGACCTTTCCAACGAGCACACATAATTGAAGATCTGGCAACCCTGTCTCGAGTTATGACCACTTAAGTGATATTTATGTACTTTTTTGAAGCCGGATCTCACTTAAATGCATGTAAACGATGTCCGGATCCATCATCCGACCCATCATTGGTTAGGTAATCAAGAGACTTTTCCAACGAGTCCACATAATTGAAGATCTGGCAACCCTGTCTCGAGTTATGACCACTTAAGTTATATCTGTGTACATATTTTTCTGGGCCTAAAAAAATAGCTGAAATATGTGTCCAAACCACTCATATTAACCATTGTTGGTAAAAAGTGAGGAAGGCATCAACCACATAGGTGGATTATTTTAGTTTTTTTATTACTTTCGAACATTATGCAAATAAAATAAACATGATATTTCAAACAGTTTTGGTTACTTATCATAGCGGTGGATTGTTATATTTGTGTGAAGATGTTTTTCATTTCTGTTAAAAATGAATATATTTTTTGCAATTTCGTTGTAAAACTACTAAATTTTCCCGACATTCTCAAATAGTGAAACGACCTATTCATTCCATCACCAAAAATAATAGTATCGTTTATATCCATTTGAGAGCTGAAACATTCAACTTTTCAGAGATTGTATCCAAAAGTTAAACTTTTAAAAGCTTTATTTTTCGGAAAGTTATGTTTTTTTCCAAAAAAGGTGCAGGTGGTTATGTTACACATGACCAGTATGACAAAGAACTTTGCAAGATGGTTGTTGAAATTTTCGATCACATTGTCTGGTCCAAATTTCCCAAGATTCACTAGATTCATAATTACCATAAAAATTGATACCCATTTTGCCCCTACCCTTATGGTTCGGCAAATGTCCCCCATCGGAACATCACCGTGGCCTCCGGCCACTTCGGATTGTGGCCACTTCTGCTGAAATGTCAAATTTCATATCTAGTATCAAAAATCATAAAGTTTGATACCCATATTGCCCCAACTCTTAAGGTTCGGCAAATGTCCTCCCATCGGAACATCCCCGGGGCCTCCGGCCACTTCGGTTTGTGGCCACTGCTGCTGAAATGTCAAATTTCATATCCAGTATCAAAAATCATAAAGTTTGATACCCATATTGCCCCTACTTTTATGGTTCGGCAAATGTCCCCCCGCCCCTCGGAACATCCGCGGGGCCTCCGGCCACTCCGGATTGTGGGCACTACTGCCGAAATGTCAAATTTCATATCCAGTATCAAAAACCATAATGTTTGATACCCATATTGCCCCTACTCTGATGGTTCGGCAAATGTCCCCCCATCGGAACATCCCCGGGGCCTCCGGCCACTCCGGTTTATGGCCACTACTGCCGAAATGGCAAATTACATATTCAGTATCAAAACCATAAAGTTTGATACCCATATTGCCCCTACTCTTATGGTTCGGCATATGTCCTCCCATCAGAACATCCTCGGGGCCTCCGGCCACTCCGGATTGTGGCCACTACTGCCGAAATGTCAAATTTCATGTCCAGTATCAAAAACCATAAAGTTTGATACCCATATTACCCCAACTCTTATAGTCCGGCAAATGTCCCCCCATCGGAACATCCGCGGGGCCTCCGGCCACTCCGGATTGTGGCCACTACTGCCGAAATGACAAATTTCATATCCAGTATCAAAAACCATAAAGTTTGACACCCATATTGCCCCTACTCTTATGGTTCGGCAAATGTCCCCCCATCGGAACATCCCCGGGGCCTCCGGCCACTCCAGATTGTGACCACTACTGCCGAAATGTCAAATTTCATATCCAGTATCAAAAACCATAAAGTTTGACACCCATATTGCCCCAACTCTTACGGTCCGGAAAATGTCCCCCCATCGGAACATCCGAGGGGCCTCCGGCCACTCCGGATTGTGGCCACTACTGCCGAAATGTCAAATTTCATATCCAGTATCAAATACCATAATGTTTGATACCCATATTGCCCCTACTCTGATGGTTCGGCAAATGTCCCCCCATCGGAACATCCCCGGGGCCTCCGGCCACTCCGGTTTATGGCCACTACTGCCGAAATGTCAAATTTCATGTCCAGTATCAAAAACCATAAAGTTTGATACCCATATTACCCCAACTCTTATAGTCCGGCAAATGTCCCCCCATCGGAACATCCGCGGGGCCTCCGGCCACTCCGGATTGTGGCCACTACTGCCGAAATGTCAAATTTCATATCCAGTATCAAAAACCATAAAGTTTGACACCCATATTGCCCCTACTCTTACGGTCCGGAAAATGTCCCCCCATCGGAACATCCGAGGGGCCTCCGGCCACTCCGGATTGTGGCCACTACTGCCGAAATGTCAAATTTCATGTCCAGTATCAAAAACCATAAAGTTTGATACCCATATTACCCCAACTCTTATAGTCCGGCAAATGTCCCCCCATCGGAACATCCGCGGGGCCTCCGGCCACTCCGGATTGTGGCCACTACTGCCGAAATGTCAAATTTCATATCCAGTATCAAAAACCATAAAGTTTGACACCCATATTGCCCCTACTCTTATGGTTCGGCAAATGTCCCCCCATCGGAACATCCCCGGGGCCTCCGGCCACTCCAGATTGTGACCACTACTGCCGAAATGTCAAATTTCATATCCAGTATCAAAAACCATAAAGTTTGACACCCATATTGCCCCAACTCTTACGGTCCGGAAAATGTCCCCTCATCGGAACATCCGAGGGGCCTCCGGCCACTCCGGATTGTGGCCACTACTGCCGAAATGTCAAATTTCATATCCAGTATCAAATACCATAAAGTTTGACACCCATATTGCCCCTACTCTTATGGTTCGGCAAATGTCCCCCCATCGGAACATCCCCGGGGCCTCCGGCCACTCCAGATTGTGACCACTACTGCCGAAATGTCAAATTTCATATCCAGTATCAAAAACCATACAGTTTGACACCCATATTGCCCCAACTCTTACGGTCCGGAAAATGTCCCCCCATCGGAACATCCGAGGGGCCTCCGGCCACTCCGGATTGTGGCCACTACTGCCGAAATGTCAAATTTCATATCCAGTATCAAAAACCATAATGTTTGATACCCATATTGCCCCTACTCTGATGGTTCGGCATATGTCCTCCCATCAGAACATCCTCGGGGCCTCCGGCCACTCCGGATTGTGGCCACTACTGCCGAAATGTCAAATTTCATGTCCAGTATCAAAAACCATAAAGTTTGATACCCATATTACCCCAACTCTTATAGTCCGGCAAATGTCCCCCCATCGGAACATCCGCGGGGCCTCCGGCCACTCCGGATTGTGGCCACTACTGCCGAAATGTCAAATTTCATATCCAGTATCAAAAACCATAAAGTTTGACACCCATATTGCCCCAACTCTTACGGTCCGACAAATGTCCCCCCATCGGAACATCCTCGGGGCCTCCGGCCACTCCGGATTGTGGCCACTACTGCCGAAATGTCAAATTTCATGTCCAGTATCAAAAACCATAAAGTTTGATACCCATATTACCCCAACTCTTATAGTCCGGCAAATGTCCCCCCATCGGAACATCCGCGGGGCCTCCGGCCACTCCGGATTGTGGCCACTACTGCCGAAATGTCAAATTTCATATCCAGTATCAAAAACCATAAAGTTTGACACCCATATTGCCCCTACTCTTATGGTTCGGCAAATGTCCCCCCATCGGAACATCCCCGGGGCCTCCGGCCACTCCGGATTGTGGCCACTACTGCCGAAATGTCAAATTTCATGTCCAGTAGCAAAAACCATAAAGTTTGATACCCATATTGCCCCAACTCTTACGGTCTGGAAAATGTCCCCCCATCGGAACATCCCTGGGGCCTCCGGCCACTCCAGTCCAGGTGGTGGCCAGTTCCAATGATCGACTCCCGCGACTACCATGTCTTAGCTGGTCCTTGCCTCCAAGCCATCTGCTCCCAGACCTCCAGGCCGTCTGCTACCGGGCCACCAGGCCATCTGCTTCTGATGTGTTCTCGTCGACGTCCAGCAATAGAATGACTTTTCAGGACCGACCGAGCCGAGTTTTGTTGGCTCGTCGACGATCCGAAAATTATGAGGTGGAGTGGGGGTGATTTTAGATACATCAATCTCACGTCTCTCGATTGACTGATTGGGAAACGTTCGTTCATCCAACCAGCGTGCACCAAAAAGAGGGGAAATTTGCCGAGAGGGTAATTCGTCACGTTTCAAATAAATACACGTAAAAACATTAAAATTGGTTTCTTTTGCTTGAGTATGCTGCCGAAAAACACCCCCTTTCAAGTTAGACACAAACCCTTCCGAGTTGGAACCTAAACAGTGCTTTGTGTGAGTGTGCGAATGTATGTGTGAGCATTTAAACAACCAACGCGAGGTCCGCTTCGGATGAAACCTCGGTAGGCACTGAATTTGTCTGAGGCTAAGTGCTAACTTAAATAGTATCGCACGGCATGTTGCAACCATGGTGCTACATTCTCGCGTGACAGTTCCACGGAAGGAGGAGGCAAGGCAAAATTTGCTAAGTGCTAGATACTTGAATCTGATTAATGTGTTCGGGAAAGGTTGCGCTTGACCAATCAGCGTTCGCTATTCTTTAGTAGTTTTATGTTAACTTTTAAGTACTTAAATAAATAAGTACTGTAATAAACATGTTTTAAGATCATTAAGTAAGTCTTCCCTTTCGTTTGGTGGGTAAAACGTTCAAATTGGTCGAGAGGGAAAAAAGATACAATCGTTTGAAATCTTGCACTTTTTTTGAAAATTTGCTTCTACGCGTTACATTTCGCTTCGCGAAAAATCTGGATTGCTACCCTTGTATAGAGCCCTAAGACAAAGTTCTTTGTCAAAATTTTCAAATTCTTAAACCTTCAACCATCTTTAACCATCTTTCGATGTTACATTGAATTTGATTTCAAAAACTGCTTTTATAATTTTATGATAATATTCACTGTTTTCGAGTTAAAGCAATTTAAAATTAAAAAATTTAAGGAAAAATGTAAGAATTTGTTTTATTAAAGTGAACATGACCATCTTAATCCATCGCTGGAACAACACATATTGTTGATATATGTAATATATTTTGATAGCTGAGAAAATTCACAAGAATTTTCTTTTGTGAACATTGTTGAGTTTTTTTAAGTGCTACCCTTTCGGCTCGCCGATTTCTTCTAAAATATTGATCCGATTTTCAAATGTTAAATCATGAATCCTGTGTGAAATTTTTTCACACTGGCTTAAAAGTTGGTGCTTTTTGTCCACTAAAACAAATAATCAACGAAAAAGAGTATTTGTGGCAAAAAGTTGATTAAATAATGGATTTATTTTCCCGTGAATCTATATAATAGTCCTAATCATAACCTACAATTTTGGCCGAGACTTCAAAAGATACCGATTTTCGAATTTTGGCAAAGCACTTTTTTATGGACAGCCCCAAATGTGTACTGAGACTTGTATGGAGAAAGCAGGTTAGTCAAAATGGCTTGTTTCACTCAAATAAAAAAATACATAAAATCAAAAACAAAAAAATGCCAGGTTTCAGAAAACTGGTCAGTTATTAAGTTATTCAGAAGGAATGAGTGAATAAATAAAATTTAAAAAGCAAGGGTACCGAACTTAAACAATTGATTTTTTTTTTCGCATGAACAATGTGTAAACAATTACTAACCTGAGTATTTTTTAAAACAAACCATGACAAGAGCGATCATTAATTTTCGCTCGGTTTTAATTTGTCAATACAGTTCAGACTCGATAGTTAAAAACCTATATTATCCGAAAATTTCTTAGGCTGGTTTACCCCCCCCCCCCCCCTTCCTTCAAAGCCGACCAGAAAATCAGAGAACAAAAACTAATTTTCAAAAAAGTTCAACATTTGAATGGGAATTTGAGTGCAATCAATCTATTTTAAAAGCATTCCCCCTGCCTTTGTTTGGGATGATTCAAAAATATTTTTAATTTTGTTGAGTTTTCAATATACAAAACCACAAAAAGTTTTTTCTTCGCTATTTTTTTTTCGCAGAATCTAAAAAAAATAAAAATAATGATGCATATAAACCAGGGGTGACCAAAGTATGGCCCGTGGGCCAAACGTGGTCCGCGGACCCATTTTGAATAATCATGTAAAATGGCCCGTTGTTCATATGTAAAGTGATTTAATACTTCTTAAAACAAAGGCTTATTTTAAACTGTTCATCTCTTTTTATTTTTTGCTAATATAAAACCGATGATTTATCCATATTTCCCATGTTACGACATGATTATATTGTTCAAAAATCTTTTTAATTTAAACAATTTCAAGTAACTAAGTGATTTAAATTTTCATCAAATATTTTTGGAAAGGTTTATGAAACTTTCAAATTTGATTTAGTTAGAAAACTGTGATAAAATCAAAAAAAATATAACATATTTATTTAAAATCCATAATGACCCTTTTCATGAACTGTGCCTCAAACTTACTGTGCACTAAGAAATTTTTCACCTCGGGATTCAATCTCATGACAGTTGGATAACGAATCTGATTGACTACCAGCTCATTCAGACAGATAAAACTTACAAATTTCAATCGAAAATTAAATGCAGTCGGCTGAAATCAATTTTGAGTGCATTTCTCTGCGTTTAGAATCATCTTGAGCATGTTCGGGTTTCTTCAAAAAAATATTTTGATTTTATCTAATTTTCGATGAACAGTACCGCAAAAAGTGTTTTTATGCTAAAATCGTAATTTTTGTCGAATATTAGATTTTTTGAAAATAATGATTGCAGGTGTATATTACAGGTTTTAACTATTTTTGCGTTCAAATGTTGAAATTCTTGCTTGGAATTTAATTTTTTTTCTCTCTCTTTCCATGGCCAGCTTCAAGAGACAACATTTTTTTATATTTGCGTCGACCTAATTGTTGGATAATAATTTCGTTTGTTACACTTAATTAAAAGATAAAATAACGCCGTAAAATAAATTGTTCAGATTTCATGTCACCATTTTCCAAATTGAAAAAAAACTAAAAAATTTCAATGAAAACACATGTACATTCAATTAAAAACCTTTCTCATTTTCTATTTCCTTCTATTATTGTATAACGAAAGTGTTCAAAAAATTACAGAAATTTCTGTTAACTTTCAGTGAAAGGTATATTTTTCAGTATTTTAAATGAAAATAACGCAATTTAATTTGTCAAATAACATTTTTTATTTTTGGCCCGCAAGCTCATTTGAGTTTGTAATTTGGTCCGGCACCCAAAAACTTTGAGCACCCCTGATATAAACTGTACGGGTGCAACATTTTCCAATGGTTTTATTATCGATATGTTTTAATTCTGGCTTGTTATTCCAATTATAACATATCTCATTGTTTTTTTGGACGCCATCTTGAATCTTTAATTTCCAAACCTTTTAAAATGATTTTTGGGTCATACATATTTTTTTTCGCGATTTGATTATCCTAACTGATTTTTTCTGAGAACTCTGCTGAGAATCATGTGTTTATCGACAAGCCTATCTGTCATCCGGTGCAACTAAGCCACTGTGAGCCCACATGGCTTATCGCTTCCCAAATGCTTCAAAATGCGTAAACAATAGGGTGGGTACGGAATTTGAAAAGTTCTCAGATCAAGTTCTGGTGTGGTTCCCCTTGTATGGCATACCCATAGGGACTCTCACGCCAAATTTCTGCTCATTTGGTTGAAAACTGGCTTGTCTCAAGCGAGTTCAAGTTTACATGGGATTTACTATGGGAAATTTTTAATTTTCGTTCATTCGCTCCTACAGGCCTGGGGAAAACATGTAGAAACTTCTAGGATGGCCAGAAATGAGCGGAATCGTCTGGAGAACAACTTTCCCTAAGAGACCAGGTCGATTCGTTCAACCCCCATCGAGCTCAACGGCAATACATCCGGGGTTTTCGGAACCAACGGTTTTCCCCAGAAAGCATCAAATTTTCCTTAGCATGCTATGAATGTTTGATGAAAAACGCGACGCCACATGTCAAACAGCTACCACGTGGACTAGCATCGCCTATGAAAAATGACTTTTTATTACTTTTTGAACTATAGAATTATCATTTATGGTGATCCTGTTACTATTTACCTGTATTCTAAACCTCCAAATAAGAAAAAAAAACTGTTATGGTGCAAATTTTACAATCACGTGGTAGCTGTTTGACATGTGGCGTCGCGTTGTTCATCAAGCATTCATAGCATGCTAAGGAAAATTTGATGCTTTCTGGGAAAACCGTTGGTTCCGAAAACCCCGGATGTATTGCCGTTGAGCTCGATGGGGGTTGAACGAATCGACCTGGTCTCTTAGGGAAAGTTGTTCTCCAGACGATTCCGCTCATTTCTGGCCATCCTAGAAGTTTCTACATGTTTTCCCTAGGCCTGTAGGAGCGAATGAACGAAAATTCAAAATTTCCCATAGTAAATCCCATGTAAACTTGAACTCGCTTGAGACAAGCCAGTTTTCAACCAAATGAGCAGAAATTTGGCGTGAGAGTCCCTATGGGTATGCCCTACAAGGGGAACCACACCAGAACTTGATCTGAGAACTTTTCAAAATCCGTACCCACCCTAGTAAACAATGCAAATGCAAAAAAAAAACACGGACCTCGGTTTAGTGCCGATTTGTGATATGAGACAATCTTAAGCAATCGCCTTATTCTTGAATGAAAAAAATATTATCTATATGTGGTTATGATAAAGGCAAATTATGTGATTAAACGTGTGAGTGTCTATAAATTGCTGTCTTTAGCAATTGGATCGCTAGTAGTCTGTTAGATCGTTGGACCAAATTCAATGTGTAGAAAATGTCGGCAGACCCATTTTCCTAGCTGGGACCTTTCGATTGCAAGACAGGTGACTTTGAGTACTACTCGGAACAGTTTGAGCATTTTCATGAAGTTAGAAATGAGTTGGAAGACGAAAAAATGAAGGCGAAAAAATTCATCGTGACCATCGGTACGGAAGCGTACCTTTACGTGATGGTGGGTTAGCAGGTCGAATTAAGAAGTTCATTTTTCGAATGTTTTTATAGCCTTTCCTCAGTAAGATGAGGAAGACAAAACATGGATGAAAAAACAATTATAAATGTAACGCGTGATCCTCAACAATCACCTAATCTAGGGTAAAATCCGCGAATAACATGAAGAGGCTTTTCTTGGTGCTGCTATCGGTGGTTGTAGTATTGCGCAGTGGCCACTTCCTAACCACTTCATTGAGAAATTATCAGCAGATTGCGCCATCTGTCTTATCTGAAGCGGATTCGAACCCAGCGTTCATAGATAAAATGCACTTTTGTTTCAAAAGTAATTTATTCTTACAGATTTCAAGAATCATTACACACTGAACGATTACACACACTAATTTGTTCTGAAAATCATATTAAGATTTCATTGTTTCACCTTTCACCTCAGTACACCTATTCGAACGTTACAACCTACAACACTGCGAGTAACATCAACTCAACTCACTTCACCTGCCGCGGCTTGTACCGACTCGCTTCGTGGTGCACCTTCTGCTTGCAAACCGACGCGATGTGGCCCTGCTCGTTACAGATGTGGCACGTCTGGTTCCGGTGGTGGCAGTAGCGCGTTCCGTGCCCGGTGTGGCCACAGACGCCGCACTCAACGGTGCTGTAGTCGATCTTGGGTTTGCTTCCCCTCTTCTGCTGTTGAACTCCTGCTGCTGCGTTCTTCGGGGTGTGAACCCTCGTCGTGGTTGTCACCGGTTCAGGCTGTGCTGCCGGCGCCTGTCGAATCATGACGCCGCCGGGACTTCGACGACCCCGGGTCACCGATGGTTGCGGCTGGTCTTCGGGTAGAATCCATTGATTTTGGGCGGGATTTGGTGGTCTGACGGTGGAACTAGCTGCCGCTCGACTGTGACTATGGTAGTGCTGAGTCCATCCGGTCTTCTGGTAGTTGTGACTGGTTCCACGGTGATGCCGGCGGGAACCGCCGGAATGCTTTCCCGGATTTGATGCACCAACACCCATGTTGAATTGAGCTGGTTTGATTTTTGACGATGCCCGAACGGCGTCGGATATTGGACTGAGGCTTGCTCAGCTTGAAAAGTGCTGAGATAAGCCGATAGTTGTGGCGGCGAGACATAAACAAACCACGCTTGAGGTTGTAGTGGTGAGGAGGAGGGTTTGGTGAAAAAGGTACACGATTTTAAAGAGATTTATTGGTAAGAGTCCAGGAAAATGTTGCAGATTTAAGTTAAATTTTTATTCAAGGTTGAGGATTGTCAAATTTTCGAAACCCGTTGGCCATCAGCCGAGCCACATCTCCAACGGAACGTCCTCGCGTCTCCGGAAGGAACCTCTTGACCAGTGCTGCCAGCATGACACAGTAAACGGAAAACGGAAGAAACGCATACGCTCCCCAAGCGTGCTGCATGATCGGGAACACCATACTGATGATGAGGTTGGACATTCCGGCACCTAAACTTCCCAAAGCTATCGCCGAAGAGCGAGCGTCCAGGTTGAACAGTTCTGAAAGTTGGTTTGAGGTTATGTCTGAATTTGAATTTTCGGACGTAGCTTAACCGATCCAATGAAGAACGGGATTTGTCCAACCCCGATTTGGAAGGCAATTATGAACAGGAGCATCGCTGCTATGGATGCTTCCGCGAACCAGGTTACGGATTCCACGAAAATGATCATCAACGTTACTAGCAGTAGCGTTATGCTACACGCAGTACACGAGATCAACATGAGAGGTCGCCGGTTGAAGCGAGCCATGAGGTACGGTCCGCAAGCGGAACATACAAGATTAACACAGCCCAAGCCAACGCTAACGAGTTTAGCTTCATTGGCGGGCAGTCCGATGCGCTCCAGCGTCGATACCGAGTAGAAGAATATCTTGAAGAAATTCGTATTGAAAGATCTGTAACAACAGGGAATCTCTAAGTCTTACCGCGTTGATTCCGGAGAATCCGTTCCCAGCAGACATGCAGCAAAGCAGTACCAGTGGAAGTCTCAAGCTTGGATCATTAAGAACAGCCAGCAAGGACATCGATTTCGTCTTCTCGCAATCAACATGATCTACCTTCACTTGAAGTAATCGTCCCCAACTGAATGTTGTCCAAATATCTTCCGAATCGCTTCTACCGCGCCTTCCGGATCATTCTTCACCTTAAACAGGTATTCGGGACTTTCCGGCAGCCAACAGTACGGAACGAAGCACAACACGAGCATCAACGCGTAGCAACTCAACGCGTATTGCCAGCTATCCTCATCCCCTAGCACTTGATCTAGTCCGACGACCTGCCCTAGCACAACACCCGCCGTTATCCCGATCGGAACCAGAACTCCGACCGCGCCACGCAGCTTCAACGGTGACAGTTCGGTCAAATACAGTGGCAGCACAGCGATTGCCAGTCCAAGACCGGACCCGGCTATTGCGCGCCCCAAAAAGAGCAACTCGATCGAGGAGGTCGTGCGGCAAAGCAGGAAGCAAGGGGCGACTAGAGCCAGTACGATCCCGCAAATGAGGAAGGACTTCTTCCTGAAATGGTGAGGCTGTGAGGTTGTCGATGAACGCAACTCATACCAACCTTCCAAACTTGCAGGTTAGAATCCCTCCAAAGATGCTGATGAAGACTCCGAATAAAATCGCCACCGTTACGATGGAAGCCCACAGCAGATTCAACTCTTCGTCCGAAAGCCAGATCCCAAATCGGGTCGAGATCACGGCTCGACACCATGCTTGGATGTACTCAGCCGGTGCATTGATGATGCTTCCCTGAAATCCAGCTGGTACAGCCACTCCCAAGGTGATTACGAACCCCGCAAACACCAAGCCAGGTGTCCAATTGGAGTCCTGATGGGATAGGAATTACCTATATTGTGACCGTGACTATGAATGATTTGAACCCTACCGGCAGCTGAAACTCCATGGTGCTACTGTTGCCGGCGCAACCTCGAGTGCCAAAGTGGACTTCCATGTCTGAGTTTCTCAAGTGGGCAGTCAACAATCGTTACTGAGTCAATAAAGGGTACTTTGACAACAAAATCGTTTTATTTCGTTCAGATCACCGTTCGAGCACCATGATTCACTTCTACAGCACCTTCGAGCGAAACCCTTTGGATACCAGTGCCGCCACATCGGACACTTGTCTGCCGCGGGTCTCCGGTAGGTAAAACTGCACCAGAATGGTCAGCACGAAGCACGCAATCGAGCAGGGCATGAACACGAACGCACCCCAGACGCTCTGGATGGCCGGGAACAGCATACCGACGATGAAGCTACAGCCCCAGGAGGAAATGCTTCCGAAGGCCATGGCAGCGGGTCGCGGACCGAGCTCGAACAGCTCGGACCCTATGAAGAAGGGAATGGGTCCGATTCCGACTTGGTACACGACGATGTAGAGCAGGATTGAGGCGATCGACGCGTAGCCGAACCAAGAGACGGCGTCCTGTAATGAGAACCAATTGAGATTGATTTCAAGAGGAAGACATACCTTACCTTAAGGTGCAAGACAATAGCCAAGCAGAACAGGAATACACCGCAGAAGAAGCAGGATAGCAGACTCAGCGGTCGTCGATTGAATCTTCCCATCAGGTATGGCGTGAAGAAGGACACAAACAGGTTCAGACATCCAACGCCAAGATTGGCGAACTTGGCTGCTGTCGTACTCAATCCGACCGATTCAAAGATCGAAACCGAATAGAAGAATACCGCATTGACTCCGGACAACTGTTGTCCTCCCATCAACGCGCATACCAGAATCAGTGGTAGCCTCAACGTGGGATCCGTCAGCACTGACCACATCGTTCGAGTTGAAGTACTAGTCTCTTCCATTGCCAGCTTCAAGTTCTGACTGGATCCCGCGTTGACCATCTGTAGCTTCACGTAGTCATCCCCAATTGCTTCATGTCCGAAGATTCGTCGAATCTCGCGCAGAGCACCCTCCGGATCACTCTGGACACTGTACAGAAACTTTGGACTCTCCGGCATCCAAGGATACGGCAAGTAGCAAAACAGGTTCAACACAACGAAGAATCCCAATGCGTAGTGCCAGTGTTCAACCGTGCCCAGCACCTGTTCCAAACTAGTAACTTGCCCGACAACTACCCCAGCCGTCAGTCCCAATCCCACAAGACTACTGAGCGTGCCTCGTAGCTTCGTTGGCGCTACCTCCGAAAGATACATCGGCAGAACGCTGGTCGTCAACCCGGCGGCCAACCCAATGATCGCCCTACCCACCAACAACAGCTCAATCGAGGACAACGCTCGACACACCAGAAAGCAAAACCCTCCAACCGTATGAAGCACTCCACACAACAGGTATGACCTCTTCCGACCGATCTTATCCGCCAACACTGCCCCTCCCAGCGATCCGAAAACTCCGCAAATCAGCGATATCGAAACAACCACCGAGAAGAGAGTCTTGACCCCATCCGCCGACAGCACCGTTCCGTAACGCTCCAGGATCGTCGCCTTACTCCAGCGTTGGATGTACTCCGCCGGGGCGTTGATAACCCCGATGTTGAACCCGGCCGGGATCGAAACGCCCAGCGTGCTGGTCAGTCCCAGCGTGAACAGACACACCGTCCAGCCAGCGTCCTATCGATCAAGAATAACTCTGTAGCTTCCAACAGCATTTAAGCGGAGTGCTTACCGGTAGAGTGAGATCCATGTCGGGAGATGTCCGCCGTGCGATTGACGGACAGGACACATTGCGTTTGAGTACCTTTCCGTCGGCGGTGGAAAGATTTACGGCAGGATCTCGAGTGGCTACCGGCAGCAGCTAATGCTGTTGACTTGTTGTAAATTATGTTAAGTCTACCGGTGTTACACCGACTCGTAATTAGTAAAGTGAGATATCTCGAAACGTGAGTTGGGTTGGTGCATCCTATCAGTGGATACGTTAATTGGGGCGTGTTCGGTGTTGAATCAAATGATGACATTTGCGTGTTTTGTACGGAAGGAGTCACGTGTTTTGAAGGACGTTTTTAAAGTAGTTTGAATAGTTTTTCCCATGCCTCTTTTTCCTCGATTAGTCAAGGATATTCTAAAGAACCCCTTCAAAACAAAACTAGAGAAAGTGAATTTCAACCAGATGTATTGTGAGTGTTTCGGCATTGGCTTCCAGACTGTAGAGCATGTGTTTTTCTAAACGAAGAGATAATGAAATAAATAAAAAAAAAGTGATACACGTGCGCTAAAAAGCAAAAGATCAAAACAAAAATTGACCCCGTTCGTTTGAGAACAGTTGGTGCCAAACCATCGGGGTTTAAGTGTAAAAATGTAAACCTGATGAAAATTCATTAAAATTTGATGAAAATTCACCAATTCCAGATGCAATATTACGCATTTTTTTTACACAAAATCTGTCACCAATTCCTGAAAATATTACCATCATTTTTTTTCTGTGTAGGTACAGTAGATTTTTAGAGTAAATTTGCAAAACAAGCTATGAGTCATGGTTTTCCTATGCAGTATTATTGTTCCAATTTCTAATTAACAATGTTTAAAAAATCAAAATATGATATTGTAACTAAGGGCTTATGAGCCATTCTTTACGAAATCGGTCTTTTTTCTTGAATTTTATTTTTTTGTCTTTTTTAATCCGGCTGAAACTTTTTTGGTATGCTAAAAATGGCTCAATTTTTGCAACCAATACTTCGATTTAAAAAAAAATCAGAATTGATTCAAAAATTCATAACTCGGTCAAAGATTTTTAGCCCATTCTGGAAATCTCTGAAAAATTCACATTTGATGTCTTCTAAAACATACCAGAAAATAATGAAAAAATAAAATAGTGTTTTTTGCAAATTGAGTTTCAGTGACAAGAAGTGAAATAAAAAGTCACCAATTTTTTTTTACTGTGTTTATTTTTTTCAGTGTAGTCCTTCGATCAAAAATATCCCTTCAAAAGATACAGATTTTTGAATTTTCATATATCATTTTTGTATGGACATTATATGGACAAACTAATGATGCAAATCGAATGACCGAAATCCCAGAGAATTGCTCTAATGAAAAGTATGGACACTTTCTGCCAAAAGAGAAGCTGAATGAACTTTTTATTAAAAGCTCGAAGACCCACCTTCATGTATACATATCGACTCAGAATCGAAAACTGAACAAATGTCTGTGTGTGTGTATGTGTACGTGTGTGGGTATGTGTGTGTGTATGTGTGTGTGTATGTATGTATGTGACCAAAATTCTCACTGAGTTTTCTCAGCAATGGCTGAACCGATTTTGACCAAACCAGTTGCAATCGACTTGGTATAGGGTCCCATACATCGCTATTAAATTGTTTGAAGTTTCGATAAGTAGTTCAAAAGTTATGTATAAAAATGTGTTTTCACATATACTCGGATCTCATTTATATGCATGTGAACGATGTCCGGATCCATCATCCGACCCATCGTTGATTAGGTAATTAAAAGACCTTTCCAACAAGCTTACAACATTGAAGATCTGGCAACCCTGTCTCGAGTTATGACCACTTAAGTTATATCTGCGTACTTATTTTTCTGGATCAAAAAAAATAGCTGAAATATGTGTCCAAACCACTCATATTACCAATTGTTGGTAAAAAGTGAGGAAGGCATCAACCACATAGGTGGATTAAGTTAGTTTTTTTTTAATTTGTCCGTTAATGTTGTGTAAAAACAAAATCTGGAGTTTTTTTTAAAAGGTCCAATAAACCAAATTTCCAGTTTTTGCTTTTTGGGTGTTTTTGAAACCGCCTTGAGTCAGGGGTATTAAAAAACACCCAAAAAGCAAAACCGAAAATTCGGTTTATTGGACCTTTTCAAAAAAAAAACTCCAGAAATATTTTTATTTCATCGAGCCATACTTTTTGAAAAGGCTAAAAACACTAATCAAGACCTTTTTTCAAACAATTCGACGGGATCCTAAAATTAAAAAAAAAAAAACAAAAATTCGAAAATTTAACACAGACTTTATTTGTTATCACTGAAAAGCTGACCAATAGTTGTCGGGCTATCGTGATTTGTAAAGAAGGATGATAAGAAAGTACTCAGAATTTTATATTTTGATTCGCAAAAAAGTGAAAAAAAACATGAAAAAATACTTTACACTTTTTATGTGCAATTAACTTAAATCATTGTATCATTTGTAATCATTTTCAGTATGTTTAGATTTATTCATAAATCATCAGAATTATTTTGTAGGTAGCGATAATTGATAAGACACACAGTACTGCCAGCTGTTTGGCGAAATTCTGTTTCTGGTTTTTGAACCGAAATCGCTATATTTGAAAAACTAGTGAAAATTTTAAAACTTTTTTCTACTTTTTGAATACCATCTTAACTTTTCTACTTGATACACGATGAATTAAATATGATCAGTGTTTTTTTAACTTTTTAAAGTTGATTGTTAATCAAATAAAATTTCAACGCATCGAAAATTTTTAAACTTTACGAGGCCTACCCAGAAATGACAACGAAATAATAAAACTTCTAATAAAGTTACAACTGTGCAAGAATAAACAAAAGTTTTCGGAAAATAGCTGGCAAATCTTTAAGAATCGTGTTATTCCGATGTATAACATTTTCTAGAACCTCTTTATCTATAAGATGCTTGAAATAAAAATAAAAAAATCAAAGTTCTCGGTAATTTTGCGATGCATTCTCGGTCAACATTTGATACTCGAAGGTGAAGTTTGTATGGGAAAAATCGGAAAAAATGTATGAAAAACCCAATTTTCTTACTGTTTGGTCTGCAGGGTGAGTTACTTCCATCCAAATATTCCCAAAGCTATAAAACTCGATATTGTAAAGTTATCAGCGATTTAATTATGCCATGTTTTCTGAAAACTTTTTTATTCACCAACTAGTGTTTCGCTTGTGAAGCAAAGGGGTATTTTTTCTGGGCACCATGGTTCTCGTGTATCACACATTTTTTTGATACAGTCCATTAAATGTAAAATCAAATTTTAAATTGAAAATAACGCTTCAAGTATCAAGTCAAGTGCATCGCTTTCAAGTCAATCTGATTTTCTTATTCGTTTTCGAAAAATATTTAGTTTTTAGCAGTTCAAAACTTCGAGATAGAGCACGGTGTATTTTCCCGAGAACATTGAGATAAAAAAATCGGCAAGTCTGATTTCCAAGCTGGAAACCTCAAAACGACCAAATAAAAAACTTTTCTTTGTGCAATTTTTCATGAAATACAGCAACAAATTGCCCGGATACAAATTCGAGCTTAAAACATTGCTAAACTTAGAGTTTTTCATTTAAAAGCTATTTATTACCCATTTTTTCAATCCTCTGCCATACAACACTAAACTATTTTAAAACATTTTCGAATCAATCACATTTCCATTTAAAAGTATCAATTTTGGATCAATATACCAAAATTTCTGGATTTAATTCCCATTCAAATGATAAACACTGACGAAATTTTTGGCCGAAACCCGCAAAATGTCGGGAAAGAGCACTTCTTTCATGGTGCCCAATATCAGACATTCCAAATTTTTTATCTTAAGTTTGTTCTAGGAAACACACCGTGAGAGTCCATCAAATTAAACATTTTGTGAAGAAGATTACTTCTCAGTGTCATCTTATCTGTACTCATTTTTGATCTCGTGATATCTCGGTTTGATTCTTATTGTTAACACCTAAACTCCCAAGCTCGAGAAAAAATGTGAATTCTATATAAATTCCCCCTTTTTCTCGAGCTTGGTAGTTTAGGTGTTAGTGTTTATGAATTTTGTGTTCTTTTCTATTAAAATAATTTAAAATCAAGCTCAACATTAAAAAATATCATAAAAAATGTATTTTGTCCTTTCCACTACTCTTTATTCTTAAGCTTTTAGAAAACATTTTTTCAGGAGTGCTTTTCCTTCATGAAGTATTTTTATCTTGCAAAAACCTGATTTTGTACCAAGTTCAAGCATAGAAGACGCAAGAGAAAAACATTGGAATTAAAACACGTATTTTGGGCATTCAACTGCTCGTGAAAAAAAAAATTCAAAAAGTAGTAAAAATCTTGATAATTACTTATCAACATTGTTGACGGATAGAAAATTAGATTTATTAATTTTTCATAAATTTGTTATAAACATTCAGGTTGATTTTTTTTACGAATCCCTCGGACATCACTCTCACTTAAGCTCAGTGATCAATAATTTTCCAGTTTGCTCACCATGCACTTAACCTCATGCAATCCGAAACCCTAAAAACACGCACATATAGATCTCATATCTCACAAGCCTTTTGCTTGTGTTGAGCGAAAAAAAAAACATGAAACAGAAACTGAAAACTGAAAACTGTAAACACACACTCCCCGGTCGGCGACAGTATCAGTCGAGTCGTCCGACCAACACCACATCAATCGATCGAGCAACAGTTGGCAAAACCCCACAACCTCCCGACTGTTGGTAAACAGTGAGCTAAACCACTCCGTCGTGTGTTCCAGCGAATCCGCCACATCGCGATAAAAATGTAATTGCACCCTTAATGACGTCGACGACAATTAAAAAAGTGCACGTTTGAGCTGATCTGGATTTACCGTGTGGTGATTCGGAACTCGGAACGCTATGGGTTGCTGTAGCTCCCAGGACGACTACCGGGAGGACGACGACGATGACGTGCTGGTGTTCCCCATCAACGGACAACGGAGACAACCGCAGGTGGTCACACGACAACCACCGGCACCGCCGGTACTCGCCACTCGGACCAGCAACTTCGTGTTCCTGGAACCGTCACACCTGCAGACTATCACAACCTCCTCAACGTACCTGCGACCTCCAGCGGCAGCGCCGCTTGCTCGAACCTCCTCCCGAGGAGCTCGAACTCAACCGTCCGTTTCGGTAGTTCCAGACCGGCGCCCACCCAACTCCGGCCGGATCGTACGTGGCAGCTGTGAAGCTTGCGGCCAATCGGACCACCTCAAGGCGGACTGTCGGTACAGGAATCGGCTGTGTTTTTACTGCCGCGAGGAGGGTCACATCATTTCGGTGTGCCCAAACAAGCGACGAAAGCAGACCCAGGGACGTGGCCGCGGCCGGGGTGGCAAGCGACGGGGCTTCTAGAAGAGGGGCATCGCGTCAGCGATTTAGTTTTTATTACCGTTTCAAGAGTGTGTTTTGTGCTAAGGACCGTGAATACGTCGTCGTATATTTGTCAAGTGCCTTACTTTCCGAGAAGACTGAAACGCGCGGGACTCGAAGTTTGCGAGCTGCATGTTGGTGTTGAACTCCGCCCAGAGAATGAAACTGTTTGTTTGTGAATCGAAAAAAAAAAATCGATACGTACCTCCAGGAGTGGGGTGTAAAGCCGGGACACTGGTCCGGGCAGTTGTCGCATTCGGCACCGTCGAAGATCTCGTTGATAATGACGCCCTGTGTACATGTGAGTGAGGAAGAGAAGAGATGCAAATGTTTAAAAATGAAATAAAGTGTTTGTTTTGTGGGATGTAATTTGGTTGTTTAATTTTAAATCGAAATCTCTTCCTTGAAAATGTGTTGCGGTAATTTGTTTGCAATCGATGTATTTTCAGCTGCTAATATAAAAATTATTCAAAATTTCTCAAAACTTATTTATGCACGAGAACCAATTACTACTTTGACTAAAGATAAGTTAAAAATTCAAATTGCCTCCACGTTCTTTTAACATCATGGTGAGACAAACGTACAAACTCTGTTCAGAATCACAGCTTCTTTGCGCGCTGCGTGAAACTTTTCAAGCTGTTCTACGCAACCGGCATTCCGTCTAATGGTCAACCTGCCATCTAGTGGAGAGTAGCAAAATCAATATGGGCTGTGTGTGTAACTAAAAATGTTTTTGTTTCAATTTCTGAAGCATCTGAAAATGTTCGACACAGGAAAAAAAGTTAAATTTTGGAAGATTGTAAATTTGGTTGGTCGAATATTACCTCTTTTTTGAGTATTGTGGAATTAGCTGATAGCTGGATTTTCTAGCTTCATCTCACGGTCGCTGGAAACGATCGTGGATAACCCTAGGGATGACCAATTGGTATGCAAAAGTTCAATTCAAAAAAAAATATGGTCGGCAATTTTTTGTCTTTAATCACTTCTTCAACATCAGAAATACATTCTTGCTAAATTTTTATCATGTTGGCAAAATATTATAATTCTTGAAAAAAATTCCAACGACCGATCCCAGTACGGGACTGATCGTACAATAATCTTCTAAATATATAAAAAAAATCGATGGTTTTGTTCGAACGCGAATCAATTCAACACGGAATGTCGGATCGAGGTGCTTTTTGTTGCGTTGAGTTCGTATAAGCCCAAGGAAGGTTCTTACGCCAAAAAGTTACAACTTTGGCCACTCTGGAACCGATTTCGGAAAATCTGCGGATTGTATGGGAAAAGTTACGTAAACTAAAATTTAGATCACAGGAGGCTGAATTAGCAAACAAGCAAGAAACGTCAGGAAACCTAAAAAGGGCAGGACGAAGTTTGCCGGGAAGACCTTGTATTACATAAAAAATGAGTAAAAATTTAAACCTGATGTAAACTTTCCAAAAAGTGAGGAAAATTCACAGATTCCTGATGCACAAATCCTACAATTTTTTTTTTGAGACAGAATCTGTCATCATTCCCTGATGAATATTTGGTTTTGGTTTGGTCCCAAGCACAATTTGTAAACAAAGTTGTTGTTCGATCGTTTCTAGTTCAAATCCAAAGTTTTTTTTTAAAGTCCAATAAACAATGTGAATATTATCCTTATGTTTAAGACCTTTTCAAAGAGTCTAGAATTTAAGAATTATTAAACTAAACAATGCTTAGTTGTTCATCTGTTACTCTTTGCTTAAGGGTGCACAGCAACCAAGGAAGTTGTTGTCTTCTTATTCCAAATCTGTCAAACTTACTGACCCATTCCTGCAAGTATCTGATTGTAAAAATATTCAAACTTTGTTGTAAATAACTATGAAGACAGTAGGGGAACATCATCTAATTCTAGTGTGCCTCTAATGTTGGCAGGTCAGAACTTTGACATTCAATTAAAGCTAATTAAAAGCGTTTTCAACTGAAATCGAGTGATAAATAGCCCAATTATAAGTGAGCATGCAAGTTTCTATCAAAAGTTTTGCAAAATTAGTTGTTTAAATAGTGAAAATCAGCAAATTGGATGGAGTTAAGAGCGAGTGGTTAACCTGCCAAACATACGAGAATTTTCCCGTTATAGTTCCCGATAGTTCCCGTAGTTCTGAAGATGCTAAAATGTCTGTAGCAAAAAGCTGGGTGCAAAAGCTATGGTTGATGTGTACCGTTAAAAACAATAAAAACTTAATTAAAAAAATGTTTTTTAAAAATTGTCATTATTTTCCAAAGTATTCAGAGAGCATCTCAATAAATTTCAAAACATATTTTAAAGACTAAATAAAAATTTTAATCGAAAATTTCTAGAACTTTTTTCGATGAAATACACCGCAAAAAAATTGCCAAGAATTTAATTAAAATGTAGTTTTCCGCCCACTTTGTAGAAAGTTGCATTTAACAGAAATTTTATGATTTTTCGGATACAAATATTAGAAAATAAAAAAAAAAATATATTTCTTAAATTTAAAAGGTTAAAAAACAAATCTCTTCTCCAATATTTGATATGATTTAAAATTAAAAACTACATTTTAAATCAGTGGTTCTCAACCTTTATCGTTCCATTCCCCCTTTACTAATGGGTAAGATCTTCATTCCCCCCCCCCTTGAATTTTGAAAAAAAAAATCAAATATAATCTTAGATTCAATGTTTACCATAGGATTGACGTTTTCATTTAAAATAAAAAAAAATATACATATTTAAAAACATAAATTTTCATTTTATGAAATAAACTGAAAAATTAAATGAACTGTTTCTGTTTGAATTAATGCCCATTAAATGAAAACCCATTTTTTTTCAAATGTTGTTCATAAATATTCTATGCTAAATAAAAAATAGCTGTACTGGAATTAAGCCTTTACACATTTAAAAATACGTAAAAAAAAATTATTGCTCAAGTTTAAAACTAATATTTGAATTCTTTAAAACTAAAAAATTTGATTACAACCACTGCTCCTTGAAAATTTAAGAAAAATATTTTAAAAAGTAAGGATTGAAAAAAAATACTTGTTCAAATGCGATATAAATACTACCAGAAATTTTAGTTTAATTTATTTTCAAAATACTACTGATTTTTAGAATTGTGCACAAATAATTACAATCTCTTTGAAAATTAACTCTAAACTCCAATTTTAGAAAAACTTTAAAAAATTAAAATTAGCTATTGTTTGAAATAAAACCCAAAGTCGAAAAAAAGATTTACAAACCTTTTCTATTTTATATCTTAACCGCTTTTGTTGAGAAGCTTAAAAAATATCCACAAATTATCATGTTCAGTATCGATAAGTCCTCCCCAATTCGATACTTTTAAAGAAAGTTTCAGATATGGATTTTTTTTGCAAGCGCGTTTAAAGGCAATGGATTTCTATTGCATCCTCATTCCCTCCCAAGAATGGCCAAATTAACCCCAGGGGGAATTCCTCACCGGTTGAGAAACACTATTTTAAATGAACATTCTTATTTAAGAAAAATTAAGATTGTTAAAAATAATGCCCTTCGAATGGCTTTGTAATTTTAATCACAAACTATAAAAAAAAACTTGCGTGCTTATTGTTTCATGAGAACCAATAAATGGGTAATTCTCTGCCAAGTCACACGAAATAGGAAAAAGGTGCCCCGATCCCTCTTCGATTTGCGTGAAACTTTGTGCTAAGGGGTAATTTTGATCCCTGGTCGTTAATTTGTCGACGCAAAACGCAAAAAGTAACTTTGTTTTTGTAAAATTCGCTAAAGCCATCGGAAAATACATTTTGATTTGTATAAACAAACTTATGATCCAAATTGTCCTCACCGATCATCAAAAATCGTAAACCGGGGTAACATAGATAAAATTTCTATTTAATTTTGGAATATTGTCCAACTGGAACTGGGGTTTGTCTCAAAATTATAATTTTTTAAACATATACTGGTAGGCCCCACAAGTTAAATGCACTATTTTAGATTTTTTTTTCAATTTTTTTTAATTAGTTGCGTTGAAAATTATTATTTTGAAATCCGGGGTGACTTTGATAGTCATAGTCGACGAAGTTGACTTTATAGCTGTCGGCCACCATTGCTAGTACCAACCACTAGTGTCTTCCTTTTTAACTACAAGGACTTCGCCGCCCTGGGCTCCTAAGTGTACTAGAGTATGGCACGGAGCGACGGCGCCGAATACCCATATTTACACAAAGAATTTTAGAGCGCCCGCAGGCGGGACAGTCATAGTCTTTCTTGTTAAATTTAAAATGTAAATAATTGTATTTTTACATCAAAAGTATTATTATTATTTTTTTCATAAAAAACAATGTTTATATTTAGTCAACTAAGTTTATAAACTTTTAACTAAATACATCTGAATTTTATCTAAAATTGTTAAATATAAGAAAATCATCTTCATTGAGAAAATCATGAAAATCATTGTTGGTAAAGAGTGAGGAAGGCACCAGGTGGATTAGGTTACTTTTTTTTATTGAGCAACCATTATAGAAAGCTGCAAAATTGTATGGGACCATCCACAAACCACGTGGACACTTGTTTTAGGAATCTCAAACCCCCCTCCCCCCCCATCGTGGACAATTTCCATACAAATAAATTATTGTTTGTATGAAGCGTGGACAATCGCCAACCCATACTTAATAGCCAATCAACCACTCAAATATGATTAAAATGAGAACGCAGAACCAAAAATTGAAAAAAAAAACTAACATAATCCACCTATGTGGTTGGTGCCTTCCTCACTCTTTTCCAACAATGGGTGATATGCAGACATGCATCCGCTCTAACTCCTCTTTTAGAAGAACTTGTTTGGCATTTCACGTAGAAGATACCCAGCATGTTGTGCCAAAGATTAGAATACGCTAATTACGCTTGTCTTTTAGGCTCCCGAAGACCCTGAGAGATTATTTTGAAACCCAACTGAGATATAGGTTAAGAACTCTTAATTGCACTCAAAGAGCTTTTAAGAAGTTCTTCTTGAGATCTTAAGAGAACATTTACATGAAAATATAGCTAAAATCGGGTTTTCCAATGAACCAATGTTTTCTACACATTATTCAAACCAAAAACAAGAGATTTTTACCTAGCAACAAGCATAACATTGCTTCAAATGAAAATGCCATCTAGAACAAGCTGAGTGCCGTTAAAAAGAGCTCATAGTGCCGATGCATGTCTGGTGATATGTGATATGATGGGTTTGGACACAAATTTCGTCTAATTTCGTTCCGGAATACAAAAAACACATAATCACTCAAGGGCTCATAAGTGGCATCATAAGTGGTCATAGCTTGAGACAGGGTTGCCAGATCTTCAATGATTTGGATTCGTTGGAAAGGTCTTTCGATTACCTAACCAACGATGGGTCGGATGATGGATCCAGACATTGTTTACATACATTTAAGTGAGATCCGGCTACAAAAAAGTACATAAATATCACTTAAGTGGTTATAAATCGAGACAGTGTTGCCAGATTATCAATGTTTTGGACTCGTTGGAAAGGTCTTTCAATTATTTAACTAACGATGTTTTACATGATGATGTTTGGTTCAGTTTACTGCCATTTGTTCAACTTCCGAAAATATGCGAAAACACATTTTTTTACATAACTTTTGAACTACTCATCAAAACTTCAAACAATTCAATAGCACCAAGTCGAATGCGACTGGTTTGGTCAAAATCGGTTCAGCCAGTGCTGAGAAAACTGAAACTGACATTATTGGTCACATACACACACATACACACAGACATTTGTTCAGTTTTCCATTCTGAGTCGATATGTATACATCAAGGTGGGTTTTCGAGCTTTAAATAAAAAGTTCAATTTTGGAGCAGGATTATAGCCTTACCTCAGTGAGGAAGGCAAAATAATACAAAAAACTTTTTTTTGTTAATGATTCGATTATATAAGGTCCCGAAAAACCTTCGGATAATCGAGGCATCGGATAATCGAGACTAGAGTGAACGATGCAATTATGCCTGATGGATCTTTGATCGAATATTTGATATTACACTAATATTACAATATTTTCAAAAACATATTACAATATACTATAATATTACAATATTTTCAAAAACATATGTAATTTTGGGATTCAGTAACAAAAATTAAATAAATCATCTTCTTATGGAAATGACCCACATTCTTTTAATGGAAAATAAATAAAATGCAATGTACTTTATTTCACAACACTCAATTACCCTCAATCAACTATAAGATACATCCCATTTCACAACCCTTCTGCAGTTGCACACCTCATTCGCTGTCACCTAGCGCGCTCATTCCATCAATGAACGGAAACTTGCACCTTTCCATATTTGTCGTAAACCTTCCCCGTCATACCCAAGTTCCTATTGAACCCCAAGTTGCACACCTCCCACGCACTTTCAGCGCGGTTGTTCCGACTGTAAACCTTCGTCACCGGTTGACTCCACCGTCATTCTCTCTATTCCTCCCCACAGACCACAAACGAACCATCTACGGAAACTGGACCAAAATCGATAGCTCCGTTCATGACATCATCGTCTTCTGCGCGCGAGAAATCGTGGGACACTTTGTTCGGATCGAAATGAAGCTTTCTCCCGCGGGTTGCAGCTTGCGGCAGCATCATTAATCTTTTATTTCGGAAGATTCTCTCTCTCTCTCTCTATCTTAATTAGTGTTCGACTTAGTACTCTACGGGGAAGCGTATCGGATTAGCGGAAAGTCTTGAGATATGTTAGACGGCGTTAGATTGGCACGAAGAAGCTCTGCTGCACTTGGACCTCGTCGCCGTCCATCTTTTTGAACGACTTTTGGAACTCCTGGAAGCGGCTGCGCCGCTCCTGGAGATTCGTCCCGAACGTGTACTTGGGCAGTTCGGCGGAGTCTTTGCGGGTCTGCTTGGTAGGGGACGCGGATCGTTCCCTGGGGCGGTCCGAGTTGAGCCGGGGACTGGCGATGCCGACGGGTTTGCGGTTAGCTTGCTCGTACTCTTCGCGGAGGGTGTTGTAGGTGTCCGCTCGGAAGGGAGCGGAGGAGCGATCGAACTCTACGCGATGGGTAGTCGTCGTGACGGTTGTGTAGTTTCGGTTGCGATCCGGATCGTACCGCTCGGACCGGGTTGTGTTCACCAGGATTGACTTGTTTCGGTCGGGAGTTGAGGTTAGGGATGGTTTTTTGTTTACCTGACTGTAACCCATTTCGATCTCCTTCTGGCGTGCCTTGAGATAGCTGTTGTCCACGGACTTTGACTTGAGCTCCAGCGTTTCGAACGGAGATATGCTGCGTTCTCGTCCGTGGGTTCGTTTGGGCTTCTCCGGTGGCACCGGAGATGAATCCCGCTCGAATCGAGTCTCCTTGCGATCGAAGGTGGCGTACCTCTTTGTCGGAGAAGTACTTCGATCTCGCGGTTTGACCTGTGGAGTCGTACTCCGTTCCCTGTAACTCCGTTGTGATGAGGAGCTGTGCTCCAGATTCGTGGTGTCCAGCAGCGAATCCCTTGAACCTCGCTTCTTCCGGGTAGTCCGCATCCGATCTTCATCGTCCAGCTTGCAGTTGATGCCGATATCTCGGAACTTGGGCACGTAAGAACCTTCCGACGAGTTGGAATCCTTACGACCGTTTTTCTTGGAATCGTGCTTGAACAAACTCTTCTCAACGCGCTTGATGAAGCTCTCCACCTTCTGCACCGGCTTCGAAGACTTGAGCGACTTCTTGCGATACGTACGGGAGTCAAACACCACCGGAAGCTTCTCCGGATCTTCCTGGTCGTTTTCCCTAGATTCGTACAGATTCTCCTGAGATTTATCTGCAATAACAAAACGGGGTCAGTCCCAATTCTTCACCCCACCTCTTCCCAACTCACCCTTCCCCTTCTTCTTCCTCGTGTAGGTGCTCGTCTTCTGCTTCTCGTCCTCCGACTCCTGAATCGTAAACGTATCACTCCTCGTTATCGCGGCAGACTGCCGCCTCCCAGCCTGCTCCCGGTCACCCTTGGTAAACGTGTTGTTCCTCAGGATCCCCGCCGGCTTCTTCACCGTCTCGTACTTGTCCACGTACACGATGATCGGCGCCGGGTTCTCCTTGCCGTACTTGTCCTCGCGGCGTAGCGTTGACGTCGCCGCGGTGCTACTGCGGCGGTTTCCGTTGACGCCACTGTTCCGGCGGGTCGTGGTGGTTCCATAGTCCGACTCGCCGTTGCGGTTCAGCGTCGATCCCAGCGAGGAGCGGGCCGGTTTGACGGGTTTGCTGGGCGTACGGACCGTGGAGCGATCTGACCCGGTCAGATTGTTGCGAATGTTGCGCAGGAAGGACATTGCGTTTGATCTGGTGGAGGTTTTGGGATTTTTAAGAAGTGACTCTCCTAAGAAAAGAGGAAGTCGTTCTAAACTGTGGGTTGTGGCATGTAAACTCAGCTAATAACTTGAAAGTAATACGTTGAAGGAGTTCGTATTCAACGTTGCATTTCAAAAAACTTTGAAATCTGCGATTGTTCAGAAATCTGTTCAACGAGACAACTATTTACGTCAACATTTTAATCTTCTTTATGGGACAACTCACAGCTTCCAGATGTCAACTCTGGAACTACTCGATATCAAGTTGACGTCACTTCACTGAGCATCATCTGGTTCCAGTCCAGAACGTGTCTTCGCACATCTCACAACTCACTCCGCGTCTTACTACTTTTGAACCCTTCCCATGCGGTAGTTCGCCGACGCCTCCAGCTATTCCCAAAAACACAAATCCAGTAGCAGTGCACCGCACACACAGTTTTGGAACGACTTCCGACTTAATGCGTTGCACATGCTCACCTCCTTCGTTGAACTCGCCCCGAGACACTGCAGTTGCAAACCAGAAACAGACGCGCGACCTTCTAGCATGTACTTCCTTACACCCTAACTGGCACCTAGTACTGGTACGAACGAAACAACTACTTTAAGCATCACAGCATCTTGAGTCCATTGCGAGACAACTTTGTACCAACGGACGCGGGTTCACAGCCTTGAAGATACGCGCGCGCTGTTCAGCGCAGGTCATGACGACGCAGTCGTCGCGAGGAACGCCAGATGGTCACTTTAAGGGTTCATTTCGGGCTCTTCGCATCAGAATTTGCCCAAAAATCACTTTTTCAGGACCTCGTCGACTTCAAACGGTGCCACTTTCTCACTCAAGGATCGAATCCCAGTTTCCAACGGATCAAGCCAGTAGACGAGAGACACCTCAGGTCGTTCGCAGTGCAAAACACTTACTAGTGAGGCGTGAACGACGACTCCGGCGGAGAAGCCGGCGCGATTAGTGTGGATGGAGCGGTTTTAAGTTGTTGTGCCCGTCGTGAGTCGCCTGTGTATAATTTAGCTCCGCGGCGTGCTAGTATACTGTGCGCGGCGCGGCAGGTTTTGGGATGTGTGGTGAGCTCTTAAACGCCGGACTGCACTTAAGAGTATGCTAAACAGTGTGGGGCTACGGGGGGTAGGTCGATGGTGCTGTCGTCTTGGAGGGAGCAATTTATTTAGATGCGTTTTCGATTTACTTTAGATTTTGTTTAAATTTTATCAAAAATATCTATGTTAAAATACTACAATTAGTTCATTATTTACACAAGAGGTGGCTTAAGTAAGACAACAAATATTGTATTACATATATGATTTAAGTTCAGGCTACATTAATATTTTAAAATCAGGTTTTTATTGCATTTTTTTTTAAATCTATTATTTTCATACACAGCAAAAAATTCCCGTGTAAAATCGCATGTAAAAGCATGCACATCACCTTTGTGAGCAAAAGCATGTAATATTGCATGAGAAAACGTGTACACAAAAAGCATGTACGCAAGAAAAAAAGATTTCGCACACCCCAAAAATATCATCAATCCGGTGAGAGTTTCTCCAGATTACCAAGTACGCGCCCCAACCCTCTCG
This sequence comes from Culex quinquefasciatus, assembly GCF_015732765.1. Classification (NCBI taxonomy): domain Eukaryota; kingdom Metazoa; phylum Arthropoda; class Insecta; order Diptera; family Culicidae; genus Culex; species Culex quinquefasciatus. The sequence continues at coordinate 165,167,524 of NC_051863.1, read as the reverse complement.
GCTATCTCGCCACTGTGCAATTATCAGAATCAACACCGATGTAGCTGTATGGCTGTATGTGCACGCTTTTGCATGCAATTTTTTGCGATAAAAAGTTTAAAAAACTGTTCTGTAAATAAATTGAGAACATGTCATTTTATGGGAAATTTAATGTACTTTTTAAAACTACATTGACCCAGAAGGGTCATTTTTTCATTGAGAACAACATCTTTCATTTTAAAATTTTGTGTTTTTTTCTAACTTTGCAGCGTTATTTTTAAAAGTGTAATAATATTTTACAAAGTTGTAGAGCAGACAATTAAAAAAAATGATTTATAAACATAAGGGGTTTACTTATAAACATCACAAGTTATTGCGGTTTTACAAAAAAACACTTTTGAAAAAGTATTTTTTCAGTGTAGTTATGTGTTGTGATTACTAATTTCACTTTTTGTCACTAAAACTTGATTTGCAAAAAAACAATATTTTTATTTTTGTAATTTTCTGATATGTTTTAGGGGACATCAAATGCCAACTTTTCATAAATTTCCAGAGCGGGCAAAAAATCTTTTATCGAGTTACGAATTTTTGTATCAATATTGATTTTTTTCAAAAAATCGAAATATTGGTCGCAATAGTTTTTCAACTTCATTTGTTTTTTGTAAAATCGCATTTGCAATCGAAAAGTACATTAGTGAAATTTATTTTAAAAATATTTTTGAAAAGCTGAGAATTTTTTTTATACTTTGCTGTTTTGAACTTTGTTGATACAATCCTTAGTTGTTGAGATTGTTAGGACTCAAAATTTAACTATCCCTGTACACAAAACACAAATAGCGCACAGCGCTATCTAGACAAGTTTGGAAGGATGACAGGAGAAAATGTTGACAGCGAGAACTGTCATCGACGGAGGAAGGAAGAGGAGAAGGGAAAAGAAGAAGAATTTATTTGCATCCGCACCAATAAAGTTTTTGCGCTCTACCAGCACGGTTGTATTTCGCCCCCAAAAGTGCGCCCGATTATCTTATTTGTCCTGATTGGACACCGCTCCCCCGAAAGTTGTTCGCCCGCTCGTGATAACATCACCCGGTCGCGGAAGTGCACGCACTTGATCCCGTACTACACCCAACTCGCCCAGTTCAATTTGCTCGCGTGCAACCCCCAAAAGTGGCCGCCGTGTGTTGCGCTGAATTGCCCGGATTATCCGGCGTGTGTTCCCCCCCGAAACAATCCCAGCGGGTGAATAACGGCCCCGTACCGGCCCGTGAGCTGCCCCGAATCCCCGCACCCGCAGTGTCCCCCATCAGAGATATTGCCATGCAATGATTTAAAAACAGGAAAATTGACGTTTTCTTAGTCTCACTCAAACAACCCATCATTTTCTAATGTCGATATCTCAGCAACTAATGGTCCGATTTTCAATGTTAAAACATGAAACACTCGTGAAATTTTTCGATTATTTCAAAAACAATATTTTCAAAAAAAATCAAGACTTAATTTCAAAAGGGCGTACTGTTGAATATTTGGCCATTTGGCCATTTTTCCATTTTTTAACCTTTGAAAAACGGACGATTAGTTGGAAAATGGTGGGTTGTATGGGTGAGACTTGAAAAACATCAATTATCCTGTTTTTTTTATCCTTGCATAGCAATATCTCATGCAATTAAGGGTCGTGTCGACAATATTCAAAAAAGCAAAATATAGAAAATTTTCTTAGCTCTTCAAAAAAAAAATTAAGGTTGGGCAATAATTCAAAAAAATTAACAACTGTGACTATAGTTTTTTTGTGGCAAAAAGTGAAGTTAAGAAGAACCAAAATGCTTTTTTTATCATTTTTTCAGTGTAGTCCTTATCCATACCTACAACTTTTCCGAAGACACCAAATCGATCAAAAAATTCCTTCAAAAGATACAGATTTTTGAATTATCACATACCATGCTATGGCCAGCTGCCAAATTTGTAAGGAAAATTATATGGACAAACAAATGATGCAAAATGGCTTCTTTGGGCAAACCAAAGGCACCAAAAAAAAAATTCAGACGGATTAAAAAATACAAAAATTTAAATTTAAAAAAGGCTGATTTCGTAGACAAATGCTCCTAAATTATCAAAAATAAAAAGTTTGAAATGTTCCTAAATTAAATTGTTTGGTACTGCTTTTGATTTGTTTCAAAGAATATTGTAGAATAAAGGAGATTTTCAGAAAATAAAAAAAAAACTAATTTAAAAATAGACCTTTTTTCTACTTTTGACAAAAAACTCAATCCAATACTTTTAGTTTAAAAAACACACATATTCAAAAAATAAAAAAAAATAAATTAATTTTAATCTTATCTTGAACTTAAACAGTTCATTTACCTTGCATGCAGCTTTAATTAAACTAACTATTTTACAAAACCAAAACAAAATTATTGCGGAAAAAATAAAATTTCAATTCGACTTTATTTCAACGTTAATTTCTGCCCTATCAATAAGATTAAGGATTTTTGTTTACTTTGGTCTGGAAGAAACGAGCTGAGCAATTCTCTACGAAATCGGTCTTTTTTCTTCAATTTTAATTTTTGTATTTTTTAATCCGGCTGAAACTTTTTTGGTGCCTTCGGTATGCCCAAAGAAGCCATTTTGCATCATTAGTTTGTCCATATAATTTTCCATACAAATTCGGCAGCTGTCCATACAAAAATGATGTATGAAAATTCAAAAATCTGTATCTTTTGAAGGAGTTTTGATCGATTTGGTGTCTTCGGCAAAGTTGTAGGTATGGATACGGACTACACTGGAAAAATAATACACGGTAAAAAAATTTGGTGATTTTTTATTTAACTTTTATCACTAAAACTTGATTTACAAAAACACTATTTTTAATTTTTTTATTTTTGATATGTTTTAGAAGACATAAAATGCCAACTTTTCAGAAATTTCAGGTTGTGCAAAAACACTGACCGAGTTATGAATTTTTAATCAATAATGATTTTTCAAAAATCGAAATTTTGGTCGTAAAATTTTCAACTTCATTTTTCGATGTAAAATCAAATTTGCAATCAAAAGTACTTTACTAAAATTTTGATAAAGTGCACCGTTTTCAAGTTATAGCCATATTTAAGTGACTTTTTGAAAATAGTCGCAGTTTTCATTTTTAAATTAGTGCACATGTTTGCCCAGTTTTGAAAAAATATTTTGAAAAGCTGAGAAAATTCTCTATATTTTGCTTATTCGGACTATGTTGATACGACCTTTAGTTGCTGAGATATTGCAATGCAAAGGTTTAAAAACAGGAAAATTGATGTTTTCTAAGTTTCACCCAAACAACCCACCATTTTCTATCGTCAATATCTCAGCAACTAATGGTCCGATTTTCAATGTTAATATATGAAACAATTGTGAAATTTTCCGATCTTTTCGAAAAAATATTTTTGGAATTTTCAAATCAAGACAAACATTTTAAAAGGGCGTAATATTGAATGTTTGGCCTTTGTGAAATGTTAGTCTTGATTTGAAAATTCCAAAATATTTTTTCGAAGAGATCGGAAAATTTCACAAATGTTTCATATATTAACATTGAAAATCGGACCATTAGTTGCTGAGATATTGACGATAGAAAATGGTGGGTTGATTGGGTGAAACTTAGAAAACATCAATTTTCCTGTTTTTAAACCTTTGCATTGCAATATCTCAGCAACTAAAGGTCGTATCAACAAAGTCCAAATAAGCAAAATATAGAGAATTTTCTCAGCTTTTCAAAAATATTTTTTCAAAACTGGGCAAACATGTGCACTAATTTAAAAATGAAAACTGCGACTATTTTCAAAAAGTCACTTAAATATGGCTATAACTTGAAAACGGTGCACTTTATCAAAATTTCAGTAAAGTACTTTTGATTGCAAATTTGATTTTACATCGAAAAATGAAGTTGAAAATTTTACGACCAAAATTTCGATTTTTGAAAAATCAGTATTGATTAAAAATTCATAACTCGGTCAGTGATTTTTGCACAACCTGAAATTTCTGAAAAGTTGGCATTTTATGCCTTCTAAAACATATCAAAAATAAAAAATTAAAAATAGTGTTTTTGTAAATCAAGTTTTAGTGATAAAAGTTAAATAAAAAACCACCAAATTTTTTTACCGTGTATTATTTTTTCCAGTGTAGTCCGTATCCATACCTACAACTTTGCCGAAGACACCAAATCGATCAAAAAATTCCTTCAAAAGATACAGATTTTTGAATTTTCATACATCATTTTTGTATGGACAGCTGCCGAATTTGTATGGAAAATTATATGGACAAACTAATGATGCAAAATGGCTTCTTTGGGCATACCGAAGGCACCAAAAAAGTTTCAGTCGGATTAAAAAATACAAAAAAAATCGAATGACCGAAATCCTAGAGAACTGCTCAGCTAACATGGCCGTAAGGTTTCACCTTGTAAGCGGAAGGAGATGAGTTCGATTCCTGATTGGCTCGACAAAAATCAGATCCCTTGAAACGGGTAAATTTGCTTACTGACCGGTAGGGGATGGGTTTTCGCTAGTGGCGTGCTGGATTTTCAATGCAGAAGTCGTGTGTTCGATTCTCGTACCGGGATGATGAATTCAAAAAAAAATAATTTATGGATTGTTTAAATTTGAAATTTCCTTGAAATACCGTGGAATTAAACAATTTTCTTAAATTAATGCTTTAAAATGAAAAACATTCCACCAATATTTCATCCACAAATCCTTTTTTTTGTGAATCATATTTGTTTTTAATTGAAAAGGAAAACATAGCGTGAAATAAATTGTTACAACATTTGCTATGAAATTAATACCAGGAATTCCTTAATGAAGTAATTTAGAATTAGTATTATATTGAATAGAAAAATATTTATGAAGCCATCAAAATATGAAAATAGGTATGTGCACAATTTTTGAACATGTTTATTTTTTTATGTAATTCAAAAAAAAATCTGGAAAAAGGTTTAACATATTTGTTTTGATTAGTTTGTAAAGATTGCCCAGTTATTTGTCATGTAAATTAATTTATTTTTGATGAACGAATTATCGCAAAACTTCACTTAGATGGCTTAATATTGTTGATTTATCGAATAAAAATGTTGACTGACGTAGTCGTAATAACGGAAAAAATCAAAAATAATTGTAATAATAGAATATTTTTAAAAACAAATTATTGCAACTAAATTAAAACAATTGACTCACCCCTCAACCAACGCCAATCGGGCACCCCGTCCCGTTCGCTCGGGATCCACAATACTGCTTTTTTCTGCTGATCATCAAAAAGCGACCAATTTGGAAGAAAACCACTTTTTTCTCGCGCTTCACCAACTCCCGTGTCCCCAGCTTCATTGCCCTCAAATTGGCCTGGCTGCGCGAGATTCTGCGAAACTCTGAGGGGAACTCCAAGCTCGCGTAGGAGGAAATGAGTCGGCCAAAGTTTGCGTTTTGTTTGTGTCCGGGTTTTGTTTTGTTTGCTTGTGCTTGTGCGTCGTGACTCTTAATCAATAAAGCTTAAGTTTGAGCGGGTTCGCAAACACCTCCACCTTGCTGTAGGTTGAACCTTTTGTGAATGAAAACCTTAGATCACACTCTGTAATTAGCAGGTAATCATTTGAATATTATACGCCCGCAAAGTAATGGCGATATTCCTCCCACCTCACCATTTAACCACCTTGACAATTTCGTCCAATTATCCCGCGCGACACCCATGGGAAGTTCAACCTTCAAAGTCGTGGGCGCCATCGGCTGAGGTTTTGCGCCCATTTATGGCAAGTCGCCCGCGAGATTTATCGGAAATTGGTGAGCAAGACGGGCTTAGTGGCCGTACCTGTGAATGAATAACCAACACAGGTCAGCTAGAACGGACAAAGAACACAGCTGTGGCATGGGACTGGACCGGAACGGGGATTTGGGTGGAATTAAATCGATGAGGACAAAAAAACTCGACAAGTCTTAATTGCATGACGATAAAATCAAGCAAATCGCGAATCAGTATAACACACACATGGGGAAGAAGCAAGAAGTCAACGACAAAGGTGTCATTTACCTTTGGGTGGTGAAGACGGCTAGAGATCTTCGGGAAAGACTTGGTTTGTGTTGTAAGAGCGACAATTTGTAACAATTTGGAAGTACTTTTTATCAAAATATTTTACTCAAAGAGAAAAAAAAACTTGCCTTATACAAAAAAATGTAGCGTTTAACTCTAAAACAATATGAAAAAAATTGGATTTAAAAACTTGGAAGCCTATAATTGTTAAAACAAAAATAAATAATTCACGTTTCAATTTAAAAAAAATAGGAATTCAATTTATTTTTGAAATATTTTCCAACTGGTAAGGTTTGCATCAAGACTACGTCAAATGTATGTACTATTATAGTTTTAAGAAAAAAAAATCAATGTGTAATACATAGCTACATGAAAATTTGCACAAAAATACGCATATTTCCTGTATTTTAAAAATGCAAAATACTCTAAATTATTGTTTTTGCTATGAGTTTTTGATATGGATGCATAAACCACGTGGACACTTTAAGGGAGGGGGGGGGGTATTTGGGGGGTTGTATGACGATTGTCCACGATCCATATATTTTTTAATATTTTTTGACGAGGGGGGGGGGGGGGTTTAACAGATTCCCAAAAAAGTGTCTACGTGGTTCATGGGTGATCCCTATATGATTTTGAGGATCAGAATTTTTCATACATTTTGAAAGCTTAATATACTTTTTTGAAAATACTCCAAATTTTCATAATACTACGCATTTTCGGAAAATACTAAAAATTTCAGCTTTGTACAATATGGGTATCAAATCATGGGGATTTTTCGTACATTTCGGAAGTAATAACACATTTTTTTTAAATGCTTCAATTTTCACAAAACTATGTACTTTAGAAAAAAATACTCAGAATTTCAATAATTATCAATATGGGATATCATCGGATTTTTTTTCATACATTTGGATAGTAATAATATTTTTGTGTAACACTCAAAATTTTCACAAAATTACGTATTTTCGAAAAAATGCTGCAATTTTAAGTTTTACAAAACTACGTATTTTCAAAAAAAAAATACTCAAAATTTCAGTATTTTACAATATGATTCAATCAAATGATTGGAAATTGTTGATACATTGAGATAGTCATAATATATTTTGTGAAATACTCAACATTCACACAAAATTGCTTAGGCCGATGCAAATATTTAAAAAAGTTTTTGTCCCTCGGCCCTGGTCAAGGGTGGGGGGGGGCAAAAAAAATATAAAAATTAAAATAACAAGCCATAGTCTTCACATTTAAATGAAAAAAGTGTTTTAAAATGCATTTTACACTAGTTCAGTTGTTTTGCAATCATTAGTTTTCAAAAAATCTAAGATCTGACAAAAACAAAAATTGTATCGAAAAAAAAGATTTTGCATCAAAAATTTTCAAAAAATCTTAAGTTTTTTTAATAAACCCAAACATGCTAAAAATGATTTTCAACGCAGAAGAATGTATTTTAATTTGATTTCAGCTGGCTGCACTTGAATTTTCATTGAAATTTTGAAGTTTATTGTAAATTTTTTTTGCCCCCTGATTTTTCGGGCCAATTTTGAAGGGGGGGGGGGGGGGGGGTGACAAAAACTTTTAAAAATATTTGTACCAGCCTTATTTTCGAAAAAAATACTCAACATTTTAGTTTTTTACAATATGAGCAGTTCTCTAGGATTTCGGTCATTCGATTTTTTTTGTATTTTTTAATCCGACTGAAACTTTTTTGGTGCCTTCGGTATGCCCAAAGAAGCCATTTTGCATCATTAGTTTGTCCATATAATTTTCCATACAAATTCGGCAGCTGTCCATACAAAAATGATGTATGAAAATTCAAAAATCTGTATCTTTTGAAGGAATTTTTGATCGATTTGGTGTCTTCGGCAAAGTTGTAGGTATGGATACGGACTACACTGGAAAAATAATACACGGTAAAAAAATTTGGTGGTTTTTATTTAACTTTTATCACTAAAACTTGATTTACAAAAAACACTATTTTTAATTTTTTTATTTTTGATATGTTTTAGAAGGCATAAAATGCCAACTTTTCAGAAATTTCAGGTTGTGCAAAATCACTGACCGAGTTATGAATTTTTAATCAATACTGATTTTTCAAAAATCGAAATTTTGGTCGTAAAATTTTCAACTTCATTTTTCGATGTAAAATCAAATTTGCAATCAAAAAGTACTTTACTGAAATTTTGATAAAGTGCACCGTTTTCAAGTTATAGCCATATTTAAGTGACTTTTTTGAAAATAGTCGCAGTTTTCATTTTTAAATTAGTGCACATGTTTGCCCAGTTTTGAAAAAATATTTTGAAAAGCTGAGAAAATTCTCTATATTTTGCTTATTTGGACTTTGTTGATACGACCTTTAGTTGCTGAGATATTGCAATGCAAAGGTTTAAAAACAGGAAAATTGATGTTTTCTAAGTTTCACCCAAACAACCCACCATTTTCTATCGTCAATATCTCAGCAACTAATGGTCCGATTTTCAATGTTAATATATGAAACATTTGTGAAATTTTCCGATCTCTTCGAAAAAATATTTTTGGAATTTTCAAATCAAGACTAACATTTCACAAAGGCCAAACATTCAATATTACGCCCTTTTAAAATGTTTGTCTTGATTTGAAAATTCCAAAATATTTTTTCGAAAAGATCGGAAAATTTCACAATTGTTTCATATATTAACATTGAAAATCGGACCATTAGTTGCTGAGATATTGACGATAGAAAATGGTGGGTTGTTTGGGTGAAACTTAGAAAACATCAATTTTCCTGTTTTTAAACCTTTGCATTGCAATATCTCAGCAACTAAAGGTCGTATCAACATAGTCCGAATAAGCAAAATATAGAGAATTTTCTCAGCTTTTCAAAATATTTTTTCAAAACTGGGCAAACATGTGCACTAATTTAAAAATGAAAAACTGCACTTAAATATGGCTATAACTTGAAAACGGTGCACTTTATCAAAATTTTAGTAAAGTACTTTTGATTGCAAATTTGATTTTACATCGAAAAATGAAGTTGAAAAATTTTACGACCAAAATTTCGATTTTTGAAAAATCAGTATTGATTAAAAATTCATAACTCGGTCAGTGATTTTTGCACAACCTGGAAATTTCTGAAAAGTTGGCATTTTATGTCTTCTAAAACATATCAAAAATAAAAAAATTAAAAATAGTGTTTTTTGTAAATCAAGTTTTAGTGATAAAAGTTAAATAAAAAATCACCAAATTTTTTTACCGTGTATTATTTTTCCAGTGTAGTCCGTATCCATACCTACAACTTTGCCGAAGACACCAAATCGATCAAAAACTCCTTCAAAAGATACAGATTTTTGAATTTTCATACATCATTTTGTATGGACAGCTGCCGAATTTGTATGGAAAATTATATGGACAAACTAATGATGCAAAATGGCTTCTTTGGGCATACCGAAGGCACCAAAAAAGTTTCAGCCGGATTAAAAAATACAAAAATTAAAATTGAAGAAAAAAGACCGATTTCGTAGAGAATTGCTCATATGGGTATCAGATGATTATTTTTTTCGTTTATCTCAATAGTTATAATATTTTTTTGTGAATACTCAAAATTTTCACAAGATTACATATTTTCAAAAAACACAGTATTAAAACTGAAATTTTAAACATTTTTTTCAAAAGTACAAAGTTCTATGAAAATTTTGAGTGTTTTCAAAAAACAATCGGAATGTGTGAAAACTTCAAAATCGTTATAAGCACATTTTGTAAAAAAATGAGTAATTTAAAAAAATACGTAATCTTGTGAAAATTTTGAGTATTTAATAAAAAAGATTTAAAAACATTGATACTTATATTTATATTACTATCGAAATATATGAAAAATTTCAAATCATTTTATTGGATCATATTGTAAAATACTGAATGTTTGAGTATGTTTTTTTTTCTTTCGAAAATACATAGTTTCGTAAAAATTAATAGTATTTCGCCAAAATAATATTACTCAACCCCCGGTGGTTGGTCACTTATTCGTTTGTCACTTTTTTAGTTTGTACCCCGTTGGTTGGTCAAAATCAAACTAAAAAGTGACGAACTATCACTTTTTACACGGCGCTCACGCACACTATCAAAACAAACGTTTGGTAGTGCGTATGAACTTCGCGTAAAGGGGTGTCAAACTAAAAAGTGAACCCGTTCGTTTGACAACAGTTGGTGTCAAACCATCGGGGTTTGAGCGTACTATTGAAATGTATGATCACCCAAGTAACATTTTTTTCCAGGAATTCTACAAGAGCTCTTCAAGATAGCTACATAAAAATAAAATTCTCTTCAAAACTTCTTCAGGAGTTTGGAAGAGTACTTGAAGAGAGTTTTATCCTACCGCGGTCCAAACTGCTATGCTGTAGCTATCTTGAAGAGCTCTTGTAGAACTCCTGGAAAAAATGTTACTTGAATATTGACATTTTGAGTATTTTTTTCGAAAATACGTTGTTTTGTGATAATTTTGAGTATTTCCAAAAAATTTAGTATTACTTTCGAAATGTACGAAAAATCCTGATCATTTGATACCTATATTGCAAAAACTTAAATTTTTAGTACTTTAACCGAAAATGCAAAGTTTTGTGAAAATTTTGACTAGTTTCAAAAATTGTTACAATTTTCGAAATGTATGCAAAAACGTCGATCAAAAAAAATAATGTTGAGTATAATTTTGGGAAAAATATGCATTTCCAAAATACAGTAAAATAACGTATTTTTGTGAAAATTTTCATGTCATTATAACGGCAATCGTTTGCTGACATAATCCCGATTCTAAAACACTTTCAATGTTTAAATGATTTTTCATATGATTATAGCCAATGTCTCCCATACAGCTAAAAGCTCTGTGCCTCAGTTATACACGCCCCGCTTTTGAACCCCCCCCCCCCTCCCCCTATGCGATGCTAAACCGAGGCATGACTGTATGTTATTTATGTTTATATGTCCAAAGAATCTGAAAATTCATTTTGTTTTCCGATTTAGATTCAAGTTTATGGAGAAAATAATGACACTTTGAGAATGTTAAAACTATTCATCAATATTTTTAAATTATAGTTAACTAACTTTTGAAACTATTCAAAATTTCATGGAATGTTTTTCTACAAGTACTTTGAACACATTTCTACCAAATCTTCAGCATGATTCCATAATTAGTATTTTTCATTTTGCGAAAAAATCTCAAATCTATCAAAGTCTTCCCAGCTATCAAAGTAACCCATGTTTACGGCGCCAGTACTTTAAAACATTTTTTTTTTGTATGAATTACCAGAACCAAAATATCATCTTATTTAAAACAAAAAACTTATTTTTATATATTAATTCAAAATCCCTAAGTCGATGATTCTGTGCTCTCTTATACTAACAAGAAATTATTCCTAGCAAGATTAGTTCAAGAGAGCACAAGGCATCGAAATAAGGCAAGTGAAAGCATTGTTAAATTTTGTTTTTATTTGTACAGGTTATTATCATTAAAAACAAAAATTCCTTACGTTTTGATCATTTTGTTTTTCTTTGCAATTTTAGTAAAAAAAACGATGAGACTGCTAAGATATTTTATATCACCTATCACCAATGTTTTTGACTCCCCCTTCATGTGGCCCGAAGAATCAGGTGGTAGAAATATATTGTTTCATTATTTTTATGCTTCAAAGTTTTTTTAAAAATGTTTAGTGCAATCAGCTGAAAACAATTTAAAATGCATTCCCCTGCGTTTATGAGCATTAGAAAAATGTTTAAGATCGTTTATAAATATTTTGAGTTTTAGTAAATTGAAAATGATTGCAATAATTGGTTTTAGTGTATAATGTTTTTTTTCCCAACAACTTTTAAAATTCAAAATTTTTGGAGACAAAAAAATCAAGCCATTTCTACTTTTTTTTAATATTTCATATCCTCGATTTTCTTCCCTATTCATAATGTAATTGTCAGATTTTTCCAGTTTTCCAGTTATTTTTAATGTTGAGGTTGCCAATACTTAAAGGTGAAGTTAGTACAAGAAAAATAAAAAAAAAATGTTTCGAGATCTGTGAATCTTCACCGTAAACGTATGAAATTCAATCCCTCGATGTTCACTGGATCCAATAAACTGATAGCTATACAAGGTAAATTTAATATAATGGCTTCTTCGTTGCATCCATCAGTCTTACAGCAAGAAATCAAGCAGACCATTTTGCAATGATGCTTGCACTTCCCACAGATCTCGTTTAATTTTTTTTTTTCTAGTATGTCTGCACAACACATTATGCTATATTTTCATTTTCTAGTTTGAAACCGTTACTTGAGATTCACCAAAAACCAGAGAACAAAACATTAAAATATTGACCTCAGCCCTCATCCTCCCCGCCAAAAAGGGTCATCGATCCATAAATTACTATTCGTGACTTGGCCGCCGCCAACAACCCATCGATCCATCGCTTCGCAGCTCTCGCCAAAATCCGGACCATCCTCCTCCGCCCCGAGGTCTTTTGCGGGCGAATTTTGATGTGCGAATAAAGCAAAATTGTAGACTACCGTGTACCTCGTACACGCTGGCCAAGAAAATAGACCCACACGGAGTTCCAACAAAACACTTCAAAAGAAATGGCCCCGCCGGTGGTGGCCATCAATACCTAACGGTGAAACCTGTGCCAATTTCGTGGCCGCCGCGGTGAGAATTCCACAGCTCTTCTTTTCAAAACTCCCCGAAGATTGCGAAGATTCGCCACAACTGGTTCCAGCTGGAGCAGCAGAACTTCGGTGTGGCTCTATTTCAGCCTCCGTATTTTCCTTATAAGGCTCGTGTTCTGCAACCCAAAACACCAGTAGTCCGGCGTCGTCGTCGTTCCCAACGAGGGAGAGAACACAATCGATCAGAACTAATTGACGATAATTTACGAATTAATTCATTCTTTCGAGCATTCTTTTCGAGCAGCGATCTCTCCGCCTTGGGGCCATTCATATGAGGCTGGAAAGCATTGAGATTTTTTTTCTGCTGCCTTTGTTTGCTGGCTGCGGCGAAATCTTGCGAGATAAGAGAGGAAGCACAAAGAAGTGGCCCCGGTAATGACCCTCTTCTCTTTGTGAATTGAGCAACCTGATTGCCTTGAACTTTTAATATGACACGTGTCGATATGTGTAAAGAGTGGTCGGGAAGACGGGGGAATTCCATGCTTCAGGCGATGCTTGCGAGAGGTGCATGCTTGGAAGAGTCGACAGAACACTGATCGTGATTGGCACCCGTTGGACGTTGATTAGCGGGAGAGAGAATTAATTTGGGTGAAAAAAATACAGGATTGTTACATTTATAGCTGCAATTATGAGCATTGGATTCAATCCAAGTTTGAAATTGAATTGAAAACGACAAATATATCCTGAACTATTCATTTGAAAAATGAGGGCCAATTCGTTGACACAAGGAAAAATACATTTTTTTTACTAAATTATGCTGTATCTTAGCAACAAGCAGTTCAAACAACAAAGTAAAAAACTGCAGAAAATTTTCTCATGTTTTCAACAATCATTTGCAGCGGTGCTTTTTCTTAAAACAATATTTATAAAACATTTTTCGAAATTTTAAATATAAATATTCCAATACCCTTAAAAAATTAAAAAAAATAACTTGGAATAACACAATAATTTAATATTTTTATGATCAAAGTTCAAAAATCCAAATCCAAAATAAAAACGTATTTTGGATTTAAACTTGCAGAGACAAAAAGTGAAAGTGAGATCTCTAAGGTTTTTTTTGGTGGAAAATTAGATGTTGTCACTAAACAGTAATTTTAAAATCTTTTATGATCATATGTAGAGCGTCCAATTTCCCGTCCCGGGAAAAAAATTCCCGGGAATTCCCGGGATTTCCCGAGAAAAAATATTTCCCGTTTCCCGGGAAATTTGTAAATTTCTCGGGAATTCCCGAATTTTAAGCGGAAGTATACATTTTCACCACTTTTTGCCAAACTTTTTGAAATAAAAAGAAAAAGTGAAAGAACTCAACTCACTGATAAGTTCAATAAGTTAATAACAGTAAATTGAATTGAACAATTCACTTTTCTTACTGAACTTAGAAGTTCGTCTAAATAAATCATGTCAAGGTTTGTTTCAGATGACATTAATCTTTTAAGCAATCACAACTGTAAATAGATCTAGATTATTTGTTGGGCAACAAAAATGACGATATTATGGAAGTTTAAAAATATTATGATTTTGGTAGGTTTTTCGAAGGAAAATTGTTGTTATACCAAGTAAAAAAAAGTACCTCTTCTTGAAAGATCAAAATTTAGTACTATGTTTTTGTTAAAACTATTACCAAACTGGATGAACATTGAATTGGTATCATTCAATGTCTCAAAGAGGGTTGTGCTAGAAGAATTGAGTTTTTTTAGTTTTAATTCGATTTAAAGTGTACGAGAAATTATAGTTACCAAGGGCGTAAGAGGTTTAAATATGAAATTACTAAACTATTTATTTGCTATGATTTTTTTTAACCGAAGTCATTTATTAGGCTGCATCATAAAAAATCAATGAAAAACCAAACCGCAAAAACTCGCTCCAAATATTTGAAAATTGTGAGTTGTGATTGCACAAAAATGGTATTTCAAGTGCAAAAGATGATTTTTTTTGCAAATTCAATGCTTATCTATTTATTCATGAGCTCAAACAGGTAAGATTTGGTCTGGACATATCTTCTGCATTATTAACCATTGCTATTAAAATTCTAAACATTTTTTTTGCAAAATAATAATCAGAACCAGGATTAGATCAATTTTCGATAAATTTCAAATTTCCCGGGAATTCCCGGGATTTCCCGGGAAATTTGTTAAAAATTTCCCGTTTCCCGTACATGTTGTTGAAGATATCACGATATGAAAATCAAATATTTGTTCACTAATTTGGTAAGTTTTAATGGAAATATAGGCAATGTGAAATGCCTTTTCTGCAGTTACAATCATATTTAGCTTGTTTGGGCTCGTTTAAAAATATGTTGAACATTTTTTTCTCACAAAAATAAAATTTTCGTCAACACTCAGACATTTTGGAAACTTATGATTGCAAAAAAAAAAAAACTAACAGGTGTACATTGCATTTTAAAACACTTTTTTCATTCATATTGTGAATCCGTGATGCGTAATTTAATTTTTTCCCTTTTTAAATTTTTTGCCTTTGCTATTTTTTATTTGGCTAGAACTTTGTAAGTATTTATCTTTAATCAAAAAAGCTAATTTGCGATAACAATAACGATAGTTCTATCGTTATCCTTGGGACGATAACGATAATCTATCGTTATCGTTATTCCGATAATTCTATCGGCGATAATTTTATCGACGATAACGGACGATAACTTATATTTAATATATTTCTAAAATTGTCTGAAACCAACCAAATTATGCTGAATTTTCAAGATTCCTCTAAGTAAATATTTTTCTGATATTATGACAAGTTTCAAGGTATAAATACGAAAAAAAATCACATATTACCATATTTGTATCAAAAGATTCGAAATTTTGCATGTATTTTAGAGTTTTTTGAATGAAATACATAAATTTTCACAAAATACCGCATTTTCAAGAAAATATTCAATTTTTTATAATTCACAATATGTGTATCAAACGTTTAGAAATTTTGCATGTATTTTCACATTTTAGAGATTTTTGAATGAAATTCTAAAATTTTCAAAAAATACCGTATTTCCTCGAAAATAATATTTTTTTTTTATGATTTGCAATATGGTTATCAAACGATTAGAAATTTTGCATGGATTTTTATTGTTTTAGAGTTTTTTTTTATTTAAAAAGCAGGTTAAATTTCGTTTTGTTCCATACCCATTTTGCAATTCATAAAAAATTTAATACTTTAAAAAATACGATCTTTTGTGAAAATTTAAGTATTTCATTTAAAAAACCGTGAAAATGCATGCGCATTTTCGAATCGTTTGATATTCTAATAGCGAATTATAAAAACTTTGAGTATTTTCGAGAAAATACGGTATTTTGTGAAAATTTGAGTGATTGATTTAAAAAAAACTATAAAACAGTTAAAATACATGCACAATTTCGAATCGTTTGATACCCGAATTGTGAATTATAAAAATTTGAGTATTTTCCCAAAAATACGGTATTTTGTAAAAATTTATGTATTTCATTCAAAAAACTCTAGAACAGTTAAAATACATGCAAAATTTCAAATTGTTATATTTTGAATTATGAAAATTTTAGTATTTTCCAGAAAATACGATATTTTGTGAAAATTTATGTATTTCATTCAAAAAACTCTACAACAGTTAAAATAAATGCAAAATTTCGAATCGTTTGATACCCATATACTTCCCATGTTCGCATGAATGTTCCATATGCAAAAACAGCATGCTGAGAAAAACGCATTTGAAGTTTGTCCCACACATAAGGCTACGTGTTAAGTTTTCGTAAAAAACTGGATTTCCTCCTGATTTCTAGAACAAAGTACTGGATGTTATATGCTTTTCTGAAAGAGCACACGATTTTGAACCAAACTGCATCGTTAACTCAAAAACGATGAAAATGCATATGGGACATTAATGCGATCATGGGCAGTATAGCGAATTAGAAATTTTTTGAGGATTTTCTATAAGAAACGTTTTTTTTTTTTGTGAAAATGTATGTATTCGATTCAAAAAACTCTAAAAAAGCTACAATACATGCAAAACTTCGAACTGTTTGACACTCATATTGCAAATTATACAAATTCGAGTATTTTTGGGAAAATACGGTATTTTATGATTTTTTGTAGTATTTATTCTTTGAAACTTACCATACAACCAAAAAATATTTATTAAGCTCGAAAAATCAACATAGTTTGGTTGGTTTTGGTCAAGTTTAGCAATATATTGAATATAAGTTATCGTCCGTTATCATCGATAAAATTATTGTCGATAGAATTATCGGAACGATAGATTATCGTTAAAGTTAGACGTTTATATTATCAACGATAATTCTATCGATTACCAACCTTGCAAAAATGCCACAAAATGTTTTTTTTATGCACGATTTTTTATCTTCGGCGATATGGTAGGTATTGATGGAAGGAACTCTGGAACAAAAATTTAAGGCTAAAAATAACTCGTTTTCAAATATTTCACTTGAAAAACGAATTGGGCAAATTATTCACTATTGGATGTTTTTAATTACTGAAAATGCTATCATATGATGTATGTAACACAAAATGGTCAAAATTCATATAAATCAAGGTTGTTAACGATAAAATTATCGAGGCTCGATAACAATAACGATTGTTTCGGGATCTATTTTCAATCTTTTACTTAGAATATATTTTTGAAAATCAATTAAGTTTCAAAGTAAAATATGTACTCAAAATTGTTCACAAAATACCGTATTTTTCGATAGTACTCAAATTTCCTAATTGGCAAATGGGTATACAATGAGCAGGAATTTGGTTTGCTTTTTCACATTAAAAGAGTTTTTTTTAATTACTAAAATTGTCACAAAATACCGTATTTTTGGAAAGTACTCGAGTTTTCATAATTTGCAATATGGGTTGGGTATCGAGCAAAGCGAAATTGTGTATCCTTTTTCTCTTTATCAGAGTTTTTTGAAAATACTTAAATTTTCACAAATTATCGTATTTTTTCGAAAATACTCAAACGAAACGAAATTTTGTATGCTTTTTTACTTTATTAGATCGGTTTTTGTTAAAAACTTAAATTTTCACAGAACACCGTATTTTTTCAAAAATACTCAAATTTTAAAAATGTGCAATTTGGGTATCAAACAAAGCGGGGTAATTCTCCGCCAACTCACACAGCAGTTGCCCCGACCCCTCTTCGATTTGCGTGAAACTTTGTCCTAAGGGGTAACTTTTGTCCCTGATCACGAATCCGAGGTCCGTTTTTTGATATCTTGTGACGGAGGGGCGGTACGACCCCTTCCATTTTTGAACATGTGAAAAAGAGGTGTTTTTCAATAATTTGCAGCCTGAAACGGTGATGAGATAGAAATTTGGTGTCAAAAGGACTTTTATGTAAAATTAGACGCCCGATTTGATGGCGTACTCAGAATTCCGAATAAACGTATTTTCATCGAAAAAACTAAAAAGTTTTAAAAATTCTCCCATTTTCCGTTACTCGACTGTAAAAATTTTTGGAACATGTCATTTTATGGGAAATTTAATGTACTTTTCGAATCTAAATTGTCCCAGAAGGGTCACTTTTTCATTTAGAACAAAATTTTTCATTTTAAAATTTCGTGTTTTTTCTAACTTTGCAGGGTTATTTTTTAGAGTGTAACAATGTTCTACAAAGTTGTAGAGCAGACGATAACAAAAAAAATGATATGTAGACATAAGGGGTTTGCTTATGAACATCACGAGTTATCGCGATTTTACGAAAAAAAGTTTTGAAAAAGTTGGTCGTCATCGATCATGGCCATTCATGGTGACCCGCGACAGACACGGACGACGAAACAAAGAGAAACGCAAAAAGTAACTTTTTCAAAACTTTTTTTCGTAAAATCGCGATAACTCGTGATGTTCATAAGCAAACCCCTTATGTCTATATATCAAAATTTTTGTTATTGTCTGCTCTACAACTTTGTAGAAAATTGTTACACTCTAAAAAATAACCCTGCAAAGTTAGAAAAAACACGAAATTTTAAAATGAAAAATTTTGTTCTAAATGAAAAAGTGACCCTTCTGGGACAATTTAGATTCGAAAAGTACATTAAATTTCCCATAAAATGACATGTTCCAAAATTTTTTACAGTCGAGTAACGGAAAATGGGAGAATTTTTAAAACTTTTTTAGTGTTTTTTTCGATGAAAAATACGTTTTTTCGGAATTCTGAGTACGCCATCAAATCGAGCGTCTAATTTTACACAATAGTCCCTTAAACACCAAATTTCTATCTCATCACCGTTTCAGGCTGCAAATTGTTGAAAAACACCTCTTTTTTCGCATGTTCAAAAATGGAAGGGGTCGTACCGCCCATCCGCCACGAGATATCAAAAAACGGACCTCGGTTTCGTGATCAGGGACAAAAGTTACCCCTTAGGACAAAGTTTCACGCAAATCGAAGAGGGGTCGGGGCAACTTTTCCCGATTTCGTGTGAGTTGGTAGAGAATTACCCAGCGGAAAATTAGGTTTGCTTTTTCACATTAAAAGATTTGTTTTTGAAAAAACTAAAATGTTTACAAATTTAAAATTGTTTCGAAAGTACTGAAAATTTAGTAATATGCAATATGGGTGTGAAACGAGACGAATTTTTGTATCCTTTTTCACTTAACAATGGTGTTTTTTTTTGAAAAAAGCTATTTTTTTACAAAATATCGTATTTTTCCTTTGATCCCCCCCCCTCACCCCATAACATTATCGCTGATAGAATTATCGAAATAACGATAACGATAACGATAGTGGTTATCGTTATCGTTGGGATAATAATATTATTGACGATTATTTTATCGATTAACAACCTTGATATTAATGTTCTACGAAGTCTCAAATAAAATCAAAGTATTTTGTGTTATCATGTTATACGTACCCACCTAGAGGTGATTTTTGATTGTATGTTTAAAAAAAACTTTGTGCAGTAGATGTTATCATCTATAATAAAAAAAAAATAATGTTGCAGTTGTTTAAAAATTTGGTTTCTTAAAAAATATTTGCAATAAGTCTTTAAGTGCTTTATTTGATTTAAAATACAAAAAAAACAAGCGTTATTCAATGTACGTTAAAAAGTGAAGAATCGATTGCACTCAAATAAAAACAGTTTCAGAAATAATTTTCTCCATTTAAATTAGGAGGAGAGAGCACCAAAACATGCAACAATATTGGTATCGGCCTAACCATAACCTGCAACTTTGCCGAAGAAACCAAATCGATCAGAAAATACCTTCTCATGATACTGAATTCCAACGCTTTCATCTGGAAAAAGTTTCATCCAAATCAACAAATACCAAATCAAAAACATCGAATATGTGATTTTGTGATGTATCTTCTTAAAATACGTGAAAACTTACTTAAATACCTAGTTACTCTTATTAACTTTCATTATCCCATTCCTTCCGCGCATCCTTGCATCGTTCAACATGCAGTTGCAGCAGGTAAAAGCCCCCCACTATGGAAACTGGAATGTGACTCATTCCTGCAGAACTAGTTGAAGCTCTGTGTTTACTCTACCGCTGGGCAAGTTGCAATTCCAGTTCGTTCGCGTCTTTATTTTTTTTAAGTGAGTGTGTAATTTTGCTATTCAAAACCTCAACCATCGAGGAGATCCAGTTTCCTGCGAGAAGAACTCTGAGGTTGCCTGCTGCACTTGCCTGATTGCATTCTACAAGGTGGCATTTTTTCTTCTTCTTCTTTTTCGTGTTCTTGTTCAGGTAGAGATCTGCATTGCTGCACTATTTTTTCTACATGATGTTCAACGACCCTTTTCACGGTGGAAGAAGGTCGTCTGTAGAGACCCGATTGTGTTGACTTCAACACCGTTACCTTAATTGAGCCTAACCTCGCCAAGTCAGTGGATCAAATGCAAATCAAGTACAACGTGTCTGAACTTTGTCAGACATTGTTCGTGAAGGTCGCTTTCTTGCATGCGAAACTGTGCCATCAGACACACCGAGTCTCACACGTCGCGCGATGTTTGTTGACGCGAGACTTCAAGACTCGCGAGCTGTCCAACAACTTACCCGGGAGGGGCTGTTTATTGATCCAAGCCATCGACCGGAGGTTGAAACTTGTCGGGCCTGGTAAGGTTTAAACGGGAATGACATCAGACGCAGACGCAGATCTAACCTCACTTAGGAGGTGATGTTTGAAAAGGTGGAAAGAATTTCGCGCTATTAACTTTGATGGCGAGGTGTGTACATGACCTGGAAACTTCTGGCAGATTCCGCGAAACACTGGAAGTAGTGGTGCGGTCCAGTGAGTCCGCAGCAGTTGGTTTCGGAGGTTTGATTGACAGTGCTTCAGGGATGGGGCGAGGTGAGGTGGTCGGACTTGTACTTACACCTACGGAATTAAAGTGCCAGATGGCTACCGCCACTGTGCCATCGACGAGGTGGAAAGTTGTTTACTGACGACGATCTGCTTGGACTCGAAAAATGGCGAAAGGGATCAAGGTTTTGTACTGGTGTCCAAGTTGTGGAGGAGATTTTTTTTGGCTTTACTTTGCGCGAGGGCTAACACCACCCAATAGCGTTAACAAGTCTGATGCAAATTATACTTTTTCATAATTTCGTAGCCGACCAAAACAGATTGAAATTGATGCTCTAACATAAGAAGACAATTAACTCATGCACAATTTTGTAAGTTTTTAATTTGCACTTTTGATGAATATGTATTGAAATCTGAAGCTACGGAAAATTTGCAAAGAAAAATAATCTTGTTCTGCTACGAAGTTGTCACAACCATGATGCTTGGTTTCAAGTGGCGCTGAAAATAAACACTTTGACGTAATTGTTAACTATTTGACAAGGTGTGAGAAAATTGGCTCATGAAGGTTTGAATCGACTCACTGGCTCGAGAATTTTATTTTGTAACGTCTTGTCTCATTACTCCCGAAATTTAGTTTTCAGATTTTGAACAAAAAACAAAAAATAAACCCAGCATCGCACTATAATTTACGATCCATCTGCCTAATTACAAGGATCCATACTCCCACTCTATCGAAATATGAAGATTGGAAGAACCACCTGCGCCCAAAAGCAATCAGAGAACCTAATTTCATCTTCTTCCCCTTATTTTTGGCAACAACCTCAAGACCTCACAATAACAACAACAAAAAAGAACGAAGCGAAACCTTCGTCATCGTAGAACGAATCGCCCAGAAAAAGAGAACAAACAAATCCGAGAGAGAGAGAGAGAGAGAGAGAAGAGAAGAAAAATCAAGAGCAACAAAACAACAACAAAAGCATTGCGCACACAACCAGCGAAAAAAAAGACCGGCAAAGCAAAATAAAACCTGAAAAAGCCGGCTCAAAACAAGTTTTTTATTCTTCTTCTGCTCCTCCTCCTCTCTCTCAGTCAGGTGAATCATTTGACCTCACACCCCCCTTCTTGCGTGGTTTAATCCACCTACGATGAGATGCGAGGCTCACGCACACAGTCGTGCGAGTGTGTGTGTGCGTTGGAGGTTGGTGGGAATCCGAGAGATTATGAGACGTTTCTTATCAAATTTTCTCGTAAATTGAGTCAGGTTATGTTTTTTAACATTTTAACAATGAATTCTCCCAAAATATCCCTAAATCATTTGTTAAATAACTCTTGAAAAGACTCTACCAAACCTGCAATCTTTCCTCCTCTCATTTAAAAAAAGAGACTAAAAAAAGCAATTAATAGAACATTAAAACCCCAATTTTCACCGCAGCCACAGTCGATAATGAAATTCAGTTCATTGAGGAGCAGTCAGCAGTGCACTCTTTCGGGGTTGTCGGAACTCTTTTTATTACCGGCGTCGGAGCGGAGCTCTTTGCGGTCAACAACGGCGGCGGC
This sequence comes from Culex quinquefasciatus, assembly GCF_015732765.1. NCBI lineage: Eukaryota > Metazoa > Arthropoda > Insecta > Diptera > Culicidae > Culex > Culex quinquefasciatus. The sequence continues at coordinate 165,145,047 of NC_051863.1, read as the reverse complement.
GCGTCTATTACACAGTTTTCGGGGCTTTGTCGGCATTCTTGACCGCACACAAAGGGGATTTTTGGATTTCGGCAAGAACACACACGCGCACACGTAATTTGGCTTGTCTCGATTAGTTTCAGTTCTAGTGTTTTAGTGCTGTGTACTAGAATGCATTTTTTTTTAAATTTCGGTTTACAAATGATGATTTATTTGTTGCAAAATTTCGTTTTTCAATATTTCAAGACTGCTTAGCTTTTAACTAATAATTAATATTAATACACTCCGTCTGAAATGTTTATCAAACTTTTTAAAATACACCCAAAACTGGGCAGCGATCGTCCGAGAGAATAATGGTACCATTCACGGACACAGAGAACACAGCTCGAGATGGGCGAGAGAGTTATTCCCTCGGGGTTTATTTGCAAAAAAAAAGTTCATCTGTCAACACAAAAAAAAAACTTGAAGAGTCGACTACGGGAATCGAACCAGAGACTAACCCTGTGACTCAACTGCCTCGGCCACCACAACTTGATGACTGCGGAGTGGAATGACACTAGTTGGAGATTTATTGTATCAATTAGCGAATGAACACATTTGTTATGATGTTGAGAGTTGGTAGCATTATTCTTTCGATTTTGGCTTTGAGCCCTCAATAAATTTTGAGGGAACGATTCTCTCGACTTATAATTTTGGGTGACCTTTTGCTAAAATTTGCTGAAGAAAAGAATCTAAATACTCATCATTGACAAATGATCATATTATTTGTGGTCATTCTAAATTAGTGAAATTGTTAACAAACTAAATCCGCAAATAAACAGTTAGGCTCTCGAAACAATCGATTTTTTCAGCAAATCTAAGGATAAGTAGTCCTGTTGCATTCCCCAGAAACATATTTACCAGAACGCACCATTTCCACAAAGAATCATTTCCCAGAACTTTTGTTGATACGGTTTTACGAAAATTTTGAATTCCTAGGATTTTTTCCTGCTTTAGGTTGTTAGAAGATTGTTAATATGTTGAGAAGAAGGGCTAATCTTTATGAGTTACATATTTAAATTAAAATTAATTCTTTTTTCCACTTCGGTTTTTTTTTTCATTTTTTAAATTTTTAGTTGAGATTTTTGAAAGTAACAAAATTGTACATACAAATAATTTTGAGATGTAAAATTAAATTCTAAATCGAATTGTACTTTGGTTCGTTTTTAAGTAACAGCATTTTTTTCTGGAATTATTCAACGGAATTGTCATAAATAGTTTTGCAAAGTAAAGAAAATTCTTTGCAATTGCAATTGAATGTTTTTGATAATTTTCCCGTTTTATGCCATTTTTTTTTTTTTAAATCTGAGATTTAAAAATCCAACCAAATTTAAATTTTCAAAATAAACTTTTTAGCTGATTTATTCACATTATGCACAAAAATTCATATAATATTTTTTTTTTTACAATTTCAGAGCAATTCCATGCCAAATAGGGAATCGGTTGTACACGACCCTCTCCGATTTCAATGAAACTTTGTAGACATGTTATCCTTCGCTTATATAAGCCATTTTTGTGTATATGGAGCCAGTTCCACTCGATAATGACATTTGAGAAGGGCGTAAGTGTTTTAAATATTTTTGTAATTCGGAATTTAAATATTTCTATATTTCGAAGCCGTTGCACGGCGTGTTTTCTAGAACAACCTTATCAGGAAAAAATAGTCATCGCCACTTTCAAATGTGTCTTATAGGAAATTTTCTCAGCTTTCCAATGCTTCTTAAAGTGAAATGTTTCATCGGGAAATTTCTGAGATATCTCTATTTTAAGTTTTTTGGTTTTAAATTCCTTTATTATTTATTGGAATTTTTTTTTTGAATTAAATATACTTTATTGAATCTTTCTTATAATAATTACATTTGGTTTACATAATAAGTGGTCAGCTGTGGCTCTTCAGCTTTAGTTTGCTTTTCGTGATTTAAACACTGTTCATTTTCTTAACTTTAAAAGTATATGATTTATCATTTTTGTAACACTAGGTACAATGAGGAAAAAAATTAAGAAAACATAACCTAACCTAAAACTAACTTAATCTTACCATAAACTAAACCAATCCTTGAATCAAGGGGTATTCAGATATAGCACATTTTTCCCTGAATTTCAAACATTTTTCTTGAATCTTCTGATCCAACATTTTAACTTCTGCTAATTCATGAACCTCACTTGATCTTGTCCAGCCAGGAACATTCAAAACCATTTTGAGTACCTTGTTTTGGACACGCTGGAGCTTCAATTTATGAGTTCTAGCGCAACACTCCCAAACAGGTACTGCATACTCAATAACGGGGTAAATTATTTGTTTGTAAACTGCTAGCTTATTTTTCAAAGATAACTTTGATTTTCTGTTAATTAAAGGATACAAACACCTGATGAGAATGCTGCACTTGTTCAATATTTTATCTACATGCTGCCGAAACAATAGTTTCGAGTCAAGTATGAGACCTAAATAGACAACTTCCTTTGACCAGGGTATTGAAACATCATTCATTTTAATCAAAACATCATCCTTTGGGACAAATCGGGCCGATTTGGAAAGTGGAAAAATGATGGTTTGAGTTTTGGCTGCATTTATGCGAATTTTCCAGTCACCAAAGTATTCGGAAAGAACGTCAAGACCCTTCTGAAGACGGCCAACTAAATATCTGGTTATTTTACCCTTATAAATAACGGCAGTGTCATCAGCAAAAAGTGACAACACACCATTACCAGGAAGAGTAGGCAAATCAGATGTAAAAATATTGTACAGAAGTGGGCCAAGAATACTTCCTTGGGGAACCCCAGCATCAATGTTGAATAATCCAGAAGCAATCCCATTCAGAAAAAACCTGAACGATCTTTCCGAAAGATAGTGCTGGATAATTTTGATAAGATACATTGGAAAACCGTATAAATACAGTTTATGTATCAAACCATCATGCCAAACATTGTCAAAAGCCTTCTCAACATCCAACAAAGCCATAGCAGTTGATTTAGACTCAAGCTTGTTCTGCTTGATGATTTTAGTTACTCTCGTAAGCTGATGAGCAGTATTATGTCCCTTACGGAAGCCAAACTGCTCGTTCAAAATTATATTATTATCGTTGGTAAAATCCAAAAGCCTTGAATAGATGACCTTCTCAAAGAGTTTGGACAGACTACTTAAAAGACTAATGGGACGATAACTTGTTGGCGATGTTGGATCTTTTTGAGGCTTCAAAATTGGTATGACTTTGCCCAGTTTCCAATTGGTGGGGAAGTAACCAAGTTGCAAACATTTATTGAAAATATTGGCTAGATGTTGAAAAAACTGATCACTCTGTTTTTTCAACACTAGATTAAAAATGTTATCAAAGCCTGGAGCTTTCATATTTTTCATTTGTTTAACTGCAACTTTGACTTCCTCACCAGAAACATGGGAATCTGCAGGAAATTCAAAGGTAGAGTCATTGATTGTTGAAATACTATTGGCTACTGATGTTTCTTTACGGCTAGTCATGGAAGCGCCAAGATTATGTGAACTAACAAAATGAAGCCCAAGTGCATTTGCCTTTTCCTCGGATGTAATCAAAGGAGAATCCTCAACAATAAGAGGAGGAATAGGCTTTGGTTTGTTTTTAAGAACTTTTGAAAGTTTCCAAAATGGTTTTGAATAATTCCCAAGCTGGCTTACATGTTTTGAAAATTCTTGATTTCTGATATTGTCAAGTCGGTCTTGTATGATTTTGTTCAAATTGTTCACTGAAATCTTTCTGTCATAGTCCATTTTTTTTAAATTTCGGTTTACAAATGATGATTTATTTGTTGCAAAATTTCGTTTTTCAATATTTCAAGACTGCTTAGCTTTTAACTAATAATTAATATTAATACACTCCGTCTGAAATGTTTATCAAACTTTTTAAAATACACCCAAAACTGGGCAGCGATCGTCCGAGAGAATAATGGTACCATTCACGGACACAGAGAACACAGCTCGAGATGGGCGAGAGAGTTATTCCTCGGGGTTTATTTGCAAAAAAAGTTCATCTGTCAACACAAAAAAACTTGAAGAGTCGACTACGGGAATCGAACCAGAGACTAACCCTGTGACTCAACTGCCTCGGCCACCACAACTTGATGACTGCGGAGTGGAATGACACTAGTTGGAGATTTATTGTATCAATTAGCGAATGAACACATTTGTTATGATGTTGAGAGTTGGTAGCATTATTCTTTCGATTTTGGCTTTGAGCCCTCAATAAATTTTGAGGGAACGATTCTCTCGACTTATAATTTTGGGTGACCTTTTGCTAAAATTTGCTGAAGAAAAGAATCTAAATACTCATCATTGACAAATGATCATATTATTTGTGGTCATTCTAAATTAGTGAAATTGTTAACAAACTAAATCCGCAAATAAACAGTTAGGCTCTCGAAACAATCGATTTTTTCAGCAAATCTAAGGATAAGTAGTCCTGTTGCATTCCCCAGAAACATATTTACCAGAACGCACCATTTCCACAAAGAATCATTTCCCAGAACTTTTGTTGATACGGTTTTACGAAAATTTTGAATTCCTAGGATTTTTTCCTGCTTTAGGTTGTTAGAAGATTGTTAATATGTTGAGAAGAAGGGCTAATCTTTATGAGTTACATATTTAAATTAAAATTAATTCTTTTTTCCACTTCGGTTTTTTTTTTCATTTTTTTAAATTTTTTAGTTGAGATTTTTTGGAAAGTAACAAAATTGTACATACAAATAATTTTGAGATGTAAAATTAAATTCTAAATCGAATTGTACTTTGGTTCGTTTTTAAGTAACAGCATTTTTTTCTGGAATTATTCAACGGAATTGTCATAAATAGTTTTGCAAAGTAAAGAAAATTCTTTGCAATTGCAATTGAATGTTTTTGATAATTTTCCCGTTTTATGCCATTTTTTTTTTAAATCTGAGATTTAAAAATCCAACCAAATTTAAATTTTCAAAATAAACTTTTTAGCTGATTTATTCACATTATGCACAAAAATTCATATAATATTTTTTTTTTTACAATTTCAGAGCAATTCCATGCCAAATAGGGAATCGGTTGTACACGACCCTCTCCGATTTCAATGAAACTTTGTAGACATGTTATCCTTCGCTTATATAAGCCATTTTTGTGTATATGGAGCCAGTTCCACTCGATAATGACATTTGAGAAGGGCGTAAGTGTTTTAAATATTTTTGTAATTCGGAATTTAAATATTTCTATATTTCGAAGCCGTTGCACGGCGTGTTTTCTAGAACAACCTTATCAGGAAAATAGTCATCGCCACTTTCAAATGTGTCTTATAGGAAATTTTCTCAGCTTTCCAATGCTTCTTAAAGTGAAATGTTTCATCGGGAAATTTCTGAGATATCTCTATTTTAAGTTTTTGGTTTTAAATTCCTTTATTATTTATTGGAATTTTTTTTGAATTAAATATACTTTATTGAATCTTTCTTATAATAATTACATTTGGTTTACATAATAAGTGGTCAGCTGTGGCTCTTCAGCTTTAGTTTGCTTTTCGTGATTTAAACACTGTTCATTTTCTTAACTTTAAAAGTATATGATTTATCATTTTTGTAACACTAGGTACAATGAGGAAAAAAATTAAGAAAACATAACCTAACCTAAAACTAACTTAATCTTACCATAAACTAAACCAATCCTTGAATCAAGGGGTATTCAGATATAGCACATTTTTCCCTGAATTTCAAACATTTTTCTTGAATCTTCTGATCCAACATTTTAACTTCTGCTAATTCATGAACCTCACTTGATCTTGTCCAGCCAGGAACATTCAAAACCATTTTGAGTACCTTGTTTTGGACACGCTGGAGCTTCAATTTATGAGTTCTAGCGCAACACTCCCAAACAGGTACTGCATACTCAATAACGGGGTAAATTATTTGTTTGTAAACTGCTAGCTTATTTTTCAAAGATAACTTTGATTTTCTGTTAATTAAAGGATACAAACACCTGATGAGAATGCTGCACTTGTTCAATATTTTATCTACATGCTGCCGAAACAATAGTTTCGAGTCAAGTATGAGACCTAAATAGACAACTTCCTTTGACCAGGGTATTGAAACATCATTCATTTTAATCAAAACATCATCCTTTGGGACAAATCGGGCCGATTTGGAAAGTGGAAAAATGATGGTTTGAGTTTTGGCTGCATTTATGCGAATTTTCCAGTCGCCAAAGTATTCGGAAAGAACGTCAAGACCCTTCTGAAGACGGCCAACTAAATATCTGGTTATTTTACCCTTATAAATAACGGCAGTGTCATCAGCAAAAAGTGACAACACACCATTACCAGGAAGAGTAGGCAAATCAGATGTAAAAATATTGTACAGAAGTGGGCCAAGAATACTTCCTTGGGGAACCCCAGCATCAATGTTGAATAATCCAGAAGCAATCCCATTCAGAAAAACCTGAACGATCTCTCCGAAAGATAGTGCTGGATAATTTTGATAAGATACATTGGAAAACCGTATAAATACAGTTTATGTATCAAACCATCATGCCAAACATTGTCAAAAGCCTTCTCAACATCCAACAAAGCCATAGCAGTTGATTTAGACTCAAGCTTGTTCTGCTTGATGATTTTAGTTACTCTCGTAAGCTGATGAGCAGTATTATGTCCCTTTCGGAAGCCAAACTGCTCGTTCAAAATTATATTATTATCGTTGGTAAAATCCAAAAGCCTTGAATAGATGACCTTCTCAAAGAGTTTGGACAGACTACTCAAAAGACTAATGGGACGATAACTTGTTGGCGATGTTGGATCTTTTGAGGCTTCAAAATTGGTATGACTTTGCCCAGTTTCCAATTGGTGGGGAAGTAACCAAGTTGCAAACATTTATTGAAAATATTGGCTAGATGTTGAAAGAACTGATCACTCTGTTTTTTCAACACTAGATTAAAATGTTATCAAAGCCTGGAGCTTTCATATTTTTCATTTGTTTAACTGCAACTTTGACTTCCTCACCAGAAACATGGGAATCTGCAGGAAATTCAAAGGTAGAGTCATTGATTGTTGAAATACTATTGGCAACTGATGTTTCTTTACGGCTGGTCATGGAAGCGCCAAGATTATGTGAACTAACAAAATGAAGCCCAAGTGCATTTGCCTTTTCCTCGGATGTAATCAAAGGAGAATCCTCAACAATAAGAGGAGGAATAGGCTTTGGTTTGTTTTTAAGAACTTTTGAAAGTTTCCAAAATGGTTTTGAATAATTCCCAAGCTGGCTTACATGTTTTGAAAATTCTTGATTTCTGATATTGTCAAGTCGGTCTTGTATGATTTTGTTCAAATTGTTCACTGAAATCTTTTGTCATAGTCCCCAGTCCGTTGATATTGTCTCCTATAAACATTCCTAAGTCTAATCAAGTGTTTAGTATCTACGTCAATATCAGTTACCTTAAAATTAACAGGAACCTCCCGAACGTTGGCAGCCTCTGCTTGGTTGATAGCCTGCTGGATCACCTCCAGCGAACGATCAATATCAGCAGAAGTTTCCGGGTGTTGATCATAGTCGATGTTGCTGTCTACCACTTGCTGAAACTGCTGCCAGTCAACGTTGTGGTAATCTTTCCGGGTTGGTTGCCGCTGCGGAGTAACGGAAGCTCCAACCTCCACAACCACCGGATAGTGATCAGAACTCAACTCTTCAAACACCTCAGGATGAGCCACGTTCTCAGCCATATTGGTAATGAAGAAGTCGATGATTGAGTGATTCCCAGACCGAGCCACCCTCGTTGGACGATCCGGACTCACAACGTTGTAGTATCCGTTTTGCAGATCGTTGTGCAGAATCACTCCGTTCCGATTCCTCCTGCTGTTGCCCCAAACTTCATGCTTCGCGTTGAGGTCACCAGCGATGATGTACTTTGCGCTCCGCCGTGTCAGCTTCTGGATATCGCTCTTCAGTTTTGCTGCTGAACCATCTCTGGAATTCACCTGACGTGGGCAGTATGCAGCAATGAAGAGTACTGGGCCAACCGAAGTGGGAATTTCCACCCCAACGGCCTCGATGATGTCCAGCTTGAAGTGTGGCAGCCGGCGTGGCTTGAGATCACGATGAACAGCGACAAGCACACCTCCTCCTCCAGAGGTGGTCCTATCGAGCTGCGTCGCGATCTTGTAGTTTTGCAGATAAACTTTTTCACCGGGCTTCAGATGAGTTTCCGTGATGGCAGCTACGTCGATCTCCTTCTCGCGAAGAAAATCCACCAGCTCTAAATTCTTCCTCCTAATGGAGCAAGCGTTCCAATTCAGCAGCTTGAGGGACCTACGATCCATACTGGATGACGAACGAGGTCAGCACTTCAATCTGCTGGGTCTTGGTTTTGCATCCACGCAGTGCAGCGGACATCTGTTTGAAAATATTGAGGAGTTCGGTTGAGGTGTAAAGATCATTACCATTTTCCTCAACTGCTGGTTCTTGGGTTGGTCTTGGCTCCTGGCTGAAGCCCGGTGGTGGCGGTCTCGGCTCCTGGCTGGAACCCGGCCGTGGATGATTCATCTCAGCTCTCTTCCTGGGATCCAACGGCAACGGTGCCAAGTTCGGGACCTGGCGTCGCGGTTGAAGAGGTGGAAATTTTGCTCCACCAGGGCTGGAGGAGTTCTACGACGCTGAGGCTGATTCTTCGTCGATGCTTGCTGCCGAATTTTCACGAACTCAGCTCTCTTGGGGCACTTTCGGTCGGTTGACGAGTGCTCACCGTTGCAGTTGAGGCACTTCACCAGCGAATCTTGGATGCACTGGGATGTGATGTGCGCATCGGTACCACATTTGGCGCAACGACGCTTCAGGTGGCAGTTCTTACCTCCGTGCCCGAAGCCCAGGCAGTTGAAGCATTGTGTGACGTCACGATGCACTGGTCGGTATCGCTCCCACGACACGATAATGTTGAAAACCGCTCGAATTGCCTTCAGCTCAGGAAGCGTCGTCGATCCCTTAGCCAAATGCAGCAGGTAGAGCTGGTCACGGTACTTGATGTCTTTGTTGCGTCGGCTCATTTTGTGCACGGCCAACACATCCAGTTTCAAAACTTTTAGCTCGGCAGCTAATTCCTCCACTGGCATGTCGTACAGACCTCTGACGACGATTTTGAACGGCTTATCCATGACGACATCATGGGTAAAGTACTCCGCCTCGTTTTCGGTCAAGTAATCCTTGACCAGTTGATAGTGCTGCCTGGATTGCACCAGCACCTTAAATCCGTCCTGACACAGACGAATGTTGCCTTGGACTTTCCCAGACTTGATGAGTTCAACCAGCCCCGCTCGAAAGTCGATCGTTGCTGCTGATTGCCGCACATAAAAAGGAGGCAGTTTCTCCTTTCGCTGTTTCACTTCATTCTCCTTTGCTTCCGCTACCTGGTCCTCGTCAGGCAGTCCAGCAAACTTGTTGTTCTTCAATAGCTGCTCCTCGTGCGACGAAGAGTTCTCCTCCTCCTCATCCATCGGTACAGTACCGTCGCTCTTTTTCGTCTTTTTGCTGTTCGATGTCACTTCCAAAAGCACCTTCCTTTTGGAAATTCCCGGTTTTTGGCCATCAGTTGAGGCCTCAACCTTCCTTTTGGAAATTCCCACTTTTTTGCCTGCTTGAGCCGCAGGTAGGGCAATATTGCCGGCGTTTTGCGCCGGGACGCGACGAGTCATGTTGATTCAGACAACCTTCACCAACGAATGCTCGGATAACAATTTATTTATTTATTTATTGGAAAACTTATACTAACAGTTCAGAAAACTTTTCAAATGATGTGTTTCATGAGTCATTTACTCATACAAATGTTTGCACATTTTGATGAATAAGACAAGAAACAACTTTGTAAAAGGTTGCAAACCGTTAAACATTTTGAAAATTATGTTTTGTCTAAGTTTTTGAATATATGGGATTTATTCAGAAATTAAAATCATAAAACAGTGTAAAAATTAATTTTTACAGAAATTTTTTGATAATTACATTTTTTTTGTGTACAAATATCACGTGTCTACTCTGATTTAGCTTGTTCAACCGAAACTTTGGCAGGTTTGTAATTGTTAATGGTATTATTGAATTTTAATGAATTAATTTGATATTTTCTTAAGCAAACATTAACCAGGAACATAAATACAAATATGATTTGAAATCGAAAATGTACTACATATTACTGTAGCAAGCTTCAAAAGTCATATTTTCATGAGTACAAAATAAAGATAAAATTTTATAAAATGTTTTCTGTAGAAAATGCACTTAAAACTCGAGTCTTCCAATTCAGATTTCTGAAAACACCGTAACAAACATTTATTTTTGTTTGATCAAAAATTAAATAGTATTTTAACACAAAAAAATCTAACAGAAATTTTCTTTCTAAACTATTTGAACAAAAATCAAGACAAATATATTTTTTAAGATGAGATTTAAGATTTTTTTTTTATTTTTTTTTTTTAATATATATTTATTCAAATTTCTTTTCCATGTACATTCATTCAGTTAAAATATTATTGAGTGTCCAATCACAAACGATGACTTTTCACCTCAATTTTAAATACTAGCAACTTTCATTTATTCATGAAATATTGTAGCTTTCGCTATTCAGTGATTTCAAATGTAGGAGGTCCTACATGTACAAAAGGGAAAAGGGATACCTTAAAACTAACTTATAAACTATATAAAGAGCGGATCAATGCAGCTGAAGACTGCAATGATTTTTGTCGAAATGCATCAATTATCTTATTGGACATAACATCCAAAGTGTCAACTTCGGCTAATTGATGAAGTTCACTGGTGCTGAACCAGGGAGGAAGTTTCAGAATCATTTTCAGAATTTTGTTCTGAATCCTCTGAAGTTTTTTCTTCCTGGTTAAGCAACAGCTTGTCCAGATCGGCACAGCATAAAGCATGGCAGGTCTGAAAATTTGTTTATAAATTAACAGTTTATTCTTGAGACAAAGTCTAGAATTCCTGTTTATAAGTGGATACAAACATTTAATATATTTGTTACATTTAACCTGGATACTTTCAATGTGATCCTTGTAAGTAAGGTTTTTGTCAAAAGCAAGTCCAAGATATTTCACTTGATCCTCCCACTTTAAATTTACCTCATTCATCTTTATAATGTGATGACTTTTGGTTTAAGAAAATCAGCCCTTGGTTTGTGAGGGAAAATAATAAGTTGAGTTTTTGCAGCATTTGGAGTAATTTTCCATTCTTTCAAATAAGAATTGAAAATATCCAAGCTTTTTGTAATCTTCTTGTGATGACACGAAGGCTTCTGCCTTTGGCGGAGATGCTTGTGTCATCAGCAAAAAGTGATTTCTGACATCCTGGGGGCAAATCAGGCAAGTCAGAAGTAAAAATATTGTATAAAATTGGACCCAAAATGCTTCCTTGAGGGACGCCAGCACGTACAGGTAGTTGATCAGATTTGCTATTCTGATAACATACCTGCAGAGTACGATCCGTCAAATAATTTTGAATAATTTTCACGATATAAATCGGAAAATTAAACCTTTTCAATTTCGCAATCAAACCTTTATGCCAAACACTGTCAAATGCTTTTTCTATGTCTAGAAGAGCAGCGCCAGTAGAATAGCCCTCAGATTTGTTGCTTCGAATTAAATTTGAAACTCTCAACAACTGATGAGTAGTTGAATGCCCAAGGCGAAATCCAAACTGCTCATCAGCGAAAATTGAATTTTCATTAATGTGCGTCATCATTCTATTAAGAATTATTCTTTCGAATAATTTACTAATAGATGAAAGCAAACTAATGGGCCGATAGCTTGAGGCTTCAGCAGGATTTTTATCCGGTTTCAAAATCGGAATTACTTTGGCATTTTTCCAACTACTGGGAAAATATGCCAATGAGATTTAAGATGAGAGAGTCTTATAAACTTCTAAAATATTGGTGATTCCTTGATCATTTGATACAAAAAAACTAAAACAATCATTTCAAACTAATGAAAAGTATTTCTCCAAAAGCCTGTAACAGTAGTTTGCAGTTAAATTTCGAGTATTAGACATGTTTTGTATCTATGCAACTGGTTAATGTTTGATTAAGGAAATATAATATTTATTCATAAAAATCTTGTAATACCCTATCAATCTCAAACCTGTAGAAATTTCGGTTGTATCAGCTAATTCCAAGCTGAATCAGAGCAGACCGGTGTTATTTGTACACAACAATTATGTAGTAACCTATTTGTTTTTGTAAAAATAATATTTCAATACGGTTTTATTATTTTATTATTTAAATAAATCCCAAATATTCAAAAAAATCGGTTAAAACTTAATTTTCAAAATGTTTAGCGGTTTGCAACCTTCTACAAAGTTGTTTCTTGTCTTATTTTGCACATTTTGGTCAGTAAAATACACATGAAACACATCACTTGACAAGTTTCCTGGACTGTTATTTAAAAGTTTCCAATAAATGATCCAGGATTTTAAAAGAAAAACTTTACTTAATCCACCTTTAGGTGGTTGGTGCCTTCCTCTCATTTATAAAGTGATTACAATTCCCTAAAGTGTCCACATGGTTTATGGATCTCCCCTAACGTGATCGCAGCACCTAAGAAATCTTAATAAAAATAAGTGACGAGTAATAAAAAAATAGACTTCCTACAGACTTTTTGTCAAGATTATACAGACACCGCCTTTCAAGAAAATGGCATCCCTCCACAAGGCTTTTTTCGTGGCGATCAGACGGGACCATTTGAGGTTATGTAAATTCAGACCATTTTTTAAACTGTTTGTAATTTTAGATAGGTAAGTCAGATCTTGAAAATTCTTAGTCCACAAGAAAGGTCTTCTCATATGCTTTCTAAAAATATATAACATGTGAGGGTTTCATGAAAAAAACACCCTTTTTACCATAATTTTAATTTAATATGAAACAGTTTTTTTAACATAACTTTTTAAATACATGATAAAACTGCATGAATTTAAATAGCAACTTAGGGAACGTTAAGACGGATCGATTAAAACCATTCCGGCCAAAATCGGTTGAGCCTGTGACAAGATATTCCAGTGACATTGATTTGGTACGCATGTCTACATACAGCCAAACACACAGACATTTGCTCAGCTGGTGATTCTGAGTCGATATGTACAAATGAAGGTAGGTCTAGGAGGTCTAACTAAAATGTTCGTTTTTCGAGTGATTTTATAGCCTTTCCTCAGTAAAGTGAGGAAGGCAAAAAACTCAAAATATAAATATCTCAAAAATTTCCCGATGAAACATTTCGCTCTTAGAAGCATTGGAAAGCTGAGAAAATTTCCTATAAGACACTTTTGAAAGCAGTGATGACTATTTTTTCTCCTTAAGGTTGCCCAGAAAACACGCCGTGCGTTGCATCGTATCAAAAAGTGGTCAAAGACAAACTTGAAGGAAATTTGACGGGCTTTTCGATAAAAATACACTGAAAGAAAAAAACACCCAACTTTTATGAGATTTTTTGATTTTTAAGTTTAAAAGTCAAATTTGAGGGGGAACCCACGATTTTTTTTCGTTCAAAATTTTTGTGAAGATAGCCTAAGATGTTACAAAAAGAAATGCAGGATGGAGCAACTCACCAAAAAAATACAAAAATCATTTACTGAAACTGTTTTTTTGAAAAGTGCTCTAAACGTCAAAATTTTCAAAAACCTAATACGGGAATCGATTTTCCAGACAATTTTACATAAAAGTCTCCATATTGACCATTGTCCTAAGTCCAATCCTTGTGAAGTTACAGCGGTTTTAAAAATAAAAATGTAGAAAAAATACACCCAAAACTGGCAGCGCTAGTCCGAGAGAATGATGGTCTCGAGTCGAGAGAATAGTGGTACCATTCACGGACGCAGAGAACACAGCTCGAGATGGGCGATAGAACTATTCTCTCGAGGTTCATTTGCAAAAAAAGTTCATCCGTCAAACAAAAAACCAAAAGTGCCGACAACGGGAATCGAACCAGAGACCTTTGACAAACCAATCCAATGACTTAGCTGCCTCGGCCACCACAGCTTGGTGACCATGGAGAAGTCAGAAGTCGATGTATGACACTTGTTGGAGATTTATTGGTTCAACTAACGAATGAACTGATTTGTTATGATGGTGTGAGTTGGTACCATTATTCTATCGATTTTGGCACTGATCCCTCAATAAATTTTGGGAGAACGATTATCTCGATTCTGAATTTTGGGTGTATACTACACTGAAAAAATATGATGTTTTCAATTATGAGCAATGTAATTAGCTTATATCTGCAAGCTCATACATCCAATTTAAATGTTGTCAAAGACAAGCTTATGGGAAATTTGACGAGCTTTCCGGTAAAAATATTTACGAGACTGAAAAATCAAGTCTGTCATATAGAAATTGCCATAAACCATCAAAAAACCTATTTTTTCATCATTTTTATTTTTAAAACCGCTGTAACTTTACAAGGATTGGACTTAGGACAATGGTCAATATGGAGACTTTTATGTAAAATTGTCTGGAAAATCGATTCCCGTATTAGGTTTTTGAAAATTTTGACGTTTAGAGTACTTTTCAAAAAAACAGTTTCAGTAAATGATTTTTGTATTTTTTTAGGTGAGTTGCTCCATTCTGCATTTTTCGTAAGTCTTTTTGTAACATCTTAGGCTATCTTCACAAAAATTTTGAACGAAAAAAAATCGTGGGCTCCCCCTCAAATTTGACTTTTAAACTTAAAAATCAAAAAATCTCATAAAAGTTGGGTGTTTTTTTCTTTCAGTGTATTTTTATCGAAAAGCCCGTCAAATTTCCTACAAGTTTGTCTTTGACCACTTTTTGATACTATGCAACGGCTTCGAGATACAGAAATTTTTAAATTCCGAATTACAAAAATATTTAAAACACTTACGCCCTTCTCAAATGTCATTATCGTGTGGAACTGGCTCCATATACACAAAAATGGCTTATATAAGCGTAGGATAACATGTCTACAAAGTTTCATTGAAATTGGAGAGGGTCGAGAAAAAAGTACCTGAAAAATTCCTGTTTTGGGCTGGAATTGCTCTTCATTGTTTTTTTTTTTAATTTTGTGAAGTAGCATAGCATTTTCCAAGTATTTTTTATCACAATTGCTCGATTTTGACAAACTTTACCCACTTCGGTTTTTTTTTCAACTAAATCGAAATGTACTTTGGTTCGTTTTTAAGTAATAGCATTTTTTTCTGGAATTATTCAACGGAATTGTCATAAAGAGTTTTGCAAAGTAAAGAAAATTCTCTGCAATTGTCCAAATGTTGATCCGAAATTTGGTTGCATCCTTGCAAAGAAAGGAAATGACCAAAAATGAGTTTTTTCCAAGTTCTACACAATAGATGATTTCTTGGAAGCCATCGATCAGATTTTTAATGTTAAAAAATGAAACTTGTGAAAAATAGTTTCAGCCACCTGAAAACAAAAATTTCCAGTTTTTGAAATCTCGACTTACATTTCAAAAGGGCATTAATACAATTTTTTGCTCTAACTCGGAAACAGTGCAAAAAATCCCAGAAGAATTTTAATTGGGGAAGTTTAACACATTTCTAGGCGTCCGAAGGTTAGGCTGGTACAATTTTTTAAAAGTTTTTGTGTTCCTCCCTTTCAAGGTTGGCCCGAAAAATCAAGGGGGCATAAAAAATATTTTTTCAAAACACTTTAATATTTCAATGATAATTTAGGTGTAATCACTTGAAATCAATTTTAAATGCATTCCCCTGCTTATAGAATCATTTTTAAGCATGTTTGGGTTGATTTAAAAGTTTTTAGAATTTTAGAAAATTTTCGATGTTTATTATCGCGAACATTTTGTTTTCGATAAAAATTTTGTATTCGTCAAATTTAACATTTTTTTTTTGAAAGCACCATTAATTAATTGAAAAACAACAGAACCATTGTAAAATGAAAATGTTGAAACTAAGGCTTGTTATTTCAATATTTTTTTTTTTATTTTATGATATGCTACATAATAAATAAATCACAATTAATCGTCAGGGAAATAGAATAAAATGGTTTGTATTCAAATCTCCAATTCTGCCTTTCCCAAACCACAAACTCATAAGCTATTCAGCACCCTTCTCAGTGTCACTTCGCGGTGTCATCAACTGACTACTTCATACCAGCACCACCACAGTGACTGTCACTCTTCAACTTCCAACACTCCCGATTCCGCAAAGATGCCCCACATTTGTCACCTTCCCTCCACCTCCTCCTCTTAAATTCAAACACGTTATTCCGAGCCAGAGCCTCCCCAATTGCGATTAAATTTCAAAAAAAAAAAAAAAATGGAAAACACACAATCCCGCCGACGTCATGCGGCCAACATTCCTAAACTTGGGCCTGCAACAGTTTAGTAGCTGAGCTGCATATGAATAAAATAAATTCTCGACCAGTGCAGTGTGGGGACTACCGGTCACAACAGCAGACAGCAACGCCGCGGTGACAAACGATGACGCCAGCGCCGAACTTGGAACGAAAAAATAAAAAAAAACGGACCTGAACTGCATTGTTTGATCGGGGGTGTATGCCAATTGATTGTCACGAATTTTTTCAAAAGATTGAGAAAAAAATAATTTTAAGCAATTTGAAGGAATGAAATTAGGAGAATAAAAAAATATTAAATTTCAGTAGTGTAACCACTCAAGTGACAGATACGTGCCAATACAGACACACACCGTCCAGTCGACCGCAGCCAACCGAAAAGTGCACCGGAATGGGTGATTAGTGTTTAGTGCTACACACGTGGTGTGTAGTTTGCCACATTCAGTTGGTCAGCAAATCGACTGAAACGCATTTTTCAATGTTGAAATGTTAAAAATTGTTTGTAATTAAAAAATATATGATACAACAAAAAATTACCAAAAATTAACTTAAAAAGTGATAAAAAGTGTAAGAACTATCGAGATAACAATAAATTTAAAAATAACAAAAAAAGAGACTAAATAAATAAACAAAATATATTTACATGAAAAGAAAATTTGAGTAAATTAAAAACTGAAAAAAATTTGAAGGGCACCCTTGACCACCCTCTCCTAAGCCGATTTTTGTTGACATTCGTTTGTCACATCAAGCTTATCGGTTTTGAGCTTCTGCCGTTTTTCGCGGCAGAACAGCGAATGAATCAACAAAGCGATTAATTGTTTAGGGACGAGAAAGCACGATGCTGTCATCGCCGATTGTGTGGCATCATCACTTTACTGGCCGCAGAGCGTCGTTAATAGAATCAATTGTTAGGAAAAGTGCACTTTTGAGTAAGATATTGAAGAATTTGTAAAATTTTCAAATTAGAAATATGTCTAAAACAGAGACATTTGCTTGTTTTTAAGTCGTTTCCAATTTATCAAATTATCTGAAAACTAATTTTCAAAATTAGTTCCAAGAAATTTCAATGACAACACAAAAACCAAAAAAAACGATAACAATCTTAAACACTGCACATAATTCCAGTTTCAGCCCTGAAATCGTTGTTTTCCTGTTTCAGAACCAGCAGAAAAAAAATGAAAAAAAAAACACCACGCAGAGATTGGGTCGAATGCTGCTGCCAATCAATCAGGGAAGTCAATTATCGGGGCAATGTTCGTACATCGCGCAAGGAAAAAATAAAAACCACCACAAACCTATTGAACATCATCACCAACATCGCGCTGGACGCAGTTTTTGGTGGGGGGGCTTTCGCGAAACAAGAAAAGGAAGATTGCGGATATCTATCGCAGAACAAACTAAACTTTAATTAGCCCTGCCAGGGCGGATGGACGGGTTCTGGACGGCCGGAAATGGGATGAGGTGAGGATTTAAGATTGCGGATGGATGCCAAACCGTAATATACAATGTTATAAGTTGCAAAGGATTGGTTTGGACAGTAATTTTATGATCAAAATTTCAGATTAGTTAAAAATAAAATTAATTATGGCCATTGAACTTGGAAAAAGGATATTTTTTCATAAATGTAATTTATACGATCTTTTTAATTTTATTAAAAGTTTTTGTCTCCTGTTGGGCCGAAAAATCAGGAGAATTGTTTTGTGCATATTTGGGGTTGATTTAAAAATGTTATGAATTTTCGAAAATTGTCGATGTTTACTATCGCAAAAAGTTTTTTTTCGCTAAAATTTATTTTAAGTCAAATCTTACATTTTTTGAAAACTAATGATTGCAAAACAACTGTACTAGTGTAAAATGCATTTTAAATCACCTTTTTGCAATTCCATCGTGAAACTATTTACTTTTCCTGTCATTCTTGAACGACGAAATAGCCTACTTTTCTGTACCAAAAATAACAGAATCGAATAGCAACACTTTTCAAAATAAATGCTGAAAAGTTCTACTTTTCAGCACTCAAATGGGTGCTGAAAAGTTGAACTTTTCAGCACTTGCTTCGAAAAGTAACACTTTTCAACATTTTTTGATTTAAATGATTTATTGACAAAATACATGAAAATTTGACATAAAATTTCACTCTGTGTGTGTTTTTTAGAATTGCAAAAAATGTTGTATGGAACTCGTTGCAAAACTTGATTTTTCAGCACCCTTCGTATTTATCCAACTCGGTGAACCTCGTTGGATAAATGTACGACTCGTGCTGAAAAAATCCTCTTTTTGCAACTTGTTGCATAAACTACTATTTCAATGCAAATGATGAAACTATGGCTTGTCATTTCAATATTTGCATTTTTTTTATTATAATCATCACATAGGCTGAGCTTCACGGGGACCATCACATAAAATCATCAATTTTGTGAGAATTTTACGGGACTCAGAAAAAATATAAAGTATTCTAGAATGTGACTTATTTTTATAGTTGAAAATAGCAATTTAAATCCCAATTTCATTTTAGGCTGGTACAAATATTTTTAAAAGTTTTTGTCACCCCCACCCCCCCCCCCTTCAAAATTGGCCCGAAAAATCAGGGGGCAAAAAAATATGTTAACAATAAACTTCAAAATTTCAATGAAAATTCAAGTGCAACCAGCTGAAATCAAATTAAAATACATTCTTCTGCGTTTAAAATCATTTTAAGCATGTTTGGGTTTATTAAAAAATCTTAAGATTTTTTGAAAATTTTCGATGCAAAATCTTTTTTTCGATACAATTTTTATTTTTGTCAGATCTTAGATTTTTTGAAAACTAATGATCGCAAAACAACTGAACTAGTGTAAAATGCATTTTAAAACACTTTTTTCATTTAAATGTGAAGACTATGGCTTGTTATTTAAATTTTTATATTTTTTTATTTTTTTGCCCCCCCCTTGACCCCCCCCTGAGCCTTATCAAAAAAAAAAAATAACATTAAAGTCAAATTTATTTAATATTAAATAAACGAAGTTTGAATCTTAAATTTTTGTTGAGAATTATAACAATGAACTAAAATCGTAATCAGATTGTGATTACACGGAATTAAATAAGCTTTTTTTTAAAAAAAATAGCAACAAACAAAATGCATTTGAAACTCCAGATTACGATTTCCAATTCATCAATTGCGAATCTTCATTCTCTCCAAACAGCTACATCTAAAATTATATCATTTTATATTCGGTCAGTCTCGGTAATATCAATTCAAATGAAGTCGACTGAAACAGTATCAGAAGGTTTGCTTTTTTTCGTTAATTAAAAATTAATTAATGTTATACCTGGAAATATAACTAATATTAGAAAAAAAATAACTTAATCCACCTATGTGGTTGATGCCATTCTCACTCTTTAAGAACAAAAAAACGAAGTTGACTTTATAGCTGTCGGCCACTATTTGCTAGTAACGTCATGATTCGAAATCCGGACACTTAGTACCATATTATATTTGTTATAGCTGGCAAAAATTCATGTTATACACAGAAAAAAATAATGTAATTTGTAAGGTTGAATATTACCTCTTTTATGATGTAATTTTGCCTCAATTTAGACTGAAAAAGTGACATTACACCAGAAAAGTGGTAAAATTACACATTTCCAGAGGTGAAATTTCACCTTTTTTCTGACATAAAAGAATGCATGCAAAATATGTCTTTTGTAACAATTTTTCATCAGAATTGGAAAATTAAAATGACTTGTTGTGCTTCGAATTCCGGACACTGATAAAAGCTGATTCGAAATCCGGACACTTTTGCTTCGAATTTCGGACACTCGTTTCTGCTAATGAATCGCACAAATTTGGACTGAAATGTTAGGTCTCAAATTAGCTGTTAACATCAAAACAATTGACATTTTATACAAAAAATTGCTAGAATTAAAGGAAATCAAAACCATAAATTTCTGCTTTGCCTTCCCTGTGCTTCGGACGCCTATGAAATATTTCACGTGAAATGTTTCGCATTTTTGATAATCTTATAATTTTATTTTATTTAATTGTTTTGACATTAACTACAGCGTTCAAACAGACTTTAAATGAAAGATGATGTTAGAATTCATCAAGTAACACAGTTTTGACATTCATAATGCGAACTTGTATCCAAATAATTGATAAAACAAGATGAGGTGTCCGGGTTTCGAAGTGTCCGGGAATTCGAATCATGACGTTACCAACCACTAGTGTCTTCCATTTTATCTACAAGGACTTCGCTGCCCTGGGCTTCTAAGTGTTTGAGTACGGCACGGAGCGACGGCGCCGGATATCCATATTTACAATTAGAATTTTTAAAAGCGCCCGCCGCTGGATTCGAACCGACGACTTCTGGATTGTGAGTCCAGAGCTCCGATTGATCCACAAGGGCGGGACAAAATATTACTCTTACCTCTTTCTGGTTTTGGCGAGCAGTTTTGTCGAAAACGAAAAACAGATTTTATCTACTTCACCGACGTTTTGGCCTTTGTTTTGAGGCCTTCTTCAGGGGTTTACTAAAAATGTCAAGCTTTTACAATTTGTGCGATTTGGCAGCAAACGTAAAGGACAGTTTCACAAAAGGACTAAAACATTTTTGACAAGAAACAGACAACTAGTAAGTACACAAAACACAACCAACACACACAAATTGTAAAAGCTTGACATTTTAGTAAACCCCTGAAGAAGGCCTCAAAATAATGGCCTGATATCCGTTGTCAAAAAGCTTAAAAGTGGCACTCTAAGGTGATCGTATTTCAGGACAGGGTTGCCAGATCTTTAAAACATCAATAGCGACACTAAACCTTTCGAGCCTAAAAAACTTGGCAAGAATTTTGACATCCATGAAAATCCACGCGCACGTACATACACACATACATACGCACAGGCATTTGCTAAGTTTACGATTCTGAGTCGATAGGTATAAATGAACATGGGTCTACGAGGTTTTTATAAAAGAAGATTATTTTTAGAGCAGGATTATAGCCTCACTGAGAGGAAGCCAAAAACGAGCCCAAACAGGCTAAAAATGTTTTCAAGTGCAGGGAAATGCATTTCATACTGCATCAAGTTTGAATATAAGTTTTAAATATTTGAACAAAAAAATGCAGCTGCTTTATTCCATTAAGGCTATCTTTAATAATCTTATAAGAATGTAATTTGAAATTCAATTTATTAAAAATTTGGATGGACGCAGTTTAAATTAATAAAATAAATATAAATACTAAGCATCTCCATTAAATTTGAAAATCAAGAATTATTAAGAAAATACAACATGTTTTGGTATAAGTAAAAGGCTAAAACAACAGCAAAAGGCTGTTCAAAAATGGCCTATACATTGTTACATTTATTCTACTGTACAAAAATACATAATATCAATCCTCTTAAAAAATGTTTGATTTAATAAAAAATCTCCAGATTTTCCATTGGAATTTAATCATGTTTATGTAAAAGACCTTTGTTGATAAAACATTTGGTAAATTTTGTTATTTTTTTTGCATTGATACAATCCTCGAACTTCACGGAATTTCGCGGAAATTGTTGAATTTCACGATTTTCATGCTGTCCATAAATTTTTGTGATTTTTTCCCATATAAACTTCTACGATAAAAAGCGACCCCTTAACCTGAATCGATTTGGCTCAAATTTGGCATAGTTACTTATTATTGTCTGAAGAATCGATTCAGATATTTAAAAAAATGAATTTTTCTTGTCACCCTAGTGACCAGGGACCGTTATAACCTCTTGGAGCTAAGTTTTACAAATCTTTAAGAGTCGGGTCAGCTGCTGTGTGAGTTGGCAGAGAATGATAGGAATAATTTCTTTTTAAAGTAATCGTAGAAACCATTGAGATTAGATTTTTTTTAGCCAAAATAGCAAACATTCTTCCTTTTTGACAGATCTATTTTTTGCTCGCGAAGGACTGTTTTTCCGGGTTAAGTCTATTAAAAAATTTTGCTAGAATAATTTTACTAATTATTTTTTTTGTTGGGGTTTCCTCACCATAAAAAGTAGGTTTAAATTCAACCTTGATCTTGATAGCACTTGTTCCAAACATGACTTAAGTAGCTAATTATAGTCAAACTCCCACTTTCACCGCGCCACTAAAGGGTTCACGAGGTGCCACCTAATTTAGCATACAACACGCTTTGCGTGGCACTCCCTGTACCATATAGCCAGAGACAACACCCTACCGATGTTCACTGATAACAATTCTCCCCCTACTGCACACAAAAAAGAAGAAAAAGAAGAAAAAAACAAGAAATGTTGACACTGTTGCTCACCTTATCGGAGAAGTGCTCCTTTGGCGTCCGGCTAATGGTGAGGACACCCAGCGATTTGGCCAGATCATCACCACTGTGCGAGAGGGTCAGCATGGCGTATCCTGTTTTGGTTTCTTCCTTAAATTTTTTTTAACAAACTTTTATATCAAGGTATGTTGCAACTTCAAATGAGGCACTTATTTTTTGTTTACACCTTGACGATTTGTTTACACTTTGCGATTACACGACACTCACTGACTTTGATAACAAATACACCTGAATTTTCTTGGAGCATTAACCACTCTCATTAACACACTTGCACTACAAAAAACACTTCTTAAGATAATCTTCAACTGGCTTCGACTAAACAAAAATTAAACACAGAAAAATTAACAAACCAATTTAAACAACTAAATCGTAAACGACCCTAATCGAATCGCGTTCAAAATTCGAATAAAAACATCTGCGGCGCGTTTCGGGCGGGGGAAAACGTCAAAAACTTGGCTCGTACAAATACGCGCGTGAGTACAACTTAACTGCACGGAGAAGTGGCGTCGCGCTCACTGACGTCGACGTCGTCGCGTGTTTGATTGCCCACTTTGCTTGTGCTTGCTTTGGTGTGTGCGCGCGCTGGCTGTGAGTGGAGTACTCTTCGAGCGCGATCCGTGTGTGGTGCCAAGTGCCCGGTGGTGCTCTCTGGAAGGTCCCGAGCAGAAGAGAGTGACGCAAATTGGGGCGGTTTGAAAAGTATTCGATTTTTATTGAATATAAGATGTTTCTGTTACATGAAACTTTAAAAACAAATCCTATTAGTTTTATTTCAAACATTTAATTCTCGTTAGATTTAATCAAACACATTTGATTAAGACACGATAAAAAACTTTAGAATATTTTTACTTTATGTTCCTTAAAAAAATATTGTGAAGAGTTTTTTTTTAAGGAAAGCCACAATATCAAATTTGGGAATGGTAAAAGATCTTGTGTAAAAAAAGTGGAACTTCTGATTTTTTTAAACATTATTGTAGGTAAAATTACTAAATAAAGAAGAAAAATTCAACAATCAAAATTTTAAACCTAAAAAAAATCCACTTTGTGTATAACATGGGACTCTGAACCAGGTTTACTATGGATTTAAATGAATCTCTAATATATTACTGACATCAACACCAAAATTTCCAAATAACATTCCAAATTCCAAAAAATGTATGGTGAAAATTGCGGAATACTTAAACGGATATATTTTTTAATGACGTGATAAATGATTGGGTTACATGAAACTTCCACTTTCTTTCCATTTTGTCTAATAAACAATATTAGAACATTTCAAATTGCTACAAAATAACAAAGAAAATCAATAATGTTTCAAGCTTTCATTATCAAATTTGTAGTATTTTTTGTCCGTTTGCCTTAAAGTGTATGTAAAATTTGTTCAAAAATGATTTTTTAAAGGTTTACAAATCTAGGTTAAAAATGTTCAATAAAAAATAGTTGAGAAATTTTTTGACGCATATAAAAAACATTAAAGGAAAAAGGGTGAATATCTCAATCTAAAAAAAAAATGGAACTGGTACAAATATGCTGAATTAATGATCAATTGATCTAAATTAATTGCAAGTCTGACATTTTGAAATTAATTTCAAAAAGGTTTTCGCATCTGAGTCTGGCCTGAATTTAACTCATGTCATAGTGCATTGAATTAATTTCAACGGTAGGAAATATGTTCGACCTGCCGATTCCCACCATGTTAACACAATATTTTTCAAAATGTTGATAAATCTTGCCTTGCTCATTTTAGGGTAAGTGAATTTTCGCGATTTCGCGGACAGCGTAAAATTCGTAAAATTCCACAATTTCCATGAAATCCCGTGAAATTCAAGGATTTTCTGAAATCAAATCATAAATCAAATAACATTAACAAATATTTTATTCACAAAGGTTTTAAGTGAAAATAATTATAGAAAAAAAACTTTTTATTCAGAATCATTTATTGCTACCAAAATGAGACATGAAACAAATGCGTTTTATGTTATGATAATGCAAATTAAATTTAATTAGAACATGTATGTTTTAAAAATAAATTTATACTGAAAAAAGTACAATCGATAGTGAACATTGTTTTTTGTTTGTTTGAGCTTTTTAAATTATATTTTCCACTTATAAGCTTTTTCCAAATTTACTTTCCTTTGATAAGATGTGGACTACCTTTCAACAGCTGCACAGTAAAAAAAAATCATGGTTATATTAGGCTTCATCCATAAAGTATCTTTGGATTTGAAGACATTTTCAGTACATGAGTTTTAAAAGTGAAACATTAAAAAATTGCCGTTATTCAAAGTTGCCGTAAAAATTGAATCTGACTCTTTACATATTATTCCAAAATCTAGTACAGTCCAGACTCGATTATCCGAAAGCCTTGGAAAAATTTCACTTCGGATAATCGAAGCACGAGGAAAAAAATATTTTTCGATGTCTTATGTTTGGTTGTTGAGCTTAAGTATAACCCCTTAACTACCCCAAAGTGATTTAGAATTTTAATATCCAAGGTGTACACACAATGGCGGGGATGAAATATTGAAAAAATGCATTTTTTTTTAATTTAATGGGCAATCAACCATTCAAATTTGACCAAAATGGCGTCGCAGAACTCTAATTTGATGTTAATGGTAAGAAAACAGAAAAAGATGAAAAAACTTTTTTTTTATTCGTGATTCGATTATCCGAAGTCTCATACAAATCTTCGAATAATCAAGTCTGGAGTCTGGACTGTATGATTTAAAAAAAACAGTATTTTCATAATAGCGACAACTGGAAAAAGCAGGCTGATAAGAAATTTTTCTGATCTTGATTTTCATTGCCCATGGATTTTTTACAAAAAAATCTTTCAAACTTTAAAATTTCATTTTACCAAATGCCCAGCATTCAAATTTGGTAAAATTTGAACAAAGAATGGAAATGAGTACAGTCATCCCTCATATTCGGAACAGTTTACAGATCAGCCAGTGATCAAAAAATCATAGCAAATCGATAACTGAACTTAATGCTAAACGCTTTTACCTTCATTTGAAAGCTATTCTTGCGATCTTTCGAATGCTGTATCGAATAACAGCAAATTTTAACTTTTATAACAAGTTATTGAAGAAAAACTTTGACCCTTGAAATCCACAAATTTGGAACACTTTTTTCTTACGGATGTAAACAAACTTTGGTACTCTCCATGAGTACAATTTTTTACAAAATAATGACTTCAAGCACTGAAACCATCGAAACTCAAGCTTAATAATGTTTTATAAATGATCTGATAACTTTTTTTTGTGAAAATATCAGTTAAATGTAGGTGTTACAATTGTGGAACAATAAGGCACAATAACATCCCACAATCATGTAACAGACAATTTGGAGGCAGTGTTTTGCTTCTCTGAAAAAATAGTCTCCAAATGCAGTTTTTTGTTAAAAAAAAGAACTACTTTTAATATAAAATAGCAAGAGAATGACCAAATAAAAATACTAAAAAAGCAGAGTCGCCAGAAAAGATGCATTTGGCATGCTATTGACAAATTATCACAAAAGTGTTCCGAATATGTGGGATGACTGTTTGCTTAGTTATTTTTCACGCTTAAAATGCAATTTTCACCGAAAACGCAAAATTTTATGGAAATGCCACGGATCGTGAAAAAATCTAAAATAATCTTTAGGGACCATCCATAAACCACGTGGACACTTTTTTGGGAATCTGTACCCCCCCCCCCTCTTGGACAATTGTCCATACAAAAAAAACTTTTTGTATGGATCGTGGACAATCGCCATACCACCCCCCAAAGTATCCACGTGGTTTATGGATGGTCCCATAAAAACATACATCAGGAAAGAATTTAGTACACTTAACTATATGTTTCCCATCCATGCTAAGTGATATTTTTCCAGTTTTCACGGAGTTTGCAGAAAAGGTTCTGATTTTTAAGTTTAAAATGATATTTCAAAGTCCAACTCATTCATTCTAGAATAAACCTAGATTAAATTCTCAATTTTCTATTCAAATTCTAACTCAAAATGAAATTGTAGTCAAACACTTAAACATGGTATGGCGATTGTCCACGATCCATACAAAAAGTTTTTTTTTGTATGGACAATTGTCCACGAGGGGGTTACAGATTCCCAAAAAAGTGTCCACGTGATTTATGGATGGTCCCTAAAGATTATTTTAGATTTTTTCACGATCCGTGGCATTTCCGTAAAATTTTGCGTTTTCGGTGAAAATTGCATTTTTAGCGTGAAAAATAACTAAGCAAACAGTCATCCCACATATTCGGAACACTTTTGTGATAATTTGTCAATAGCATGCCAAATGCATCTTTTCTGGCGACTCTGCTTTTTTAGTATTTTTATTTGGTCATTCTCTTGCTATTTTATATTAAAAGTAGTTCTTTTTTTTAACAAAAAACTGCATTTGGAGACTATTTTTTCAGAGAAGCAAAACACTGCCTCCAAATTGTCTGTTACATGATTGTGGGATGTTATTGTGCCTTATTGTTCCACAATTGTAACACCTAAATTTAACTGATATTTTCACAAAAAAAAAAGTCATCAGACCATTTATAAAACATTATTAAGCTTGAGTTTCGATGGTTTCAGTGCTTGAAGTCATTATTTTGTAAAAAATTGTACTCATGGAGAGTAACAAAGTTTGTTTACATCTGTAAGAAAAAAGTGTTCCAGATTTGTGGATTTCAAGGGTCAAAGTTTTTCTTCAAAAACTTGTTATAAAAGTTAAAATTTGTAGTTGTTCGATACAGCATTCGAAAGGTCGCAAGAATAGCTTTCAAATGAAGGTAAAAGCGTATCATTAAGTTCAGTCATCGATTTGCTATGATTTTTTGAACATTGGCCGATCTTTAAACTGTTCCGAATATGAGGGATGACTACTCATTTCCATTCTTTGTTCAAATTTTACCAAATTTGAATGTTGGGTATTTGGATAAATGAAAATTTAAAGTTTGAAAGATTTTTTTGTAAAAAAATCCATGGGCAATGAAAATCAAGATAAGAAAAATTTCTTATTAGCCTGCTTTTTCCAGTTGTCGATTATCCGAAGATTTGCATGAGACTTCGGATAATCGAATCACGAATAAAAAAAAAGTTTTTTCGTCTTTTTCTGTTTTCTTACCATTAACATCAAATTAGAGTTCTGCGACGCCATTTTGGTCAAATTTGAATGGTTGATTGCCTATTAAATAAAAAAAAATCATATTTTGAATATTTCATCCCCGCCATTTTGGTCGCCACCTTGGATTTTAAAATTCTAAATCACTTTAGGGTAGTAAGGGGTTATACTTAAGCTCAACAACCAAACATAAGCCATCGGATAACATTTTTTTCCTCGTGCTTCGATTATTCGAAGTGAAATTTTTCCAAGGCCTTCGGATAATCGAGTCTGGACTGTACTAGATTTTGGAATAAAATGTAAAGAGTTAGATTCATTTTTTACGGCAACTTTGAATAACGGCAATATTTTAATGTTTCTTTCAAAACTTATGTACTGAAAATGTCTTCAAATCCAAAGATATTTTCGAATATTGTTTCAAAAATACTTAAAAAAATGAAATTATTCATAGAATCCGATACTGTTTCCCGATTAGATTTTTTTTATTGGGTTGAAAATGACACTTTTAAAAAGTTTATTTTTTAAATAGTTCATGAATGGTTCCTCAGTAATAGTTAACTGACTTTTAAAATACATGAATTTTTTTGAAAACAACTTCTTGAGGTTCTTCATACACCTCTCTATCATGTTCAGTATGATTTCGTAACACTCCGTTCGTAAATAATTCGCATTTTACAATGTTCCCCAAAAATTCAGAGGGCAGAAAAATTATTACTGACGAATAAAATTTTCATTAAAAAAGATTATACAATTGATTTCAAACTATTTCAAATACTTTGTAAATCGTTTATTTTTGTTTTTTTTTTATCAAACTGGGCAGTTTATTTTTTTTGAATTTTGAAATCACAAATCTGAAAAAGTAATAAAGTTTCAGAAAAAATACTACAGTAAGTTTGTTTTGGTATGCTTTTTGGTTCAATAATTAGAAAATTCGGCTTGAAATGAGCCAGACGTTTTAAACAATATTGTTATCTGAGTAAATGATGGCATATTTCAATAAAATTTCATTTATTTATTGGTTTTTAGGGACCATCCATAAACCACGTGGACACTTTAGGGGGGGGGGGTATGGCGATTGTCCATGCTCCATACAAAAAAGTTTTTTTTTGTATGGACAATTGTCCACGAGGGGGGTGGGGGGGGGGGGTTGAGATTTCCAAAAAAGTGTCCACGTGGTTTGTGGATGGTCCCTTATCAAAACTGTTTTTTCAACAAAACATGTACAACAAAAGTGTTTTCCAAACGCATCAAATTTAATTTCAACGCATTTCTTCAATCCTCCTCTGCTCGGGATGCCTCCCTCTCCCCCTCTTCTTTCATCACGGGTAATTCCCCATTTCACTCCACTCTCGGTGCCACACTACTCTCATTCACGTCGTCATCACCGTCATCGCCGCCAACCCATCGAACAACCTCGACAACCGAAAAAACCGCACACATGAGGGCCATGTGGCACCAACCAACCGGCACCACCACCACCAACCACAACAACAACAACAACAACAACCTCAAAACCAACAACAATTGGCCGTATCCTGCGGCTTTCGGCTGGTGGTGCTGGCCCCTGAATTGCTACCGCACTCGCGCCCAACTCACTCGATGACTCCGTATTGCCACGCGAAACTGCGAGAATCGAACCCGACCGGATCAGAATCCCAAGCTAGACTAAACCAGCGACCTGCAGAAGCCCACGGAGTGCGCGCGAGGCTCAGCAAGAGTCTCGTTTGGTTGTTGTTGTTGTTGGTGTTGTTGGGCTCTGCTCAGCCCGGCAGCAACAAGTTGATCTTCTTGTTTTGTTTTCTTTCTGTGAGCGTTCTTTTTTTTATTTCGGTGTGTTGATTAACCCTCGCGAACCACATTGGGCTCTCTCTCTCGGGAGTGGTTGAGCCTTCAGGTGAATTTCAGGTTACGAAGAAGCGCGGGTGGAGGGATTCCTGTGGTCATTTGTGGTGGGCAGAGATGGGAGAGAGAGGAAGAGAGTCCAAAAAATGTGGTGCTCGCAGAGCAGAGATACGTTTACGGAATACACGAAAGGTATGTTTTTTACCTTTATCTCTCGTTTCGCTGTCAAGGTTGACGTTTCGAGACTTGAATGACGGGAAAGGGGTTGTGATAAACGAGCTTTTATTATGAAAAAACTATTTTTAGAATACACAAATAAATTTCCGAAAAAATGTAGGTTTTGATGGAGGCTTTGTAAAAAAGGTACATGGAAAAAAATCGTTTTTCAATAAGATTTTTTCAACTCTAATAGCTCTAAGAAACATTTTTTAGTTCAATATTTTTCATCGATTTCAAGAAATAGTTCTGTAACTGGACTGTTTTAGTTCAATATTTTTCATCGATTTCAAGAAATAGTTCTGTAACTGGATTCATGGTTTTTTGAAAAATATGACTTTTAAAATTTGCAGCAGCATTTGAATGGGGTGGTACGACATTGCTCTAACCGCCTTTCGTCCCATTTAAACGGCAGTAAGAGCAATGTCATACCGCCCCCTTCAAATGTTGCTCCAGAAATAACAAACTTAGGCCGTTGCAAATATTTTTCGAAGTTGTTATCCCTCGACTTTGACCAAAGACCAAGGGGAGTGGAGAGTTAAAAAAGTTGAAAAATTAAACTGCAAACTGTTTCAAAATTCGAGGGCTGTGGAGTCGGGTCATATTTCAAGCGACTCCGACTCCGGCTTTCTGAGTTAAGCCGGCTTCGACTCTGACTCCGGCTCTGGCTTTCAACAAATTGTTGACTCCGGCTCCGACTCCGACTCCGGCCTACCAACTCTGGCCGACTCCAACTCCAGCTTTCCAAAATTTGTTGAGTCCGGCTCCGACTCGCATTTTTAGCACAACAATTTTCTATCAGAAATTTACGACTCCGGCTCCGACTCCGACTCCGACTCCACATCCCTGCAAAATTCATCGCCGGTCCAGTTGTTTTGCAATAAGGCTGGTACAAATTATATTTAAAGTTTATGTCACCTGCTCCTTCAAAGTTAAACTTTTTTTTCATAAAATGAAGTCAATTTAAAATGCATTCCCCTGCGTTTAGAATCATTTTAAGTAAGATGGAGTTGATTAAAAAAATCTATCTCCTGAATTTTTAAAAAATTTCGAGGTTTAAAATTTCAAAAATTCTTTTTTCGCTAAAATTTTTGTTTTTGTCAAATCTTCGATTTTTTGAAAACTGATGATTGCAAAACAACTTAACTAGTGAAAATAGTAGTTTATGCAACAAGTTGCAAAAAGAGGATTTTTTCAGCACGAGTCGTACATTTATCCAACGAGGTTCACCGAGTTGGATAAATACGAAGAGTGCTGAAAAAATCAAATTTTGCAACGAGTTCCATACAACTTTTTTTGCAATTCCGAAAAACACCCATTAAGTGAAATTTTATGTCAAATTTTCATGTATTTTGTCAATAATTCGTTTAAATAAAAAAAATGAAAAATGTTATTTTTCGAAACAAGTGCTGAAAAGTTCAACTTTTCAGCACCCATTTCAGTGCTGAAAAGTAGAACTTTTCAGCATTTATTTTGAAAAGTGTTGCTATTCGGTTCTGTTATTTTTGGTACAGAAAAGTAGGCTGTTTCGTCGTTCAAGAATGACAGGAAAAGTAAGTAGTTTCACGACTGAATTGAAAAAATGCAATTTTAAACACTTTTTGCATTTAAATGTTGAGACTTTTTCTTGTTATTCAATATTTTTATGTTTTTTCATATTTTTGTTTTTTTTTTCAAGTTTTTTGAAACATTAAAAAATATTTGCGACGGCCTAATTGCCATTCAATATTTTAAAATTCATTTTTGGAACCTAATTTTTAGGGTAAGTGCATTTTCACAATTACGCGGACAGCGTAAAATTTGTGAAATTCCATAATTTTCTCGAAATTCCGTGAAATTTCAGGATTTTCTGAAATTAATGCAAAAAAAGTAATATATTTATTTTTATGGAACAAAAAAAGGACATCGTATTTTGTTTATTTAGGGGTATGGTTTGTGTAAATTTGGCTCATTTAAGCTCTTTGCTAATTTTCAACCACAATTTGGAAATACTCGTAGCGCTCTGTGATTTGTTCTTTTTGTAGGATTTATTGGTAATTTGTATTTTTTCCCAGAAGCATGCAACTGTTAAAATTTATAAATCTCAAATGAAAAATTTTGTCTCAAAAAAAAATGCTTAATATTTAAACTCTATAGTTTTTTTTAAATTTTAATAACAATTTATAACTTGAAAAGTCACTAAGCCTAATAATTAGCCATTATAAATTATCCACAATTTTCTCAAGAAAGTACCACGTTTCCAAATTATAAGTGTAGACCTGAAAAAAATATGTTTTTTAAAGGTCGAAAATTTTAAAATATTTAAAAAACCAATCGTTCCCGAGATATCGTCAGTTGCAAAATGTGGGCTTGTCATTAGACCCTGAGTAAAACTCATTTTAACAAAATGTTACCATAAGAAGCTCTATATCTGCAATAAAGTCAATAAAACACAATTGTAGCAAATTTACTCAGCTTTTCAAACATATTTTTGCGATTATGCCAGTTTTGTGAAATATTTTTAACTGCAGCCTACTTAATATTTAAAAAAATGTAATCCTGACACCAGAGAAGTCAAAAATAATTGTAGGATATTTTATAAGCTTTTTAAACAGATTTTTGAGAGCCTTTTTAATGAAATATTTTTAATTTGCTACAATTTTAATATTTGTCGATAAAAATGTTTATAACTAGACAACAGTGCACTTTATCTTAAAAGTGCTGGTGATTTTGCGGAAGCAATGAAATTACTCTGAAATAATCTTTTTCAAATTGCTCTTTAGCGAATTTAAACTATATTTTTTTTTAAATCAAATACTCCATGCAATTTAATTGGCATTTTGGAAGCAGTTGTTAAAAAATTCAAAAATTTAGAACTCATTTTTGAAGATAATGTTCGTTACCCTTTTCAATTGTGAATTATCATTAAAAATGTTTTCATTGTACATGCCAAGGGTTATGCAGTGTGAAGATTGTTTTTTCTTGATTACTGTTTTATTTTTATTTTTTCGTTATAACGCAAACTTCCAAAAAGATTTGAAAAAAAAAACGTTATTGAAAAATCCATATAACATGGAAAAATAAAGTTTTTATTCATTTTGGTTTTAAAAACAAAACATTTTGAATTAAATTTGTAAAGGCATTTTGTATTTTTTAATAAAAATAAAACAAAAACTGCCAAAAAATAAATTTTGTCTAGCCTTCGAAGACTGATTTATAATTTTTCAATAAAATATGGCGGTGTTGTAAAAAAATTAATTTTGTAATTACATACGCCATCAACTATTTAAATTTTACTAATATTGTGTCCCAGATTTCGAATTCGATGTCAAAAGCAAGATTAGAAATAAATACGATCATTTTTTTTGTTCGTTATTCGATTATCTGAAGTCCCGTACAAACCTTCGGATAATCGAAACTTCGGATAATTGAGTCTGATCTGTACTCTTATTATAGATGATTGACTTTCGATGAATTTGTTGTTGCGAATGTACTTTGTTTTGGAGCCATTTAAAACAAATCTAAAATCACTGTTTAATAAGGATAGCTGGATAAGGATATTTTTTGTGCAATTAATAATATGCGTCAAGGGGTTTTATTTGTAACTCTTCATCATCATCGATTTTAAATTTAGTTATGCTTTTCAAAATTCATTCTGAAATTTTGTAAGGCAATATGTTGCGTTTTTTTAACTCACATTATCATGTTGCTCCGGTACCATATTTTTCAACATTCTTTAAGGTTTAATAAATCAAGTGTAAGAAATGCATTTTCCGTCCGCTAAAACATAGAAAAAAATTAAAAAATAATACTCATTTAAATTACTAAACTTTCAATGGTTAATTTAGAAAACAAAAGTTTTTTCTGAATATTTTAGAAAAAAATATGATTGAAATCTGCAGTTTTGCGGAAGACATCAATAAGATAAGAAAATTAGTTCTCAAGATTTTTGAATATTCACAACACAATTTTGTAAGACAAGTCCGCAAAATTGTATAAAGATTTGTATGAAATAGTCATGCAAAATTGCTCCTTGTGAGTTAAAGAATGCATAGATAAAGTTTCATCCAAACCAAAAATACAAAGAAAAGTCAACATAGAAAATGATTCAATAAAGAATTTAATTCTCCCTGCTAGGTGATTCCCTCCCAATCAGGTTTACGTTTTCGCTACAGTATCCCGTGCCGGTGTTCTCTTTTGCCGGTCAGTCAGCCTCAGCCAGAAGAACCAGAGAGCTCGAACTGCGAACCTCCCAGCCCAGTGCAGTCCACTTCCATTCCGTTGTCCGTCGTGGGCTGGTTGAGGTTAGGTTTCAACTCTTTCGCCTGAGGGTCGCTAGGAGGACAGGGGTGCTGAAGGGGGGTGGTTCACGTCATCACTATTTGTAGTGGTGGGCGACGCAGACAGTCAACGACAAGGTATGGCAAGGCAAAGAGTTCGAATGCCAATTGTACAACACTCGAGTGTCTGACGCATGGAATTGCAGAGCGCCAGCCGAGAGAGTTGAGTCAGGAGTCAGCTCACCTTATTTCGCTGGAAACGACTATTCAGCGGTTGTGATCAATTTGAAAAACAGCTGAACGAGTGGGAATGCAGATATCGTCTGGCTGTATTAGTCAAAAGTGGCTGAAATAAATTTTGTTTCTAAAATGGTGAAATAATCAATGTTTCGATACATGTGTTTTGCTTTTGGGAATTATATTATCAAAAAAACGTTACTTAATCCACCGGAAGGTGGTTGCTGCCTTCCTCCTAAAAGCCTTGCAACCACACACTACGAAAGCTTTGGCTAACGCTTACTTAGTAAAGACACTATACATCTGAGTGCTGCCATCTAGGTATGATAAATTTAATTAACCATTTGAAAGCACTGCAGTGTTTGTGTGCGTGCACTGAGCGTAAAGTTCCGACAGCTTTCCGCCGGAGCTTTCAAATCATGTAAATAATGACCCTTTTTAGTATCAACCAAAACAGTTTTTCGAACATATCTTTTAAAGGACTGCACCAAGCCGGATGAAATTTAAAAAAGACTTAAAGAACCTGAAGGCAAATCCAAAAACATAGATCCGGACAAAATCGGTCGAGCCAGTTCCGAGAAAAGTGAGTGAGAAAAAAAATTCTACGTCCATCCACACGCACAGACATTTGCTCAGAATTTGATTCTGAGTCGATATGTATACGTAAAGGTATATCTGGGAGGCTTATTTAAAAAGTTCAATTTTTGAGTGATTTTATAGCCTTGCCTCAGTGAGGTGAGGAAGGCAAAAAGGCAGTTTAAATCATACAACAATTCCGGAGTTTTTTTTAATAGGTCCAATAAACCAAATTTAAAGTTTTTGCTTTTTGGGTGTTTTTTAATACCTCTGACTCAAGGCGGTTTCCAGAATCATTAACAGCAAAAAAAGAAATGTGATAAAAATATAAAAGGGGTAACCCTAATTTTCCTAAAATTATGCTCTTCCCCGAACTTCACCACTCTCAATAAAACTCCCTCTCAGCTGAGAAACATTCTCTTGCCGGTGTTTTGCCGTATGTTTTTGCGTTTATTTGTTTTGATCTCTCCTTCGTTGTTCAGCGTTTCTCTGAGAGAAGAGAGACTTTCGAGAAACAGCCAACAGATGGCGCGTAAATTATTACGTGTTGGTTCGAGTTACTGCCACAGTGTGGCGCTGCTCAGAATTGCGGCATCACTTTACGGCCCATGAAGATTCGGTTTAAGATATTTTTTAAATTTATGTTTTTGAATTGCAAATAAAACTTTTACAATCTGAACTGGTGCTACCAAATCATCACAGATGATTATTTTTTTCCGTCTATAATTGTTGTTTCTAAATTATGTACAAGCTTTTTTAAGGTGTAAAAAAATACAATAATTATTTTCCCCAGTTTTGCAACTTTTTCAAATCAAAGAATAAAAAAAATAAAATCGGCAAATTTCGTTTAAAAATTATAATTGTCCCGCGGTATCTCAAGTCAGTAACGATTATGGTTGGTCGGTTTTTAGGAAGGTGAATGTCCGAAGGAGTGCCCCATTGTTATTGCCATCGCGAGACCACGACCCAATTTCGCGTTACGTAATGTATGAACGCTTCCGAAGAGTTTTGTAATACAACCGTCGATGTCGGGTGTACCCCATTTTGCATAATGGACATTTGGCATAACGGGTTTTCAAGAAGGGCGTTTGGCATATTAAACGTTTGGCATAATTGGTCCAAGACATCAGGGACGTTTGGCATAATGGACATTTGGCATAATGGACGTTTGGCATAACTCGTTCAAAAACCATCAAGGACGTTTGTCATAATGGACGTTTGGCATAATTATTGTAGCATTGTTTGTTTTGTTAAATAAGTATTTATTTTTTGTAAAGAATAATAACTTATAGCTTTTTTCCTATTTTCTAAACAGATAATTTAACTTTAAAAGATTATTTTTTTTTTTCAAAAATCAAGTATCTATTTTCTTTCAATAGATGTGATTTTTCCCCTTTTTGGAATATTTCTCAATAAAGCTTTAAATGCATTTCTTCATTTTTTTTTTATTTTTTTAGAAAGAGTCTTTATAATATTAAGATTTTTCTCCATTTGAAATACTTTGCAGCTAATTTTTTGTAATAAATTTTTCCTTCTTTTATTTTAAATTCAACTAACAAAGAGATGTAAGTTTTGCCAGTCTTTAAATATTTTGCAATAAAGATTTTATACTATTTTCCCTCCTTTTTTGAATTCAACCTAAAGAATGTATGTACATTTTGCTCTTCTTTAAAGAAATGCAATTAAGATTATCAAAGCAATTTTCTCTCCATTTATTTAAAAACGAAAAGAAGGCATAATCTCTCAAAAGATGCTCAGTTTGTGTTTTTTGGTCAATATTTTGCAATTATTGTTTTTTTATGCAATTTTCCCTTCTTTAATATTCAACCTAAATTAGGGATGTGCATTTTTTTTCCTTAAATATGTTACAAATGAGTTATGAAAGTTATGAAACTTTCCCTTCTTTTATTTTAAATTCAACTTTTAGAAGGGAAAATCACTAAAAAATACTTTTGGAATATTTGACAATTGAGTTTGTTCCCTTCTTGTATATAAAATCAACTTATTGCAGGAAAAGTCTCTTTAAGGATTCACATTTTGCCACTCTTTAAATGTTTGAAAATCGCATTATTTTAATGTTTTTCACCTACCTCCATTCAAAAAATCTATTTAATTAGCAATTATTTTGTTTAACAATTGTCACTTCTTTAAGATAAGTTTTGACTAAATACAAGAAGGGAAAATTGTATATTGCTTTATTGCAAAAAATAAAGCATCAGACAAAAAATGTGCAAAAATGATAGAAATGTTTAAAGAGAACATTTATAAGAGAATCTCCCTTCTTCAAGTTGAAAATAAAACAGATGGGAAAATTGCATAAAAAACATTATTGCAAAATATTTAAACAAAGGCTAAATCGACATCCCTTCATCCAAGATACAGGGTTGAGATTATAGTTCCATCAACATTTATAGAAAGCTCAATGCTAAACTCGATAGAATAATGTTACCAACTTACACCTGCAAAACAATCAATTTCATTAATTAATAAAAACAGTAAATCTGCAACAAGAGTCATACATCGACATCTGACTACCCTTGTGTCACCAAGCTGTGGTGGCCAAGGCAGTTTAGTAATTGAGTTATTCTATTAAAGGTCCCTGGTTCAATTCCCGTAGACTACACATTTTGTTTGATGGATGGACTTTTCCTTGAAATGGACTCGATGGCATAATTTTCTCGGTCATCTACAACTGTGTTCTCTGTGTCTGTAAATCTTACCGCTACTCTCTTGTCGGACGAGTGCTGTCCAGTGCTAGGTTATTTAGATTGAATCTCGAAATTTTTTTTTCCGTGTACCTATTTTTTTCTCAAAATTCCTCAACAATACCTACAACTTTGCCGAAGACACCAAATTGATCAGAAAATTCACTCAAAAGTTACAGCTGTTTGAATATTTACAAACCATTTTTGTATGGACAGCTGCCAAAATTGTATGGAGACTTGTATGGGTGAACCAATGACACAAAATAGCATATTTGGTCATAGGGAAGGCCCCCACAAAGTTTGAGCCAAATCAAAAAATACAAATAAAATCCATTTCCGGTTTTGGTAGAGAATTGCTCAAGTTTTATTTAAAAAAAACGTTACTTAATCCACCCTTAGGTGGTTGGTGCCTTCCTCTCATTCAAAGGGTAATGCTATCCAAAATAGACACGCTCGTGGGAAGGTCTTTAAATTACCTATCCAAAGATAGGTCGCATGATATATTTGGAATACGTTTTCATCTAAATATCTGAGAACTAGCCTCCAAAAATGTATAAATAACTCTTAAGTGCTTATAACTTTTGATAGGGTTGTCAGATCTTCAATGTTTTGGACGCGTTGGAAAGGTCTTTTGATTACCTGTTCAACGACGGGTTGCATGATAGATCCGGACAACGTTTTCATCGTGATATCTGAGATCCGGCTTCCAAAAAGTGCATAAATAACACTTAATTGCTAATAACTTTTGATAGGGTTGTCAGATCTTCAATGTATTGGAAAGGTCTTTTAAATACCTTTCTAAAAATGTATAACATGCTGGGGTTTGTTGCAAAAACCACCCTTTTTACAATCTTCCGGACTTTAGTCAAAATCGTTTTTTTAGCATAACTTTTGAAGTACTTTACTAAACTTCAAAATTTTCAATAGGGACTTATAGGAACCCAAGACGAATCGAATGAGACCAAAACGGTCCAAATCGGTTAAGCCAGTGCTGAGATAATCAAGTGCATATTTTTTGGTGCACAGACCCACATCCCTACACACACACACACACACACACACACACACACACACACACACACACACACACACACACACACACACACACACACACACAGTAAGGTGAGGAAGGCAAAAATCATTGCTAATTATATTGATTGGGGAAACATGTAAAGCTAACAAGAGATATTTCCTTCTTTAAACTAAATTTTCAATAAAAATATCAAAATTTCATTAAAACGATTTATTGTGAATTATTCAAAAAGGAAACTATTTACTATTGGGGAAAAATAAAACAAAAATAATCTAGTAATAATAATGCCCAACGTCCATTACGCCAAACGTTTAGTATGCCAAATGTCCATTATGCCAAACGTCTTAGATTGTTTTGGAACGAGTTATGCCAAACGTCCATTATGCCAAATGGCCATTATGCCAAACGTCCCTAATGTCTTGGACCAATTATGTCAAACGTCCATTATGCCAAACGTCCTTCTTGAAAACCCGTTATGCCAAATGGGGTACACCCGAATGCACAGGAAAAAGGGAACCTTAGGATGAAAATTGATATTTTTTTTTCAAAATTAATTATGGATAAAAATGAGCTTGAATTTTACAACATTCAAAAAAGTAAACACCCGGAATTTTTTTTTTTAAAAGGTCCAATAAACCAAATTTTCGGTTCATGCTTTTTGGGTGTTTTTTAATACCCCTGACCCAAGGCGGTTTCAAAAACACCCAAAAAGCAAAAACTGGAGATTTGGTTTATTGGACCTTTTAAAAAAAATCCAGACATGGACTAGCGAATCAAATTAAAGCAACAATCTCCGGCACATCCCAGAATAGAATCATGTTCTTGATGCACAATTGCTGTTTCCGAAAGTGCACACTTGAGGTTGAACGCAACCCCTCAACCTCTTCCGACTACCTCCCATACCGATTTGCTTCCCAGCGCAATGACGTCGATGTGCCTGGGCTTTCCTGGAATGCCCCTTCCCATCCCTCTCTCGCTGTCCAACCCGAGAAAATTGGATGCACTTTCCCGACCACAAGCACCAGGAAACACTTACGAGTGGGCCTAATTGAGCAGTGAGAAGCTTAAAGTTGCCGCAATCCGGGCATAAAAAAGCCTGAATGTAGGCAATTTCAAGCGTATTTCGCAGTTCTGCGTGGGTGCACTTTTTGCACCTGTCTCACGATTTGCAGCACAAACAACGATTGAAATATTTAAAGTGCCCTGGCCACCCTCGCAGGCTGGGAATGTAAATTTGCTCGAAACATTGATTAAAGAGGGCACTGGCGGTGCATATAAAGTGCTGCTTTGCCGTTCTGGAAAGCAGTTGAAATCCTACAAAGTAGAATTAAATCACCTGTCGCAGACCGAGCGGCTAGAGTGCCGTTGACACAATTGATCGCGACTAGGTGATGCATAAAAGTGCATCATTTGTGGTCGGTGAAGATTGGAATCCAAAGTAGTATTCAGTTCTTTAGTTTTTGAAGAAATTTGCGTGTTGACCCTATAAGAGTTCAAACAATGCGTTTTACTATTTTTGCATTTTTTGCTTACGAAACCCAGGTCACGTCACCTCGTCAACTCCAAAAGACTGCACCGGTAATGTCGGCACATTGCATTCCACCAGCCCAGATGCTTCACAAATCGCTACATTTGAATACAACCGCCATCAACGATCACTTGGGGACGCGCCACACGTGTGTCTCATCAACGACTTATCTGCGTCGTTCCATCTCCAAAGGTGCGCGCGATCGGTTCAATTGTCTCCTTCGAGATAATTAGTTTCGATGTTACCTTTTGTGTCCTTTAGTGTGTTTATGTTGTGTTGTCTCATCAGAAACATAAGCAACATTACGTCACTTTGATTGAACCATTTGCATTTTGATGCAGTTACCTCACCTCAGACTTGGAGGGCCTCAACAACAAATTGGCACGCACGCATTCCGTGCGATTGTACGCGGGAGGGTCGTGATCTCGCGCGATGACAATGATCCAGGTGACATCACATTCTTGCGTGTGGTACTCATAGACGAAAGGCAATCTATTTGACAGACGGTTTTTCTGTGATATTGAACCAGTGCTTACGAACACTCCAATCGTCTTCACCCCGACAACCAGATTTTGACATTTTACTTGCATTCGTTTCACACACAAACGAATAAGTGCTACGCAAAGTCACTCGCACTGTCATTGACTTCCCTCTAGAAAAATAATCGCTCAGAGAACGGTCGTTTGACATTCTACCACAGAGAACAGATGTACATCTAGGCTCTAACTTGTGTGTAAACACTGTTGCACTAAAAAAATGCGTTGCATACAATCTTGCATCAAAGAAATTAGAGTGTGCAAGATACACTGGCGGCTCCACCGTCGCGGCTGAGAATACTTGGCATAACAATGAAAAAGGCTCAATAATTTCGAAAGAAAGTAAATGTTAACCGCGTTTAAATATAAAATTCACTTCTGTATAAATCCAGTTGACTAAAACTAATGCAAAAATGCATCAACATTAACGAAAACATAACAGGAAATTCATTCGAAAATGATTTTTCAAGCGACAACTTAAAATAGTCCCTTTACACAGGTTTTGTTTACCTTCTTTGGCGCGTAAAATTGCAACCCTCTGACGAAAGACAGTCAGGCATTGGTCTGATGTCGCTCGTACGGAATGTTTTATGCAGTGATAAGATGGTCCAACGTCCAACTGTAGGCCATCATGATTTCGGAAGTGGCGCTATCTAGGCGGATGGTGCACACCCTAGCTCTTTTCAACGTATTTTGGTTTGAATTTTTACACACGTTTTTCAATGCTGTTTGTTCAATGATATACATCTGTTCTCTGTGGACATATCGCGTGACAGGGTTGCCAGATCTTCAATGTTTTGGAGCCGTTGGAAAGGTCTTTTGATAACCTAACCAACGATGGGTCGGATGGTGGATCTGGACATAGTTTACATACATTTAAGTGAGATCCGGCTTCCAAAAAGTTCAACAATATCACTTGAGTGGCCATATCTC
The DNA here is from genome assembly GCF_015732765.1 of Culex quinquefasciatus. NCBI lineage: Eukaryota > Metazoa > Arthropoda > Insecta > Diptera > Culicidae > Culex > Culex quinquefasciatus. The sequence continues at coordinate 165,103,469 of NC_051863.1, read as the reverse complement.
GAGGCATGGTTGCCAGATCTTCGATGTTTTGAATTCGTTGGAAAGGTTTTTTTAATAACCTAACCAACGATGGGTTGGATGGTGGATCCGGACATAGTTTACATACATTTAAGTGAGATCCGGCATCAATAAGTACATCAATATCACTTAAGTGTACATATCTCGAGACAGGGTTGCCAGATCTTCAATGTCTTGGACTCGTTGGAAAGGTTTTTTGATAATCTAATTAACGATGGGTTGGATGATGGACCCGGACATGCATGCATTTCGAGATAATGATGGATTTTGCTTCATATCGTCGCCGTCGTGCTAACTTGTCGTATGTGCTTTTTGGGCCAAATGGAGTTAAGAACGCCATTTTGTGCAGCTCACAATGCCAATATTATGACTGTCAAGTATCTCAGGCCAAGTTACAGATGGTTTGCTGATGTAGTTTTTGAGATACAGCCGTATAAAGATGCTATTTCCGACTTTTTCACGCCGATGATATGGATTTTCTTACACCCAGAACTGGGCATCGGCATACGAGAGGATAAAGAGCATGACTCGGTAGTAAAATGGTACTGAGTGCGGACGGAGAGGATAAATCCCGAAACTACCAAGAGTACTTTACTCATGGGTTCATTTACCAAAAAAGTTCATTTATCAAAAAAAAAGTACCGGCACCGAGATTCGAACATAAGACCTTCGGCTTATTGAACCGTGCCTTTGCCGTATGGGCCACCATGGTTCGATAACTAAGTAGCGGTCATTTATTCATATAAGCCACTCAATATGATGAAATGTTTCAATGAATGAATGAACACGCGAGAGGTCTTTACTCTCGCAAAATAGCACTTTCTTCACGTTTCTTTTCGGGAGGGCTATCCCCTCGGTCTTTAACTTTGGGTGTAGAAAAAGTCGGAAATAATATTTTAAAATGGCTTTTTCTCAAAAACTACATCAGCAAACATTTTTAAACTTGTCCCAGACTATCTGATGATTCCTTTTAGCGATTCTTCGTGCGCGTGAGAGGATAGCCATTAGGGTGGGTACGTTTTTCAAAAAGTTCTTCGATCAAGTTTTAGTATGGTTCCCCTTGTAGGGCATACCCATAGGGACTTTCATGCCAAATATCAGCTCATTTGGTTGTAAACTGGCTGCGCGCATCAGGGTTAAAGTTTACATGGGAATTACTATGGGAAATTGGAACTTTTTGTTCAAACGCTCCTACAGGTCTGGGAAAATCACGCGCCAACTTCTGGTATGTTCAGGCTTATGGGGAATGGTCTGGAGAACACTTTTCCTGAAGAGAGCACACGGATTCGTTGTACCTAGAGCTGGCGCATCGGCAAACAATCCGATGTCTCCAGAATCATCGGTTTTCCCTGAAAAAGCATAAAATTTTCCTTAGCATGCTATGAAAGCTTGATGCACACCGCGACGCCATATGTCAGACAGCTACCACGTGGTTGAAATATTATCAACAAAACACAAATTTACTATGCTAAGATTCTGAATTTGACTAAATAATATCAGGATTGCTCTAAATGATCATTTTCTAGTTAAAAGAAGGTTTGCAATTGAATATTCCAGCCGTTTCTCACACACGTGGCAGCTGTCTGACATATGGCGTCGCGGTGTGCATCAAGCTTTCATAGCATGCTAAGGAAAATTTTATGCTTTTTCAGGGAAAACTGATGATTCTGGAGACATCGGATTGTTTGCCGATGCGCCAGCTCTAGGTACAACGAATCCGTGTGCTCTCTTCGGGAAAAGTGTTCTCCAAACCATTCCCCATAAGCCTGAACATACCAGAAGTTGGCGCGTGATTTTCCCAGACCTGTAGGAGCGTTTGAACAAAAAGTTCCAATTTCCCATAGTAATTCCCATGTAAACTTTAACCCTGATGCGCGCAGCCAGTTTACAACCAAATGAGCTGATATTTGGCATGAAAGTCTCTATGGGCATGCCCTACAAGGGGAACCATACTAAAACTTGATCGGAGAACTTTTTGAAAAACGTACCCACCCTAATAGCCATGCTCCCTTCGGATTTTTTTCTCTTGATGAACATCCAGAGATTTTCTTTTGATGATGATTATTCTATCGCTGACCATTGGGAATGGTTTATTCTGGAGGAATGATCAATTCTCGCGAATGCATTTTAGGAAAATGGAATTTTGAGGAACGGAATCCACAGGCACGAAATTTTGAAGATGAGTTTATAACGAAATTTTGAAGATGAGTGTAAGTCTTCGACTTAAAAAGTTAGGATTTTGTTAATCACGGTCACCATTTGAAACAACCACAGTAAACAATTTAAGAACTTTTCAAATACCAGTCATGCTTGCTTTTCAATAAAAAACAAATGATCATGATTTTTTCTTTTTAGTCATAAGAATCAAAGCAATACTTTCGGTCTTAGCGTTAGCAATAGTTTCTTGGCTTAAAGCAGAAAACAATAATTTTTCTTGCATTTTATTTTTTTTTAATTTTTATGCTATACGATATCAGTTGTGTTTTCCAATGTTTTAAACCAAACCAAAATCATAACACAGAAAAATTTACTTGCAGTTGAAAAGGATAGAATTTGGTAGTTTTTCAATTTTTTTCTCTGCTTAGTTATTCTTATAAACGAAAATAAAAAAAATCACTTAATAAAAAAATCGCAAGGGCATGTAAACTGTATGGAAAAAGATCCATCAACATTTGATTTTGAAGATAAAAATATAGATTTAGATCGCTAAAATAATATATCACCAAATGAAAAATATATCTTTTAACTATAAAGTTTATCACGTCAATGAGTAATTCTCCAACATTATTTATAATTTTCCTGAAAAATATATCTTCTTTTTCTACGATCAAAGACGCCAGAAATTTTGTTGCATGGATGACAACCTACAACGAAATTTCTGATGTATTTGGTGACGCTAGCAAAGTTGTAGGTATAGCTAAGAAAGAATAGGAAAAACAATAAGAAAACTTAGAATGAAAATACATTTTTTTTCTAATTTACATTACATAAAAAAGATTTGCGCAAAAACATTAGTTTTGAAAAAAATACATGCTTCTGAAAAAAACAAAAAAAAATAGAGAAAAGCAAAAATAAATTTGGCAGAGTTGCCAATTTTTCAAGATTATCTGGGCATTTTCAGATGTAGACTAACATTTTAGGCTGAGTAGAAAAAAATATATTTTTTTTATTTAAAGATGCACAAAACTGGTCTTAAATGTAAAATTCACGTTCTATGCAAATTTTAAATGCTGGCTTCAAAAAAAAAAAAAAAGTCCGATATTTTACATTTCCATTTTAGGTTTTAAAAAATATGCAATGTTGTTCATCGAAAATTCTTGGAAAATTCACTAAAATTGTTTCCTGGTGATTGCACTTAAAAAAACAATTAAATTTTAAAGTTATTTGAAAAAATATTATTTTTGCCTTCTTATTTTCAAGTCAATTTTAAAAAGAGGAAGCGACAACAAATTTCCACTTTTTTCGAAAAATCATAACTCCTCGCCATTTTAACCGATTTCAATTGTCTTATACGCAACTGAAAGGTGATAAGTTGGGCTTTCAAAGAAAAATAGTAAGAAGTTTCAAAAATCTAGCCTAACATATGAAAAGAGCGTATGAAACTTTAAAATGCCGTTTTGACGGTGTCTGGACCAAAGAGCCTATGTCTGGAAATATTTTTATCAGATTCCCCGGACATTTTTACATAACATACTAAAAAATGGGAGGAGTTCATTAACAGGATTCCGAGATATGATTTTTTGAAAATAAAATCCGTGTTTTTCGACGCGCCACGCGCAAAAACCGGAAAATGACGAAATCGGCAAAAAATTTATTTTTTTCACTAAAACTGCGATAACTTTAAAATTTCAGCGATGACCTATACATGTCTGGGTACCAAAATTTTCGTAATTAAAAGACGCAACTTTATTGACATTGACAGCTGTTTGTATGTAAACTCAATCTTCGAAAAGAATGAATACCTGTAGTTTTGGGTCGTTGAGTCCAAAGTGCTCTTATAAGTTATCTAGGAATTTTCAATTCAAGATGGCATCAAATATGGTGAACATTATATATTATTGAGAAATTTAAAGCAATCGAAAAGTTTACAGTTGAAAAAGAAATACATCTAAATGAATGAAAACTATTTCAGTCTTAATTTTGTTAAAAATCTTTAATAAAAAGAAAAACTTAAGATTTTGTGAAAATGTTCATTACTGGAAAATTTAAGTTTTTTCACAAACCATTTATGAATACATGAATAGTGTATTGTATAATTATAGTATTTTTTCCTGAAAAAGCTCGGGAATTTTCTAACCAATTCAGTTAGGTTTAAACAGTTTGTGCATTTATATTTCAAAATCAATGAACATTCCAATGAATACTCAAATCACAGACTGTAATCTGATTAGCAATTTCCACGAGTACATTATCGATGTCAACGTTACAGCCATTAATCGTCAATCAAGAGCTCAGGACTCATCTAATTGACATGTTTAATCCACATCCATCAGAGGGAGGGAGATGCCAATCAGTCCCCTCTAATAACAATCAAACTTGACAATAGGGGGGCAACGATCCGTTTTTACACGATTCTACCGTTGTCTGATGGCTGTGATGTGATATAGCTAACCTCGAATTCCATCCATGTTTGATCCAAGATAAGTGAAGTCTGGCTCGCGCGTCATCCTTTAAAAG